>NC_070646.1:8296378-9036378 GCF_947347685.1 Pleuronectes platessa | reverse complement strand
TGTCTTATTCTTCACCTCCCTTCTGCTTCAGAGGCTAAAACCTGAAATATAATGTGTAATCAATTACATTTATCTGGAATCTATAATAATGATCTGGGGTACAAAATATTTCTATAGATGAAGCTAATAAAGATATTTAAATGAGCTCCACCTCGACGAGCTACAACACTCTCTTCAATATATTCTGAAATAGACACACAGCATCTTGAATTTATACACACAGATTCCTGCTTTTTGTTCAAGTCAGGGGACTGTGTGGCTCATTCTGAGAGCTTCAGCTCGTGCATATTGAAATAGTTCATGGGTTCATGTTGGATCAGAGTCGGCCTCTGTTCAGTTTCACTTTCTTGCAGGACATGGAAATAATTCTGTGGAGTGTGGAGGAATCCCTCCTTTCATTTCCTGTCTCAGTGAACGCCTCGTGATCACAAAGGAGAACATTTCCATACACGTGATTAACGACTGTAAAAGTGTGTGCGTGTTTTTGTGTGAGAGAGTGTGTGTGTGTGTGTGTGTTGAAAGTTTAATGCAGGAGATATATTTGTTTCTGTTCAAGAGAAGTGTTGAAACTCTTACATACAATGATAGACAGACCGACAGATAGATAGATGGAGAGAGAGAAAATATTGACAGATAGATAGATAGATAGATAGATAGATAGATGGATGGATGGTAGGATAGATGGCTAGATTGTAATCTACTCTCCGATTGGCTGCTTTAGTTGAAGCCACGCCCCCCTGCTCTGCTCAGCACCGGCTGTCTCCTCACACACACACACAGACAAACATACACACACAGACAGTTGTCGGTAGTCTAACGGTAAATCACTGACACAGAACGGACCCGTGGTTCGGACCTGCAAAGTCCCACAGAAGTGAAGAACCTCCAGCCTCCTCCGCGGAGCAGCGTCCGGCAGCAGCGCAGACATGGTGCTGAAGTCGGAGGACGGAGTTGGTGAGTTGTCTGAGCCGCTTGACGCACGTCACAAGCTAATCAGATGCTAACCGGCTAGCCTAACTGTATCTCATGCTACACAACCGACGCTCACTCTTTGGGTATTAAGAGGAAGTTCAGTGTGTGTTTCTATCTAATTAGCCGTGTACACAGCGACGGCGACACGGAGTCACTTGTCCGGTTTGTTTAGGACTCTGTGGCGGTCTTTTATCAGCTGGCACAACGGAGCCATTATTATTAATCTGGATTGAGGCCAGACCTCATGGGGTTTTAACGCGTATTGTGCAGCACTTCGTAACTCACGGGTCTATAAATACAGTCAATGCAGCCATTGATTGTCTGGGAAAGAAGCGATTGCTCCCAAAAATACTTCGGCTGCCCGGGTTGGTTTTGCCTGCGTGGACTTCTCTGCCCAGTTGTCCAGCCAATGTGGCCAGAGAGCTGGACACTGGGGGGTAGGAGGCTGTAAGGAGTTACTATGCAGAGAGACAAGAGGAGGATTTGACTGAGAAGACATCAACAACACTTTAGTGAGGCTTCCTCACAGCTGCCCTGGTGTTTCCTCTCACATTGACAGGATGTGGTTTTCCATTTACTACATTTACAGCATTGCCTGTACTGTGTTATTGTGAAATCATGTTATAAAATGTGCTTAAGTGTCATGAGGCTGAAAAGCTCCCAGTACAGGCTTACCATACCAACCACATGTAAGGTGGACTCTGTAAAGCGAGAAAGACCCAGGCTAAGCGACTGGGATTGATTCTGATCACTCACAAATGGGTCAATGACTAATACAGCTTCAAACAGTACTTTCAAAATAGATGTAACACATATTTCTGAGTCCAGAACAAGTCTCTTTTGTTAAACAACATTTCAAACCACTTAAAAACATTTTTAATAGTATTTTTATACATAAATAATAATATATATATTGTCTGAGCTATTCTCTGGGTCACATCAGGATGTTCTACTTCAGGTCACATTTTGTTCAGCCCCTGTTTATCCTCGGCTGTTCTTCTGTCTCTCTGCTTTCATACCAACTGGACTTTATTGCCTTAAGGCTGCGTGAATGCGGCCAGTCACCAGGGAGTTTACCATAACTACAGGGTTATATCACAGTGTTGAGCTTGTCGTCCTCGGGCCCTTGG
Organism: Pleuronectes platessa; assembly: GCF_947347685.1. NCBI lineage: Eukaryota > Metazoa > Chordata > Actinopteri > Pleuronectiformes > Pleuronectidae > Pleuronectes > Pleuronectes platessa. Next base: position 9,034,276 of record NC_070646.1, on the reverse strand, counting down.
GAACATTTAGAAACAGACAATTATGGCCTTGTGAACATTGAAGTGGACAATTATTCCCTTGTAAACAGGCCCAGATGCTGAAACTCTCAATCTTTTTGAGATTCAGATCCTTTTTTCTAACCATAAGCAAACTGCTTTGCCTTGGGTCCTAGGTCAAATGCCATTCTGTAATTAGTGCGGGTTCATTCCTACGAGCAAACCCATGTGATGAGCGGAGAAAGATGACTGGCTTGCATCTGCCAGAACAGAGGGCTGTTGTTTTTTTAATTATTTGTTGTTTGTTAAATATGAGAGATGAGTCAGCCTCACTTGTGCACCATCCTCATTTCACGTTGGAGACGCATGGGAAACTGCCTCCCCACCCTCTGTCTCCCACGGGCACCGGCCTCCACGTGGGGGAGCCTGTGTTTGATGCTCCATTCTTTGAAGGAGGGAGGAGTCGAGGTGGACAGAAAGGTGGGAGGGGTGGGCGACAGAGAGATATGATAATTCAAGGGTTTCCCCCCCTCACACATACACATACTCGTCATCCTCGTCCTTATCCCTCATTTAGCTGCCGGCCTTGCTCCCCTCCTCACTCCTCTGCTGGAATTTGTGCCCGAGGATTAAAGAGGCTGGGAGGCTGGACGATTGAGGACCACAGGATTGGGATTGGAAAAGATCAGACAGGACTGGATTATTACTGTGCCACGGGAGCTTTTGGCTGTTTTTGTCTAAAAAATCTGTGTGGTGGACACTGGTGCTGGAGCTGGAGCAAGATTCAAAGCTTGTTGGGTGAAATCTTAAAAAAGGGATTTCTTTCGGCTGCACTGGGACCTCCGAGACTGCTGGTGACGTCCATCAGCACCGAGTCGCTTTCTCTGGTACGAACCTCAGGATAATGACACACATGTGTTGGCGTTAAGTGCGTCATCATTACTTCTGCAATAGAACCATTTTCAGTAACTTGCGTGCGTGTGTGTGCGGTCATGCCTTCCTCTAAAATCTCATGTAACCTAGATCAACAGCCACAGTACCCATTTGGTAACTGCTGAATTACTGATGAATTTTGTTTGGGCTGTCATTGCGTCGTCAGAGGATGTGATGTGTTGTGTAATTTACAAGCAGCAGAGTGGAAGTAAGCGTGAACTTTGAGTCTGGACATTGGTTTGGTTGCCCTGAGCAGCTGGTCATCATTGCTATGACAGGGTGTCCCATTACTGGCCAACACAAACACACACCGTGACTTGAGGACGTCGCAGAGCAGCTGGGTGAGGAGCCTGGAGACACTCGTTATTTGAATGTGAGTGTTTTTTGGTGAAATGATGACATGACAGGGTTTCGCTAGCTGTCATTAGTCCACCGGCATGTTATTTCCTCTCTCTCTGAAAAGCCAGAGAGAGTGTGAACGCCAGCTTCACTGCCTCGCCGCTAACAATTGTGTGTTATTCTCGTCCTCAGGTTTATAATAGGAGCCACCTATTTAACACTTTCTTTCTGGGCAAGGGGTGTGTGTATTATGAGCGAGTGCGTCACTGTCTGTGTGTTTGCAGTATGTAAATAATACCGGTATCCAAGACACCTGTCACATCCTACATTGGGCTTTTCTGAACTTGGCTTTTGTTCGAGGTTAGAGGAGCTCTGTAGTAGAAGATTGAGTTGTTTTTTTTATTGGATTTTTCTCGATTTATCAATTGAACAGTTAATTTACAAAATGTTTAAACTGTCAGAAAACCTTCTCAGAGCTTAAGTTTATGTCTTGAAGTTTTTTGTTTTGTGTGAAAAAACATCTCAACCTGCAAATTATTCAATGTCCTCTCATAGGAGATGAACAAAAGCAGGAAATCTGCTCTTCAGAAATATATTTTGAATTGATTAATTGAAAATTCACAGCGAGCGGGTCAGTGCGTCAACGATGTTTCTAAACGCACCGGACAAGAAACTGGAAGAAAACAAATATCTCAGGATGAAAAGGAGATGCCATAAGACACTGACAAAAATCATAACTGTGGCTTAAGATTGTGATATCAGCTGTAGCACCCAGCCATACTTGCGCCTCCTCTTCTTTAATGAAGTAGTTGCGCTGAGTTGACGCTGAGTAACTTGGTCATGGTGGCAAAGAGAAGTGAACAGTTCACCTGAATCCCTCAGCGTGACTCCTCTAATGAGGCCGACAAACAGCAGCAGCAGCACAGCTGGACTTGGCCTCCGTGGCTCCTTGTCGCTCGACATAAATTCAGCCTTTTCTCCAGTTAAAGCATTTTAATATGCTTTAGGAAGAAGCCATGGCAGATTTATCATGAGGCAACCACTGGAGAGGAGCCGCGATTACGGTCCACAGTGCGGAGGTGGGATGTTGGTAAATCACTCGAAAATCATTAATATGAAACAAGCACCAATTTTCATGTTGCTTTTCATTTCTTATCTTTCTCTTCCCTCTTCCCTCCCTCCACCACAAGTCACTCACAGACAGATCTGCATTTCCCTCCTCTCTTTATCGCTGCTCAGCAGATATTGTGTTGGTGTCTGACGACACATTAACTTCTCTTCTATCAGTTCTCTTCACACTTCTACAGTCAGGTCATCTACAGTTTAGGGTGTGTTTGTATGGAGGGCGGCAGGGAGCTTAACAGATACAGTAAGATATCATTCTATCCTAATGCACCATTTTCATATTATCATTCATTTGGTTATTGAAAACAAGAAATGACAGTTAAGACTTTGACAAAGCAGAGATCAAGTGACAGGCATTTTCACCTTTTTGTTTTAAAGGCTGAGGAATCCAAACAAATATTGTTTTTGGAATCGTTGGTTTCAGCCTTAAAGGTCATACTGCGGCTGATGAAATCGAAATAATGTGAGACATTTGTTTTTATTCAATAAATGCGGATATATATATATATATATATTCCTTGAATTATGTGATTTCAGTAGCCTTATAGAGATTTATATTTCTGTAACCATGGCTTCATATAAAGAGCAACTATAAAAAAAATGTTTATACTTTGTACGAAATCAGGCCAAACCCTGATAATGCTTGAATGTGGAATTGTATCTAAATCATATAGATTTAGATGTTTTCTTCCAGTCTTTTCTATAGAGGGGTTCAGATTCTCAGCGTTCTACACCTAAACCTTTAAGTTAAGTTAATGTCATTAATGTAAAGTGTTAAAATGACCTCATGGCCTTTTTTTTTTTTTATTGCTAATTAGCTCTGGTCAATATGACTGTTGCTTTTATCAGTTAAAAAAATGCAACTAAACAGATGATTATTGTTATTGTTCCAATGCTCAATATGTTCTAGCACGTGTGTGTGTACAAACACAAAGGGGACAAACAAAGGGGGTGGATTTCTTCGTCCAGTTTGAGGTTAAGATGTCAGTGTGGGTGTGTGTGTGTTAGTGTGTGTGTGTGTGTGTGTGTGGGGGGGGGGGGGTGTTAATGGCTGATGGATCAAAGATTGTGTTGCCATAGTGACCCATAGCAGAGGGACTCTCAGGTCTCTCATCCTATCCTTGTGTGTGTGTGTGTGTGTGTGTGTGCGTTTGAGAGAGAGAGAGAGAGAGAAAGACAAAGAGAGAGAAAAGTTGATTTTTATATTTGACCTTCGTGTTTCTTTCCCTCCTCCTTAGTTCCTGATGACCTCAGTCCAGAGGAGAGACAGGAGCTGGAGAGCATCCGCCGCAAAAAACAAGAGCTGCTTCAGGACATACAAGTAAGAGCAGCACTCATACTGTCCATGACCTCATCTCTCTTACACTGTAGGCCTGTCCTGAGCCGATGATAAGGATCTGCGCCAGGGCCAGGGATGAGGTTTGAATGCATTTTGTCCAATCTGAATCCACCTCAGAATCCGCTCGTCAAATCCAAATCCCTTTGAATCCTGCATTGGACCTTTTATAGTAGTTTGTTTTGTGTGGAATTTGTGTGATTTAGGGATTAATCAGCATACACGAATAATGACCCTAATACAAACTATGGTACTAAACGATCAAATCTGAGAAATTGACGGCATATTTTGTCAGTGCTGTCTGACATTTTTTAATCCTATTCTGACACTAAGTTTCCCTTTTAGTTGTGTTGTTTCAATAGCAGGCTGTCAGAAAAGCCGAAGTGAAAGCACAACAGCAATAATGATATTTATTAAAATTCATCATTCAGTGAATATCAGTTTATTTAATCACAGACATTTTGCATGGACAAGACAAACTCACTGTTGTTCTGCTGCAGGTCCCGTGGTCGGACAGGTCACAGTGTAACAGAGTATTCACCCTCTTAGACTTAAAAAAAAAAGCCAAAGTTCTACTTGAAGGTGTAAACATCAGTAATAACAGGGAGCTGTGAGTTTAATGTTGTATTTCACAGATTTGTATGAAGCACCTACTCTCCTGAAGTCTGGTGGACGTGCACCCAACCATTTCTTACTTTAACCTGCTGGATGTTAGATATGCTATTGAATTAGGTGTTGTTTCTCCCACAGTTATTGCATTTTAAATGTTTGTAGTAATGTTTAATTGGTCCACCATGTTTGTTTCCAACAGCATCACTGCTGAGTTGTGTTGAATATATATATTATATTGATAGTTTTTACCAGGACCTTCTGTACGATTATTTTAGATATATATTCATCAAAATCAGTCACCAGGTCCGACTCAATATTTAACTAGGTTCTTGATTTTGATCAAAGACAGAAAAAAACCTGATCTGGTCTTCCGAAAACAAAAATCGAGCTGAATTCATCTGGAGTTTCACTTCTTTGCCTTCAGTCTATTTCTGTTTTCTGTCCTCAGTCATTACTGCTCACATGAAATATTTTCTCAGCAGGGCAGCCATGAAAGAGAGCTCATGTTTGTCCCGGCTGTGAACCCTGTGGTTATCTGGACTGTTGCAAGTCTCTTTCTCTGTGACATCGCATTTTAGAAGCGATAGTTTCACGATTTTACAATGTCAGTGATGTGGGACAAAACGCACTGTCCTCGTTCTGTGCAACATGTATTCAAAGGCTTCAAAGTTGTTTCCCTGTTTTAATGGATGAAAAGATACAAAAAGAGATTATAAAAAAACATTTTGGAAAACATATTTGTGATTTCCCTACAATTGATGTGGATTATATTGATTTTAGGAAAGGATGTTTTAATGGTGAGTATGAACAGGTGGACTGATTTCAGCGAGAAAAAAGCATCAGTGTTCATATGGACACTATTTATTTAGGCAGACTTCTCAAACTGTGAAAGCCATTTGTTCGTCCATGTCTAGACCAGCGAGCCTCGGGCAGTGTGTGTATGACAACTGGAGTGGCACTGTACTCATTTAAGACCGAGCGAGCTGCACCTATATATATTTATACATATATATATATCTTTTTGTGTGCCCTCCGGCTGTTTCTGTGTTGATGGACAGGTTAACCTCCTGCATCAGTTAATCTCACAACCTTAAATAAAGTGGCAGGACTGTTATATGTGGGTACTTTTTTCCCGTAAGGATTAAATGCTACATATGCGGAATTCTTATTGGCCATCTGAATATTTTGTTAAATATTAATCCTAAATTATTTTTTTTTTAAATTACGATGGCAAACAAATTACCCAAAAATAGGGATTATTCTAAAGAAACTGTAGTCAATAAAATGCGTTAAAACATCGCCCTCAGTCAGAATCAGTCAAGTGGACATCCAAAACACACACACACACACACACAAAGACACACACAAAGACACATACAAAGAATCACAATAACATGCCTTCAGGGCAGCGACGCTCTCTGTAGATTGATGGAGTTTATTACCAAGGTCGACTCCCGTTCTGCGTCTCCCTCCTCTTAAGCTCCGCCCCATCTTGCCCTGGGGGCGAATGGCTAATGAGCCGTGAAATATTCCAGTAATAGACACGGAGGGATGCCGTTTGTTAATACGGCGTTGTAACCATGGAAATGCACATGGAGGAATCCAGAGTTATTTACCGTAGGCGAGGGTGATGCAGCCTGGTTTATAGTTATTGGGGTGGTTATAAATGATAATGACTCTAATCTGAAACTGCGGCCTTGTCCACTTCTGTGTCTCTTCTATTCTTACCTCAGTCCATTATCTTTTCTGCTGCGCTCAGTGTTTCTCCATCTGTCTCTTGCCTCCCGGTTCTTTCCTGCCTCTGATCAGCTCTGCTAAGCCAGTCAAAGTCTTTGATCCTGCATACTTCTGTCTCCAATGTGACACTCGAACAGACCAGGCCGGGTGTCAGGGGGGAGTGGGCTGATAAATCTAGGTCAGCACAGGGGAGAGGAAAGGAGAGGCGGGTTGGTCGGCCCTGACCCCAGAGCAGGTGCTGCAGCTCCAAGAGAGGTTTTCTTTGCAGAGGGTGGCTGTTCCACATAACTCGTGCTGAGGAGGAGTCGGACTGAGAGCGAGTGAATCACGACTGCACTTTTGAGTGTTTTTACTGGGTCCTTCCGTCAGTAGGAAGTATATGTGTGGTTGTGATGGTCAGCAAGATGAAGCTGGAACAGACGAGGGTGTCTAATGAATTCTGCTGTTGCTCAGATCATCAAAGCATAGCTGGAGGTTACAGATCAGATATCACACAAGTATCACATGTATGCCTGTGCTGGTTTTGGTCCAGTGTCTCTGCTCAAAAGCCAAACAGAAAAATGTCGGTTTCGTCCATTTCATCTTCTTTTGTCGTTTCTCCCTCTGTCTGCTCTCAGAGACTGAAGGATGAGATCGCAGAGGTGACCAATGAGATTGACAACCTGGGCCTGACTGAAGAGAGGTAAAGTATCTCTCAACGACCATTTCTGTGCACGTGTGTGGGTGGACGTGGTCCACTCAGCCTTTGTTTCAGTGGAAGTCAGTCGTGGTGAAAATCAGCATGACTCTCAGAACAGAGGAGTTTACTACCCTGTGGGATTTAGGTCCGCAAATAAAGGGATAGTTCACCCAAAAATACAAACTCACATATTATCTACTCACCATTATACTGACACGGGCTGTGACAAGTGTTTGAGTCAACAACCATGAATGCTCGCACCATGGACTGTATCAAAAGATGGACAAAGTGTCTCCACTTCCTCCCACCGTTCAGAAATGAGGACAATATTTCCTGGATAGAAACGCTTTCATCTTAAGCCAATCACATCATTTGGAGCCAGAATTTTTTTGTCATCAAACTCAGAAACAACAACTACCTAAAATAACAGAAACCTTCTTTGAGAAAAATACATTTTCTGTGTCTTTTTTACTTTTAAGTTTTGTTGATGTCCTCTCCACTATCATGACGTTGGCAGGGTTTATGGTCTTTACTGCGGCCAGCCACCAGGGGGCAAGCTAATTTATTTGGCCTCACTTTTGGGAGCTGTTTAGTTTTCCATCGCTATATACAGTCTATTGTCTGCACTCGAACAGATTCAGTTTACTATGATGTTAAACAGCTAGTTAGTTAGTTAGTTAGTTAGTTAGTTAGTTTAGTCGTTAAACATATTTAACTCATCAAAATTGCTGTGTTAATTTCCTGTTCATCAACTAATCGAAGAATCAATAATCATATCCGTGTTATTGTTGATGATATAGCCACTGGTAGTGTGTTTGGTAATCAGTTCATTGAGGTTCCTTTTTTAAATTATTCATTTGTTTTGTAGGAAAAGTATGCAGAGGAACAAACAGATGGCCATGGGCCGAAAGAAGTTCAACATGGACCCAAAGAAGGTGAGAAGGAATCAGCATTTCTTAAATCTAGTGATTCATTAGTTTTCCAAAAAATGGAAAAATGTCCAAGCTGATGTCTTAAATATTTTATATTTTGCTTTATCCGTACAACAGTCCAACTAACTAATTCAACAAAGGTGTAATAAAGTAAAACACATCCTCACATAGGAGAAGCCACAACCAGGGAAAAAGACTAGTTTCTTTACCTGCTCGGCTCTTTTGAGGATGATTTCTATTTTTAGTTCATGACGGTTGCATGCTCTGATTTCTCCCTACAGGGCATCCGCTTCTTGGTGGACAGCTCCCTGCTGAAACACACCAGCGACGACATCGCTCAGTTCCTCTACAAGGGCGAGGGGCTGAATAAGACGGCCATCGGGGACTACCTGGGGGAGCGGTAAGTGATCCCCAGCAGGACATGGTAGAATAACAGCACCGTAAAAGCAGCTAAATGGAGATCAGACATTATTCGTTTCTTTTCCTTCTGTACATCTCATAATGTCTTCCATGAATAATATCAGTGTTTCACCAGAAGTAAAGATAATAGATTATTCTTAAAGAAAAGGGGAATACTGATATTTTCTATCCATGGACTTTTTCTAGAGCTACAAATATTTCTTGTGTGAAACCAAGCCTCGTCAGAAAACTAAAATAAACTGTAAATATGAGCTTATGTTGCATTAGCAGTTCTAAAAGATGATCCATTAATCTGACTCGTCACATCTCATCCATCCATTTCAGCTGCCAACTCCGAGCTAAACAAAGCTGTGTTCAGTTGTTGATCCTGTTTTTGTTCTGTTGACTCCCTTCTCCCTCCCTCATGTGCATGTGGGTGTGTTCTTTTTTTTTTGTTGGTGTGTGTGGGGGGATTTCATTTTTCCTGGCGTCGTGCAGAGATGACTTCAACATCGAGGTTCTGCACGCCTTCCTGGACCTGCACGAGTTCTCGGACCTGCACCTGGTCCAGGCGCTCAGGCAGTTCCTGTGGAGCTTCAGGCTGCCCGGCGAAGCTCAGAAGATCGACCGCATGATGGAGGCGTTCGCCCAGCGATACTGTCACTGTAACCCTGGAGTGTTTCAGAGCACAGGTACCAGAGTGTGTGTTTGCTCAGAGAGAACTCAGGAACGAGGAGGTGGCAAGAAAAATCCCAAATACACATTTCTTATACAATTGTATCCTCAGTTTTAATTCATAACTAATGTACATTTTGGTCTCAGTTCCCCCCACCAGCTGTTTCTCATATCTGAGGAAATAATAATTTTAATGACTCTTTAGCTAATTACTAATAATAATTTAACTACACAGAACTTTTCACAGCAAAGTTATGCAAGGTTGAGGAAACTAATAAAGTATTCAACAATAGTTGGAAATCAATACATTCAAATAAAATAAAAAGCCTTTATAAAAAGGTAAGTTTTGGACATTTGGACTTTGTTAAGCTTTTCACTTCAAATATAAATGACTAAGCTACATTTAGCAGTTGAATCCAGCAAAGAAATCAGTGAAATAAAGGAAACTCACTTATGCGTGTTATTTCTTTCTTTGATTATAGATACCTGTTATGTGTTGTCGTTCGCTGTGATCATGTTGAACACAAGTCTACACAACCCTAACGTGAAGGACAAACCGCCAGTTCAGAGATTCACAGCCATGAACAGAGGCATCAATGACGGAGGAGATCTGCCAGAGGAGCTGCTCAGGGTGAGAGACGTTCAATTCACACAACATTTACCCATTCTCCTGTTTTAACAACAAGAAAATCTTCAGCACATTGACACCAGCATCGGCCCTTATCACTAAAAGCTCTTTAGTCTTGTTGACATCTTCGAAAGCGTCCTCTACATGTATGGTTCTTCTTTTTCATCTTGAGGTATTAGTATCCTTGCTGTGAATCTTCCAGGAAAAGTTCTGGAATATAACTAGAAGCAACTGACTCGGGCATTGACGTTCTCAGATTTAGCCCCTCTAGAAAATGTCAGGAAAATGTCCCCCGATTAGAATCACTTTGGTGCATGTCCGAAAGCAGCTGTGTTTGTGTTCAGCCTAAATGAAAATTCCCATTTCATTCTTAAATATTTGAAAAAAGAAGCAAAGAGAATCTTTTGTGTGAATCCTGAAAACATCGTGTCATACATATTGATAAACCACCCCAGTAAAGCCTGTTGTAACCATAGACTATATATAAATGAGGTTCTATCCTTCCCTCATCCCGTCGTCCATATCGTTCCCTCTGTGTAGAATCTGTACGACAGCATCAAGAACGAACCCTTTAAGATTCCAGAGGATGATGGGAACGACCTCACTCACACTTTCTTCAACCCCGACAGAGAAGGCTGGCTCCTGAAACTCGGTATGTGCATCAGGGGAAAAAACATGAAATGGTTCATATCATTCAAACTTTAACTTGTTCAGCTGGACTGCCCTCTAGTGGACATGAAGAGGATAAACCATGTAGAAACTGAATAAAGTTGACTGAAAGTTTCAAAGTTATTTTTTAAACTCTTGTTTTGACATTCTTTTTGTTTGTGTTCCATGGGTTTTGACTCCAGGAGGTACGTACCCTCATTCTCCCCAGCTTTAACCTACTACCCTGCTTCTGAGCTGCCCCCTCCCCGCTGTTCTACCCGCCACTGTCTGTGTGCATTCGCCTTCACATCACAGCTTTAGTCATATTAAAGACAGATTTATTCATTTCCATATACGATTTCGCACCATGCTTGTTGTGAAAAGGCGAATAAAGTTGTTTCACGTCTGCTTCTAACTGCTGGACTCCTCGACCTGACCACTGACCCGCGTTTCTAACCTCAGCTTTTTACGATCAGTCGGCTTTCGTGTCAGCGGCTGATTTGTGTCTTCAGTGTGCTTCACAGTGTTGTCGTCCGAAGTTCAGCTTCCTGCTTCGCCTCTAACCAAAGTTTTCTGTCCCCCGGTGAAGCAGCAGCTCATCTCTGGTTTCTCCTCAGGTGGACGAGTTAAGACCTGGAAGAGACGCTGGTTTATCCTCACAGATAACTGCCTCTACTACTTTGAATACACCACAGTGAGTAATTCCAGTTTTGACTTGATGCCAGAGTAAGAGGAGGAATACTTAAACAGACCGAGGCTTCGGGAAGTTATACTTGGACCTCTCACACTGTCATTATTTTTTTTTTCTTTGTTTACCAGGATAAAGAACCCAGAGGAATTATTCCACTGGAAAATCTGAGCATCAGAGAAGTTGATGACTCTAAGAAACCGGTAAACACTTTCTCCTCTCTTCTCTTTCTGCCTCATTATGTCATGTAACTGATCATTTCTGCTCTCTGTCTCTCCACAAGAGGTCACCAGATAAATATCAAAGTAAACACAGCGAGGGGCTGGAGGCAAAAACATTTAGAAAGTTGCTCACGTAGAAGAAATTACCTGTTGTCTATTAAAACCTTAAATATGGTAATTATTTAAGATTAAAGATTATTAATTGTCATTGTACTGCTGTAGACAACAACAAAAACTGCGATCAGATACTCCCTGAGCTTTAGGAAACTGTATAAAGATCTTAGAAAATAAATAACAACAGCAGTGTCGCCTCACATTAAGTGCGAATCCTGGTTTGACCGGGGTCTGTCTGTGTGTATTTTATTTGTTCTGCCCATTTCTGTGAGGCTTCTCTCTGGGTATTTGGACATGCAGATTGGGATTAGGGTGAATGGAGGCACTGAATTGACCATTTAGTTGAGGTTAAGTCTATTTCACCTTCATCCCCCCTAAGCACGTGTGTATCTTATATATCCTGTACCTGCTGTGGTTGGATCCATTAGCTGCTTCGTCAAAATGACACTAAGTGCAATGTTTTCAAATTGGTTTGGTCTTTGCTGATGCACAGAAAAGGCATTTGACCACAAAGTATTTCTTTAAAGACTTTGTTTTTGAACTCTCTGTCCTATTTATTCACTCCAGCTCAAAACACAATTAACTTGTGTTTTCAGACTTTTATTGTTGACCTAACCCTGACTCATCCTTTGTTTGTGCTGCTCTCTCACCAGAACTGCTTCGAGCTCTACATCCCCAACCACAAGGATCAGGTGATCAAGGCCTGCAAGACGGAGGCGGACGGCCGCGTCGTGGAAGGAAACCACACATTTTACCGAATCTCCGCCCCGACCACGGAGGAGAAGGACGAGTGGATCACCAGCATCAAGTGAGTCACGTTCAAACTCCCTCTCCTCCTGTGGATGATGAGTGTGATGAAGGTGACTACCTGGAGGTTTTGCATCTAACCCTCCTTCGTGTTCCACCTGCAGGGCTGCCATCAGCAAAGACCCGTTCTACGAGATGCTGGCTGCTCGGAAGAAGAAGGTGTCGTCTCTGAAGGGGCTGTAGATCTGCAGAGGATTAAACATTTACACAGGTTTGACTCCTGATCTCAGCACAGTGGACGTGGACCTGATATTCCTGCTGCTGCAGTGACACTTGGGCCTGGCACAAGGGATTCAGCCGGTAACGTGGCTCTTCCTTTGACACCCGTCTCGTCGCAGGTTTGAACGTTGAATCTCTCATTTCTCATCCCCAGATGAAATGATTCACTCAGACCTTTTATTTAAATCCTCAAACGGCTCCTTTTTTATTTATTTTATAAACAAACACACTTCTGCAGTGCTGCAACCGAGCTGTGATCTCTGGTTAAGACTCCCACTCCTCCTCAGATCTGCTGAAATGATATTTGAAACAAGTCTGATTCAACTCAAAGCAGCTTCAAACAGATTGTGTTTGCTAAACTGGGCTGCGGGTATCCAAACATTTAACTGGAGGGGAAAAAAATGAAGGAGCGAGCGGGAAATGATTTGAGTCAGATTAGAAGTGTAATCAGGGTGTAAACACAGACTGTATATAAAGATGGACAACACGTCTCCACGTCCTCCCACTATCTAGAGACGAAGCCTAACTATCCCGGGTAGGAATGCTGCCGTCTTGCACATTCGGAGTCAGAGTCCGGAGCTGCCTCAAGCCCGACACTATTGCCTCATTTCTACTGGTCAAAAAAACAACTAACATCTGGCTTTTGTCTGCAGTGGGATTGTGGATTGAATCCACAATCCCTCCTGGGTCTAATGACTGTGCAGCAGACGGCGAAGGAAACGAGAAACGTGGTTGAACGCACTCATTGAGCAAAACAAGGTTTTAAAAAAAACTGAAACGAAAACTCTGCTACTGCCAAAGGGGAAAAGAGTCAATTGAATGACCCTAGCGCAGTTAGCCACCAGGGGGCGATCCAGACCAACTCATCCTGATTTGGAGCCGTCATGTCATCATCTTTATGTCCAGTCTGCTGAGGAGAGACAGAAGATAACTGTGCTTTATGATGCTGGACAATTACGGTATGAATCAAATACTGTTCGTTTACTACAAAGCTTCTAAAATCATCCACGTCAGTAAGTTTACTGTTGAAGAGTTGAGGCCTTGAACTGAAGAGCGTCTTCAGTCTGGTTCTCTCTCCTGGCCTCTTTCCTCTGGACGACTGTGTTTGGTGTGATGACATATAAATGCGTGTTTTTTTTCTAAAGCCTGTTTTCTTACCGCTGTTGCTCTTTTGTCAAAGCACTGTTCATACAAATGAAGGCAAAAACAAAAATTCCTAAATATTTATTCATCCAGATTCCTTGTAATTTATTGTTTCATGTTTGTCTCATTAAAACGAAACAAAACATTTGACTCTGATTTTCTTTTTCATTTGACATTCGACACCAAGTCTTTTGATCATTCTTTTGATGTTATGGTACTTTCATATAATTCCGTGGGATTTATTCAGACTGTGTTAGATTAAACAAAGTTAGGTGAAGAAAAACGTTGCATTCTGTGCCACTTGGACCAAATCTGTATTGAACACAGCTAGCAAGTAAACACTGACAATTTAAAATAATCTGAAGTTTAGCCAAAATATTGATGCAGATTTTTTGCTTGGGTGTATCCCCCCCAATTCAAAATAATCTCAAACCCTTTTTTTCTTCTCTTTTACCCCAAGATAAAACATTGAGGTAAAAAATAAAAAAAATCCTCCTTTGCACCAAATTAAAAACACAAACTTTCAGAGTGATTGAAAAACTCTTCATCCTTTAATTTACAAAGATAATAACACACAGTAAATGTACAGTTAAACTCTGATTACTGCTGTGGGCAGAGCTGTAAACACACTCCGATCTCTTAAAAACTGTCATTAAGGCTCCTTGAGGAATCGTAATTCGTCACCACACCCGTCTGTTCACCTCAATTACATCGGGGGGGGGACACTCACTGATCCAGGCCTCTATTGCTTTCTTACACATGCAACGTAAACCTGTCGGGATGTGCGTGCAGGGGGAGAAGGAGTTTTTCATTTTGAAATGTTTGTTGTCAGTCATACGCAACCAGAAGTCCACAGAAAGATGAGTCAATATTTAACGGAGTTATCGATATGCAGGAACTGGAACTTAAATGGAAAAAAAAACAGGATTCTCCACTTCTCTCGGCTCCTGTGAGTGTGAGTGTGAGTGCACGTGTGAGTCACTGACGAGGGTTGTGGTCGATGTGTTGCCGAAGAGTGAGACTCCCGGCTCCCAGCCTCCAACAGATAATACAAAACAGTCTCTCTCCTGAAAACACAAGCAAAGTAAAATTGTATTAATAGGAATGTTTATTAACAGGATGTGTTAATGTTTTATATATAAACAGGTCCATGTTCCATGTCATCTGTTTGTGTCTAATGTTCGTAGAAATCTTGTTCTATTGTGTCTTGTTTGTTTTTTTGTGAGGCAATGGACAAACCACGGGATGAAGACACATTTCATAAGAGATTCAGACAATAAAGTGAAATTGATATCTAATCTAATCACAGTTTCCCAGAACCCAAAGTTACGTATTTTGTATTGTTCAGTTTAATGAAGAAACTCAGTTTACAGCCTGTTGTTCATTAATATTTGACTCAAACGTAAACCACTAACTGAGAGGCACACATTGGCCCTGGGTCAATGTCTGAAACTGGAGTTTGGCCACTAGAGGGCAGTGAGCTCCATCTCAAACGCACGAGCCTGTTGGACCAGGACTGCTGCCGATGCTGGGACGTGAGCTGTGCGTGAACCCTTCAGTCTGGAGGCGCTCCAGCCTGTTGTCACCAGCTTCTAACAATAGACGACCTTTTATCCCTTTAACCGGCAAAGCTGTTGTCGAGTTGTTTTTTTCCTCTTGTCAGGAAAACAAAGAGATGAGCGATAAAACACACAGATCAGGCATCACAGTTCCCGACCGACACAAACAATGAGCAGCTGCTGGACGAACAAAATACTCCCAGTGCTTGTTTTCCATCAATGTCGAAAAAGTAGAAAACAAATATTATATAGTTGTATTTTATGTATTCTGTGTTCATTTTCTCTTTTGTGTCGAATTGTGTGCTAAAATGTGTTTTTTCCTATTTTCAATAAACCCCATTAAAAATAGTCTATCCTTTCCCAGTTTAATCAGTGAAAGCTTTGAGGCGCAGAGGAAACAGATCAGTCGGGCTCTGTCTACACAGATGAGAATTATCAGAATCCATCGGGTTATCGGTGGTTGTCGTCTTTTCACAGGATTTGTTGAAAATATGGAAAATGCATCAAATCGCCAGCTTTGTCCTTAAATGGCTCCAGGGTCAAACAAGGTTTCTCCTCCGAACTGTCTTTACCGCCAAGTTCCAACAGGCGGGAAAGCTGCTGAATAAAAACTAAACAACCTCCAAAAATCAAATAACCACTTCAAAAAGACAAGAAAAGCTATACTATCAAATCACAAGCTGTCTGTCAGTGGATCAGTAAAGGTTTGTAACTCCAGAGTCCAGGTCACCCCAAGTCGTATATCTTTGCTGTTAACTAAGCACTTTTAAAAAGGTCAACGTGACTTTGAGCAGGGACTCATCACTGAGAACATCCTCCTTTGTTCTGTGCATATTTGTGAATTATGCTCAGGCCCTTGACAGTTGATCTATTTACGGCTGCTTCCTTCTGGCAACAGATAACTCGCTTTTTTCTTTTTTTTTTCTCAACTCTGTCCAGGTAGTGATAAGACACCACCCACTTACCGTCATTATCCAGCCCGCGACACTTCCTCTTCTGAGAAACTGGAGGAGAAAAAAAAACTGACTGCCGAGTGGCTTTCCCTCAATCTGCAGCTGAGATCTAGACGGTTTCCCCTCTGGCAACAAGTGGACTTTTTTTTTTTAATCTATTTATCTTCCTCTCAGATAGAGCAGCGCTTTTTGCTTTTTCATAATCTCCACCTTAAACAAAAACTTTGCCTCTTGACTCTGACCCCAGCTCGCCGAGTCCTGACATGGTAGAGCCGACCACACTGACAGATCAGCGCCATGACAACGCGCTGACTCACTTCTTGACAGGAGATGTCCCAGTTCTCACTTCTGTGATTCCTGTGCTGCTGGGAAGACGAGGACAGGACCTGTGATTTGGGACTCGCCACAATGACTGCAGACATTTCTAAGAAGCCACAGCCTGTTTTACTCCGTCTGTCTGTGTGTGTGTGTGTGTGTCTGTGTGTGTGTGTGTGTTTTCAAGGCTCTATTTTGTCAACAAGGCAAAAAATCATGTATAGTATCTGAATAAAAACAAAAGAAACAAAGCAGAAATTTGGACTCTGATGTATTTAGTTATTTTCACTGGTTGTGGAAACTGGGAAATCCTGTTAAACACTTATTCCTAAACTCCATATGTATATAGTTTAAACAGTTTATATGATCTCTTCTGGGAAATTGAGTTGATAGGTTTTTGATCAAAAGCCTTTTTCAACTCCCATAGAAACTATTCACGATATTCGGACACATTATAAATTCACACTAATGATTTAAATATGTAAGTGTGTGTGCGTGTCTGTGTGTGTTTGTACCTGAGGGCGTCTCAGAAGAAGTTCTTGATGAGGGGAGTGACGAGCTTCACCCACAGCTTGACGTGGCGGTCCGGCCGCTCGAACGTGGAGCTGGACACCTCGCTGGAGCGCTGGTACAAGGTCTCCTGCTCCTGGGAGGTGAAAACACAGGTGTGAGCTCGGGAAAGAATTACTCACCTCATCCGTCAGCATCGTTTCCCGCTGCGGTTAGACACCAGAAAAAAAAAAAAACACGTTCCACCTCCTGCAGCTGGCTCTGCAGCTCCTCGTTCTCCGTGACGATGGCGATTTGGGCCTCCAGGTCACGGTGAACCGAGCGGTATCCGAAATTGGGCGAGCCAATTAGAGTGAGGCAAGGCCGGTTCTGCCCCTGGAGGTAATACCACAGACCTGCAGGAGGGGGGAAAAGCGCAGGGAGGTTTAATTCTTCAGTGAGCCGCTTCGAGCAGAGATTTCTGTCGGGGGCCCTGACCACAACTAAAAGGAAGCACATTGCAGAAATCCCCCTGCGTGGATCCAAAACCCCAAAGTATGAGAGAGTGTACATCCTCGTCCTGAGGCTACGACAGGATGACTGTGCGAGCCGCCGTCTCTCACGCTACATTCCACCGTGACCACAAGAAGAGCAGCAGAGCAGGGAGACCAGCAGTGAGAGTAACGTGGCTTTTGTTGTTCTCACTGAGTCAAACGTACACCCTCACATTTCTTATGACGCATCAAAGGGATGAATAATCAAATGTTATATAAAAAATAATTATATAAAATCTTTGATGTAAAAATAAGCTGTAAAAGAGGATAAAGCTCATTTTAGTTGCATTCGGAAAATAAGAGGCCAAATGGGTTTTTCCCTCTTTTTAAAAGAAATCCATTATTTGTTGAAATTATTATAAATTGAATCATCTTTTGGTTTTAAACTGCTGATCAGACGATATCAGCGATGAGAGGACGTCCCTTTGGGTTTTGTGACACTATAATGGAAGTCATTAAACCATTAATTAAAAAAAGCGATCAACAGAGGACCATGGTCTGAGCGTAGATCTCAGCAGGTGTAATATCTGCCCCCCCGTGGTTTCACCTTTGGCGTGGAACGTCCACTGCGCCCTGTGGTACTCGTGCAGGTGAACCCTCTCCTGCTGGCCCAGCTGGCACACCTGGCTGTAGAACTGCCGGGCGATGTGGACGTACGCGGCCGGGATCGCTCCGGCGACGCCCTTCGCCCCGAAGAAGCCGTTGACCTCGGGGGAGGCGGTGAGGATGCGGTAGTTGGTCCCGGCTCCGAGCACCAGCCGCATGTACGCCCGAGTCAGGTTGAAGTAGCCGGACGTCAGGAACACGGTGGAGTCGGGCCCCGCGTCTGTCAGCAGGCGCTGGAGGTTTGGGGGGGGGGGGGGGGACAGGAAGTGGAAGTTACAGGCGTGTTTCTAGTTCCTGACATTGTGAAAAATAGAACCGATATAAAATCGACCTCTGCACAAACATGGCTGTGAATGTTTAATTACTGCTAAACTCACAAGGTCATTAAGGAGTTGGACAATATGGCCTAATATCTATTATCAGGATGACTTGATGATTAAATAAGTTTCTGTTAAACACATCAGGACATTTTACTGTTACTGTGTGATGTATGTGTGATGCTTTTAGAATTATGGATTTCTGGAGTGTGTGCTGAATTTATGCTTCAAGGTCACTGTCCTTGTTGCCATTTTTTTATTCAAACTGATATGTAACTATTGCAAATTATCAAAGTTTATCACTGGAACAAAAGTAATTCTGATTTTAAAAACTTGCAAATGAAGTTGAGAGTCATATCATGAATTTCATTTTTCTCTGTATGAGCTTTATTACAGAATTATTCCAGTTCCCTTTCAACTCAGTGGTCGGCTTCAAAAACCTGTGAGTGAATGAAGAAAACTCCAAATCTCAAAGTGTCCATTTCTGGAATGTAAAATGTTAAACATACTGAGTTCCAGTACACGTGAACAGTCCTGCACCAGATGTTATTGTTTTTATTCCCAGGACACGTGACCAGTCTCAATGTCGTTTGTTAGTCACATGTTCACAATGTGGTATTTATGACTCGTTAAGAAAAACAAGGTCGAAAGGTCAACTCCAGTAAAGCTTTATCAGCGCTGAGCAGGAAAAAGGGGGTGTGTTCATGACTCGGCCAACCAGAAGAGGCCGGGGGTGCGGGGGGGCCTCACCTGTGTGACCTGCTCGTCCACCTGGATGCCGAGAGGTCTCATCTGCACCAGAGGGAACACCCACGTGTCCTCCTCCCCGCCGCTCGCCCCCTCGTCCTCAGAGTCCTCCCCCCGGTTGAGGAGCCGCTGCCTCGTGTGGGCCGTGGTCATGACGTCCATGATGCGTCCCCTCGCCGCTGCTGAGAAGTCCTGTCTGTTGCCTGGAGGCCGCCGGGATACAAAGGTACAAAACCAGTTTACACACTGACGGAGATAAGTGGGAGTAGCGGGGGCCGGTCAAACTGTTCACTGGGGCCAGACGCCTTATACTCTTTAAATGGAAACACCCTCAACCCCCATCTCACAGTAGGTGGGTTGAAGAAGTTTTACTGTTCATGAGTCTTGAAAAGCTTAGATTTTCCCTGAATGGTTCCTTAAATTCATTTGAAAAGACTTGGAGACCTCTCTTAAGTCATATTGAGTCTTTGACATCTCTGCGTTATGGTGATGACTGAGCCCCCCCCTCCCCCCCATTTATTTTATTTTTAATAACAATTCACCCTTCCCCTTTAATTATTTATTTTATTTTATTTATTTATTTATTTATTTTTATATTTGGTTGTTTTTTCGTGTTTATGGGTTTGTTATGGGTGCTGGGGATGGGAATGTGGGAGGGATAAAAAGATGGGAAAAAATGTAAGATGGAAGTATTCCCTGTTATATTGTTGTATCTCGTGAAACTACTTCCAATAAACAAAAATATAAAAAAAAAAAAAAAACTGTTCACTGGGTCACAGCGCACTCTGGGTTATGGGTAAGTGGTTTGTATGTGCACGTTCTTACGAGGGGACGCAGAAACCATTAGAGGGTTTCGGCTTTGCCACTTACTTGTTATATTTCTGTCCTTACAAATTACATCTCATTAATTTTACTAGTGTGTTTGTGCCATTTGTGTGTTTTGTGTGTGTGTGTGTGTTGCAGTTCCCACTACGTATTGTCTTCCAGCAACACACTGACATCACAACTCTATTCCTGGTGTTCGTTACCACGGCGGTGCAGTCCTGCAGACATGATGTCATTCATCCCTCAAACTAACATCCTGGCAGTCGGCGCTCGAGTTACGGACACACTGTGCGAGTGCGAGTGTGTGTTTGTGTGCGTCTACAGAGAAAACCCGGACAATTTCACATCCGGCTGCATGGCTAGCCAACCGCAAGAGCTCTCTACAGCTATCTCACTGCACACACACACACAGTCCAACCATCATTTATTTGCCTGTCTAAGCTTTCAAGCTCCATTAGCAGAATCCTTCGTCCCCTCCGGCTAAAAATCAGAACCCCGCCACACGAACCGAACATGAGGTGTCAAAACATGTTGGGGGGTAAGTTCGTCTGTACACACACACACACACACACACACACACACACACACACACACACACACACACACACACACACACACACACACACACACACACACACACACACACACACACACACACACACACACACACACACACACACACACACACACACACACACACACGTTGGGTTTCCTACCTTTGTACGGATGCACCATGCCCTCCAGCATGTTGACCGAGTCGTCGGGCTGCAGCTGCAGGGACACGTCCCCCACAGCCTCCACCAGGTCGGAGAAGAAGTCGGCGACCTCCCTGCAGTTCTCCAGCAGCACGTAGCGGTCCTGCCGGTTGGTGAAGTACGAGTCGCTCAGGTTGGCCCTGGAAGACGAGGGAGGGGGACGGACGTTAGGAAACCAGGGAGCGTAAAAAGGGAACGGGGACAGGTCGTATGAGAATTTATTTTCTAAAACCAGGTTCATCTGAAGTCCGGTGCAACTCTGAACTTCAGCTGGGAGAGAAAACATTTTTTTAAATGTCTCATGGATGCAAAAGCACAGAATAAGGTTCAAGGTGAAGATATGTTTCCCTTCAGTCCTGCAAACATGGAACCATTGTAAGTTTCACCTTGGATCTCTGTCGACAAACAGCTGCCCACCGTGCAGATGTTAAGACCTCTCGTTGTGTGTAAACTGAAGATGTGCGATTACTTAAGCAGATTATTTTTGTGGAAGAACAGAGGAGCCAGTTTACAGATCGTGGAACCACAACCGGAAATGTCTTCCTGGACACAATGTCTGAAAGTGTCCCGCTGTTTAAAATAACATCACATCTCCCAGCTCTGCCCTTGCAGGTGGTTTTTCAGATCAACTAAACATAAATACACAACAATAATGATCTTTCTTTTTTCAAACTTCCAGCTCGTACAAGGAAGCTGCACTAGGATTTGTCTCCAGGCTAGTGAGTGTCTCCCAAGTCCATTTATGTGGACTGAAGTGTCTGAAGGCTTGATTGTTCCTGCCACAAAGAACATAATCTCCTGACAAGTGAAAATTAATCCAAGGCATGTTTGGACAACAGAAACAGGTTGTGAACCCAATAATCTGTCAAGACACCATGAGAACATTTCTCTGGGACTGACGGACAAGTTACACCCTCAAGTGGAATTTAAGTAATGCTTTAAAGGTGATATTTGATATGGTGTCTATTGTCTGATACATGTGTTACATTGATTAGGTGGACAGGTCATTGGGACCAGCGCGTGCCATTTTGTGTCCTGAGGTGAAATGGAGTGGAAACCCCGACTCAACAGAAAACAGGCTCGGGAGCACACCCACTGTTCTACATTTTCTCGGTATGTTGAAATGTGAGCGGAGGACACTTCCCAGAAACGACGGCGGGTAACACCTTTGCTTTGATGCGTAAATGTTCAATGGAGCAAGATTAAGCATGCGTGAAAGCGGGCGAGGGGGCGGAGGAGAACTCGACACATGTGAACTCTCCTCCTCCAGGAAGCCGACTCACCCGCTGATGATGACGCTGTCGTCGAACAGGTAGACTTTGATGTGCTGGACGCCGATGGTCTCGTTGAAGCGCTGGGGCACGAGCATCCGCAGCAGCCCCCTCAGGTCGGGCGTGTGGTACAGGGAGACGCGCAGCTGAGAGGTGAAGCGCTGCAGCAGCGGCAGCAGCATGGTCCTCGAGTTGATGGGCCCTGCACGTTAGAGAAGAGACACCATCAGGACGGGGAGCGCGCTGAACGCTGCGTGCTGAGAATGACCCTCGACGGGGACGGACCTCGTGATCCCCGGGTGTAGTCCAGCAGTATGGACACCTTCAGGTCAGGGGAGTGACTTTGGTCCTGAGAGCGCTGGAGTGCTTCCTCCATACAGTCCACCTGATTAAAAACAGGGACAGGCATCAAAACGTGATTCAAAAACGTGCTGCATGGATTTACTCCCAGGATGCACAGTTTAAAAAAAGGTCAAAATCCTACTTTGCTGGTAAACCAAAGACATTCAAGAGCTCCATCACATCACTTATCTGAATCCTGCAGCTTCCTCTGCAGCCACAAAGATCTTTATACTTTCATAAACACACACTTTGAGTTCCCCTCAGTTAACACAAACCAAGTTTATAACCAAAACATGTGCAATTGACAACATTTCACAAGTCGCACAACAAAAGGCAAACATGATCTTTGGGGATCTGTGCACCACCAGCTCCCAGAGGCCTTCAAGTTTCCTCTGAGGCAAACCGGACAATGAGTGTGGAGCTCACAGGAAAAACAGCATCGAGTCATGACGCAAATGTTTGTGTTCGGTTTTCTAGCTGAAACTCGAGCTGTGCAAATCAGAGAATTAAAAGTGAATACCCACTTTACATCCAACATGAAGGATGGTGAAATGTGTCTGACTTACACCAGACACCAAAATATCGTAGTTTTTAAAACAACAGGGTTTGTTGTTTTTGGGTGGAGTTGAATATGATTAATAAAATTAAAAGCTGCACCAGCTACAAAAGAAACCCCTTTGACCTTGACCACCACCCAGAGCCAGACCCAAAATAAATCTGCCAGGGCCACACATCAGTTGCTTCTGCCATAGACTGAACATGACAGCTTCCAAAAAGTGAAGCCAGATGGTCCTAATGGCCCCCCTAGTGGCTGGCTCCAGTAATGACCTTAAGCCCTGGCTCCTCCAAGTTAGCGGATGTGAAATGGACTGGACTTAAGTGTCACATTTCACATTGAAGACTTTTCCAGTCATTTTAGTTTTACTCTTATCACACTGATGTTAGTTCAAGTTCTCTAGTTCCTGATAAACTTGATTTTTAATTAGTAATTTGATGCTATAACAACCAGGGTTGGTCGAGCGTGTGTATCACGATACCACGGCTTCACACCACGATCATGACTGTGCAGACTCTGGATCCGAATGACGTCAAGAGCACAAGATGGTGGCGCCTGTGTCCCAGACATTTTGGCTTCAATTTTTGTACAGAAGGAGGAAGAGGAGACACATCGTCCATCTTCACGTCTTGTTTACGAGTTTGCAGTTCTCATCTTTCCTTCCTTTTGTTGCCACATTAGCATCATATTTTGGCCCATCACTTCCACCTTTCGGACCGACGGAATCCCGTTAACCTATTGGCGGGAGTGTGCATCACACGCTCGTGCACGTACATAGCTTCCCTTGCACATGGTGTGCTCAAGAAAAACACTAGATGACATTTTGACGTTATTCTCATCACCCACACCTGAACTAAAGCGAATACACTGGACAGGTGTGACTGTCAGTATCAGGAAGTTCTCCTTGGTTCTGCGCCCGGGACTCGGGCTTCACGGTGAAATATTACCTGCAATATGCATTCTTCACTCCAAACCACACACCACGCTCACATTCTTCTACTGAACCGAGCCGGGGCTATTGTGTCCGATTACGAGCGAAACCCCCGGGCCGGAAAAGACCGAGTCACCCAGACTGGCTGCACCTTTCTAACTCACATTTCTAGTAATCCGTCATCTCAGGGGTTGGCAGCTGTCACAGCAGATCCAAACGCTTTTAGGTGTAATTCAGCATGTTTGACTTGTCTCTGCCTTTTTCAGTAATTCACCCCCGCCGCCGCTGCTGCCGCTCGGCCGACCAGGGAAAACAGAAAGGACGTGAAAAACAGCTGAATATGAGCATCGGTCCAGACAGCGGTTGGCTCGGGGTTAACGTTGTTATGCTAGGCTTTCCAAGCATGAAGAACAGCAGGCTATCGTATGCCAACACTGGTCTCCTTATTCCCATAAACCCTTGCATTTTGAGGTCTTTCCTTGTAACTGGCCCGGAGTACATTTCATTCTGAACAAACCACACTGCGGTTTTCTTGGAACACGACTCTGACTCACATTGTCTGGCAGCTCTGACCAGCTATTTGGCACGTGGCTGCGTTTCAGCAGCATTGTTCCCACCTGCCCCGAAATAACTGAAGCAGGTAAATTTCTGCAGGAAAACAAAAAACGTGTTTTTTTTTTTACTCACCAGCTCCTGCTCCAGCTGACCTGTTCCCAGATACAAGGAGGCCATCACCACTCGCCTCTTTGCGGTCTTGATTCGTGCCTGTGGCGAGAGGGAAGAAGGAAACACAACAAAGAATCATGACAGAGAATGAAAGGACGGTACGAGGACATGCGGGCGTCAGGAATCTGGCCACAAAGGTCTGATACCACGAAAAGGCGGACACATGATGGGCTCATTTTCTGCAAGTGAAAATGTTATTTAACTTTTTATATAATTTGTTGTTGTCTTACTATGAGTCATGTGACCTTTAGTACTGAGTTACCACCTCAACTAGTAAATGAAGTAACCGCATTACTTCCTTTTCATTTAGCTTCAGGCACAACAAATGTTTTGGCCTACTACACTGGCAAGTGTCATCCCGATTTACTACCATCAATCAGCCTGGTGACATTTTGTAACAAAAAGGAAAGTGTGTGTGTGTGTGTGTTTGCACATCAAGTGTTTTTATCCATAAATAAAGTAACACAATGCCATTTAACCTTGGCATTGTCTTCATTATTACGGGGGAAGTTTGATGACACAAATGTGGTGTCTTTGTGAAGCACACCCATTCACACACCCGTGTAACTCCCTTTATGATCACTTGAACATAAATTGATGTTAAACTGTGTGTAGTATATTTGTAAACCAATCGTCTTCAGGGATCAAGAAGGTCGTCAAATCAAACACTTCTTCTGAAAGTCGTCCATATCATGTATGTGTTACACTGCGTTTATTTGTTCGTATTGATGCACGACTTCTGTAGGCCTACGGATACGGATGAAAAGCAGTACCACAGGAAATCATGGGGGGTGAGACGACAATTAGACAGGAGCATGGAATACAGGCGTCTATTATCAAAACCTCCACCGCCATGGTTGTTGTTGTTGTTGTTTCTCATAAGAAAATAAATGGGGGAGGAAAATTAGGTTTTTTCATTTCAGTGCAAAAGTCAAAAAAACGTTGAGAATTAGGTCAAACTAAATCAGGAGAAGAAATGTGATTTTTTTCTATTTTGAATATGGCGAAGAATGTCGAGGATAGGTGTGAAAAGAGGTGGCCGGTTTCTTTAATAGATGTAATAATATTTAGCCTCTGACAAAGAATGTCAAGTCACCTCAGAGCGGAACAATGACCATAAACAGCTACAGTGACAGGAACTCAGGTGAGGGAAATCTAATTTAGTCTGCTGGGAGATTTTTACTTCCTGAAGCATTTGATTTGTTTCTATGTCATAGTAATTGCTGATATAAAACGGATCACAATCAAGTCTGACTCATTTCAACCTTGGATGTGACGAACTGTGGCTCCGTCTTTATTTATTTTGTTTTTTTTAAATCATTAATTTACCCCAGAAGCGAACCCTGACATGACAGTGACACTGACCTTCATGGTCTGGTAGAACTGGTCGGGTGACCTGAGGATGTGGATGCGGGTTCCCGGCACCCTGAAGGCGGGGACGTGCTCTGCCATCCATTTGAAGTGGCCGCAGAGGCCGTCTGCGCTGCCCTGAGCTCCGGCTGACCCTGTGGGCCTTGCGAGGCGATACGGGGCCGGGTCGGCTTCGGCCAGCAGGGGAGCGAGCAGCAGCACGGAGGAGCTGGAGGAAACATGGACATAAAGAGATAGAGTTGTTAGTTTGTCCGTTTGTTTGTAAGGACGATAAGAGATTAATTCAAAACTCAGTGGAAGGATGTGTCCAGAGAGAACCCGTTAAAAATGTGGGCATATTCTGATCAGGGGACAGATCCAGGAAGGTTTTTCACTACTTCAACATTGCAAGATTGGATATTTTTCAACATTTCCCTTGATTTCTCATGTTTAGGGGACTGATGTTAATGAGTGTGTGCAGTTGGGGCAGATTCAAATAAAAAGGGTTTCTGGGGCTCAGCATAAGGGATCGAGGATGGTAATGTTTGTCTGTCCTCCACTTTTGGACAGAAGAGAATTACAAGAACAACAATCCCACCGACTCTGCTCCCCTGACACTTGAGTTAGCGCCATTATGAAGCTGACATTAGTAGAAGCAGCTATTGGATGGATCACTGTGAAATTTGGTGCAATTTTTATTGTTCATCCTCACTTCTGTCCTCACCCTTTAATATACTCAGTTTTCCTTCTAGGAAATGGGTTAGATCAAACATTAAAAAACAAGCGTGTTTTTCTAATTCTGACTTTATTTCTTGTCTTTGAAAGTCTTCATGGAAACCCAGGTGACAGTGTGGAAGACAACCAACCACTATGGACGTGTCTCCTGTCTTCCTCCTCGTCGGGGAAGACTGGGTGAGACAAAGTGTGTCTGCTGTATCACAACACCACACAATAGTTCTCACAGGCATTGTTTGTCCTGCATGTCCCAGAGGCATCGGGTGTCACCAGTAACAGGAACACACCAGCACGATATAGGTAGCTCAACTGGTCTACCGAGCTAAAACCAACTTGGTGGAATAGGATAAATCCTCCCTTCACAGAAGTTATAATGTCCGGTTTCACTTGAAACTGTTTCAGAGACACATTGGTCCAACAGTATGATTTATATTGTCTTATGCTGAAATGGTGTATTTTGTTGTTTAACCTACCAGGATGAATATGAATGCGATGGGCTGAATAAAATATAATAAAGACACCTACAGCAAAACCAGATCAATTCTTTGACCCATTTTTTTAGAATTCATACAATTAACTCAATCAGAAGAATTCATGGAAAATCAATAATGAAATAATTAAAAATGAAAATCGCTCCTACACCTGCTGCCTTAGAAACACCTAAGTCATTACAGCGGACTACATTATTCTTAGCTTGCTCTACTTATAGCAATGACAGGTCAATTCAAGTTTAATAAAGCGATTATAAGTACATGGAAACTAAAGGCTGCTTTATACAGCTGGGTATAGGATCAACAGAGAGCCTGCCATTGCGAGCATTCATATGTGTTGTTATGTGTTGTGTTGGCTTTTTTTATCCCCCTGTGAACTGAGCGAGACTTGCTGGAAGATAGTACGTGTTGAATAAAAGAGAGAAGACGTCAGAGCAGATGATGTGTGCGATGATATGAAATGACTGAGGGTTGAAGGAGCTCGTGTTTTATGTGATTGTCCGGTAAAAATAAATCACGTGTAAGACATCAGAGTAGTTTCTTTGTGCGCAGTGGAAGGTACGAGACTACGCCCTGCCTACACAGTCAACTCTACATTGACCTCATTGTGTTTAACCGTAAGAGACACAGATTGAAGACCGCACTGTGTGTCTGGTTTGTCTTTTGTCAGTGTCCTACATTTCACCCCGACACCACAGTCATCCCTCTCCTTTTTGTCTCCGGCATAAAATCACATAATTGGGACCGACAATGCAGCCACATTAAATAAAGACAGGGGCGGAGCAGTGTCAACCTCAGAGATCACAGGCTGATTGTCAGGACTCACTCCGCTCGCCCGCCTTTCTATTCATTATGACCAAACTTCACGAACACACAAACACACAAACACACAACCGGGTTTATGTTTGGGTTCGGATTTGAACCACAAAAGGCCACTTACAACGAGCTGGAGGAAACAAAAGTTGCATGAAAACAGAAAAAAAAACACAGAGCAGGGCTTCGCTCCAAAGCCACTGTGCTGAGCTAGATGTTCTGCAGCAAACACACGAGAGGGGATTTCCCTGTCCCTTGTGATTCAAATCATAAACACATACTTTAGTCACTGAGCCATAGAACGACGGCAGCATCGAAGATAACATCCTCGTGTTCATAGAGCTTAAGCTAAGATCTCTTTGACAACAGTGTAAATGACAAACGTATATATATGCCCATAGAAGTGAGATAAGGTCTGTAATACCCCAAGCTTATGTAATGCAATGGTCCTTAACCGAACTCCACGCCTTGACAATTCTCTGGAAGTGGTTAAAGCTATAGGGGTGTGACAACAGATAAGGAGCAGCCTTTGACACAGCTAGAGCAGTGCGGGTTGTCAACCTTCCAGTTTGGAATGGGCTGTTTACTTGGCCTGTGGTAATGTTGTTGATTCATGTTTCTGAAATTGTTCCAGTGACCTTTGTGTGGTAGCTGTTCATTCAAAGTTCAGGGACGCTCAGTACGCAGACACCCGACCTGGAGAATCCGTTATTCATTTTATTTTATTTTTTTTACAGTTGTCGTTAACAGACAGTTCTACAATTATCAGTTTTATTGTTTGTGTGCGGACGTTGTGTGCGGGGCCTTTTATTTACAGTCTAATGGGGCAGAGCCGTCAAAAATGACTGTGTCAACAAAACAAACGAGCTTTTACTTTGAAGATAAACTGCAAAACAGGAAGTTATGCTATGAATATTGTTGACATAATGAAGATGAGCTCCCGCCACACCCGTGAATGTCTTTGTCAGTTAGAATTGGTGAAATTAAAATAATCAAACAACCATTTTGAAATGTTCAACTCAGTCTCGCCCACTGAGCTAATCACATGACCAAATCCCAACAAACGTGACACTGCACTTCTCTTCTAATTACAGGGATGAGATGAGCAACTTAAAATCACCTCAGGCTACACTGAAATAACCGAAATGCTTCTCTCAAACAGAAACAAAGTAGATCTGTTAATCCTGAAGTATCAGAAATGTCATCCACACACTGCATTTATTGTCTCCGTTGATGCCAATTGAATAAAACCTTTAATTTCTGCAGAGTTGCACATCATTACAAGACGAGCGTTTTGATGACTGGGACTGAGGTGGAGTTAACTGCCTTAGATGTAATGAGGTTAGAGGTTAAGTTGATAAACTGAGGCTTCAGCTGGTAATTTCAATGAATAGAGGAGCTGTTTGCTATGGTGTCTGCGGCATGTCCCTCCTGATTTTAAGCATGTGATGCAGAAAATGCTTCTGCGTCTGTCTTCTTCATAATTCCTCACAATTCAGAAATCCCTGACTGGGAATTACACTTTATCCTTAAAGGATTTAGATCTTCATTCTTCTCAGTGGATCTAGACTGATTTGACAAACTTGAAAAGCTTTTTATTTTCTTCCACTTTTATAGTTTATAACGTGTAGACAAGTACTATAATTCATACTGTAATGCTAAAAATATAGTGTGATATATGTAGTGTTGAATGTTAGTTAGCACTAAAATGCTGCAAAAGAGCAAAAGTCCATTAAAGACAGGATTGTCCATGTACTTTTGGCCATACAATTTACTACACCACAGTATGAGTGATCAACAGGAGACGTGATCCATGAAAAGTATTTATATTTACTCCAAACAGGAAGTATTAACTTTTTTAATTTGATAACGTCATTTCATGATAACAACATCATGGTATCTTTATCCTACTATGTGATCGTGCATAATTTTTAATCGGTAGAAGTTTAAGGTCATGCCTACAGTCTTATAGGATACAATAATGCATTTTTTAATCTGCATAAATAACAATTGTTTGGTGCAATTTACAGAACCACGAGAAAGAAAGATAAGTTGATGACGAAGAGTCATTTATTTGGTTGAAATATTTTTATTTTTGGAGATGAGTGATTGAGATATGTCTGTACTTTTGAACTTCTGAACTTTTTCTTTGAATTCTTCTATTCTTGCCTTAACTGGGGGTAAAATGGGGAAGCTAACTGTTGATGTCGCCAGACAGAAAATTACAGTGATGACCTTTCCCATCTCTCGCTCTTCTTCGATTATTTTATGTACTTTTGCGCCTGGGAGCATATGTGTGTTTTCTATTCTGTCCTGTTGTGCACTATGTGGACATTTTTTTTATGTTTATTACAAATAAAGTAAAGTGAGTGGGGGGGAAACAGTAAAGAGGGAACATTCTTGTTGTTAGTTAACACTTTCTCCTGCCAAACTGGGTGTGCACTGTGAATTATGTCAAACCAGCTCCCATGGACTCCGGGGTTAGTCACCTTTCCCAGCATCCTCCTCTTCAGAATAACGTGTCAACTCAAACTATGAGGCAGCATTACAGTATTATATCACTGGAGTCGTCCGTGTGTCAGGTTTCCTTTGGCAAACATGTCATCCACTGTTACATAACTGGAACATCATGTACAACCTCGGAGTTATTTACCCTGAAGGTGAGTGGCTGTTTGCTCAGCTGACTCAGGAGCAGCTACTGTATTAATCCGTCAAAATCGAGCGTTCAAATTGTCGTTATAACGCATTAGTTCAACGCAGACACGCCACAAATCTGCGGATAACCGTCGGCGTCGCGTTGATTCTGGGTCAAAACACGACCGTGTCCGATAAAGGATGCATTAGCCTCTGTAGCTCTGCGGGTTGAGGAGATCATAAGAGATCAAAAAACACGGGTGTGACTCTCGTGTCTGTGTCCCCGGGGACGAGCCGCGTCTCTTACCCGCCTCGGCTGTCCCGTGCACGGAAGAGCCGGTCCGATATCCGGGTGAAAACCCCGGCGACGGCCGGTGAGTACACGGAGTGCATCAGCCTCCTCCAGGACATGGGAGCCGCCATTGCTGGAGCGCTGACTCTTTGAAGGAACTTTATTGACACCGCGCTGAGCTCACACACAGGAGCAGTAGTGGTTGCACTGCATATTTCCATTGAAAATTGAAAAGTTGCTTGAGAAAACTAACAGGAGATTAATCCATAACAAAAGGGCATTGAGTTTTTACCCTGTATAGAATAGTTAAACTTGTGTAATCAGAAAATTGTCCTGTTTATGAGTAACATTTTCAATGCAGGACTGTTACACTTTATGGGCTATAATATGCTTTTACTTAACTCATTCATTAGTTTTTCAACAACAAATAAATGAGTCAGACAAACAACGTATAAAAGGTTGTCTCGGTTTGCTTATGTTCTGGGGTTTGTAGTTTGAGCTCCTTGAAATGACCTCTAGTGGTGAACCTGAAAACTACCTGGTCCCTTCAGTCAAATTCACCCCTGCCCTTAGTTATGTGTGTGCACATCTCATGCAGCTGCTCACAGAAAACAGAGCGAACGCCAGCCCTGCCTGTTGTCTTTCACTTTACTGACTGGTATCCACTTCCAAATGGGAGAGTTAAGGCGTGACCTCAGCTTTCACCGCAGGTTTTCAGTCGTGCACAACAAAGCATTTTGTGTGTGTCTGCTCCAGCCAACAGGTGGTTTCCTTGTATAATCCGATATGGCTTTTCTTAGAAGATGCGAAGCCTGCCAGAACCAGTCGATCCTCATTATTAAACTGTAATGACACTGTTGCCTGACTGGTAATAGCGTGGGGCGACGTTAATTAGTGCCACTAACGTTGTGATATAATTGTTGGTGTTGTTTGCTTAGTGGACTTGTTAATTTCTCACTGGATAAAGAGAACAGCTGCAAAAATCCTGGTAGCTCTTATCCGGTGCTGATTGTTGATACAGGTATGTTTTTTAACCTTTTACATATGGTGGAAAAATATTGTGCGTGTACTTGTGCTTTCCTTGAGTATCTCCATTTTCTATGACTTTATACTTTTTATTTAATTCAGAGGGGATTCTTGTGTTTTTCACTTCACTGCATTTGAGAGCTGCCGGTTTGAAAAGCGTTAAAAGGGAATATAAAAATATAACAAGTTGTATACAGTATACTAAATACTTAACAATAGGTAGTGATTGATCTATGACTCACTCCAGATAAAGGCTTGAAATATCTTAATTCTGGTTCAACTATGTAAAGCATTTTTGTAACATTGTTTTGAAAAGCACCGACATGTTTAATGAAACATTTGTATAATTATTATTATTATTATATTATTATTATTATTATTAGTAGTAGTAGTAGTAGTAGAAGTAGTAGTTGTACCATTTATAATAATAACCTTACCCCAGTAATGATCTAAACACCTCATCACAACTGAAGTGACATGATAAATCATTAGATGTAGATAATTATTATTATTAAAATAATCCTACAATAAAATAATGATACGATAACATTAACATAGGCCTTTGTTTACATATACCAGCAGTGCATTTGGTTGACACACACACACACACATTCACACATAAACACTCACATATACAAACATATATACACACACACACACACACACACAATGCAGGACTTGTGACAGAGTATTTCAGGTCAGGCTTACTGGTAGAGCAGTCCGGCAGGTTTGTTGCTCAAGAGCACTAACAGTAAGTCAGATGCTTCCTGGAACAAAACAAGGGCCCCGGGGACCCTGTCTTTAAAAAATAGCCAGCTTGTAGCAGGTTAGATGTGAATCATCTCTGACATATTTTCCATCACAAGACTTTATTCATTCTTGTTGAAAAAAATTGCATATTACAGCAGCATTAGAGACAAGATACTATGAAATAATATGATTTTCAACAGCGAAAAACAGCAACGTACATATTCCAAAAGACTGGGTTTTTGAGCAAATATCTCTCCAGAGGTAGAAGTTTACTAATGGACTTCTTTCCTTGTTTATGCTTCTCAAGGCTGTTACTTCACCATTTTGCAGAGAGAAATATTCTACTTTGTACTCCACAACTTATGTATAAAGATCTACAACCATGTTTACATTTTATTGTTTATTTTCCAAATTATTTTTCTGTTTCATATTTAGTTGTATTTGTGTTTTCTTTTCATTTATAGTTGTTTATGTTTTATCTCCAAAATAACAAGCCTCGATTATGTTTCTTTGTCAAAAAGGGTTTGGTGACGACATCTTAGGAATCATTGCCAACTATTTTTTCAACACATACAGTGCCTTGCATAAGTATTCACCCCCCTTGGACTTTTTCCCATTATGTACTGTTACTAACTGGAATTCAAATAGACTTAAATAAACTTTTTCCCGTTTGATCAACAAAACATGCATAGTACTTTGGAGGTGCAAAATAAATTTTATTGTGACACAAACAATAATGAGAACAAAAAAGTTGACATCTGTTGGGTGCATAAGTATTCACCCCCCTGTGTCAATACTTGGTAGAACCCCCTTTCACTGCAATTACAGCTGCAAGTCTTTTGGGGTATGTCTCTACCAGCTTTGCACATCTAGAGATGGAAAGGTTTGTCCATTCTTCTTGGCAAAAAAGATGTAGCTCAGTCAGATTGGATGGAGACCGTCTGTGAACCGCAATCTTCAAGTCTTGCCATAGATTCTCTATTGGATTGAGGTCTGGGCTTTGACTGGGCCATTTTAAGACATTAACATTCTTTAATCCAAACCATTCCTTTGTAGCTCTGGCTGTATGTTTAGGGTCATTGTCCTGCTGGAAGATGAACCTCCGCCCCAGTCTCAAGTCTTTTGCAGACTGCATCAGATTTTCTTCAAGGATTTCCCTGTATTTGGCTCCATCCATCTTTCCCTCTATTCTGACCAGTTTCCCTGTACTTGCTGAAGAGAAGCATCCCCACAGCATGATGCTACCACCACCATGTTTCACTGTTGGGATGGTGTGCTCAGGGTGATGGGCAGTGTTGGGTTTTCGCCACACATAGCGTTTTGCATTGAGGCCAAAAAGTTCAATTTTGGTCTCATCTGACCAGAGCACCTTCTTCCACATGTTTGCTGTGTCTCCCACATGGCTTCTGGCAAACTCCAAACGGGATTTTGTATGGATCCCTTTCAACAATGGCTTTCTTCTTGCCACTCTTCCATAAAGGCCAGATTGGTGGAGTAGACGACTAATAGTTGTCCTGTGGACAGATTCTCCCACCTCAGCTGTGGATCTCTGCAACTCCTCCAGAGTAACCATGGGCCTGCTGGTTGCTTCTCTGATTAATTTTCTCCTTGTCCGACTCTTCAGTTTGGGTGGACGGCCTCCTCTTGGTAGGTTTGCGGTTGTCCCATATTCTTTCCATTTTCTTATGATGGATTTTATGGTGCTCAGAGAGATGTTCAGAGCTCTGGATATTTTTTTATAACCTAACCCTGCTTCATATTTCTCCACAACTTTATCCCTGACCTGTTTGGTGAGCTCCTTGGTCTTCATGATGCTGTTTGTTCAGTAATGATCTCCAACAAACTCTGAGTCCGTCACAGAACAGGTGTATTTATACTGAGATTAAATTGCAGACAGGTGGACCCTATTTACTAATTATGTGACTTGCAAATGTGACTTGTGAATGCAATTGGTCGCACCAGATCTTTGTTAGGGGTTTCACAGTAAAGGGGGTGAATACATATGCACTCAACACTTTTCAGATTTTTATTTGTAAATAATTGTGAAATCCATGTAATATTTCCCCCCACTTCCAAATGATGCACTATTTAGTGTTGGTCCATTACATAAACTCACGATGAAATAAATTTTAATCTGTGGTTATACCATGACAAAATGTAGAAAAGTCCAAAGGGGGTGAATACTTATGCAAGGCACTGTAAATATCGACCTATATATCGGTTACACAACTATTTTCTGATATTGTCCTCATCCCCAAAAAATCCATATCGGTCCGGCTCGACTTCCGATATAAATGCTCCTTTTGATTCTGTAAAACTGATGTTGACTCAAATCTGCTACGGTCAGATAGGCCAAGTTATATTATTTACCCGTGTTATTTAGGGTTGTAAGTTTACTAGACACATTTCAGCACCATGCAGTGCCCGGACTCTGTTCACGTCCGGGCAGGACTGGATGTGACACAAGTTCCTACTTTTCATGAAGTGTGTATTTATATTGGTATCTGTTATCTACAGTAGAGTGGTGATGTAAACTATGAACGGCTTTCATTAGAACAGCAGTTCCTTAACTTTTCAGCCCCCCCCCCTAAAAAAAAAATCACGCCAGCAACACATACGACCCCCATTATCCCTAAGCCTATTTATATAAACTGGTTCACAATAAATCATAGATACAGTGCCTTGCATAAGTATTCACCCCCCTTGGACTTTTTCCCATTATGTACTGTTACTAACTGGAATTCAAATAGACTTAAATAAACTTTTTCCCGTTTGATCAACAAAACATGCATAGTACTTTGGAGGTGCAAAATAAATTTTATTGTGACACAAACAATAATGAGAACAAAAAAGTTGACATCTGTTGGGTGCATAAGTATTCACCCCCCTGAGTCAATACTTGGTAGAACCCCCTTTCGCTGCAATTACAGCTGCAAGTCTTTTGGGGTATGTCTCTACCAGCTTTGCACATCTAGAGATGGAAAGGTTTGTCCATTCTTCTTGGCAAAAAAGATGAAGCTCAGTCAGATTGGATGGAGACCGTCTGTGAACCGCATCTTCAAGTCTTGCCATAGATTCTCTATTGGATTGAGGTCTGGCCTTTGACTGGGCCATTTTAAGACATTAACATTCTTTAATCCAAACCATTCCTTTGTAGCTCTGGCTGTATGTTTAGGGTCATTGTCCTGCTGGAAGATGAACCTCCGCCCCAGTCTCAAGTCTTTTGCAGACTGCATCAGATTTTCTTCAAGGATTTCCCTGTATTTGGCTCCATCCGTTTTTCCTTCTATTCTGACCAGTTTCCCTGTACCTGCTGAAGAGAAGCATCCCCACAGCATGATGCTACCACCACCATGTTTCACTGTTGGGATGGTGTGCTCAGGGTGATGGGCAGTGTTGGGTTTCCGCCACACATAGCGTTTTGCATTGAGGCCAAAAAGTTCCATTTTGGTCTCATCTGACCAGAGCACCTTCTTCCACATGTTTGCTGTGTCTCCCACATGGCTTCTGGCAAACTCCAAACGGGATTTTTTATGGATCCCTTTCAACAATGGCTTTCTTCTTGCCACTCTTCCATAAAGGCCAGATTTGTGGAGTAGACGACTAATAGTTGTCCTGTGGACAGATTCTCCCACCTCAGCTGTGGATCTCTGCAACTCCTCCAGAGTAACCATGGGCCTGCTGGTTTCTTCTCTGATTAATTTTCTCCTTGTCCGACTCTTCAGTTTGGGTGGACGGCCTCCTCTTGGTAGGTTTGCGGTTGTGCCATATTCTTTCCATTTTCTTATGATGGATTTTATGGTGCTCAGAGAGATGTTCAAAGCTCTGGATATTTTTTTATAACCTAACCCTGCTTCATATTTCTCCACAACTTTATCCCTGACCTGTTTGGTGAGCTCCTTGGTCTTCATGATGCTGTTTGTTCAGTAATGATCTCCAACAAACTCTGAGTCCGTCACAGAACAGGTGTATTTATACTGAGATTAAATTGCAGACAGGTGGACCCTATTTACTAATTATGTGACTTACAAATGTGACTTGTGAATGCAATTGGTCGCACCAGATCTTTGTTAGGGGTTTCACAGTAAAGGGGGTGAATACATATGCACTCAACACTTTTCAGATTTTTATTTGTAAATAATTGTGAAATCCATGTAATATTTCCCCCCACTTCCAAATGATGCACTATTTTGTGTTGGTCCATTACATAAACTCACGATGAAATACATTTTAATCTGTGGTTATACCATGACAAAATGTAGAAAAGTCCAAAGGGGGTGAATACTTATGCAAGGCACTGTATGTGCACATGTGGTAGTGTTTCCTGTGGTGCTGCTGTAAACTGACCTGCTGCTGCTGATACTCATCTGTCTTCATCACCTCTGGAGTCACATGGAGACCTAGAAAAGCTGGGGGCCGATCTTTATTTGCAAGGCTTTATTATTGTACGTTGAACAAGTTTTGCTTACTTCGGAACGATTATGGCAAAATTGTGTTTTCTCTATTTCTTTTATCATTTTTGCACCTGCCGTGTATGAGAAACGTCCTCAGTACACCCACTTGGTCACTGTGAATCATCCAGAACATCTCCTGCTGCCTCCTCACATGGGCTCGGACATTATCTGGAGTTTTTAACCAGGGGCCTGGCTGGAGAGACTCCAGATAATGTAGAGAGTCTCATAAACTGCTTTCAGACTTACACTGGACTCTTGTATTGGATTTGGCTTCAAACGCAGTTTGGCTTCAACCCCTGATATTCCAGAAGTGTTTTGTGGACTAAAACACTCAAACACGCAACCCCCTCCATCGGCATAGTGAGGAGTAGATAATGAGTGAATTTTCATTTTTTGGTGAACTATCCCTTTAAGAGTTGTGTTTTGTTTTGCTTTAAAACAGCTTTGTACATTGTGAGATACTCTTAAATAAATGTTACAGTATTTGATTACTGGAAATCACATTGCGACCCTCCTTCTGTGTGTCCTGACCACAGTCTATGGTCCTGACCCCCTTCCCCACGGAGGTCACAACCCACTAGTTTGGGAACCACTGCAATAAATCCTCATCTGACAACTCCACCTTCATCACATTAGTCTACAAAAGCCTGAGCCCCAACAAACACACACACACACACACACACACACACACACACACACACACACACACACACAAACACACACACAAAGACACAGACACACAGACACACACACCAGAATTTCACTGAATATGGCTTTATTCTCTTCCACATGCGGAGCTTTTAACTTTTTCACCTTGCGGAGTCGCAGGGAAGCAGCGGTACCAGGAAACAGCTCCGGAGAGAGAGATCACGTTGATTGTGTGTTGGCACCCTTCCACGGGCGGGGGGGTGGGGGGGGGGGGAGAGAAAAAAAAAGAAAAGAAAGAGCGCGAGCACGTGTTCCTGTTCTTTGCGTGAGTGCGTGCGCGCGTGTGTTTACTGGAAGAGCCCTCTGCGCGGAGGAGGCGGGGCCTTACGGCTTCACTCACTGGAACAACCTCCAGTAACCTTCCTCCACACACGGACCCGACTCCTCCGGAGCGCCGCCGCATTCCTCCGCTCAGGACCCGAGCCCCTACACCCTTTCATCGGATATTTCATCTCCTTCTCTTTGCATTTTAATGCCTGAGTTAATCATTCATCTGGCACTACTCTCGGGTAGTTTGCATTTGTTCTGCTTTGGCGACGAGCGGCTGCGGCGCGGGGTCGAACAAATCCGCAAGGTAAGTTGCAGGACCGCCTTGGGGAGACGATGAGAAGCGGGGGTTCCACTTCGGTTCGTGTCGGCGGTGAGGCAGAGGAGGAGCCGGGGGGGCTGGGGAGACACATGGGAGTCTGGCCGGCTCCTGTTGCGGAGCAGCCGGCTCAGCTTGAAGTAGTGGACCGGCGACTCTTGTTAACGGTTCTGAGTCGTCATGGCGCCTCCATCCCCGCGTCCCGCACTCTCCTCCAGGCTCCGGAGCTGAACCCCACACCAGCCGGGACAGCTTCCCCCGTAGCCCGGGGTGAAACCAGACAACGGGGAACCACGGGCGCAGAATAAAAACATCGGTTATTATATAGTGAATAACGGGCGTCATTATATAGTGAATAACGGAGAGGGGTACAGGGGGGATTGTGGGAAAGAGAAGCGCACCGGACCCTTCCACCGTGTGACCCCGTTTGTGACAACCCGTGTTGCGGCGCCCCCGATCGAACACAATTGAAAGCAATCAGGATCCAGTTGCTGTCTGTCTCTACCAGCGTG
The DNA here is from genome assembly GCF_947347685.1 of Pleuronectes platessa. NCBI lineage: Eukaryota > Metazoa > Chordata > Actinopteri > Pleuronectiformes > Pleuronectidae > Pleuronectes > Pleuronectes platessa. The sequence continues at coordinate 8,995,768 of NC_070646.1, read as the reverse complement.
AATAAGCGAGGATTCATCAAAACTAAATATAACCTGCACGGTCCTGCCTTGTGCATGTGTCATAGTCGCCATGTAGCTGCGTTTTATGGGGGTGAGCTGCAGTGAGTGGAAGTGCAAAGTTGTCACAGAGTGTGTTGCCCCACTGTGGAGGGATTGTGTATGTGTGTGTGCATCAGCTTCTGTACTGAAGCAAATGTCTAATCTGTGCTGCATCCTTCCCTCCCAGCTGTGTTTAGGTGCTCTCTCCCAGCCCCTCTCTGGATGCATCAGACTCCTCTACCCCGGGGCCCTGGACCCGGTGTGTGACCCAGCCGCCCTCGCCCCTCTCGCCCTCCTGTTCCTCTCCCTCTGCCCCGGACTCACTTCCACCTGTCTGCCTCGGCACTCCCGTCCTGGGCCCCCTGCCTCTCGACCAGCAGGCGGAGGCAGGGGGCCATGGCGCCATGGTAGCCCTCGGCGGACGCAACCCCCTCGCCATGAGCGGTGTGCCCCCTCAAGTGGGCCGAGTTCAGGGGTCCAACTTTACCCCACATCACTACAAGCCCTTCAGCTCACACGCACACTACCAACAGGTCAGTCTCACCGGAGTGTTAAGAGAAATGCCTGTGTGTATTTAGTAATAAAGTTCATAAAGTTTAAAAGTTCACCATGGCGTAGAACATCTAATAATGGAGTTTTCTCTGTGCCTATTCCAGGTAATGCGTGCATTGCATAAGCTCCAGGAGAGTGGGTTTTACTGGGGGGCTGTTGGAGGACGAGAGGCCAGCTCCCTGCTGCGCTCGGAATCGCCCGGCACTTTCCTGATCCGGGACTCCTCGGACCACCACCATTTCTTCACCCTGTCTGTGCAGACGGCTCGAGGAACCAAGAACCTGAGAATCCACAGCGAGGGAGGTGGATTCTTCTTACAGCCGGACACCCAAAACACCCAAGTGCCACCGCAGTTCGATTGCGTGCTGAAACTCATAGCGCACTACATGGGGAAAGGGCTGGACGCTGGAAGGAGCAGAGACGGGGCGTGTGGGGGCAACTCGGCAGAAATCAAAGGGTGCAACGTTTATCTGATTCACACCGGCGGAGAGAGGATCCCCCTGGAGTTGCGGCGACCCCTCTCGACCTCTCTCTCGTCTTTGCAGCACATGTGCAGGAGGACCTTGAACAACCAAGGCCTGGGCTCGGAGCGAGCGGAGCAGCTCCCGCACACACTTAGAGACTTCCTGGAGGAGTATGATGCTCCGATATGACTGACAGGAACTGCAGCGGCCCGTCGACATGGACCAGCAGCCTAGAGGACGGCACAGCCTCCACCAGAGACTGACCAGATTTAGCCTTAGATGCCAATGTGAGGTTAGTTTCTCATTGTAGCCAGAATCAGCTTATCCCAGATGTGTCTCAACGCTGACGGGAAAGCGACTGACCTGGGGTCTGGAATGAGGAGTGCAATTTGGGTTAACCAATGATTACCTCGTCCATCCCACGTTGCAAAAACTGACCGCTACCAATGTGAGTGGCAGACGAAGCCCAGGGTCAGAGGTCAGGGTTTTTCCTATGACCGCCTCGGACGCAGAGCAGAGCCTCATAGAAGATTAACCCAAGTGGTCGATTTTAACGATGACAGTGGCAGCGCGATCAATACAGCCCCAGTGATCCCCGCGGGTTCGCTGCAACCTCTCGTCTCCCCCGGTCAGCCTGACATTTACTACACTTTGGATCCCCGGAGAGAAAGAAAGGAGGCGCAGAAGAGGGAGGGGGTGAAGAACGGACGAGTTTCCGAGGAAAGGCAAAGTTCAAACAAGGGACTCAAAGCAGAGGACTTAAAGTATTTGTTTGTCTGACTGTGGGTGTATTTGTGTGTTGTGGTGGCGCACACATTTCCATTGCTGCTTCCCGCAAGTGTTGCCTCATTGAGGGGAGAGAGGCAGTCATTCATGCCAGCTCCACACACACACACACACACACACACTCGCGCACACTCACACAGGTACAGGCCCACATAAAGGATTTGTTCACGTGGGAACAAAAAGATGAAAACCCATTACAAAGCATCTTCTCTCCCATCTCCTGCTTGTATCTCGTTTCTCCTCCATTAGCCAGCCCCTGTCCCGACTTTTGATTTTGTTTTATGGAGTTGCATGTGCGCCTCTGACAGGGACACAAAGCAGACCGCTGTTGCCGAGACAAAAGCTTGTTACGGAGACAAAAGCCCTGGCACGGGACCAAAGAAAACATCAGTACTTATTTTTATCCAAGCTGGCTGGAAATATGTCAGCGACCCTGTAAAGGGAACTGACGATGACGATCCTGGAGATCGGGGGAAGGGTGAGGAGAAGGGACCGAGCGAAGGAGAACGAGTAGCGGGAAGAGGGATTAGGAAAGAGGAAATTGAAGAGGACAGAAAAAGCGGGGAGGGGGCCGGGGTGTGGGGGGAGAAGGGGGAGGAGACATACTGGTACACAGCTAAACAAAAACACTGACTGGATTGATGTCGCAGACTTAGGGGAAATGATACAGCTCAGCAGGACGCTGCTCCTGCTCATACACATCCAGGTTGGCCAAGAAGCCCCATGTGAAAAAAGAAAGTTTGAAGTCTTAATACTGTTATTTGGACACTTGCGGTAATTTCTCCTCGACATTATCGCCTGGAATTTACTCTGTTTTTGTGGAAATGTGTCAGTGTGTGTGTGCGTGTCTGTCTGCCCTGTACCCCCCTGGATTTCTTAAATCGCCACTCATGAAGGAGACAATAGAGGACATGAACCATTTTGTTGATATCCTGTAACTTTAGAAAAAAAGTTTTCTCGCCCCATCTCCCTTCCATTGTTACCTCTGAAGCAGGAGCGGGCCGTGGGGTTTGTCTGAATGTCATGGGAACACGAGACTAAAGCAATTCTCTCAAGAAAAAAGCCTTTTTGTAAAAACGTGTAAGACTCAGATTTGATCAAAATTGTTGCTTCTGTGTTTGACCAGTGCTCATACTTACCTGTGATCCATATTGGAGTGGAAGCCTTTTCACATCCTAACACTCGGTGATGTCACTGTGGCCACTTGAGCGTTTTGCCATATCGTTCACAGTTTTGGTCAGATCTTCGTCTTATTTCCTCTTCATCAACACCCGAGTTTGAACATGTGTCGCAGCCATGGCATCGCACGTGTGTGTGTGAATCATTTGTCTTTTATAAAGACTCTCTTGCAAAAAGGCTGGCCACTAGTCTGGCAAAAATACAAGCTGTACTCTCTGAAATAACAAAGCATTACATAAAAAAATAAATGAAAAGGAACGTTGCACATATTTATATTTCTAAAATATTTCAATAATTTATATTAAAGAGCACTATTTTTACAAAAGTCAATGCATTTGCCCTGTGTGTTACTTCACTTTGTGTCTCTCTGCCCGCTGCGCTGCTTCTCTTTTTTTTTTTCTTCTTTTTTTTTTTCTCTCGTACTTCTCTGAGTCAATATTGACTGGATCAACTCTAACTTACCGTAATGCATTGTGAGGCGGTCTGTATTCCAGCAATGCCCGGCCTCAACAAGATTATTTATTGACAAATGGGATTTCCTAGTTTAACAAAGAAGTGTTTACTCAGTCGGCCGACGTTCTACAAAGAGCCACGCCGGGCTCCAGGCTGCACGAGGAGGACGCACACACATCACAGGGTTAAAATGACTGCAATCATCACTTCTTGTTTTCTATGCTGGAGCATTGGGGGGCACATTCCATAGGCATCAGAGACGTATATAGTAAAGGGAGGGGCCAAGATTTTGTCGTACATGCAGTGCAGATGTACCAACTACATTAACAAAGGGATTCTCAGAAGCGCACAGCCGAGTCAACGCCATCGCACGTACACACGCACACGTACACTTTGACACTGCAGTTACTGTGTAGAGAGCTCACTTTGGGCTGGACCTAACTGGAAAGGAATGCAGCAGGGCTTTATACATCCTGCCTGAGGGTCTGAGTGAGGATGGTGTCCTCAGGAGAGTGAGTGGATATATACGTACGTGTGCTCGTTTGTGTGTGTGTGTGTGTGTGTGTGTGTGTGTGTTTGTGTGTGTGAGGTCAAATAGGTGAAAGAGTCCATGAGGCGAAGGAGATTTATGACGCCCTGTGGTTTTAGTGTGCAGCCAATGTAAAGTGTGTGTGTAAGAGGTTGGTGGAGCTGGATTGCTGTTGGTAAAATTAAGCAAGGGGTGACTTTCTTCATGTCTGTGTGCTCCTCTCTCTCTCTCCCTCTCTCTCTGTCTCTCTCTCTCTCTCTCTCTTGCTCTTTCTCTCTCTCTCTCTCACACACACACACACACACACACACGGTTCCCATTCCCTGCATACCTAGTGTTCTGTCTGAGGCTGGCTTCCAGGAAAGAGGCACTTTAATTGGGTTGAGATTTTACGGCTTGCCTGGTGTTAGTGTGTGTATGAGAAAGAGCGAATGAGGTGTCCGTTTGTGTATGAGTGTGTGTGTGTGTGTGTGTGTGTAGATGGGGGGGACTCCATCTGAAGAAATCTGAATTTAAAAAAAGCGAATTAATGCAGCCATAGTATTAAGTTCAGGTCAAAACAATAATCAGAAATGCGATGTGATACTGAATTGCTCATATTTTCCACAGCAAGTACAAAAAATGGTCACTGACATGATAATACATACATCCATAAAGACACAAAGACATACACACAGACACACACAGACACACACAAACACATACTCCATATGGATAGGAGCCAATCAAAGACCTCTGTGGAAGGACTGACAGGACGATGTGTAATAACAGTTTTTACTCCTTTTTCTCGGTTCAGGTAATTGCAATGATTCAAAAAGTGAGCCCCACACTTCCTTATGTTGCTATGACCCTTACCGGAAAAAATGTGAATTAATTTCCAGTGTGTGTGTATGTGTGTACTTGTTTTTGTTCCAACCTAAGGACCTTTTCCAGTACAACCACTGACCTCATGGGGACCAAAGGCCAGTCCTCTGAGGTCCTGGTTAAGGTCAGGACCGAGCTGAGAATTGTGGCTAGGTAAGGTCATGGTTAAGGTTAAGGTTAAGGTTAAGGTTAGGTATAAGAAAGTCAATGCACGGTCCTAATATGGATGGTTGTGCCAACATGTGTGTGTGTGTGATACTCTTTGTGGACACTTCCAGACAAAAATGACGTATTTCAAGAGACAAACAAGAACCAGTGAGTCTTCTTCCAAAAATCCAACCAGAATAATCCAGTTTTGCACACATAAACACACACATGCACACACACACACTCACACATTGTCTAAATAAGCCAGCTCAGCTCGCTATGACTCATTCTGTGTTCCCCGTAGTTGCCTGGTTAGCGGGGCTGGAATATTTTGCCTGTGTCCTTCGCTCCTCTTACGAATCTCACACGCTCACAGAAAGTCTTTCCACCATGATTCACTTTTTCGGGTAATGACTTGCCGTGTCCAGCTCAACAGTTGTCAACAGTGTCCGGGGCCAAGCACAACACCCAGCTCTCAAACAACTGAGCTCGGTTTGGACGCTGTTGTTTTTTCCCCCCCTTCAACAATGAAAACATTCACACCAAAGTTTCGGGCGCCGCCCCTGATAGTTTTTAATTCCACATTTTAATGCAGCATGTGGAAATGTGAGGCAAGTGGAGCGGGGGGGGGGGGGGGGGGGGGTTGAATTAGAGAACGAGCTGGTGTGACTGATAACCCCCCCCACACACACACACACACACACACACACAGTCGTTTAATTAAAATCAACGTGTTATTCAAAGTTTCATTTTACGTTTGAGCCTGTGTCGAGCATGGAAGGTGGAAAGAATATTAAAGGGTTTAGAATATGCCCTGCGACGAGCAATCCTCAGTGGGCTTCCAGGAAGGGCCTCCGGTTTGCTGATTATTCCTTCCAGGAAGGCTTTTTGTTGGCTGATCGGCGGTTATAGGAAAGACGATTGGTTGGCCCATCAGCTCCAGTATTGTCACAGCCGCTTCTGATAAAGCCAGGCCAGCTTCCAGGAAACCAGAGATTTACCCTCCAGCATTCCATCATTCCTTCACCATCAACGCACAGAGAGAGAGAGAGACGGAGAGAAAGAGAGGGAGCGTGAGGGGCATAACTGGGACATGGATCAATAAAAACCATATGGGAAGCATACAGATGGTCAGATGCACTCACAAACATGTGCATGTATTCTGTGTGCACAAGCCTGCAAAACCAGCGCTGTCTTGACCTGCACTCATCGACTAGCTCACTGTGACACACACACACACACTCAAACCACAATATTTTTCTAAGCTGACTATTCCCCAACCCCCCCTTACACAAACACACACACACACACTCACACTCTGCTTCTCCACAGCATTTGAACGTCATTGTGACTAACTTTATTTTCGCTGAAATCATCGGTGAAATCGTTTTTCCCGTAACACCTGGACAGCCTAGCGGGCGTGCGTGTGCCTGGAAGAACAAAGAAAGCTACCACAGATGACCTGAAGTGCACGGAACAGGGCAGTCGGGGAGGACTGCAGTAGTGGATGCTTCTTTATCAGAGGGGGATTTGTTTTTCTCTGTTGTTTTTGCTCTCCACTCACAGCTGTGCGCGAGCCGCGTATAGCAGCAGTGAAGCTCAGATGCCAAATGGCTTACAGTAACAGCGTGGCCTCGGACCAAACCCTTGAACGCTCTCAGGTGTCAATGTGTCCCCTCAGCCAGCAAAACAGGCCTGCGTAATAATGTGAACTTGAGACTGGAGCAGACACACACAAGACTGCACACACATACATATGTGGTGAGTAAGGGTTTTTTTTTTGGTCATGAATGAATGACAACGCCTACGATTTATAACTACAGTGCAAGGAGGAAGAGATCCACGCAGCGGTGCTGCAGTGGAAAGCTACTCTCCTGACAGCAAGAACCCCACACTCTATTCTACTATTCAACTGTGGTAGTACTATGGTTTATTATTAGAAGTGAAATGTAAGAAACGTTCAGTTTTTCATTCAAGGGACACAAACACAAGGAGGGAAGACATGAGGAGAGAAGGAAAACATACGAGGGAAGAAGGAAAGACGTAATGGGACCTGGATTACGCAAAAAACAGATTTTCTTAAAAATTCATGGAAGAGTGTGAGCCAAGAAAGAACCCTTCAACTATCGGAGTGGATTTGATTATTTTTGTTCACTTTTTTAAACACTTCAAGATAGGATGTTAGCCTTAGCGGAGGAATGCGCTCTCCGAGGGCCCTTCTAGTGATAGCTGATTCGTTTGTTTGACAACAGCTTGACATAGAAGCTTTATCATAGTCCACTTTTTCAAGAGGATCTTCAACCTCTACTTTAATTCCGAGTTGCCGTACCTTATTCAGTTTCTCGGGAATAATTAAGCCGTTAACCTCATGGCAGCCCTGGACGAAAAGGTCACTTGTTCAAAAAGATTGCAAGTATTTCTGAAATAAGGAGAAATGGTCCGTCAATGCCAGATCAGACGTTGAGAGTAGTGTTGAGATGTTTCACGGGACAAATTCAAGTTTTGACCTGCCATGGTGTTACAGGAAAAATATCAAAGTCATTTAAGGTCATCCTTTTGGGACCATGAATATCGAATATTTCATGGCATCAATCCATTAGTTGATGAGATATTTCATTCTGGACCACATCTATAGTTCTAGTTTAGCTCTTTGGTACCTGCACTTGTGACTACCACACACATTCACACACACTGCACACAACACTCTCAACATTACTGCTGAGTTTATTGAAAGCAATGGGAAAAGTGTGTGGGGGGTGTATGTCCCTGGTCGTCAGTTACATAATACAGTGGTGACTAATATCACAGAGACTTGTGTTTTTTTTTTTTTATTATACTACTCAACCGGCTGGAGTAGCAGTGTCGGATAAAAAACAGTTTTTGGTGAGTTAAGGACGGAAACTGGATTTTATTACACAGGATTTTACAGAGTTTTCACTGCAAATGAAACTTGACAGGAGCCTTCAATCCCACCAAGAGGTTCTGAAAATGAACCGGAGACATTTTACCACCAGCGTCCTTCGTTTCACTTGCCAAACAGGGATTAAACAACCCTCAGTCCTAAGTCCATTCAGCTATTGACCTGCCACAGGATGCAATGTTCTCCGACATGAAACAACAGGCACTGCTCGGGCTTCAGTGGGTACGTGTGTGCATATTTAAGTGACTTCACCTCGGGAGAAAAGCCCACTCATTTAGACTAATAACCACTGCTTTATTTAAATAAGGTGGCATTTACTAACACACACACACACACACACACACGTACACACACACACACACATACACAGACGTCCCCCCTTCTCTTTTTTTTTTTTTAAATGTGATGGATCACATTTGTTCCTGAAAGAAGAAAACAGGGGGTCCGCTGTGTGTGTGTGTGTGTGTGTGTGTGTGAACTGCATCTGAATGCAGGAGCCAATCGCGGAGCTGTATAGACACTGAGCCCCCCAAGTACTGCTGGTTTATAGGGCTCAGCTTCAGAGAAGTCACATGACTTCCCAGAGAGTAAGGGGGGAGAGAGAGGGAGAGTGGGCAATGTGGGAGAGGAAGATGAAGAGGAGGAGGAGGAGGAGGAGGAGGAGGAGGAGGAGGAGGAGTGAGAACAGGGTCAGGAGGGTGACAGGATCGCAGGGGATTTGCGAGGAGTGAATTGAAGGTCTGGTAAATGAATGGAGCAGAAGGAGGTGAAAAAAAAAGAAAGAAGAAAGCCAGAGATGCCACTGTTCTCGGAAGTGAATTTACACAGGCTGCTCATGGTCTATAATTACAGCTGAATGAACAGAATGAGAAATGAGCGACTGAGAGGGGAGAAGTGGATGAGTGGATGAATGAAGGATGAGAGGAATGAGTACACACAGGCGATTGTGGTTGCAGCTGATTACTACAGTGTCTAATCTTCATGGTTTGGTTAACCCTGCCTCTGATGGTCATATAACTATCCTCAGCATAATGATTACAGTTCACCTAAATGAAGTTCCCATTTTTTCTCCCTCAAGACATGCAGACAATTTATGTGCAGAGGTTCTACAATATAAGTGAATGCAATTTAATTTGAGCACTCAGATCATTTTTAAATCTTTCCAGAACACTTTGCTATCAAGTGTTTTCATCTGGAATTTTTATTTGGTAGTAACGAGTTCCAACGAAAGCCCGTCAAGCAGCGACTTCTCTGGAAACAAGAGATGCTGTTTCATTATTTAATGACCGTAGAACCACCAACTAAATTCTGTTTGCCTCTGTAGAAGTGAAGGATATCTCGAGTACCTTGCAAATACAACCAAAACAAACCTGTGTGGCAAAAAGAAGAAAGACATCCCTATCCTTAAGGCTCTGTATGAGTTTTGAGTTTGTAAATAAGGATGCAGAATATGAGACCTCCCAAAAGTGAAGCCAAAGAACCACCATCGCCCTCTGGTGGCCTACTACAGTATTGGTGGAAGTCAAAATACACGTCAAAAATGTGTTTTCAGAGATGGTTTCTTTCATTTTAGACACTTCTTGATACACTTGCTTTGCAAGTTTGGTTTTTGTTATTTGATAATTATTTGATATCTTTGGAGCATCTTTATTGATCAGCGAGTAAGACATTTTAACACATCTCTTCACTATGCAACCTCGGAGCAATTATGAAAATAAATAATTAAATAGATGGATGATTCAGTACTGGTCTTTACAGACATGGTTTTCCAAATTTGTTGCGGAAGAGTTTGGCCTGCACAGAGCTCTGATCTCATCCCTACCGAACACCTTTGGCCTGAAGTGGAGCGGCAGCTCTGAGCCAGGCCTTATTGCACACCATTGGCGCCTGACCTCACTTCTGTTATTGTGGCTGAATGGGAAAAAATCCCTGCAACCAGGTTCCAGAGTCCTGTGGAAAGCCTTCCCAGAAGAGGGGAGGCCATTACAGCAGCAGATTAATGTTCATGGCTTAACAAAAGTGATTGAATCACACATCGGTGTTATGTTTGGTTGTACACATACTTCTGGGCAAATCATGTATCAGCAACCAGAGAGAGAAGGAGGGGGGGGGGGGTGTTCACCATCACCGAGGAGGTTGTGGCATCTTTATTGTTTGTTAGTTTGCAGGGTTACGCAAAGACTACTGAACCGATTGGTGGAAGGTTGTGTTATGGTTCAGAAAATAAGGAATCAGGGGGTGGATCCAGGATTTTGTTTTTCACCTTCTTAAACATTGTGAGACGGGACATTTTTAAACAATTTCCTAGATTTTTTCAGAGAATAATTCATGGATGACGATGAAAAAAATAAAACAGACACTTTACGGTACTGAAATTTACGGGTGTGTGACAGTCTGTATCTAGATAATTTAAATGTGGTTTCATAAGGGGACTGTTCAGCCTTGGCGGTAGTATGCACATTGCTCAGGGTCATTCTAGTGAACTGACCCTTTAAAAAGCTGAGAAACCAGGGACAAGAAACCTTAAGAGCAATGCATCTGCAGTGTGTGTGTGTGTGTGTGTGTGTGTGTGTGTGTGTGTGTGTGTGTGTGTGTGAGTGAATGGCCCATTACATATGGGTTGGTGTTGGTGTGGAGTGGGGGGGTAGTGTGAAATGTGAAACAGATGTTACTCTTTTTTCACAGGCACTGATGTCAACACCTTTGCATCGCCCAGGGAAGTGTGTGTGCGTGGGTGCGTGTGTGCGTGTGGATGTGTGTGTGTGTGTGTGTGTGTGTGTGTGTGTGTGTGGATGAAAAACCTCATTTGAGGGAAGGTTTCCCATAAACACCTGTTTTGTTCCGGTTAATATCTCTCGTCATAGTGAAGAAATGATGGCCTCAGTGAAAGAGGAGAGATAGAGAGAGCGAGAGAGAGAGAGAGAGAGAGAGAGAGAGAGAGAGAGAGAGAGAGAGAGAGAGAGAGAGAGGGAGAGAGGAGGGGAGGGGGTGAAAAGAAGGAGGCGGGGTCACCTCCATTCCCCTCCGTCTGTGAAAGAGAAGAGCTCATGTGGGATGAACACATTCGTTTATTCATTCGGCTCGTCTATTTTCAGCCCAGAGGGTTTATGGTTATTGGAAAGGCGTTGCCGTCTCGCTCCTTCCCAGAAGGAGTCAATATTTCTCCCTCTCCTTCATTTCTCCCTCTCTGCCTCTTTTTCTCTAATCCAATATTTTCTCCAAAACACCACTCTCCCCTCCATGCTCACCAGCGAGGAATGCTGGGAGGCATTTGAGGGGAACAAAGCACAGAAGGACCGACACACACACACACACACACACACACACACACACACACACACACACACACACACACACACACACAAGCACAGACATGCAAAAGTGTGAGGTTGCAGTGATCCCTGAAAAATAACTCAGGACGTGTCCCACTTATCCCAGCTCCCCATCGCTCCTCTTTCCTGCTTACAGATGCATCTTTATCTCTCTCCGTTCACGGCCCTTGTGGGGCCCTCGAGACCGACTGTGGCCTTTTTTACGACCCTGCCTTTGCTAATGACTTTTTATGATGACTTGTTATGGTTCATAAAAAAAAAAAAAACGTCTCTGTTACTGGCAAGATCAACTGTAACTGCAGCACAGTGCGGTCCCGGATAACACACCCTGGGACTTTTATGAAGTGATTACAATGAGACAAGACACCATGAGGATGCCTGCGAGTGGGAAATGTGTGTAGCCGAGGGAGGGAGGGGGGGGGGGGGGGGGGGGGGGCGCTTGTGATGTGGATGCAGGCATGGCAGTTGTAGGTCAGAGGGAGAAAGTGAGGAGGGAGCAGTTTCATAATGAGTTCACCTCCTTCGTATGGAGCAGATAAATTCCCACAAGCCTTCACCTCCAAATATTGACTTAGCTCCTGAGTCGTGAGGGAACTGGGGTTTTATTGCTGATAAAAATAGAGGGCAGTCCCGCAAGTGACCACTTTAGTTTGGGCCTGACCCCCCTGCCCCATCATGTCATGTGTAAGGGGTGGCGGTGGTTGTGGTGGGAGGTTACACCCCCAGTACATGTTACGCCTCCTCTCTTGCTCTCCACAGATAAATGAATGATGGGGGGGTCTCCAGTTAGAATTAGACTTCCAGCACAGGGCAGGGATAAAGGTCAAGCTAAAAGCAGGTTTGTGACCCCTGAAGAATCCCGGAAGCATCCGCGACTACCGCGTGGTGTAAACAGATCTTACAGGCAAACACACACACACAGATGCATTATGCTTCACACTCTGGAGCGGCTTCACCCACGTCAATGTGAGAGTCAATATGTACCATAAACAGAGAATGATCTGATCGCTTAAACACGGGGTTGAAAAAATATTTAAAAAGATTAGAGGAGAATCTCAGCTATTATAAATCCCTGACTCAGAAGTATGTATTATGTATGGTGAAATTGTGAATAGCACCAGTAGAGTATTCGACCCAAAAGGAGTGAAGCAAATAATTAAAGACCTGGATGGAATGAATATGTGTCAGAGGCCAAATAAGCTTTTAAAAACTGGGATTTATCAAGTTAAAGCATTTTGACATGGCCAAGAGTTTGAACACTTGCTAATGCTAGGGTTCAAACATGCAGTAGGTTTTATTAGAAGACGCCAGGAGGCCATGAGGGAGACGTCTATGTCCAAAAAGCTTCAGCAAGATGATGTCTTTTAACCTTGTGCAGAGCTTAAGGTTATCAATAACAGCAAGATGTCCTTCCCTTCCAGTATTGATGCGGTGACATGGTTCTGAAAAAACTGCTGAATTATATAGAAACCATTACAGGGATATTTTTAATTGTGTAGATAGTGAAGAATTAAATGTAGGCGATGTTTCTAGCAGTGTTGGTCCGACCTGGTGAGGTGTGATGTAGCATTGAAGAATCAGCAGTGAACAAATCATGTGACCTCGCCCATGGGACAGCAGAACATCTGAAACATGCCAGCCACTGGATCTCGGCGCTGTTTGTTTTCCTGGTCCGCTAATTGGTGGCACAGTATCCGGCTCTATGTTGTCTGTCGTATTAGTGTCAGTTGTTAAGACCAAAACTGGAAAAGAATCCAGCACGGAAAAATGACAGACCAATTGCTCTGGCTAGTGCACTTTCCAAAGTACGAGAGCAACTTCTCGTGGAAGGACTTCAAGTATACATAATTTAACTACTGACAATCAGATTTGTGTAGATATTTGCACTGGAGTAAATTGTTAGTAAGTATAGGAGACATGACACCACCATTTTTAGGTGTTTTTTGGATGCATCTAAAGCATTTGACCGACAGGGGGAATATCGTCACCTATTCTTTTCAATATATATAGTATATATACATATATATATATACACATGTGTATATGAGCGTAAGAAGTGGTGTGTGGTGGGGAGCAGGTTTGTCCACAATCTTTCATATGCTGTTGATTTTGTCATTTTGTCTCCTGAGGGCTGGTTTGCAGCAGCTACTTGTAGGTCAGAGGGAGAAAGTGAGGAGGGAGCAGATGCACAATGAGTTCACCTCCTTCGTATGGAGCAGATAAATTCCCACAAGCCTTCACCTCCAAACATTGACTTAGCTTTTGAGTCATAAGGGAACTGCGGTTTTATTGCTGATAAAAATAGAGGGCAGTTTAGGTTGGGCCTGAGCCCCCTGCCCCATCATGTCATGTGTTAGGGGTGGCGGTGGTGGTGGTGGGAGGTTACAGTCCCAGCACATGTTACACCTCCTCTCTCGCTCGCCACAGATAAATGAATGATGGGTGGTCTCCAGTTAGAATTAGTTTTCCAATATCGTCCCCTGTTCTTTTCAATATGTATAGTATATATACATATACATAGGTATATAATGTGTATGTGAGTGTAAGACTGGGTGTGTGGTGGGGAACAGGTTTGTCCACCATCTTTTATATGCTGTTGATTTAGTCGTTTGGTCTCCTGAGTCTGTTTGTAGTATGCTTTGCAGTTTGATATCCAGATAGCGTGACACAAGGCATTTGTCTGAACAAAGATCTTATTATGTTACGACATTACGCACAACACAACCCATCACAGAATCCACCTGCAGTTAATCGTTGTTAAAGTTGGTGTCTGTCCGTTAAGTACTTTACTCTTGTGTGATCAACTTAAACATAACTCCTCCCCAAACCCCCAGTAATTATACAACCTGAGTGCACTTTCTGGTATTTCAAGTACTGCTCTGGCGTTAAAGACACTCAAGGAGCTTTGTCTCACACCAGTTTGTTAGTCTCCACAATGTTAGTGTTGATCAGAGGAGCGCTGTCCGGTAAAGGACAGGGAGCAGCAGCAGCAGGGGCGACTCTGCTGGGATGGAGCCCCACGCGGGGCTACCTCACCGTCATCCCCAAGACCAGGCATCCCGCGGCCCACGTCCGGGTGGTGGACCTCCGCACAGACTCAGTGACCAAGCCCGGGCCCGCGATGCTCCAGGCCATGGTGGCGGCCGCGCACAGAGCTGAGCTGATGAGAGAAGACCCGATAGTTCATGGTAAGAACCAGAAAGGGATGGTCAAATTGTACTTTTATATGTAACTAACTCAAATAACTTTGAATAAATAGCTAAAAAGTACAGCACAAGGGTTTGTTGCTCATTGCTCTGTGATAAACAGTTCAGTTTTTCTGTTCAGAAATTTAGTCTGTATCACTTTTGTTCATCCTAATGTGTTAATGTGCATTTTATTGAGGACACACACTCACACACACACAAATTGGGCGATAAAGATCAACTCTTTGTTACATGGCACGTTAATACACATATCAGGTTTCCTACTGGTTGTATTTTATTCGTTTTTTATCAAACGTTTTTACCAAACGTTGGTAATCACAGAAAGAAACCACATTCCACGATGAGCAAACCCTTACGGAGCGGAGAGAAACAGGAAGAAAGGCAGAACCAGTCTTCGGATTGTCTGGCTCAACAGGTCGAGTTCCCAGGATAGAAATGAGGAAGAAGGAATATATGGGGTGGGCAGGGGAGTCGTGGAGCGAAGGTGTGATCTAATTTGCATATGAATCTTAGAATCAGAATTGTATTTGCTTTGGTTGAAGGTGCATACAATGAACATAAAACATAAAAACACAATAAGTACTAAACATAAGTAATCGCTTGTGAGAACTCATCTGACTTCACCATTGGAACAGTCGTTAACCTGAAATTCCACCGAAATTTGCAGGAGCACTAACTGACACAAATTCTTCTTTACATGCAGGGATTAGTTTTGTGCTATGGGGGCCATAATCCCTATTTACCATATGTACCACTTTAGGTTTACATCCAGATCACACTGTGCCTTGAGCACGGCATGTTTGCCGTAAAAGGCCCACATTTGTTTAGGGATATTTCAAAGTGACTCACAGCCATACACTCTACATCTGTGTAATATGTGATATTTGCGGATGTAAAAATGTCAATATTAATTTGAAAGGTACCAGATCTGCTTGTTTATATGGATCCACTGCACATTTTAATTGAGTGTTCCTCAGGTGATGGAAATCCGTCCTGTAGTTTTGGTCTAATCCTACTGACAGTCCAACAGACAATAGCAATGAGGATCCTGAAGGTAACAATAGCAGCAGTGGCATCATTAGTAAAAAAGTTAAGATAATAATAATTAGTTCCTGCACATCTGCTTTTTGTTCTTCCTGTTGCAAAAATGTCACTGTGTGTGACTGATTTCTGCAGAGCTAAAGAAAATTGCAGCGGATATGTTTGGGATGGAGGATGCGCTCTTTCTACCCAGTGGAACCATGGGAAACCTTGTTGCAGGTGAGCAGACCTTCAACTGGCAGAGTCTAAATCCACTTTCCATGGGTTCAGAATGGTGATAAATGTGCACGCTTTTCTTCGTGCAGTGATGTCGCACTGCTGGGAGTGGGGCAACGAGATGATTGTGGGCGACCTGTCCCATTTGCACATATATGAGCAGGGGTCAAGCGCACAGGTGAGAACAGAGCGGCACACACCTGTAGCTGGGCCTCATCTACATGTCAGTTTGTACCTGTAGGAACTAATGAGTGTGTTTTTGTGCTGACACAGGTGGCTGGTGTCCACAGCACCACAGTGACCACGCTCCGTAATGGAACATTTGACTTGGACGAGCTGGAGTCAAAGATCCGCCCCGATCACCCATCGCTGGCCCGCTCACGGCTCATATGTTTGGAGAACTCACACAACATACAGGGAGGATGTGTGTTGCCTCTGACCTTCTTGCAGGAGGTGGGAGGGATTTGTACTTTGTTTGCGTACGTGTAGTGGAGAACGCTGCGTCTTGTATCATGCTGAGCTTCTTTTTTTTTTTACATTTCAACATTGTCACGCTCTAATTCCCTCCTGGACCCCTGTTTTATTCTGAATACACTTGTGTGTCAATTGCGATTTGACTCTCTGTCTCTGTGTGTTTTCCTTCTACTTTTCGGAAGCACCCCTGTCTTGTTAGTCAATCACGTCTCCGAGAATAAACTGTGTGTCACACGCTCCTCGGAAGTTTCCTCTTTCTCGAGTTGTAAAAGATTGTACACGAGTTGCTGACATCATCAATTTAAAACCAATTCACATCATTTAACATTAGGAATTTGGGAACATTGGGAATTTTCCCCCCCAGATTATTATTACACAAATGCACAATTAAACTTTTGCTTGCTTGGATCTTTTGTTTGTTCTGTGTTCGCCCTCTGGATTGCTGCCCACTCCCTTTTGGTTCTTTCCTCTGTTTGTGCCGCTCTGTTGCACACATGTGACAGTTGCTCTGATTTCTCCCGTACAAAGCGGATTGCAGCATAACATGTTTGATTATCTTCAAATGCTGTGTTCCGATCTCCAAGGTTCGTGCTTTGGCAGACAGATACGGGCTGTCGGTTCACATGGACGGAGCCAGGCTATTGAACGCTGCCGTGGCCCAGGGAGTGCCTCCACACACAATACTGCAGCACACACACTCTGTTACTATGTGCCTCAACAAGGTGGGTCTTCAAAACACAGACGCACCAGAATAGATGTGAAAATACTAATATCTTCATGTATTTTCGAGAAGTCATGTTGAGTCGGCAAAGCCAAGTTGACAATTAGGTGTGCAACAGGGTTTGGGTTCCCCTGTGGGTTCCGTGCTGGCTGGATCCAAAGACTTCATCAACCGAGCGGTGCGGACGAGACATGCCCTGGGTGGGCGGATGGGCCAGATTAGTGTACTAGCAGCAGCTGGAAGAGTGTCTTTACTGGATATGGTGGAACGACTGGAGGAGGATCACCGCAACGCAAAAACCTTTGCTCAAGGTGAGCTGCTTATATATTTCCTCATCTATAAAATATAATCATAACCGGCTGCCCCTTCTGTTCCTGCTCATAACTTCTTTTTTAAATGTTTCGTCTCATTACCCAGCTCTGCTCGACTGTGACCCCCCTCTATTTGCTGTCGACATGGCGTCTGTGGAGACAAACATCGTGGTTTTCCGGCTCAGGGAGCCCAGTTGGACTCCCTCTGAGTTCTGCGCCCACATGTTTCAGGTCGGAGAGGGGGAGGAGGCTGCACTGGGACAAGCGGTGCAGGTTGCGATGATTCCTTTCTTTGGAAACTCGGTCCGGGCTGTGTGGCATCTCGGGATCTCCCCTGAAGATACCCAGCTGGCCATCCAGAAAATGCAATATGTTGTGTCTCAGTACTCAAAAGAGAAACTCTTTTGTTCAGCAAGTGTCTAATCCACAGGGACATCTTTTATGGGAGAGGTGCTGCACAGTATGAACTAACGTTTCAGTCAAATGAATTGTTTTTTAATATCTTGTAATTAAACAAACTATACAATAAACACACTTATATAATCAATATCAAAAGGAGATAACGATTCCCCCGTTTATCACTATTAACACAAACACTGTAGATACATTCCTTCATGTTAACAAGAGCCCAGAGTCATTCTTGTCTCTTAGTTATTCAAGTTCAGTTGAATGTTTTAGATTTTTCAAAAATATACTGTCTTTTCTTCGACATGTTCACATCTTTCTCTAAATCCGTAACAACTATTCATCAGTAAGAAACAATACCAGTCAATTAAGATTCATTTTGGGTTGAGCAACACTTTCTTTATCTTAAACATCTGCGAGGATCCTTCACCTGTTATATATGGATATTTGAAGGTTGGGCGTCTACAGTTTGCTTTCTTTGACTTCTGCTGTGTTCTGCACAAAGATTTGTATCGAAAGATATACATTCCAAATGTCCAAATTTATATGTGGCAAAGTCACGTGTGTGTGAGTATATGAACGACCTTTGGGTGATACTCATCAGAGAACATGCACAGATATGCTGAGGACACACTGCTGTTTATGGCTTTGGAACAAAGTTAATTGCTGGTTAGGCTGCAGTAAACCAGTTATTTCCCAATTTGTATCAGGTGGTCTACATACTCTTTGTTTTTCACCAGTCTTGTTCGTACATGTTAGTAGAGTAAAATACTGAAGTAGCACATCCCAGGAGTTTCGGTCAGTTGTCACTTATGCCCTGTGGGTTTAAGTTGTTGCAAACAATCACACAATCAGGAAAAGGGGCAGCTCTGCCTTTTTTAAACCATCCACCAAAACCATGTAATTCCACACAAAAGATAAGAGATGCACGCTACTTGACCATTTAAACAACCTTCACCTATTTTATTGTTATTATATATTTATTATGTAACTTCTACCTATCGCATATTCACTTGTATTCACCCATTGATATTTGACCAGAATTTGACCAGAATTTCTTTCCTATCTTTACACTGTGAATATTTGTTTTTTCTATTTTTTTCTATTTTTCAAACTTAAGTTTTACTTATTAATTGCTGATGCCTTTTTGACTCTTGATGCTGTAATAGTGCAAAGTTCCCCATTGTGGAACAAATAATAAAATCTGCACCAACAACAAAAATAATGATAATAGTAATCATCAATTGTTAGTAATGGTGACTTTAAGCTAATCACTCTATATGAAAACTACTACTACAACAATACTACTACTACTACTAATATAAGTACTACTACTACTAATGATGATGATAATATCTTATGATATTGTATTTCGCCCGTTATGATCAAGTGTCTAATGACAGGGGTATAATCAAATTCACACTGGAATATTTCGATACTGGTGTGTGTGTATAGTTGGCTTTGTTGGAATAATAGCGCCACCTTAAGGTCTTTACTAGTGTGTGCATGGCCTTCAGCTGATAGGTAATCCATTAACTGTCCTTGCAGTTATTGACCCAACGCCGTCGATACAAAGTTCGATGCGAGAACAACACAAATGGACTCAATGAGACCAGCGGGATCATGTCTGTGAAAGCACTCACCTGCAGACTCTTGTTTCGTTCGTTAAAATGCACGATCGTCGCTTCAAGTAAAAACCAGCGGGCCCGACATGCTGCAGCGGCTCTGCCGGGACGGAGCTCCTCCACCCGGGGTTACTACAACACGGCGAAGCCCAGGTACTCCGGACCGGGCGGAGAGCCCCACGTGCGGGTGGTGGACCTCCGCAGCGACACGGTGACCAAGCCCGGGCCCGCGATGCGACAGGCCATGGCGGAGGCCGAGGTCGGAGATGATGTGATGGGAGAGGATCCCACAGTGAATGGTAAGAGGGAGGAGAGTTTCTTGTGTAACTAACCTGAAATAACTTCTTTATACATATTAAAATATACTGTACTGCTTTGAAGTGCTGTAAATAGAGTAGATGCATATTGAAAACCTGTTTTCCTGGATGTTAAACTGTCACAATAGGTGATGAGGTTCACAAACCTCTGGATAAGATTGTTGTCTCTACATGTTTAGAATTTAGAAAATGTTGAATCTGTTGACTCGAATTAACAATACAATACAAATAACAATATTATATATACATATATAACAGTAACTGTTTTTCAACTTGTTATTATTAACTACTAAATGTTTTATCATTTTTATACAACTTTCAATATACGGTATAACTCACAGTTTGTCACACTTTGTGGTTTCTGATGCGTTCATGTGCATCTATTCAAAGGATTTATTAACTCTACTTAAACGAGTTAAGGACCAATAATATACACTTCTCCTCAATTGCATAACATATTAAAGAATAGTTGACTGTAAAATGAAAGTTCACTCATTATCTACTCAGCGCTAGGCCGATGGAGGGTGGGGTGAAGTGTTTGAGTCCACAAAACACCTTTGGAGACCCAGGCCTAAACAGTGCTGCAGCCAAATCCAATACATTTGAAGCTAAAGATGAAAGATTCTCAGACGTAAAAAAAAAAAAAAAAATGCTCCTGTGGTGTCATCTAAGTGTCTGTGAGCCCCGACACACAAATCTGACTTGTAATGGCATCATTTACACTGTGCTTTAAGCATGTCACACATGACCCACATTACCCAAATTCACCCTACCTGTCCAGAGAGTAGTTTGGTTGATGCACAGCTGCTTTTACTTTAAGTTGTCTAACAGTTTTTGATTTATATCTGCAGAGCTGCAAAGAATCTCAGCGGACATGTTTGGGATGGAGGCGGCGCTCTTCGTCCCCACCGGAACCATGAGTAACCTCATCGCAGGTGATCCCAGCTTTTACTGGCAAGGGTGTAAAACCATTTTCACAAGTTCAGAATGGTCACAACTGTGCACGCTTTTCATTATGCAGTGATGGTGCACTGTCGGGAGCGAGGCGACGAGATGATTGTGGGCGATGTGTCGCACATACACATCTATGAGCAGGGAGGAAGTGCACAGGTGAGCTTGTCGGAGCAGCACTCTTCTGTAGTGTGGGCCCCTCGTCCACAGGGACTAAAGGTGCATGTTTGTGTTGACGCAGCTGGCCGGTGTCCACGCCAACACGGTGACCACGCTCCCCGATGGATCGTTTGATTTGATGAAGCTGGAATCGAAGATCCGCCACGGTTACCCCGACCCCCACTACCCTCGCACACGCCTCATATGTGTGGAGAACACACACAACATCCAGGGAGGACGTGTGCTGCCTCTGACCTTCTTGCAGGAGGTGGGAGTGGTTTGTTTTTTTCTGCGGTACCTGCCTTATTAAAGCAGAGTGGATAACTTTGCTTCACAAGTTTGATCCCCTCCCGATGCTGTGTTTCCATCACCAAGGTTCGTGCTTTAGCGGACAGATACGG
Organism: Pleuronectes platessa; assembly: GCF_947347685.1. Classification (NCBI taxonomy): domain Eukaryota; kingdom Metazoa; phylum Chordata; class Actinopteri; order Pleuronectiformes; family Pleuronectidae; genus Pleuronectes; species Pleuronectes platessa. Next base: position 8,974,676 of record NC_070646.1, on the reverse strand, counting down.
TCTGTCGGTTCACATGGACGGAGCCAGGGTGATGAACGCCGCTGTGGCCCAGGGGGTGCATCCACAAACCATACTGCAGCACACACACACTGTCAGTGTTTGCCTCTCCAAGGTGCGACTGAAAAACACAAAGACTCTCAAATTTATACCTATGTGCAGGGCCGGGTCTAGGCAGGGGCAAGAGGGGGCCTGGCCCCCTCAAATAAATGTTGTGCCCCCTCAAACTAAATAGGGTTAGGGTTAGGGTTAGGCACAATGCCCCCTCAAGATTTGTGGCTGCCCCCTCATACATGCCTGTCTAGACCCGGCCCTGCCTATGTGTTTGAGAAAATTCAGATGTGTTAGAAACCGACAAAGCATTTGCAGAAAAACTAAATAAGACACTCACTTTGCTGTGTGTCTCAGGGTCTGGGTGCCCCTGTGGGTACCATGCTAGCCGGACCCAAAGACTTCATCGCCCGAGCGCTGCGGTGCCGTAAAGCTCTGGGTGGGGGGATGCGGCAGGCCGGTGTACTCGCAGCGGCTGGAAAAGTGTCTTTACTGGATATGGTGGGACGACTGGAGGAGGATCACCGCAACGCAAGAACCTTCGCTCAAGGTGAGCAGCTGATGTCTTTCTTCATGAAAGTGTAATCATTGACTGGCTGCCGTCATGCTCCCCGCTCATAATTCTTCCCTGTCTCTTCTTCTCCTCGCTCAGCTCTGCTTGACTTTGACCCTCTGTTCGCCGTTGACATGGCGACCGTGGAGACAAACATCCTGCGTTTCTATTTGAAGGAGCCCGGTTTGAGTCCCGCTGAGTTCTGCGCCCGCATGGTCCAGGTCGGCGAGGGAGAGGAGGCTGCACTGGGACAAGCGGTACAAGTTCTCATGTACCCTCATTTTGAAAACTCGGTCCGGGCTGTGTGGCATCTCGGGATCTCCCCTGAAGATACCCAGCTGGCCATCCAGAAAATGCAATTTGTTGCATCTCAGCACTTGAAGGAGAAAGGCAGGGACCAGTGAAACCTGATGTTTGATTTAAGGTCGAATTAATAGGACTGATCATAGAAATGTTATCTAGGAAAAGACTTGAGGACATAAAAACTACTGAAGTCACTTTGGATCATGGACCTCTTTATATCCATTGTTATTTAGTGATTTTCTAATTGCTCTGTATTAAATTTAACAAACTTGTGTGTCTTGTCAGTTTGTTTTATTAGTAATAGTTATTATAAGAGATTGGCCTAACCACTCTATGAACTAAGTTGTGTTTCTTTATAAATTTGAAATGAGTGAAAATGTTATTAAGTTTTCTCCACCTGTCAGTGTGATTGATATGGAACATGTGGTGTTTGAAAACGTCTATGTGTTATGTGTTGACACAAGGGGGCACTGCTGCATCTGCTCTTTGGTAAGGTTTTGTCATTCCACGCATTTCTGAGTGATTAACGGGCTCAAAAATATAGGAATATAATATTTCATGCTTGTAGTCCATGGCATTGGCAAAAGGGCTCAGTCGTGTTGTGCAATACTAACGGAAATCCCAACTGCTTGGCAACTCAACACATTTGACACACACTTCGAAAGGCTTCAAGTGCGTGTAATTTGGGGTGGTGTGATGTTTGGGTGTTGCAAAATTCTTCTCCAGCCTCCTGCACTAGGTTTTACTGAGACTTGAAATTAGTTGGACAGACGTGTGATGCCGAGGCCTGAAAAAATATCTGGGTCCATGACCTAAGTCCAATAGGAAGGTGGAATTTTGTGTGAATTTTCTGATATAGGGCCATTTAAGGGTGGAGTTTAGGGGCCTGTTTAGAACCAGACTCTGATACCCAGCCCTAAATGAAGTAATTAGGGCCCGAGCACCGGAGAGTAGGAGAGCATTGGAGGCCCTATTGAAATTGTAAGGATTGTTTTTCTTCAGGCAAATGAATTGGCTTTTTTAAGTATTTAACATGCTCAAATTCTAACCAGAATTTGCTGAAATTTAGAAAGTGGTGAAAATTCTAAATGGGCGTGGAAAAACGGCTCAACGGGCTCCCCGACCCTCCCGGGATGCGTTTAACACTGACCGATCTTCACAAAAATCAATACACAGGTGTATCATGACCAGACAAACAAAAAAAAGTCCAGAGGTGCAATTAGAAAAAGACTGTCTTTTGGTTTTACTGTCGGAGTTTGTTTAATTTAATTATTGAGTATTTCTACTTCACTGTCTTTTACTGGTAATAGAATATGACTTTACTGTCTTGGTACTTTTATCTCAGTGAATGATCCGAATTCTTCTTCCCCATTGGTTAAGTTTATTTAGTTGATTATACGTTAGTATTTGTAAGTACTTGTTACAGAGTATTTCTGCTGTGCAGTACTAGGACTTTAGTTTCCTCTTCGTCCTCCAGTCCAACAGGGGTCGCTGCTGGCTCGGAGCTCGGAGTCTCTGTTTCGTGCCGCTGGCTCCCCTGTTTCGCTCAGACTCAGAGACAGAGTGAGAAGGAACATGTCCGCCGTTCAGCTGCTGCGGGTGTTGGTACATGTGCGGATCAGCGCTGCTGCTGAAGACTTCCTGCTGCAGGTGGAGAAGGGAGGAGGAAAGGCTCAAGTCCCGGTTATGTCTCCGCCCGGTCGCGCCAGATAATTTCCAGATTTCACTCCGCGCATCTTTCTTTTCAATAAGCCGAGGACGGTCGGCAAGATCCATGTCTCCCCTGAGATCACTCGCTGTGAGTGAGGGCCGCCTGCATGTGTGAGAGCTGGCAGCCCCGCCCCTCGCAGTCGGAATGCAGAGTGACAGGGAGCGGAACAGCGAGTGCGCTCTGATTGCTGCTATTTCAATGAAGTACCGGTACTAAAAATATGCAAAACCGTATCGTTTTTAACGTAAGGGTACCGCGGTACCTTTCTAGTACCGGTACACCTCAGACTGGTTTAAATGCAAGAAACAAGAAAGTGTTTAGTTGCTCTGAGTGTAGTAAAATATTTAGCCGTAGGGACAATCTAAAAAAACATATGAGGATTCATACAGGAGAGAAACCGTTTAGTTGCTCTGAGTGTGGTAAAAGATTTAACCAAAAGAGCCGTCTAAATACACATATGAGGATTCATACAGGAGAGAAACCGGTCAGTTGCTCTGAATGTGGTAAAAGATTTAGCCGTAGGGACAATCTAAATACACATATGAGGATTCATAGAGGAGAGAAACCATTTAGTTGCTCTGAGTGTGGTCAAAGATTTAACGAAAGGGCCCATCTAAATAAACATATGAGGATTCATACAGGAGAGAAACCGTTCTGTTGCTCTGAGTGTGGTAAAAGATTTAACCAAAGGGGCAATCTAAATACACATATGAGGAGTCATACAGGAGAGAAACCGTTTAGTGTCTCTGAGTGAGGTTAAAGATTCAGTCCTATTGTACGAGACGTGAGGATTCATAAAGGAGAGAAGTGATTCAGTTGGAACTTTTGCAACAAAAGTTTTATTAGGATTTATCAGCAGATATTCATATTATGCATATTAATAATTCACGGTTTTAAATAGACTATTAACAGTTTTGATGTCCCTAGAAAATATAACTCATTGAATAACACGAAAGATTGTGTTTATATAGCTTGTTTCTACTGATTTCTACATAATGTATCTATTTTTCATAATGTCCTTCATGTCATTTTAAGGTTAAAGTGTGTTCCTAGCACAGTATGAATGTGTGTTCTTAACTAGTTCATATGATTTAAATATGTTTGTTTTAAAACAATGGTTTCTTGGTTTGTGAGATTCAATGACAGTGTGTGTTTTCCTTTATGTATTGAATGTGTCTTACAAGAATAAAAGTCTAATAAAAAGATAATGGCGTTTTTACCCTCCTCCTCTTTGTTTCTGTCCGAACGGAGGCTGCACTGGCTACAGTTGAATTGTCTTATCACGAGACAAATTAATCAGCTTCTCACAGTCAGACTAATGAAACTCTGCATTAGTAAATAAAAAGGCTGATGTTGAGGAAAAGTTAAAAATAAAATATACGTTTGCAAGAAGCAAATAAAGCAAATTCTTTGTTTGATAACATGAATAAAAGTATCTCAACAAAATAGCAATAATACCTACAAATCCCTTCAAAGAACACATAATGAATATGTATCATTAAGAGCTGATTGAGACACATTAAAAACATTGTGAACAGCAGCTCGCGACAGAGAGTTCAATCTGCTACCTACTGCCTGGACAATCTGTCAAGTACTCTGAAGTATTTTCTAACAATGCTTCTATAACAAGAGGGAGACATCTTTATACAGCATTTGAATCTTCCTTCAGACACTTGTTCAGTACAATCTCTTAAATCTATAAGATGAGACAACATACGATGGCTTCAGATAACAATCACAAGTACAAATGTCTTTCTATAAGATGAGCGGATTTATATTATAACAAGTTTTAATAGTGTGCTTGTATTGAGAAGAATAGAGGAGCTGATACTCAGTGTATGTAATGATCTTTGTATTATTTACAGTACAATAAGGATTAGTTGCCAGTTGTGTAAAACATTGTGTTGTGTTGTTTGTTGATAGATTTATTGTAGTGCACATGCAGAAGAGTTTATTATGCTGATGATAAGGCCTCCAGGTCAAAGCCTCAGCATGCAGAGTAAAAACAAACACAGAAACTGCAGATATAAAGAAACACAAATGACCCTGTGTCCAAGTTGCCTGGTTTTAAACACAAGCTCCATCTTCCTCTGATCACCTTTAACTTTGAGGTACTTGTCCCAGGCTTTACATCAGATCAACTTCAAATTGAGATGAGTGTCCTCTCAACACGATGGATAAACGTGTTAAATTGTCCATGAGTGGAATAAAAAAACATAACAATCAAAAGATATTGGCAGCGGTGGGATTCGAACCCACGCCATCGAAATGACTGGAGCCTAAATCCAGCGCCTTAGACCACTCGGCCACGCTACCACGATGTCACAGGTGAGACCAACAATCTATTTTAAAGATCTTGCTACATGTGTAGCTTTGACGAAGCTTAACAGTTACCTAATCCAGAGGAGTTCTTCCAACAAACACTGACTGATCTCAACATAATGAACCTGCTATATATAACGGGAGTACTGTAGCCGAAACATCACGTGTGTAAACGCTTTCCATTTGAACCAGGTGTCTTCTCGTGTGACGCTAGGCTAGCTAACACATGCTAAGTGTAGCCAGTGCTGCTTTCAAATGCTCTTCCATTACCGTCAATATGAAGTGTTTCTGCTCTAAAACAACATATTTTTCTATATTATTTAAATTATGCATTTAGAATTTCCCACATCATAACAGAGCATTACATACCATACCATAGCATAACCAACATAGCACAGCATAGCATAACATATTATTATTTGATGCAATACAAATAAAACTAAATTGAAACAGAAGTAAAAAGAGAACTATTGAGATTGAAATGTGGTCTTTAACATAGTGGAAGTAAGCACATTTCAAATTCAATGAAATATTGATGATTAAACGCACTAGTTGCATTCGATCGCTGAAAGTTTGTCCTGTCCCATGTTGTTCGTTCATATTTCCGACAGCCCTGAATGCAGCTGTAGTGTGTGGGCGTGTCTGTCAGAGAGCTGGTGCTACGTGCGTCGGGCTCGGGTGGCTGTGGAGGATCCACGTCCCGATCACAGGCTCGTTCCCTGGATCGACGGTGGACTCTGGAGCTCCAGAACCGACCGACCGAGTGTTGTGTGGTGTGGTCTGTCCCGGGAGGAGACTTGAACCTGCAGCTACTGACGCTACTGACGCCCTGTGTTTATAACCGAGAGACGGAAGAGGTGAGTGGGAGAGTTTCACATTCTGACACAGGAAAGCTGGGCCTCAGGGTGATATACTGTCTGTTCTGTAAAGACATGGAACTAACACACACAGACCGACCAAAGGAAAACGAATCCTCTTCTAGTGGGAGGTTGTATTGCAGCATAGCTCAACATGACCCATGTCTGCAGCAGCACAGGAGTGGTATGAGGTGTGATAGTATTTCAACCATCTGTATACACAATGCGGCAGAACACAAAGGTGCTTACAGATGCTGGACACCATCAGTGTAATGAGCTCAATTGTTTGTTTTTTTTCATGCTGATGCTCACATTCACTGCTTAAATCAGCTTTTATATAACTTTTTATGTTATTTAACATCCTGCTGCAGAGATAACTTTCTCTCACATTGTATAAGTGGTTGTGCAGCCATGATGCAGGCGTGTTGTGTTCACGGCCCCAGCATGGCTGCTATAGATGAACTCTTTGTGTGGCACTCCCCTGCCTCCTCTCATCAGCAGGACAGCAGACATCATGGAGGACGACGACCTGATGTTCACCATGGAGGAGGAGGGCAGCGCCAAGAGACCCCCCGTCCAACGAGGGGCCCCCAGCCAGCGGACATCCTCCCTGAGCGACGCCAACGCCAGCGACGACGACGACAGCGAGATCATCAGCCCCATCCTGGACGACTCCGCCGTGGAAATCTGTCACTACTTGAAGAACCTGGTGTATACCCGGCAGCTGTCCAACTCTCTCCCTAAGAACAGCTTCCAGTACAAGGTGAGCTGTTGCCCCCTGGGACGGGATGCGAGATGATGCTCACGTGTAAAGTCAGGTAACAGTTAAAAATCGTTAACTGGATGATAGGGATGGGAATCGGCAGGGACCTCCCGATAGGATATTATCACGATACTTAGGTGGCGATACGATATGTATCGCGATTCTGTAAGTATTGCAATTCGATATTACGGGAGCATGGAAAACAGTTGAATCATGCCTTCAAATACAACACAGTCAAAGTCACTTAGAGCTTTACAAGTTTTATTTCAAATATTAACATTAACTTAATGACTGCCGGGCAGCCAATAGAGAAAATAAATAAAAATGTGCCCTATTATTGTATATCCCCTGTCAACGGCACACAAACTGACAGATTAAGAAATGAATGTCACTTAGGCTATTTTTAAACAATAAATAAAAGGTAAATTAAATAGAACGAATAAAAGTTTACTTAAATATAAACTTTGAAATAAACAAAAAGTAGGCTATGCTTCACTGTTGTTTGCATGTAGGCTATGCAAAGCTAGTGCTTGGGTATGTTTAGATTCTTGTGCAAAAACAAGAGGAGCCGGTCAACATGCTCTGGGGTGAGGTTGCTCCCCCCCCCCCCCCCCCGTTTAAAACCAATAAATATATGTAAAAAATTAAAAAATCGATTTGGGAGGCAGCGTGGCGATTTAAAATCGTCATTCACAAAAAAATCACGATTCGTAACTGAATCGATTTTTGTCGCTCAATATGAAGTGAAACTATTTGTAGTCAGTGTGTTGTGGTTCGGCTCCATCAAAGACTCTTGTTCTGCAATACGCTGCAAGAACAGCTCTTTGCCTTATAAGGAGACAGGATATCTGCCCACAAACTAATGTGTATGCTATCTATGTGAATGTCCACTTCATCATTTTTACTGTGACGAGAACAGGAAGTATCACAGATGATATCTTACCTCATGTGATTATGTGCTGTCGAAACACGGTTTTTGTTTGGTGTTGTTGTTGACAGCGTCTAAAGCCGCACATTTTCTCCATTTTTCTACGTAGAATGAAACAGAAACAGTGGCAGAACCTCGCTCGTACAAGGTTTTGTCTCAGAGCGCACGGGTATGTTACTGATTAAATGATATCTTTGTTCTCTTCATCCTCACCCGTGACCATCCACGCCTCCCGTCTCCTTCTCCATTCTGCGATTAACATCCTTTTCCTACTTTTATTTTTATTTTAACAGCAACATACTTTTCACTTTTTCTCTCTTCCCATGACTCATTTTATGCTGGTGTTTTTTTCATCCTAATCAATGCATCCTCCTTTTTTCAACACTTAACAGTTCATATATCATCACTAACCAACACCGGGGTGGTTGTATTTTTGTTGACAAACAAAAAAAATTTGGATTTGTTTTTGTTTTGCTTTTCCTCACAAACAGACGTGACAGTCTCCCAGTCCAAAACACCACCCTCCATGTTTCTCTCTATGTGTACCCTTTGCTCTAAATATAAACATGTCTCGAATGCCTGCGGGACAGAGACCAGTACACGAGGAAGACGTGCTGGGGGGGGGGTCATGGCTTGGGTTACTGCAGCAGGTTTAGATTCCTAGTAACACTTCTTAGGGTCCTACTCAGAAAGTTATTTATTTTAAATGGCAGACCTGCAGATGTCCATGGAATATGCAATGGAGATAACATTCATTTTAAGATGGCAGTAAAATATTGAAAGTATTATGGATACATAGTAGACTCCTGCCTTGTACTAAAGTGTGATGTATTATATCATGATAAGCTCATTAAACAGTTATTTTTATTTTACTTTTCTATAATCAATGTATGCTTCCTTTCTACTTAAAGAATCATTCATTTGTCCTAATTCCTTCTTCCTCCTTTTTTTTTTCTTCATTTCCTGTTAAAAACTGTTTCATGCTTAAGCTGCCGTTAGTTCATCCCTGAGCTTAATTGATAAATCATTTGCATTGTAGCCGATTGAGGGGAACCTGTTCCGTGAGAACCAGTGACATTTACATTTGCCTCTTTTGTGACCATAGTGTTATCAATTAAAGGCTGAAAATGACAAATGTTGTGCAGAAAAAGCACAAATTGGACAAACAATATTTCATAGTTTTTGCATTAAACAGCTTCCCCGTGTTTCACCCCCCCGAGTATTCTGGCTAACCTGTTCTGGAAACCGACTCTTCCCTTATTTGTACATGATACTAATACTGCGAGCTATAAGATATGTTTCCTTATCATGACAGGATGCATGGAAACATGCAATTGAAAAGGCCAAAGCCATGCCCGACCCCTGGGCTCAGTTTCATCTGGAGGAAATTGAGACAGAACCCTGCATTCGTTACAGGTAAGAATAACCCTGTGTTGCCGTAAATCAACAGCAGTGATGGAACTTTTACCTATGCAGATTATTTACTCATGTGCCTCTTTGTACTTTGAAAAAGGCCTTTTTGTTGTATGAGAGGTACAGCTTGGGTGTTTATTTAATTGGATTCCTTTAATCCGTTTCAAAAGTTGAAAAAGTTGTGTTTGTTGATGTTCAAGCCGGTTGAGGAGAACCACCTCATAAAGTTGGTCCGTGTTGGCAAACAATTGCTTATTTTCACAAAAGAGAAAAATAGTAATTTTAGCTAAGTGGGCACCATGACCTAAAAAACACAAAAAAAATCATAATTTATCATCTATTTTTGAGATTAAAATATTGAATATAATTTGGCAAGCAACATAGTTCAGCATTAGGTGAGAATGAGAGATTCCCTGACTGATATTAGCCCTGAGCTTTCACTGAAGGGACTGTAGTCTTCCTAGTTGGCTCGTATCTCGGTCAGTGGTGCTAATCTCTTGTCTGTTGACAAACATGACTGGCCCCTTCGATGGGCAAATGAAGCACAGATGACTATTTCCATCATGTCATATTGTTGGCAGGATCACAGCAGCACAGATATTTATATTTTCAGTGCGACTGCTTACAAAAACCCAAACGCGCCTCGCAGAGTTCTGACACGTTGCATGAAGGCAGCGACACACAATGGAATGGGTTTGTGCAAAACAGCAGGGAAATGGATTCCTTTGGCCAAGTGTGTGTTTGAGGCTTGTTACATAACACACAGAGTGACTTGACTGCAGAGAGAGGAGGAATTGTCAGGAGCTGGGATTTACTGCCACACTCTTTTTTTTCTTGTGCTAATTTTGCTCACATGTAACCTCACTCCTCTTCTCTCTCTAATGGCCCAGTATGATCTGGAATGAAAGTCAGGGTACACGGTGTTCCCAGGCTTTAGAGGAGTGACTATATTTTAATCTTGTTTAACGGCACTCAGGTTTCAGATGTGAAAACTTGCAGCTGCAGCTACAGTTCCTGTATTACTCATTAACTCCGGCCACACACCCTAACAAGACAAACAGACACACTGACCCAGTAAACATGTACAGTGTGTTCAACTAATAGGATTTCATGAGTCACATTCACTCCCTTAACCCGCATTCCAAAACAAAAAGGAGAAAAATAACACACTCTAGAAAACATGCACACCTTTTCACTCTTCTCTGCTTGATTCTGTATTAAGAGGGAACTGTGTGTGTCCTACGCCACCATGATAAGAACTGATTATGGGCTGGTGACAGGCTAATGCCCATAGGACAAACAGGAACATGGCAAAGACTGTTTGTCCAGCCAACAGGTCAAAACAAAATTTACGCTGACAAAGACAAATCATCATTTTTAAAACAAGATATTCGACTGAGCCTATTCAGTATAACTTATTTTGACTTTATTTACTTTTCCTCTTCACAGGTACAATGCCATCACAGGGGAGTGGGCTCAGGACCAGATCCACATCAAGATGGCTACTCAGGTACGACTTTTCCTCTTGAAATGCGTCTGTTAGTATAAGAAATACTGTAAGGCCTATGTTTAAAACTCTCATGTACTCAAGAAAGTCTTTCAGCTTGTTGTCTCTGGTCTAATTCATCTCTCTTGTTTTCTTGCAGCCGTTCGGGAAAGGGGCGATGAGGGAGTGCTTCCGAACGTAAGTCCTACTCATCAGTTCTCATCCAGCGGTTATTGCCCTTGTGTTCCTGTCACAGAGGCTGACAGTGGAAGCAAAGCAGAGGAGTGTGGAGCTCTTAGATTGGGGCCTATAACTGGTGTAGGTCCACATTCCTCTGGCTCAGACTCAGGAGGAGAGCCGCTGTAGGACTCCTCAGTTTATGAGCCCAAGATGGAACAGAGAGTATGAATCAGCTCATAAACTCGTCCATGATGGCAGCAGGGCTTTGATTTAAACTAATAGAATTGGAGCCTTTCGGGTACACAGCAAACTGATTTGGCTTCTGCATGACGTCGCAGAATGAATGAGAAAAGGAATAATAGCGTAATTGTCAATGTTTAATCCTCAGTTATGTGTGAAATGCAGATGAGAGGCATCCGTCAACAACTCCCTCATTTCAGCTGTTTGCTATTTGCGGTAACCCACGGAAAAAACTGTCTGGCAAATTACCACGAGCCCCAACAAGCCCAAACAAGTTAGGTCCTTAAAAGCATAAATCTCCACATGTGAAATGTGGTTTGTTTTCCCTGAAGGATTTGAACATGTGCGGTTGGAGCTGTTTTTATCTGGGGTCATGTTGGGCAGATCTGAGTTAAGATCCAGTTGATGGGAAAAAAATTAAAATAAATCTATCCCTTGGTGCAATTCTAGCTGCCTACTGTGAATAAATGAAGGGTTAATTCAAATGCTTCCCTCTACTCTGAATTCTAACTCTTATTTCATTTCCCTCCAGGAAAAAATTGTCAAATTTCTCGCATAGCAGCAACTGGAAGTCGGCATCGAACTACGTGGCCAAGAGCTACATGGAGTCGGTGGAAAGAAAGGTTTACTTTGAGGACGTCAAGCTGCAGATGGAGGCCAAACTCTGGGGGGAGGAATACAACCGACACCGACCTCCCAAACAGGTGCAGGACCAACGTTTGCTTTTAAGCTGACGCTGACTCGTTAATGGGACGAGACAATATGGATCAAATCTGCTATGATCCTTTGAAAGCATTCAGAGCGCATGGCTGCACAATCCTTTAATCCTTCATTTGATAACGGAAAAAGCTTTAATCCTAGATTTAGTTATGCAACAGATGATTATAGATTATTTTATGTTGACCATTGGCCTTTCCGCCCTTGATTCGAAGGACCATGTGTGAGTGAGTGACTGTTGATCTGTTTGTAAACCTCAGGTGGACATCATGCAGATGTGCGTGGTGGAGATGACGGACCGACCAGGCAAACCTCTCTTCCACCTGGAACACTACATTGAGGGCAAATACATCAAATACAACTCCAACTCTGGCTTCGTGAGGGACGACAACATCAGACTCACCCCGCAGGTGAGTGAAGTCACCCCTCGGATCTTGATACGTGTTCAACTAACAATCACTTAATCTCAATCATTCTGTATCCAACAGGCTTTTAGTCACTTCAGCTTCGAGCGGTCGGGACACCAGCTGATCGTGGTGGACATCCAGGGTGTCGGGGATCTCTACACTGACCCTCAGATTCACACCGAGAAGGGGACGGACTTCGGAGATGGAAATCTAGGTTTGGTTCTGTCAGTTTTACTATAAGCTTTTTGACAGATGCTGAAAGAGATATCGCATCTCGACCATAATGTACCTGTGTTCCAGGTGTGCGAGGCATGGCGCTGTTCTTCCACTCCCACCTCTGTAACAGGATCTGCAAGAGCATGGGCCTGATGCCCTTTGACCTTTCACCTGCGGAGAAATCCCAGCTGGACTGCACCAACAAACTGCTCGTAAATTGAACATGTTTATAACCCTAAAGAAAGACAGACAGGGCCAGACGTCAGCATTACATCAGGGTAGATCACGAAAAACATATCCATAAAATAATAACAATAATAATGACAGAAATGGGGGAAAGCAGGAGTGAATTTGATTGTATTTGTTAGGGTTAGGGCGAATTAGAATTAGATTTAACCAGCTTGGTAACACACTTAATGTCCTTTTTCCTCATGAATACATACAAATTAAATTAGAAAATATTTAAATGGATAGAATTGGACTCAGTTATTTGTGAAAATACGGTACATTTTCTGCTCGACTGCACATGCTCACTCTCATAAAAATATTATACTTTGCATTATCTTCAGTATCATCTGCTTGTTTTGCCTCCTTCTGCTCCATCACCTGAAAGTGCAGTTTCATCTTGTTTTTCTCCAGCGGTCAGCCCAGACGGTGCTGAGAGGCTGCGAGGAGCCTTGCGGTTCCCCTCGTGTTCGCACCGTGTCAGGATCTCAGTGGATGTCCCGCCTCTCTGAGACGTCATCTGTAGACGACAGCACGAGTGAAGTGGACTCGGTCCCCTGCTCGCCTCTCATCCTCTCATCTCCGATAGCTGCATCTGGAACAATGGGCAAGTCGCCTGTTGGTACGGGCCTGAAGTCATCAATACACAATGTGCATTTATGTATGTTTTGTGTAGTGAAGCCTGGTGTTCACACTGTAAATATGTACATATCTGTGTTCTAACAGGTTTATCTTTTACTGGAATGAATGAACATGAAAGATTCGGTAACAACAACACAGGAGAACATAAGGTGAGTAAAATAAGGTAAACGGGACAAGCACAAATAACACTGACACATTCTCCTTTCACCAAATTGCTGAAGTTTGGGTCTCAAATCTGAACGGTTGGGGATCGGATTTAAAGTTCAAATACAGCAACAACACTTTTAATGTGAGACACTGTGTGCAAAATAACTTACTTCATCCTTTTTTATAAAGGTAGTCATCTATGTGCTGCACTCACACGAGTCACTGCACTGACTTTATTTGGATTTGTTTCCGTCTGTAGGAGTTGGATAGCGGCAGTGACAGCGGATACCCCAGCGAGAGGAGGAGTGAAGGCGATCCGAGCGACCACGTAGACGGGGTAAAGACTCATTTGACCTCACTGTGTTTTTTTACTGGACCAGTCAGACAACTTCAAGGATTGGTTTCCAGGATATTTTCAAGTATAGAAATCTCTTATTTTATTGAGATAAACAGCTTCTCCTCAGTTGATAAAGACATACATGTGTTATCAAGTTAACATAGTCAGAAAATATATTTTTAGATATGGTAAAGATGGTTTAGATAGGTATTAAACTCATTTGACTAATGTTTAGTGTCTACACTGTATTAAGGAATCTAAATACATTGTTTTCATATCTGTAGAGACATTTGTGAACATACTGTCCTGACGTCTCCATTTGAACACTTATTTACACTGACTGCCATCTAGGACTTGTCTTGTTCCTGTACACAGCTCAGTCGTCTTTGTCGTTCTGTCTTCTCAGCAGCTGTTAACATTTTCTTCTTGTCCACATTAAGCTCTTGATAACTGTTGGATCTTCTGACAGTAGCCTCTGTAATGCATGTTGTGTCACCACGTAGGCTCAGCATCGATACAACAGGCATTATTCCGAGTCAGACGAGGACAGTGTCAGACGGGTAAACAAACGTAGAGTCATCAGTGTCTAAAGCCTCATCCCCGCCTCAATCATACACCTCCTTGAATTTTCCTCTTCTTTTCCTCACTTTGCCATCCCACCTTTCTTCCCTCATCCCTTCTTTTTTAACAATGAAATTTGTTCCTCATTTTCCCACTAATCTAACCTCCTCCTGCTCTGTGTCCTCCCTCACCAGTGGAAGGTGGTAGCTCCTCCAAGAGCCTCCGCATACCTAAATTCATTCAACCCTGACAACGAATGGGTGATTACTTGCACGGAGGATTGAAAGCTCGGGCATCTTGTCAAGCATGATTCTCAAAATTCAGATGTGAGCCATGTTCCCTCGGCTCTTTATTCGATTTAGTGAACCAACACAAGAATTAAAATGGAGAGAAACTGAAAATGAGATTTGGAAGCGAAACACCATCTACCTCTGTTTCACCAACTTTGCTCATGATTCACGCCATAATAACTTTGTGTTGCAGGGGACTGTGTGTGTGGTGTGTGCGTGCGTGTGCGTGTGTGTGTGTGTGTGTGCTCATGCTTCACATGATTTGTGCATTTGCTGATTGACAGGCCTGCAGGGGTGCACTCCTCCAGCTCTGAGCAAAAAGCTGATCTATGCCATCTAGAATTAAAGCACTTTTTTCTGGATGGGTACACCCCTGAGAGTCGAGTGTGATTTTTGTACTTAATCTACCTGGCTTCATATAATTACATTTCAGATTACTGTGGTGAAGAACAGATTCTTACGCTCTCCCTTTTATTTTCTCCTTCTCATATCTTTGCTGCGTGGCTGTGCCCAGCTGACAGAGGAGAAGTGGAGCTTCTACCATTCGTCTCGTGCTCACGTCCACCGACCGTCGTGTGTTTCCACTGAGGTGGAGCGACTCAGCACTCTGCTGCAGAAAACGACCGGCCAGTCAATTCTTGGAAAGGTGAGAACTAACCCATCTCATTGGATGATTTAGATTTTAATAAAGATGACAGATAGCAGGACTATGACTTGCATTAACAGATGTTTTTATTCCTGATGGTCACCGTACCGTAGCTTATTTAAGGTTGTGCTTTTTTATCAGTTTCATTCGTCCAACATATATCTTGGATCTCTTTCCTCCTCCACAGGTCCACCTGGGGATGGTGCGGTACCACGAAGCCGGTCGCTTCTGTGAGAAGGACGAGCAGTGGGATCAGGACTCGGCCATGTTCCACCTGGACAGAGCCGCCCAGTGTGGAGAGCTGGAGGCCATCATTGCCCTGGGCCTGTGCTATCTGCAGCTGCCTCATCACATACTGCCAGACATGGAGCTGGAGGTACTATTCTCTAGCTGATTTGACTGTGGTCTTGTGTGCTCCTGTGTGTTCTAACATGGTTGTGCTGTTGGCAGGATAGCGCAGGAAACAGGATGAAAGGTTTCAAGTATCTCCTGCTGGCGGCTGAGGCTGGTGACAGATCCGCAATGATTATTGTGGCCAAAGCCTTTGACTCAGGAGTCAATCTGTCTGCTGACAGGTCAGTGAAGCTTGTTTTCAGCAGGTGAACCAGTTTGAGTTAGAAAGATAAGGAGTCCTTGTCCTACAGTCATGATTATACTGCCCCCTGGTGGGACTTTTTTAGGGCAAGGTCAAATTAAGACTGAAAGATTTTTGATGTTTCTGTTTTGTTTAATCTCTGTCACTAAATTTCAGAACGCAGGATTGGGCAGAAGCGATTCGCTGGTATGAAAGTGCATTGAACATGACGGACTGTGACGAGGGGGGAGAGTTTGATGGGACACAGGATGAGCCTCGCCACCTGATGCTGGCCAGAGCGGGAGAGATGTTCCTAGAGGGAGGCCACAACCTCACCGCAGACCCACAGAGAGCAGGTTGGAGTCCACACTGGCTCGACAGACCGCACTGTGTTAATACACAGAGTATACCCTTATGTTTTAAAGGAATATCATACTGAAATCCATATTCAGAGTATCGAACACTCGCCCTGTGTTGTCTTGAAATGAAGGTGGCGGCTGTAGACAGATGGAATCACAACAGATGCAATTCATTATTTTCCCATACATGGCTAAGTACTCTTTTACGACAGAGTATTAGAGCCACTTAAAGGGGAACATTTTATTTTGTGTAGTTATATTAAAAGAATAAAGTCCCAATATGGACAACGATGGAGGAATAAGATAAAGCAGACTTTATAGCATTGGCTTTAAGTCATTGTTGGTTTTTGTCAGTTCAAGGGATTTGTTAACAGCAGGAAACATATAAATTATCACCATCCTCCTTCTAATTGTATCTGTTAAGTGTTTCTTCGGAAAAAACATTATCTGATGCAAATGTTATCACTGCCTCCTTAATCGCCTCTCACATCATCTCATCATCGCCATCATCTCTCCCTGCAGGTGATCTGTTTACAGAAGCAGCAGAAGCTGCCATGGCCGCCATGAAGGGCCGGTTGGCGAACCAGTATTACATGAAAGCTGAAGAGGCCTGGGCGCTGATAGAGGAGGAGTAATTGGGGATACAGGAGATCATGTGTCTGACAGACAGCTAGTCTGACCCTTTACACATTCAGGACACAACTTGGATGGTTGCAGTTTACATCTTTTTTTATTACAGAGTAGTGAATGGATTTTTTCTATGGATGCCTTAAGTGTGTGTGTGTGTATCTTCCAGGATCAGGCTTGTATCTCTAGGTTCCTGTCCTTCCTTCTCTCTGTTTGTTAAACCAGTAATGCAGATTCCTGTTTTCTCTCATTTCCTATGTCTGCTTCCTTCTGGCCTCTGACCATCTGTATGAAAGAGATAAACTAAGAAATACAAACAAAATAAAACAAGGGAATTGGTTTTACTTTCGCTGCACCCAAATGCTAATGAATGCTCGGATGAATGCATGTTAAAATGTTTGCAGTATAAAACTGTAAAATAAAGTTTGCATCGCTTTGTACAATGAAAATGTGTCATTATTGTTTCCTGTGGAGCTTGGTGGCATTTAAGACCAAATACGGTGCAGTATTACATTAATGCTCCAATAATATGTTGTTTTAAAATTTTTGTAGAGCAAGTAATTCCAGTAATTTAATAGTAAAGATAATTTTACAATATAAATAAATATATATAAAAGTAGGTGATTTATAGCTGAAAAGCAAAAATCACTGACGTAAATTGTTGTTTGTTAAATAAATGTTGAAAAAAACCCAACTTCATCAATTTGATGACACATCCGCTGCAAAAAGTTACAACTCATGGAAGTCCAGAATCCTGCTGTAAATTGAAATGGAATCGAACGTTTTCCAGGGAAACCCAAAATATGTCAATGCTTTCTGAGGATAATTGTAATGTTTAATATTTATTAACATCATATAATATACATTTACATTATGTTTGTTATATCACTTAAATACATTTAATAGCATTTTTAAATTCCATCTCTCAGACCTGATTTCATGAAGGAGAAACACAGGTGAACAATTGGAGGTGTGAATCAGTTGTGAGGTTGCTTCTTCCTCCTCCTCAGTCCCAGATGCTGTCTGATTTTTTTCCAGATCGAAGAGGTCTTCTTTTTGGGCGTCTCCTCAGACAACTCAGTCTCCACAGGTTCTGAAGCAGGGAGGGCATCAGAGAGGGACTCCAGGTAGGCAGGGTTGTCCACAGGCTCTCCTCCTCCTGCTTCCTCCCCCCATTTCTCCTCCTCTTTCTCCTGCAGCTCCCCCCATTTCTCCTCCTGCTTTTCCTCATCCTTTTCCTCCTGCCACTCCTGATGCTTGACATCCTCTCTCTCCTTCATCAGGGAGAGTTGAGAAGTCAGTTCCTCCACTTGTCTCTGCAGAAGCATTTTCTCCTCAGCAGCAATTCATTATTTTCCCATACATGGCTAAGTACTCTTTTACGACAGAGTATTAGAGCCACTTAAAGGGGAACATTTTATTTTGTGTAGTTATATTAAAAGAATAAAGTCCCAATATGGACAACGATGGAGGAATAAGATAAACCAGACTTTATAGCATTGGCTTTAAGTCATTGTTGGTTTTGTCTGTTCAAGGGATTTGTTAACAGCAGGAAACATATAAATTATCACCATCCTCCTTCTAATTGTATCTGTTAAGTGTTTCTTCGGAAAAAACATTATCTGATGCAAATGTTATCACTGCCTCCTTAATCGCCTCTCACATCATCTCATCATCGCCATCATCTCTCCCTGCAGGTGATCTGTTTACAGAAGCAGCAGAAGCTGCCATGGCCGCCATGAAGGGCCAGTTGGCGAACCAGTATTACATGAAAGCTGAAGAGGCCTGGGCGCTGATAGAGGAGGAGTAATTGGGGATACAGGAGATCATGTGTCTGACAGACAGCTAGTCTGACCCTTTACACATTCAGGACACAACTTGGATGGTTGCAGTTTACATCTTTTTTTATTACAGAGTAGTGAATGGATTTTTTCTATGGATGCCTTAGGTGTGTGTGTGTGTATCTTCCAGGATCAGGCTTGTATCTCTAGGTTCCTGTCCTTCCTTCTCTCTGTTTGTTAAACCAGTAATGCAGATTCCTGTTTTCTCTCATTTCCTATGTCTGCTTCCTTCTGGCCTCTGACCATCTGTATGAAAGAGATAAACTAAGAAATACAAACAAAATAAAACAAGGGACATGGTTTTACTTTCGCTGCACCCAAATGCTAATGAATGCTCGGATGAATGCATGTTAAAATGTTTGCAGTATAAAACTGTAAAATAAAGTTTGCATCGCTTTGTACAATGAAAATGTGTCATTATTGTTTCCTGTGGAGCTTGGTGGCATTTAAGACCAAATACGGTACAGTATTACATTAATGCTCCAGTAATATGTTGTTTTAACATTTTTGTAGAGCAAGTAATTCCAGTAATTTAATAGTAAAGATAATTTTACAATATAAATAAATACATATAAAAGTAGGTGATTTATAGCTGAAAAGCAAAAATCACTGACGTAAATTGTTGTTTGTTAAATAAATGTTGAAAAAAAACCAACTTCATCAATTTGATGACACATCCGCTGCAAAAAGTTACAACTCATGGAAGTCCAGAATCCTGCTGTAAATTGAAATGGAATTGAATGTTTTCCAGGGAAACCCAAAATGTCAATGCTTTCTGAGGATAATTGTTATGTTTAATATTTGTTAACATCATATAATATACATATACATTATGTATGTTGTATCACTTAAATACATTTATTAGCATTTTAAATTCCTCCTCTCAGACATGATTTCATGCAGGAGAAACACAGGTGAACCAGTGTGAGGTGTGAATCAGTTGTGAGGTTGCTTCTTCCTCCTCCTCAGTCCCAGATGCTGTCTGATTTTTTTCCAGATTGAAGACTTCTTCTTTTTGGGCGTCTCCTCAGACAACTCAGTCTCCACAGTTCCTCCACTTGTCTCTGCAGAAGCATTTTCTCCTCAGCACCACTTTTGCAGAGACATGTCATCTCCTCCATTATCTGCAGACGGAGGAGGTTCTGCTCAGCCTGGAAGGAGTGCATCTGAGACGTGACTTTCTCAAGCTCAGCCATCAGGTGGCTGGCCTGCTGCCCGGCTCTGAGGTTTTCTGCTTCGTACCTTTGAATGATCTCACTGTTTGAAGCTCTAAGTTTCTCCAGCTCATCTAGGAGAACCTTGTTTGTGCTCCTCTCAAACTGCAGTTCCGAAGCAAACAGTTGTTGCTTGATTATATAAGCCTCCTGCACCTCCATGTAATATCTAATACAAAAAACAAGCTTAATCATGTTTAAAACAACAATAAATCCAATGCGAAGATCCCCCGATTTATACAATGTTGTCTCCCTCCGCACGACAGGTAGCGTGGCCGAGCGGTCTAAGGCGCTGGATTAAGGCTCCAGTCTCTTCGGGGGCGTGGGTTCGAATCCCACCGCTGCCATAGGTGACATTTTACCTCCGCCATGGCTTAAATTGTACTTGACCTCCTCTCCGTACACATCCACACACACAACCCCCCCACACCGTTTTCTTTTTAACACAACGCTACACCTGTGCACACAAACAAAGAGCAGAGACAACTGCGCTGTGGAGTCGCTGTGCATCATGGGCCTGGGCTCCTCCCCACGTGTCTGCGTGTGGAGCTGAGTCAATCATGGCACCGACACCACCAGCTCGCCTCCCCTGCCCGAGTTAGACCTCCCCCAGCGCCGACCCTCACACGGAGGAGATAGCTGCACCTCCACGGTGAAGCGAGCAGGTGGGGGGGGGGTTATGTGGAGTGTATGAGAACGCGTCGGTTGAACCAGACCCAGCGACTGACTGTGTGTTATTTCCACCAGCTAGCCTATGCTAATGCACGGTTAAAGTTAGCTAGCCTAGTTTGTAGCCTGTTAGCTAGCTTCGTTCGCTGCTGCACGTTTGTTTACCGGAAGTGTTGTCGCTGTTTGTCCTGCTTTTTTTTTTACACACATACACGTGGGTTTCTTTAATCTTTTGTATGGAAATGAGAATTCAACCCGCAGTGTAGCGCCAGGCCCTGTACAAGGGGCTGGAGGGTTTGGATGCTAGCATGCTAATGAAGCCAAGTTAGCCAGGATCAACTGCTTCTCTTTAGGAATATCGGCGTGTAATAACTTTAATGGAGTCTGATGTTGCTCTTTGTTGTAAGTGTTTAAAAGAGGAGTAGTTTAATGTGGTTTACATTGTGTTGCATCATGTGAGTTGTACCTGGCTGTCAGTGGTGGCACCTCCTGACAGGCTGCATGACTCTGGTCTTTCTGTCAGATCACGGTAGTGATTTACTCTCTGGAAAGGGTTTGTTTAAAATAACCGCTTTACTGCCAGATCTCCTGGAGACTGACATCCTGAAATTCCCTGATAAATCTGAGGAAATCTGATGTAACTTTGCCTCGTGACCTGTTCCTGTACCAAGGCACATTGTTCTTGATACTGGTCCAGCTGCTTTTGTCCTGTTGCCTCTGTTATCATCCACTGTGTTGGTGTGTGTGTGTGTGTGCAGAATAAATCATCTTATTAAACAATTTGTCTATTTCCAGGTCGGATGTTTTAGATCTGCTGCCGCTCCCCTCCTGTTTCATCTCCTCCTCTCCCCTCCTCGTTCTGCTCTCTTCAATATGGCGAGCGGGGATGATGACGACCCCATTATAGAAGAGGTACGTCCACAGGCCGATGTTAAAGCATAAAGCTGATGTCATATTCTAATCCGCATTGAGTTTGTACTGCAGGCCTTGTATCTGAAGTGTGACGAAGCTCATTCCCCTGTGCTGTATCACTCCATCATTGTCCACAGATCTATTTAAAGCTGCATCCGTGAGCAACACAATATTTCACTGGATGTTCATCAGTGTGAGCACAGCGGAGCAGAAAAACTCACAAAATATGTATTATTCCACATCTAAAAATAGTTCCTAGAAAATGCGCTACTAAATCCTTTTTAAGTAACATTTGCAAATAACTACAGCATTTTTAGAAAGTTAAACTTTGGCCCAGATTGGATCATTCAGTCTGTTGGTGGGCAATTTGTTGATAATTAACACAAATACACAATATTATTTCTTTATTTATGTGTGTCACTGCTGCAGGGTGATTATTGGTAGAGATGCACTGATCTTACTCTGTCCTCTTCAACTCGACTGGTGCTAATGTTGGATTCACCATCGCACTTGTATGATTATTTTCATGTAGGGTTGCATGATGCTGCAAACTGAGTAAATTAATGTATAAGATAGATTAAACACAGAGTTTTATTTTGACATCTATTCATAAACTTTATTCAATCAGGATTATATTGAGATCAAAATTCTCTTTTGGAATAGAGCTTAAAACACAGCAGAAATTTGACATTACAGCTAAAAAAGTTCCAAAAGTCTGGCTTTGTCATAATGCCATGGCCAAACCTTACTGGTAGCATCTGTCAGTTCCTCACATCAGATTGTGAAGCCAGAATAGCTTTGATCAACCTTTCTGTTTCTGTTAGATTGATGTGTACCTCGCCAAAAGCCTCGCAGACAAGCTGTATCTTTTCCAGGTAAGTCCATTCTTTGTTGTCATTAACCCTATCGAGTGCAACTCCCTTAATCTTGTCTCTTCTAATCTACACTGTGATTGATAAATGATGTCTCGATTTACCAATCTCCTTTATTGTTCCTCTGACACAGTACCCTGTCCGGCCATCCACCATGACCTATGACGATGTCAACCACCTGATGGCTAAGATCAAACCCAAGCAGCAAAGGGTACGAGAGGCTCTTTTCTTACTTTACACCTCATCAGTGTAGGAACTGTTTATTCACCTGAAAGTGACTGTAACATGTGTTTTGTTGCACTCATCACTGTACAGGTGGAGCTGGAAATGGCCATCAACGCATCAAGTCCAAACTACTGTCGCAGCAAGGGAGAACAAATAGCTCTGAACGTGGATGGCACAACCTTCGACGAAACCAACACGTATTCAGTGTAGGTCTATTGTTGAAACTCTAGTTAGCTCTTTGTGCTACTTCCTGTTTGTTCGCTGCTCGTATTCAGGAATCGTTTGACATCGACAGTCGTTCACTTTGTGGCAGAGAGTTAGATAAAATCATTACTCATCAGAATTTCATCACAGGGAAGTTTTGATTAACTTTTCTTGAGAAGTGAAGCTGAATAGTAAATTGGTTGATTTTTTTTCCTCTCCAGGAAGATGATGGACAAACAGACCTTCTCGTCCATCCAAGCCACCACCAACACCTCCAGATACGCTGCAGCCGTGTTTCGCAAAGGTCTGATCTAATACCCAGTGTTTCTGTAGCGGTGTGCTTGTGTTTAGCTTGGTCTGTCTTCAATGCTGCATCTTGCAAATACACAAAAGTCACTCGTATGATCAGAGTCCATGTGAACCGTTATCACTGTTACCTTTCCTATCCTAACGTGCTAACTTACCCTACACATGTGTTGTGTGTTTAGGTGCAAGATAACAAAATGTGTAAACACGATTGTCTTGCTGACGTTTTAACATGAGAACGAAATCAATCACATAAATACGGATTAATACCAGGATGTGGTTTGTGACATTTTTTTATTGCTTATGTCAACAGGTGAGCTTCACATCACACCTCTGACAGGAATCCTCCAGATGAGACCCAGCTTTTCTTACCTGGACAAGGCTGATAACAAAACCAGGGAGAGGGAAGCAGCCAATGAAGGTGTTTATCTTTTCTCCAAAATCAAATAAATATGTGAGATCAATTGATGCTTCTAATAATATTCAAGATTGTATATTGTGTCTTTAAAACTGTGACTATACAACTATTTTTTCTTAATATAAGAAAATCAAAAATACACGGCCAAATCCCTAAATACAGCTCACAATTTGTGTTTTTTCCAAAGTCTGTGCTTAATTTTTTTGAGTTTAAAGCCTTCATCAATTATCTTAGAACGTGCGTTACCGGATTAAAGTCGGCCATGTCTAATGTTTTCTGTATTCTGTCTGCAGGTGGAGACTCCTCACAGGATGAAGCCGAGGAAGATGTCAAGGCCGTCACAGTGAGAACTTGTGCACACACGTAAACACACAATGACTCACACTTCATGTGCCCATGAACGGCCACAGTTTCTGAGCTTTCATGCACGTGTTCCCCTCCAGGTGAGGTTTGCTCGCCCTGAGTCAGAGCAGGCTCGGCAGAGGAGGATCCAGTCCTACGAGTTCCTTCAGAAGAAGCAGGCGGAGGAGCCCTGGATCCACCTGCACTACCATGGTGTCAAGGTAGGGGGTGCACTTACTGTTAGGGTACCACAGTTCTTAGTTTACTGTCAGCTGATGTATGTGAGAACGCAAATCTCCAAGTCAGTTGCTCTGGACTTTTTTTGGGAACTTTTCTTGTCAAACCCAGAGTAAAATGTACGGACAATGTCTGTGGGAGCCCATGTCAGAATACAGCAGGAACATGTCTGGACAATGTACAGCTGGTGGGTGTGTCGATGACGCTTCTAACACACAACCAAACTGGAGGAAAACAAATATCTCATGCAGAATACACAGACAACTTGTCGTATCTCTGTCGATATTGTGAACACTTCTGACCCAAACAACCTCCTGCTAATTTCTTTCATTTGAGCAAAGCAAATTCTGAAAAATGTCTGGACCGGATTTCATGATCATGATCATGTCTGAAATCTGCTTTTTTGTTGTTGTCAGGAGATCTGATCATGAATCTCTTCTCTCATCACTTTTGTCTTTGTCATGTTATTTGAATTCAGGATAGTCGGTCAGAGCATGAAAGGCAGTACCTCTTCTGTCAGTCCGTGGACGCCTCTGAGAACTCGGAACTGGTCAAAACTCCCAAGTGAGTATAATTCATTTTATATTTTTGACCAGGAGAACTATTTAAGTTGCTGTCTGTACCGTATTCATTTTATGTTGGTAACACAACAGATGTATTTTCAACACCACACTGCTTGTTTGTTCTGATTTGATAACGTTACTTGTGTGGTTTGGAGCGAATGTCCATGTTCAGTTGTTCTACTCACGTCTCCCTGACTAATCTCTCCTCTTTCCTCAGGGAGTACCTGGCCATGCTGATGCCCCCTCTCGCTGAGGAAAAAGTGTAAGTGTTCCTAGTCTTCAGAAGAAAGAATAGATTTTAAACTGGTTGACTGCTCCAGAAATGAATCATCACTGACGTCTCCTTCCCATTTTTCTTTGCGTTAGTGTGAAACCTGTTGGTCCCAGTAATGTGCTCTCCATGGCTCAGCTGCGTACTCTGCCGCTGGGAGACCAAGTCAAGACCTTGATGAAGAATGGTAAGTTAAACTGGTTATAAAAGGGAAAAGGTTCTGGTCATTTGAACAGCTGATTGGTAGCAAAACTGTTCACTGGTCACCAAGTTGTTGAGGTCTGTCCCAGATTAGGTGCGAAACTGTTTAAAACATCCAATTATCTTCTTCAGCTACAGAGTCAGTGAATGCAGAGTTCTTTGACTCACTATATTGATCCACACACGCTGTATCAGATTTATACAATTTAATGTAAAGGTTCGTTTCTCTTTCCTCTGACATCTTCTCTCATCTCCAGTCAAGATAATGCCGTTTGCTAACCTCATGGGCCTCCTCGCCTCTGGCACAGACTCAACTGCGGTGTTGCGCTGCATCCAACAGGTGGCGCTGCTGGTTCAGGGGAGCTGGGTTGTCAAGAGGTGAGACCAAGCAGCTTTAGTGAAACGGAATTCACCCTCGTCTATGTGGAAACTTGATATGAAGAAGAGTGTATCCAATTATTCCTCTGCATATTGATGCACAGATTAAATTTAGATTTCAAAATGACAATTTAATGTTACCCCTAACAACTCTGGAGAGCATTGCAGCCAATAACATAGGAGCCTGTTTGTCCTTTTTTGATTTAATATTGTCACATTAAACACTGGTGATATCTTTGTATTATTGCTTTTTTCCCCTCAGTGATGTTCTGTATCCTAAAAACACGTGCAGTCCTCACAGCAGCGTCCCTGCTGAGGTGCTCTGTCGGGGCAGAGACTTCGTGGTGAGCTGTCAACAACTGAACTTCTCAAAATGAATCCAATGACAGTGTGAACCTGGTGGTTTGTTTTGTGTTGTCAGTTTTTTTATTTGAGTCTGTTCCTTTCGTTGTAGATGTGGAGGTTCACTCTGGAGCGCTCTGTGATGAGGAAGGAAATTGCAGCCACCATCAAAGTAAGAAGCAGCAAGGAGCAAAATAGCAAATTTACCCGAGTGGCAATAAATAAAGATAGAGAGAAACTTCTTTACCAACAAGCATCACAGCATCTCAGGTTTATTTTGACCAGAATGATCTTGGGTGAGTTATCAGTTGCAATAGCAAATGAGAGAGGCTGCCTGCATGTGTTCTCTCAATATTGTAAGATTAAAAAACAGTTACATCTTTTGGGATGTCTGTGGTCTCCCTTGTTGAAATTAGTTAAGATTTTAAAATCCTGTAGTGTGCAGCAGGTTTTAGACTCGTAGGGTGTTATGCACATATCATGCAGAATTTGCAGAAGAGGTTTTATGTGTGAAGGTACAGAAAAAAGTCGGCAGCCATCTTGTTTACAGAATTGTCAACATACAATTCTTGGTGAGTGTTTGACATTAACAAAAACCAACTCCAGCTGAGAGGCTCAGTAACGCCACCGTCTTTCACAGTTGCTTAGATGCAGAGCTGGAATCCTCTTCGAACACTTGCACTTGTTTGCAGC
Source organism: Pleuronectes platessa (assembly GCF_947347685.1). NCBI lineage: Eukaryota > Metazoa > Chordata > Actinopteri > Pleuronectiformes > Pleuronectidae > Pleuronectes > Pleuronectes platessa. The sequence goes on along the minus strand of NC_070646.1, from coordinate 8,948,436 downwards.
TGTCGCCCTGAGGCGGCAAATGTTTCAGTTCATTCAGGTAAACAGAACTAACACTTCCTTCCTCCTTTCTGTCGTTGTCAGCTTCCTCCGGAGGATGTGAAGGAGTTCCTGGAGCATGTGGCAGTACCTCGGGTCAACCGGGGCTGGGAGTTCCTGCTGCCTACCGACGCCGAGTTCATTAAGAAACACCCAGATGTGGCCCACAGGCAACAAATGCTGTGGCTTGGCATCCAGAGCAAGTAGGCTACAGAGGCAGCAGCATAGTAAAACATTTCTCTTGGAGGGTAATTGATTCTCTATCAAGACTAATTTGTACCAATCTTTTTTTCAAGATTGGAAAAGGTCTTTAACTTCTCTAAAGAAGACTTTATGCCAAAGAATTGTCCTCAACCAGGTGGGTACCCACTTGTATTTGTCACAGTCACCTTATTGTATTGGATAGCACGTACAATATTCAGAAGACATTAATTTAACATGAGCTGATGTGTGTTTCCAGAGCCTGTTCATGTCAGTGGCGAGGAGCGGCTGAAGATGGCACAGGAGCGAGCGCATGAAAACACTTCGTCCCTCCAGAAGGACCTGGACACCAAACGGGCAGGAAGCTCCGTCCACATCAAACAGGAACCTGTCAGCGACAAGGACGACGAGCCCATGGACACCACCTGCCCGCCCTCCTCTTCCGTCCCCAACGGTTCTGTAAATGGTTACCCCAGCACCACCTCCCCCAACTTCGATCACACTAACGGCAACACGCCGTCCCCAGAGCTGCAGGACTTTGTGACAAAGACTTTCAGGAAGCATTTTGTACTGACGCTGAACGAGCTAAAGAGGCTGTTTAACCTGCACCTGGCTTCCATGCCCGCGGGATGGAGTGTCTTCCAGTCCGTCTCGGACCACGTGCTGCAGGACGCCATGCTGCTCTGCCGCTGCAAACAGATAATGGTGCCTGTGAGTATCCAGGCAGGGGAAGAAAGTGAAGGATTCACAAGCTTTTGGGATGTTAAACTCAAAATCACACCGGATGCTGCTGTTTTCCTTTATTTTTCTCAGTCTGTGTGTGTGTGTGTGTGGGGGGGGGGGGGGGGGGGGGGGGGTGTGGGTCAAGTTTGAAATTATGTTCTGGTCAGGTTGGATGGGATATCTACTTGATTATTTTCTGTGTTCGTTCCTGTAATGGAGGAAAACGTAGAGCTTGGGATGCGGTCGGATTGGGCTCTGTTAGTTTTTTCTTGAGTCCTGATGACTCTAAACACATTCAGTTTGCGTTAAATGCTTATTTTTGTTGATCTCAACAGTTATATTAATGTTCCGTTATATTTAGGCAAAACTCTGCAAGAGGCTGCAGTGGTGTCTGCAAATGGTACCAGTGAGCAGATGATTGAACACAAATCTAAAAATGAAGTTTGGTTATAATCAAATCGGCAGTTGTCAAAACTCTGGACAGCTGCACGCAGTTTTCCCAGCTGCCCTAACTTCTCTGTCTTGACATTTGGATTTAACAAAAACAATATCTAAGAACTAAAATAAAATAAGTTTCGTCAAAATAAAACAACTTTCCGGCAAAACTTATTAAAACTAAACAAAAATCCAAAACCAAACTGAACAACTTTTAAAAAAATATGGTAGTGAAAGACAAATGGGTTATTCTCATGAATGACAGATTACGATTTACCAACCCAGGAAAGCACAATACACACACAGAAACACAGAACAACAGGAAGTCAGTGCAGTGACCACATCCGCTGTTTGTACATGAAGCAGAACACTGAAAAGTGGAGCAACAGAACGATACTGAGCAGACTGTGACGCTGAATGAGAGAATGGTGATGTCTCACCATGTCCTGCTGAGCTGGAACATTTCAAACATGCATGGTTCGGTTGAATTTTGTTCAGACCCGCTCAGATCAAAGACCCAGGATGGAGCAGAATGAAATGTTCACCTGTTTTACCTGCTTGCCGGGTTTTAACGTGTACAGAGCAGCTATCAGTTTTCTCCCTGGAAATAACGACATTAACGGTCGTTTTTCTCAGCAGCGCTTTGCTGCTTGTAAAGGTGCACTGAACCAAAGTGGTTCTCAAGTTGCACTGAAGTCCCCGCAGCCACCTGATACCTGCTGTTCCCTCTGGGTTTGGACTAAGGTGGCTGTTTGTAGGCTTTATTTAGTTAGTTGTGGTCTGTTATTAGTCTACTTGTGTTTTCTTGGCTTGGTGTTTGCTCATAGGGCAGAGAGAGAGCGGGCTGCTCTGTGCCCCATCCACTTGTTTCCTTTAGCAGCCAGGTCTCCTGCCAGGACCAGCCCTGTCCTGGCTTAGCTCTTATCCCATCTCTATCCTTGACATGAGAGGATTTCAGCCGCCGTAGGGCAGGGAACGGCCGGGTGCCATCTTTATTATGCAACAGATTATTGGCCTCCAAGCAAAGCTCATTACTGCTGAAGGAGGGGGTTAATCTGCGACGCTGCTTGCAAACGCAGGCAGATCTGGAGTCAGATAACTTCTCTACTATGTCACGGTGAACAATATTGTCTGGATGTGTGACGGTTTAAAGATCAGTTTTGAGTCAGTGGGTCATGTCTGGAGGGTAAATCCTGGTTTAATGCGTTTAGTGTTGAGTCGTCTGGTGGTCGACCTGCTCTTGACAACAAATCATATAGACTAACGACACGTCTGAAGGAAATGTTAAAGATTTATACCAATTTGTACCTTTTTGTTTAAAGAAATGACCTCCGGAGCATGTCTGCACAATTAGATCTGGTGTTTCTCTAGAGTTTCCCTTTCACGTATGAAGAAGGCAGCAACAACATGTTCACAGCAACAAGAGAAATCTCCAGAGCTTTCAGACGAGAGTTGGAGCAAGAGGCAGGAAGTTTCATATAAATTCTGATGGGGAAATTACCTTTTTTTTTTTTTTTTTTAAAGCAGATCGACACAGGTGTTGATGTCGTCACATAAGGCTCTGCTGGATAATTTCAGGAGATTACCCGGAGTTCAGAGCACATTTGAAAGCAGCTTTAGAGATTTGAACGTCCTGTGTAACAGTTTTTGTCACTTTGCTCTTTTCTTCTAACTGTAGTTTCCTGCTCAGACCACAGCAGCAGCCGATGAACAGAAGGTGTTTGGTTTGTGGGAAACTGGTGAAGACTTTGACAAGGTAAACTCCCTCACGACATCCCCCTTATCCTTACATCCTTATCGTCTTTCAATGATTGCTGATTTTCAGAAAGCAGCCATTTTCCACCTCAGAGTGTGGGGATTTTCACCTCAAGTTTCTTTTTCTGTTTAAAATTTCAGTTGGAAACATTTGCACAAGTAAACGCATGGAAAGCAGATCTTCTACACTGCAAAGGAATCCGCTAATTTGCGGATTGATTTTTTTTTTTTCCTGTAGCACCGCCGGCTGCTGTACGAACTGTTCACGAAGAATTACCGCATCAGGAGGAACATGCTACAAGCGCGACTGGCACTTGACTTTGAAGACGTACCCAAGGCGGACGTCGACCGGGTGCTCAAGGTGAGATCAGTGATGAGAGTTAATGTTCGCCCTTTTTAATGGATAATTTGTTCACATGTAACTCATCCTCTGGTTCCAGGAGTGCTGCATCAGCCACGCAGGGATGTGGTACCTCAAGGGAACGATTCAGTCTTGACACTGACATCCTGCCCCCTGCGGTTCACCGACAACCAGTGAAGTCCTCTCCCGGGTGTCCAGTGGGAGGGCAGTCAAAGGGACGAGAGCCAATCACAGCTTGCCCAGCTCCCGAGGCCGGGTGGCTGACTGGAGGAAAAGGATTTCAGCTGTCGGCTCTGCTCAGAACTCAAAGCTTTTCTTGTTTCATCTGAAACGTTAGCGTGAGCACTCTGATGGTGAACTGAAGCTCCTCCCATAACCACACAGACAGCTGGAGAAACTGAGGGCAACTTCTGAATATACAAAAATGAAGAAACAGATGGATGCGCATACGGCTTATCTGTAGATCTATGACCATCATGTTAGATTATTTTTGAATTAAACTTTTACCAGATCAGTGGGGTGTCTACCAGGAAAACAAACCACAGCTAAATATATTTTCATTTTACTTGATTAAACGTCACCATGGAAAAAATTGTCAACAAAGCAAACATTATTTAAGGTCCTCTAGGTAGAACCGGATACATTTTTTTGTATCCATTAAATTCCCTCCTTTTTGATGGATCTTTGTCACCCGCAATACACAAGTGTAAAAAGTGAGCTTTAAGCGTTGATGAAGTGATAAAGCAAAAAATTTGGGAAACGTCAACAAAAGGGACTGAAAAGAAAGGATGCAAAAAGGCCCTGAAATCCTTATTCTCGTATTATTGAAAAAAAAATCACTTAATTATCTTTGGGCACTCGCAGACCTGGAAACTGCTGCAGAAAATGCAGCTTTTCCCAAGTTTCTATATCATTTAGTCAAATATAAAATTTGAGAAGAGGTGCATAAAATGCTTGATGTTGAGGTTTTTTTTTCTTGGTTGAATGTACAGATGCGTTTTCTTTGTGAGAAGCAATCAAGAGACTGATTTTGATGAGAGCCAATAGAGATGCAATTTGGACGAAGGTTTTGTCAAATCTGTTTGGGATTTAATTTTGGTACGTGCTAAAAAAAAAAAGACAAAAAGAATGGATGTCTTTGGACCTTTGTTTGGGCGGTGGAAGAGTTGTTGCTATGGAAAGGCTGGTATATTGACATGCGCTGCTATCTCGAGCCTCCATCTGAAGTGCCTCTACCTCAAAGTGATCAGGACAAACTCCCACTTGTTCACATGACGAATAAGAGGAACCAGAATGTTTTTAGTCTGACTGGAGACATTTAGACAGTACATCTGATTCTCAAGTGTTCACATCAGGCTAAAGTCAGGATTTCCTACTTCGGCAAATGACGGTTGTATTATTTTCTCTGCATTGGTTTGTTACTTCGCTCAATAAACATGTCAAGTTGCAAGTGTTCTATTGTCGTAATTATTGCCTTTATACACATTTTTTTATTGTTAAAAATTCTGCTTCCATGCAAGCGAGAACTGCCGCAGGAATATCTTCAAATTAGTTTTTACACATGGATGAACTGATTTGATTTTGGCGGTTAAAGGTCACACATTAGAAAACACGTTTTTGGTCTTGTGGGTGAAACATCTGGAGGGAATCTCTCAAACTCACAGAACAACTGATTAGAATGTTGAGGTCGAAGGTCAAGATCCTGGTGGGCTTCTTGAATATATCTCAAGTTTTGCCTTTAGGGAATTTCTTGCAAAATGTCTCGCATGAAATTTTGAACAGTTGTACCTTGGATTCAAAGATGAACTGATTAGATATCAAAGGTCAAAGGGACTTCATATTATTGTGAATGTAATAAATCAGGAAGACCTGGAGGGATTAAACCACGGGGTGATAAATGTAGTATTTTTATATTAAAGCAGTTATATGCAAATATAATTGTCTTTTGAAAACCCGCACAGGGCTCGGGGGTGTTATGTATCTAATTTGAATCGTTCATCAGAATTCATTCTTTGAGATTTCTTTTTAGGCTGATGTGTTTTGATTATTTTAAATCCAGCATCTGACAAACGTTTTCTTAACATAAAATGAAGACATTCAATAAGATTGATGTCCTAGTTTAACTGCAGCACCCGTTCTACCAATAAGCTTGGAATCCGAGCTTAGTTTTTTTTTGAATCCACAAAGGACCAAATTAAATGTCTAACATCCGTGTACCACTCCTGATCCAGTAGGGTGCACGTTTAGGTTAATCCTTGGTAACCGTTAGCTCTATAGCTTGAGAAAAGCCTCACATTGTTCATTGTGTACTTCAAAAAAGCTAAAGAGAAAAACAGACTCCCTGGCTCCACCCCTTGATTAAAACTCAAGAAAGAAAAAAAGACACACGGCTGCCGTCTCATCTTGCTTCATCTTTTATGGCTCAGAGCGTTAACAGCAACAATGAGGTCCAGTCATGAAACAGGTCAAAAGCACATCGTACAGACCAACAAACATTCTGCAGGTTACTCAGGTCTAGAATATGATCGGAACAGTAGCACATCACGCTTTGCATTAACTACACATGAGATATAAAGTGTCAGAAGAGCCTGTGCAATTCTAAAGTGCATCTAAATGGGACTTAACAGGATGTTTACATACATGTGCACAGACTTCAAACTCAAACGAGGACGATGGAAACGCCAAGCACCGAACGCAACAGAGGTGCTGCTGGGAAAAGAAGCTTCCAATCAAACACCGGCGTCCTGAGGCGAATACGTCAGGAGGCTGCTACATTATCAAGTTATTTCCTTATGAACCGCAGAACGTCCCTTTAATATAACATCCACTCACATCATCTTCTAACCTAATACACTATAATCAAGTTTCAGAGCAATGTTACATCACAAAAACACCCTCAATAACCGACTTTAACCTCTTTTTCATCAATTAAACATCAGATTATATATTGATCATCCTCGCAGGAACAGCTATCACCAACACGCCTACATTTTTCTCTTCCCCCCCCCAATAGTAGCAAGGAAGACAAATAAATTAAGATTAGACGTTAGACCACAGATCCGTAAACGAAACAGATTCAAGTGGAGCAATTCGTTTTACAGATCTGTGTCTCCCCAAATAATGTTTCCTAGGAAAAGGTATGAAGTTACTAGGAAAATAGAGTCAAGTTCTGAGAGATTAGTTCACTTTTGTGGAGTTTAGCGCTCAAACAATTTGTTGAGCATTTTTTTATGTAATTTTTTTCCAGGAATGCCAACAAAAATTATCTGGCTCCATTAAATGTGAGGACTTTTTTTTTTTGCATCATTGTAAAATGCATACAAACGCAAGAATCAAGCTTTTTGGTACTTACTGAATATTCTATGACCAAAGTGATAAAAAAAAAAAACAATCAGTAGATTAATTTGTAATGAATGTTGCATTGACACTACATGAGGCTTTTATTAAATTGAATACAAAACCTGATTTTCCATATGTAATGAACAGTTTTTTTGCACTACTTCAAACCAGCAGTTAATTCAAATATTCTAACTGGATTCTCCAATTTCTCTGTAATTATCACCAAACTTCTTCTTTAGGGTCTTTTCCAGGAACCTTTCAGTGAATTTACATTCATTTATAAAGGAAACTACAGGACCTGTAGAACAGAGCGTTACAGACACAGTGCATGAAGACACGACAGATTATTCCCCAGGTTTGAGAACAGGTCTTTGCAAAGTGAGGTAGAGTGAGCGCACGGTGGAGGCGGCGGCGTCAGGCACTGGTGTTTCTGTGCAAAAGGAGCCACATGTGAGACCTAAGCTGGTGGTGTTTGGTCCTCCTGTTTTCTGCATCACTCTCGAGTCTTTGCTGGACATTTCTGGGCAACTCCCACACATCAAAGTGTCGACTTAGCTGCATGTGCTGTTGTTTAAGCCTCAAGTTTAAATCGCAGAGTAACTGGAAGACGATCATTCATCTCGCACCCGGTCTTCTTCTCTCTCTCTTTTCTCTGGGAAGCAGCTAATGCGAGATAGGCAGCGTGTCACCCTTAGAGGTTCTCCCCCTGTTTTCAATCAGGTCCTCTTTGGTTTTACGAATGCGGGAGAAGATTTCCCGAAAAAGTTCCTTGTACTCGGGCTGGTGAAAGTCCTCCTCGAAGTCCGCCATGTCTCTCAGGGCGGGACAAACGAGGGACGGCGTCTGGACCGATTTGTGGCTCTGCTCGTCCTCGTTGGTCTCCTGTGGCCCCGGGTGGCAGCGCTGCAGCAGCTCGTCGTACTTCACCTGCAAGGCACTGTACTGGGCGTCCACCTCGTTGAGCAGCGAGATGCCGCGGTACTTCACCACCTCGGCTCGGCGCACGCAGGAGCACTCGTGGTCGTAGATCCGGTCGGGGCAGTCAGACGCCTGCGGTGCCCTCGTCGGCCTCTCCTGGCCCCAGCGCTTCAGCACCCAGGGGCCTCGAGCTGCGGCTGGGTCCCCCTCGTTCTCCTCCTCTTCTGGGTGGAGGAGCAGCGACTCCGGCAGCAGGTTGTGGATCACAGAGTCCGACCTGGAGGCTCTGGTGGAGGACTGGGACTTCCAGAGCTGACGGAGCTCTTCGGCCTCCCGCTCCAGCTCGTTCACTCGGGCCTGAAGAGGAGAGAAAGATGAGAGATGACATCAGAGCGGACACTCAGACTGAACTTCAGGATGTGATAATTTAATACAAATGGTGACAGTGAGACTGGTTGTACATTTGAAGAAGTGTTCACCATTTACTTCCATTGTAATGGATATGGCTGCAACACTATTTACCCCTGAAGCTCCAGAAGTGTTCTGTGGCCTCAACTACTTCACCCGCTCCTCCATCAGCGTAGAGGTCAGTGGATAAAGAGTGAATTCACATTTTTGGGGTGTGAATTATCCCTTTAATATGTATTTCTTTGTTATTGTGTCGGTTCAGAAGTGTCCTGCAAACACACAAACGTCTGGAATTGTCACACACACCTGACATCCCTCCATCCTGGTCAGCTGTTGCTCCAGCGTGGCGTTCTCGCCGGCGAGCAGCTCGGCCTCCCGCACCACCTCCTCCCGGCGGGCGCGCTCCACGGCAAACTGCGTCTGGAGGGCGCGGAGGGACTGACGCAGGGACTCCTGCTCCTCCTCCTGCCACGACATGTCGGAGGAGGGCTCGAGGTCGGAGGAGGGTTCATCGGGGTCAAAGTCGTACCTGCACAGAAATCACAGACGCTATAAACCCCATATCTGAAATTCACACTTTTCTTGCAGATCTAGATGTCTGAAAAGTTCACCACTCTAAACATGAAGCGAGAGCCAGCAGGCGTTTAGCTGATCTCAGTACAGACATGGAGAGACAGGTTTTGTCCAATGCTACAACATCCACCCATCACTTTCCACTGAAGCCCATAATAAGAACAGGTTCAGCTTGTTTGTTTAATCCATGCCAACACAACAGGAGCTGGTTCTTCTTTCTTATTTATTCTGGCTTGTTTCTTTTAAGAGTTTAGAGTTATATTTTAATTTACTTTGCAATCTTTTACAATGTATGAGTGGATTGGTTTTAATGTATGAATCCTTTGTCAACAATTCGCCAATCGCTCATAAAACACTGTGAACTGCAATTGTTTGCGTGAAAGGTGCTTTGCAAATAAAGTTTGAATGATCTACTTGTATACTCCTTTTTTTTGTTCTTGTCGTATTTATCAATCATGTTTATTTTGTTTTATCTTCAGCAATAGTTAGGATCATTTGTTGTCGCTTGTTGCCGAGTGACTGAATGTTGTGTGGTTGTGTTTTGAACAGGAAACCAGTCGAGACTCGCAGACATCCAGACTCCTCCCGCTGCTTCACAACAAGGAGCTGTGAATGAAGTCCCTTTTTTTCGACTGCAGCTCAGGCGATCCAGTCAAAAGCTCCACAGCTCAACGATAAGAGACCTTTGATTAGGACTTTTTATAACAACTGCTTTTATTTTAATTGCCGATCAGTTTGTCATCATTTTATCAAACGCTTTATGAGCCCAAAACAAAGTGAAAGGTCGCAGGAAACGCACAGAGGAGAGCGATGACGGCGACATGTGCCAAAGGTCACAATCCAGGTTCGGTCTGATAGGAAAATTGGCTGCACATGCGATAGGTCAACGAATATGTAAATCATTGTATCAATATTTGGCAAATGACCACCAAACACTGTCAGGGATCTAAATGCATTTCAATCTCTAAATATCCGTTCATGTGTTTAATTGTGTAGATTTTTACATCTATGTTGTGTAGACAGTTTTTTTTACATCCTGCTGAGGAAGTTATGTTTTTACTGGGATTAGTTTGTTTTTTGTAAGTTAGCAAGATCCCATGAAATCCGGATACTGGGCGGTTAAAGGTTTTTTGTTTTGTTTTTAACATTGCAACATACGACATCCTTAAAACTAAATTTAAAACAGGCACATTTCAGAACTGATATCTATGATTTTGTACAATTTGGTGCAAATTGGATGAATGTAAGGATACTGTTGGGTCAAACCGATTAGGTGACGTAAAGTTTGAAACCCGGCAGATAGAAGCACACGGGGTGAAGGAATGGAACTTATCAGAAGAAACAAAGTGATTGGAAATAAGCTGACGACTCGATTCCAGCCTCAACGAGATACTGAGACATGTTCACCCCCCCCCCCCCCCACCCCCCCGCCCGCCCGGCTCAGACTTTGACCTCTTTCCCTCCAACGTCCTCCACCGACCTAGGCCTGTCACGATAACACATTTTTCTGTGCGATTAATTGCCCCAGAAATTATTGCGATAAGCGATAATATTGCCGTTTTGACACCATTTTCAACTTATATAATGATAATGGCATAATAATGCAAGTACACCCTTTCGAAGATCAATAAACTTTTATTTTTAAAGAACACTGGAACTGGACATCTGGAAGACATTTAAAATATCCAGAATTAATTAACAAAACATCCAAAAACAATAAATAAAATTATTTTAACCAAAAATGCTCTTGAATAAAAACCAAACACAACCAAAAACAATAAATACAATTTAAACACTAAATAAAAAGGATGTAAACCAGATTGCACTTCAACAAATAATAAACATTAGGCTCAGACATACACAGTCAGTGAGCGCGCACCATTTTGCGCTGTCCTGTTTGTACTTTGTTTGCCGACTAAACGCCCCAGTGATTGTGGACAGTTGGGAAGACGGAGAAGACGGAGACTTCCCAACTGTTTGTTTTTTCCCAAGCTGGGAAAACTGCATCGGGTGATTGTGTTTCAGGTGAAGATGCAGGTTTGTTGTATTACCGCGTTTTGTCAATACTGTTTTCAAACAAATGCGACATGTCGGCTCGCATAAGTTATTTGGTTCGCCCCGGCCGTTGGGTTTGAAGCCGAAGTGCTCCCACACGGCAGCTGTCGCGTTCGGCTTAGAAACCAACTCCATCTTTTTATTCTTCCAAATGTTTTTTCTCTTCTCCTCTCGGGACTTTCATGCTGCACTCTGCACTGCGCAACGCCAGGGCTCCGCCTCCCACATAGAGACCAATGCTACAAGTGACTGAGACGTGACGAGGGGGTTAACTTATTGTGCCCTCAGCTCGGCCTTTAAGGCTGCGCTGCAGGAAATAATAACCATCACCAACTGAATGCCTAACCCTGCGCGCTGCCTTGAAGAATTCAGTTGGGGCAAAAAAAACACCATCCGGCGATTTATTGCAGCCGGCAAAAAATTATCGCTCATTTTAATTTATCGCGCAATTAATTGATTTATTGCATATCGCGACAGGCCTACACCGACCTGCACTCTGACTTTCTCTCTCAGGGAGATTTCATCCACCTGAACCTGGATGTTTACGACGGAGCGGCCCAAACAGGATTACACAACCACACACACACACACACACACACACTAAACTCTATGAATAAGACGCAGTGGCCACAGCATGATTCGTTGAGGCAGACGTGGGCCAATGGGCAGTGAGCAGGATGGACACACCCAGAGGGGAGCTGCGGCTGAAGGAGGATTTACTGCTTCCCTTCTGGATGCTAACAAAGAGCTTTAGGATCAGTGACAACGCAGCTCAGATGATCTTTTATAAACCAGGTTGAGGAATCTTTCCCGGCGACCATTAGGCTGCATTAAATGTTAATAAATCTGTCGACCAGGCGGCCAACAGTGTGTGTCGATGTATAATGTAACTAACAAATCAGTTAATCTGCTGAGGTTCCGTGATACAAGTAAACCGCGTACGAACGCCGCCATCTTGCACAGTTGGAGCCAGAGTCTTTGCAGGAGGGATCGGGGGGGGGGGGGGCGGGGGGGGGGTGGCCCCACCTCCGACAGTCAAGATTTAAGATACATTTATTGATCCCAAACACATGCACAATCCCACGACATGCAGAGTAGGGACATTTGTCTGCTGCTCTTGTCCCATCTGGTGAACATCACAGGACACACAGAGCAGTGGGCAGCCATGCACAGCGCCCGGGGAGCAGATGTTGGGAGAGTAAGGTGCCTTGCTCAGGGGCACCTAGACAGTGGGGGTAGGGAGAGTGCTCTTTGGACTTTGGAACAGGTCCAGGTGTTGTCCTGGCAGGTACGTTGTATTGTCACTGCGAGGAATCGAACTAGCGAGCTTCCAGTCCGATGTCCGGAAGTTTCTGCCCATAGTCCAATAATTCTGCCACTAGTCCACCGCAAGGTTTCACCTTATTTTTTATAGCATCAAATAACTAATGAAAACCAAACATGAGCACTTGGATTTACATAGGTGTGATAATAGATGCCTAAAATGAAAGAAACCCTGTTTGAGAAAAATTTATTGGACGTAAACTGACGTGACTTTTATAAATTTGGTTTGTGTCCCCTTTGCTAACATGGAGGAGGCAGGGTTTATTAGTGGCTACTAGATGTTTTAGGGGGTATTATTTTATCAATATAGTTTTGTTTTTATTATATTATGAATGTTTTCAGTCTGTTTTCTGTCATGATGGAGCTTTTCTTAAATACATTCACTTATGCTAATGATCAAATAGAGTGTGTGTGTGTGTGTGTGTGTGTGTGTGTGTGTGTTCACCTGAGCGTGTTCTGCAGCTCTTTCAGACAGGACACACTCTTACTGCTGCGAGTGGACCACCCCTCCCTCTGCGGAGGCTTCTGAGGCTGAGGACACAGCTTCAGCTGTTCCACCTGATGCTGCAGCTCCTCCACCTGCGTCTGCAGCAGCTCCACGGTTTCGGCCAGCCTGAACAGAGGAAACCACAACGCTGTTAGTTTGTATAAAAGACAACACTTTGCACATCTGTCCTTTCTCCCCCATCTCCTGTCTTACCCCTGGATCCTCTGCTGTGCCGTCCTGTTGTCCACCACCAGCTTGTGGTTGCTGTGCTCCAGCTCTCTGGACGACACGTCCAGCTGCTCGTACACTTTGGCGTGCTGATCATTGACCTGCCTGAGGAGGTCCACCTGCTTCGTCAGGTACTGCAGGAGAGACGGAAGAGACGAGAGTGAGAGGGACGGAGGTGGAGGCGTGAGAGATACAGAGGTGGAGGTGTGAGAGAGAGGACGGTTTATAGAACATCATGTGTTGAGATGTCTATAATGAGACATCCAGTCTATCATTATTACCTCCTTAAAGAAATCTATGTTTTCATTGCTGTTTGTCAAATGCTGATTTTATTGAGACTTAGTGGAAAGGTAAGGCCAATGAAGAACCCGTGAACTTTTGAAGTGGATTCCATTGAGTTGATTTTTTTGAGAGAGAGAAACATCTCATTCTTCAAAATGTTTGCAAACTTCTCAAAAAACAATGCAGATATCTTTAAATCTGTAGAATGGCAATATCCATGAACAGTCAACTTTGAGTATTTTTAGGGAGGCGATTTTCATTATGTTACTGTACGATAACAAATATTCTTTCAAACTATGTCAGAGAATGGAATAATTTCTAGGATTGGTTTAATCTGAAAGGCTCAATTCAATAGTTTCATTACAAATCAACCCTTTTATACTTCTTATTTTTCAAGTGTTTTAGGTGATAACTGAGCATTTTTCCTTCAGCATAACAGCCACGTAATTTAAGTGCAAACCTTTTTATTTCCCACCAACACCTAAAATTACTAAAGCTTCATCAGTTTCTTTATCAAGGGATATGGGGTTAATCTTATCAGCTGCTGCAGTTAGAACACCTTGAACCTTTCGTCTCACAACCAGCTGAAAACCCACTTAACATCAACTTCTCGCTGACAACAGACCTGCGTCAACTGCTCAACCTCACACTGCGCAGACACAGTGGACGCAAACACACAGCCAGAAGTCAATGAATAACATGAAAGCACAGGATGTCAGAGAGGTCAGCTTTCATTCTTCACTGCGTCTCCCTCGGTTAAAGTCGATAAAGTTGAAGCGCAACTGTGGCAACAAATGGGAAGACGGTAATTAAATGCAACACAGGTCAAGAGCTTGAATGAGACCCGGGGACGTCACAAGTATCCAGCAACAGGTCTTTAAGAGATTAATCCCGAGTGCCAGCAGTGACATGTAGAGAAGGGATTTACCGACAAGACACCTCACGCTCTAAACTGGGCCTTCATTAAGTATTCTGGGTTTGTGTGAGAGCGAAAGTTAATGTTGAACTCGTGTTGTTTTAGGTTGAGACAAAATGTGAGGGAATGAATGATGGAAGGATCCCCTACATGTCTTCATTTGATTGTGAGGAGAGAGGTGACATGACAACAGGAGGGACATGTGTGTGTGTGTGTGTGTACAAGTATTTAAAAGTTTATATAAATCTTCATCATAATGATCCAACAATTCCAAATAAATGATTTAATATGCTTTCAACACTAACAAAGCTGCAAAATACTACTACAACAGATAATACTAACATACTTCATAGTGAACTGAACCGATGGTTATTGATAAATATCATCTTAAAAAAGGACAGTTAACAATCAACCTTTAAACTCAGTGAATAATGTTTTATTTATATCTTTACTGCAAATAGATGTGTTCTTTTAACGTGTTCAGACTGACTACTTATTGGGATCTGTAAATACAAACAACTCCTCCAAGACTAGTAAGTACAAAAACTCCCGATGCTGTGTGATCTCCTGCAGTACAACTTGTGATACCGCTTGTACTCTGCACTCGCTCCAATAAAGTGTTGAAACTAAACAGGAGCATTTCTAATAGAAGTAGAAAACCTCTGATGGTGAAAGCGGTGCCTCTTACAGGAAGCAGCTTCACTGATGGTGAACTGAGGCTCTGAAGCAACACTGGCTTTCAGGTGAAGATACAAGATACAACAAGTCAGAGGTCAGGGGAGAGAGAGAGAGAGAGAGAGAGAGAGAGAGAGAGAGAGAGAGAGAGAGAGAGAGAGAGAGAGAGAGAGAGAGAGAGAGAGCTCCGTCTGTACCTCGATCTCCTGCAGCTGCTCCTGGTCGGTGGAGTACATCTGCTGCAGGCCCTGCTCCAGCTCCCTGTTCCTCTCCAGGAGGGTCTTCCCGAGCTCGGCCGCCAGCTGCAGGTCTGCAGGAGAGAGAGGATCCACACGGTGCTTCAGTGCTCATGGGTTATAAGTCGGTCTGGAGACAGGATGCTGCTACACGAGCGGATTGGAGAGGGTTTGTTGTTGCTGGCAAACCACTTAGCCAAGCTGACAGCGTGTGCACGTGGATTTAAGGTCATTTCTTAAGGGGATTTCTCCTGCACCTATGAATTATTCGCATTCTTTGCACATGGGACAGGCCTATCCAGCCAAATCCGGAGTAAATAGGAAAAAGGCACAATTGGGATGAAAATATGAAACATTGGAGGAGGATATTTCTCAGAAAAAAAACAAGAAGCTTTGGTGTGAAGGTATGAAATAAAGACAAAGGGGATGAGTGAAGTCAAATCATTTGGTTTCTCTTCTTTGCCGCATGAGTGTCCTGCTGACTTCTGCTTTTCCTCAGCAGCCTGTCAAGCTGTTTCACATTCACTAAACCAATCACACATCCCGGTTAAAAAGAATCAATATCACAGTTTCAGATCATCACATATTACACGTACAAATTTAACCTCGTGTGCACCTGCATGGTTTGAATAGATTATGCACGCGTTAAATAAATGACATCTCTCTGTGTAGACAGCTGTGATGTGCCCGTTTCTCATTTGCCTGTTAAATAAAGTGTCGATAAGCTTCTCTATCTTGAAGGCTGAGGGACAAAGAGTGAGAGGAGACTGTACCATGTTCAAGGTCCTGCTTGTCGTACCACGGTTCCTCCTCCTTGATCTCGAATTCCTCCTCCACGGTCGTGTCAGTCAGCATCGTCTCCACTAAAGCGACACACACACACTGCAAACGCGCGTTTTAAACATCACACTGCTGCCTCTGATTCAAAGGATGAGGCCGAGTCCTGTTTGAGTTCTGTGCGCCCGCTGCGACCGGTATGCGTTCATCACCACACACACACACACTCAGACACACACTGACTGATTGGAGCCACATACCGGTTATAGCTGCTCCACCTCTGCTGCCATGAGGGTGAGCTTCCGGCTATTACATTTCAAAATAAAAGCAGTGTTGGGAGAAATGTGTGGCCACACTGTACCTGTGTTACTGAACACAGGTACAGTGTTCTGGAATTGAGGTGTAATGCAAAATGACAAAGGAACACGAGGAGACAGATTCACAACCACAGGTACGAATCCCAAATATAGAGACACAAACTGACCACGGGGAAATCAAACCATCACAACAAACACAAAAAGATAGGGTGGTCACAAAACAACAAACTACAAAGAGACACAAACAAACTACACAAAGAGACAAACGGACCACACAGAGACAGAAACCACACAGAACGTCCACAAAGAGACACACAACAACCACAAATACACACCAATCACAAGAGAGGCCAATAAGACCACATATTTAGGGATACAAAGTCCACGAGGAGATGCACAACAACCACCAAGAGACACAAATGGACAACGAAGAGACACAAATACAAACCAGTCACAAGCCACATTAAATAGACCCCAATTTGAGAGACACAAAATGTTCACAAGGAGATGCACAACCGGTCAAACCATGATCTTAACTTCTGCTGATTTAGATTAGAAGCAATTCAAAAAGATTTGCTTATCGTTATTCAAATGATCCTTTGAAAAATTCTATTTACAAATAACCCAACATGTAGTACAAGAATAAAGGCGCAGGTTGTTGTTTTTAATTTGAAAAGTACACCAAGTAGTTTCCGGTATAAACCTGTCTCCGTGTGAAGTTACACATCACCTGCTCCTCCATTAGAAACCCCAGCCTGCAGTGTCCTGGCGACCACACGAGGGCGCTGCAGCGACATAACAGAGCAACTGTACTGCAGCACTTTATACTGTCTCGTGTAATTACCACATTCAGTTGATCTAGATGCTGGAGGCAGGCTGTTAGGTATTTCTGTTGAGATTAATATTTTAGGTATGCAGTACCATACAGTATAATGGTGCATGTATGATTTATATATCTGCTGTAACATATGGCCATCATTTGTTATATAGGTCCAGAATTTGATGTTTACAAAAGTGTGCATTTGTTTGTTTATTTACCCATTTGTTGGATAACGCTAAATCTACAAAACTGATTTCAACTTAACTTTATGGAGGAAACCGATCTGGGAAGAATCCATTAAAATGTTGGTGCACTATCCTTCATTTTATTTTATGACAGCGATTATTTAAATTATTAGAACACTTCTTATTTATTTTATATTTTAGCTTTAAAAAATTGACAATCATGAGTAGGATTGTTTGGCCTTGGTTTAATGTATGAGCTGTCCAGTAGATGGCAGTGTAAGCTTACAATTTGCTCTAAATTCCTCACTCAGCACTATAGACCTATAGCAGAAGTCACCATTTAAACCAGACAAAGACACCATGTTCAACACACATACACACACACACACACACACACACACACACACACACACACACACACACACACACACACACACACACACACACACACACACACACACACGAACACACACATATTTACAGTAAATTATTCATTCGAATACATGAAAATAAATTAACACAATCAAAGAGATTAGCCGCACAGTCAGATTACAGTTTCATTATCAGACACAGATGGATGAAAGCATTCTCCATGGTGAATGTTTTCTCTGAGAAACATCCTGCCAGCTGACGATGAATTATGTTGCTGCTCTGGACCCTGAGGATGATGATGGGTACATCTTCATCTCTGTCGTCTTTCCTCCTCTTCCTTTTTGTCAAATAAATCAAAACCTACCTCTGTTTTATCCTTGGTTATTTTGTAACACCTAAAGTATGATAGCTGTGTCACAGAGAAGACAATAAGACAATTAATACGTGACTCTGTAATCAAAATGTGTTTTATCCATAACAGCAACATAACAGTCAATTATGTGGAGTTAAACAATTTCAGAGATACAGCATAAGGTCCAAATATGTGGACTTTTGAAGTATATTGACACCAGAACAAAACCACTGGGCACATTTGATTCATAACGCAGAAAATCTCCAATTATACAGGATAGAAGGATTCTCTCCAGTCCCGACCATAACCCTGCTCACCTATATAATATAATTGAATATACAAATATGGTCTAATTTGACTTCAGTCCTGTGTGTCTTCTTCTTGAACTGGGTATACTCCATGGTTCTGAGTCAAAGTCGTTTTTGATTTAAATGTAATTTGTAATATATTATGGATTGATTACTCTTATGTGTATTGTTATTGATGATTCTCAATAACTTAGTGATTACTCAGTATGAACTTGAGATTCCTGGCTTCCACTTGGCCTGATCACATTCTTAACCACACTAGCAGCCTGATTCATGATAACATCAGGACGTCCATTCACCTGTCATCTCCAATACTTTGGTTTATGACTAAATTCCTTTCATTCGTTGCTTTTCCTTAATAAAAAAATCCAGATCATTAAGCGTCGCTCTAAACCGGGAAGCTGAGTCAGCATCTGGGAAGGAACTGAATCACTTAACCTGCAGGCCACATAAATCAGCCAGACAGAGGATTAGATGCTGTAACATCACAGGCCTTTTCCTTCAAGGCCCCTTAGATCCCGTTCTTTCCTGTCGCATGTGCTCTCCCCCTTTTACGTGCTCCCTTTTTTTCCTTCCATCCATCCTTTATCATCCTCCCCTTTTCTGCAATCTCTGTTTTGTAGCCTGTCAGCGAGATGAGAGAACGGGCAGAGCAGGAAGCATGGAGCTCTCTGCGGGGACCGGGCTTCTCAGAGTGATAAAATATAGCTGTGATCTTTTTCTGCAGAATCAACACTCCCTCCTCTCTCTGCCCAGACCCGTGGCATTTTTGCTTTTATTTACGCCGTATTGCTCTTCCCATTTAGGACTTCACAGCGTGTGAAATGCCAGACCGACAGAATGAGACCCCATGGAGTCCTCTAGCCCACCCTCTGCTATTTTATCTCCCCTGTCAGAGGATGATTAAAGGTGTGTTGCAAATCTTTCCAATCATGTTTTCTCTGTGGCGGCGGAGGCCACTTCATGAGGCACAATGATTGGTTTGCAAATGAAGGCAACTCAGATACAGAGAGGAGGGAAATTGAAATATTACAAGGGAGAGTGCGGGCGAGCGGGATGATTACCACGATTCACACATTCCCAGTCATCCCCGCAGCAATCTGAGTTAGTGATGGGGTTCCTCGCTGCCATAGTGAGGAGGCAGAGACCTTAATGGGCGTCAGCAACTCTGTAATGACTCGTTAGAAGAGACATTTGAAGCTTTACTGATCCGTTTCCATACCAACTGTCTTTGCTGTGGGGAAGGGGGGGGTGTAATGGGATTTAAGGAAGCGCTTCTGGGTAGAAACTTAACCCAAATGCACACACAATGCATGAATGTATGTGTGTGTGTGTGTGTGTGTGTGTGTGTGTGTGTGTGAGTGGTTGTTTTAAGTTAATCTTCAAAGCTCTTCCCTCTCCGCAGAAATCCACCATGACAGGCAGAGAGAGCAGCCTGCAGTGATTTCAATTTTTTGTGAATCTTCCAGAGACGGATTCCTGTCCTTTCCCATGTTTTTATTCCCCCCCATTCCCCCCCCCCCCCTCGTTTATTGTTTTCCGGTGCCTATTGTTCTGGACACGTACACAAGGATGGGAGACGTGCTCGCATTGGGAGGTGGCGGCGGTTGGTGCTGCTGATGCTGGGTTGCCATGACAACCAGGCCTTTGCAAAAAAATGAGCGTGATGCCAAATCTGATGCAGTACATCACATGTGTGGCTTTCATTTGTGTGCGTGTATGTGCGTGTGTGTATGTGGGGTAGGGGGGGGGGGGAGGGGGGCATTGGCAGAGGGAAGCGAGCACACATGCTGTATACTGTGTGTGTATAGAGAAGATATTACTTTGATATTGCACCAGTTTGTCCGTGTTGTTCACACACTGAAACAATAAATGTGAAATTGGCAACCAAAGAAATCACAAAAAAAACACAGACACAGTGACAGAGAGGATGATGAAGATGATGATGATGATGATGATGATGATGATGATGATGCTGATGATGATGATGATGATGGCGAGGATGAGGTTCAGAATGAACGTAAGAATGAGGGTGTGCATGCGGATTATAATGCCAGTGAGGATGAGTGTAAGGATTGGAGTGAAAATTATGCTCAGGATAAGGATTTAGAGAAAGATGAGTATGACGAAGAGGAAGAGGAAGAGGAAGAGGAAGAGGATGAGGAAGAGGGAGAGGAAGAGGGAGAGGGAGAGGAAGAGGAAGAGGAAGCGGAAGAGGAAGAGGAAGAAGAAGAGGGAGAGGAAGAGGAAGAGGAAGAGGAAGACAATGACAATGATGCCGATAACGCTGATGATGGTGACGAAGATGATGAAAATGAGACAAATTGGATCTGGGTTCCAAATAATAAACTGTTATCTCTGAACCGTAACATCAAAGACCTCGACTGGCTTTATAAACTATGAGGATTAAAAAAAAGAAGAAAGTTTAATTTCACAAGTAATCTCCAGCCCTTGGGGCTCGTGGGTAAAACAAAACTGTGCAAAGTATAAATTTGAGATAATCTCTGTTGAACAGCTTCGGGGAATCACAGGCACAGGGATAAAAAAATCACTCTCGCTCCGAGTCTGGTGCTAACATTTTGTTCAACGGAGCAGATACAGTGAGCATGAACGATGGTTTGTCCCCGCTCGAAAAAACACAAGAGGAAGAAAAACACACTTCCAATCAGGATCCAAGAGGAAATGAGTCTGAGAGGATGAAAGGCTTCTGCATCTACAGGTTGTGAAGAGAAACTGACAGACTGACAGACTGACAGACTGACAGGTGTCCGCTGTTCAGATGATGTCTGTTGTGTGTGGATGAGAAGAGATGTGGCTGATGTTGCATCAAAATACACACACTGCTGATACAGCAGGCAGGAGAGGTGATGGATGGCGAGTGGATGCTTTATATACAATGTACATGGTGTGTGGGGGGTGGGGGGGGGGGAGTCTAAGAGCTGGACACTATGTACATCTATCATCATTCGAAACATCCATCCATGCGTCCATCCATCCATTCATCCATCCGTACATACATCCATACATTCATCCATCCATCCATCAATACATCCATCCATACACACATCTGCTTGTTTAAGGCTCACAGGGGGAGCTGGAGACAATCCCTGCTGACATCCGTTGCCGGTGCATCAATAAGCCGACACAGAAACAAACTTACACTAATTTACACTAAGATTCAAACGTATTGGCCAGTTTCTAAGTACTGTATCTTATCTAATCTGCATGTCAATGGACTGTTCAAGGAGGCCGAGGTACCCAGCAAAAACACCGGCATCAGTGTTGTGCGATGCCGCTTCCTCCTGTGGGTCACCTGTTCTGTCCGCAGGGTGTTGTGGTGCCCTCTGCTCGGTGAGCTGTTGCATGTTGGGAAGCCTGCAGTCTCCCTCGTCTGCCGGCTGACGAATGGAGCACGACGCTGGGCCGTCTCATGAAGGGCTTGGTTGGATGGATTGAAGCGATCCAGAGTTGAGGTGATCAACGGATGGAGGTGGGTCACTCATTGATTCCTGTCTTGACCTCACAGCTGAACGACAGGAGGGAGAACATTTTAAACGTTGACAGCTCGCAGGCGATTGGCTCAAGGCAAGCATACAAGGCCGAGATTGGATGAAAACAGAGAATGAGCTGAGCTTCAAAGAAGTGACACTGATCATGACAATCAATGAAACGGACTTGGAATACTGACTCTAAGATCAACGTCAACGTCAAGTCGTATGGGATTTTTATTATTTTAAGCCATAATGGAAATACTAGCAGCCACAATCCGGTTCATTTCCTGTTTGTGTTTTCTGAGTGACGCAGACGCACTGCGCCTCAGTGTGACTGCATTTCTGGACATCTGGTAAAGCTGGAGAAAAAAAAGCTGAGCTGACGACTTCTCACCAGAAGTTCAGTCCAACTGCTGAGTAGAGACAACCCGTCCTGGCAGCTGCCTCTGGTTTTGTCTCGAATGAGCTCAAATGCTTCCTCCTGGATCAGCCTCAAATACGACACACACACACACACACACACACACACACACACACACACACACACACACACACACACACACACGCGCATGAACTTTGTCAAAAACTATAATCAAAATGTATATTTATTGGAAGAGTCTTTTTCTTCGTCAGCCAAAATCTTTGCTGTGCTGATATTATTTCTCAGCCAAATTCTGTTTTGGACGTTTCCTCACAAAGCTGATTATGTTTTATCAGTTTTACGAACATGAGCTGCAGCAAAATATGGAAACAACTCCATAGTTAGGAGAAACCTCTTGTAGCTCAGTTTGTTGAAACACTGGACTTTGCAAGTCAGAAGTCGGACCTTTGTGATTTAAGATTTAAAGATTTGATTCCATTTCAAACATCTATAAAGCAAATCTTTTAAAAATTTACTTTATAACATCTGCAATAGAGACGATGAGGTGTGACTCAACGATAAAACCACTGACTGGGGGAAGTGAACAACATTGATTATCTTGTCACAATGGTACCAGTCAGGGGATCAGACGCAGCCATTAGGCAGCAAGTCAATAATCAGCTGAAGTGTTGGAAGCAGCTAAATTGGGCGAGTGTAGGAATGTGTGCGAATCTGACTAAGGCCAAATTGTGATAGTTAAACTCCAAAACGGTCGTGTGGGGAGTTTGTAATGGATGGTGTGTATTGGGGGGGGGGGGGGTCTCCACTGAGTCTCACGAAAACTGACCCTTAAACGTGTCTGTTGAAATATACGTGAGGGAGTAAGACAGCAGCAAACAGAAACTTCAGGGTCGTGTGGTGGAAAATCACTGGGTTAGCACACACACAGTCCTGCTTGTCCTGACCTAGAGCTACTTTCTTTCAAAGACAAGGTAATTAAACTTGTGACATTTTTATAAATAGAAGACGACCGCACCCCCACCTCTCATCCGCCTAAAGCAAGATGGCGCCTGCTCCCACCTGGCTGCTGTCCACCTGGAGCATGAACACCTGACTGAACCGCAGAGCGTCTAGAACAGGACCAGAGCGCTGCAGACACCTTACACTAACAAAGGAGTTTACTCACACACAGATTTACAATACATGGCTCCTGTAAAACACATTTTCCTGTTCATTCATCTGTCATTTCCATTTTCACAATCCTTTCTGACCCTGGAGTGTACTGACGTTTCTGTGTGCTGTAAGGTGTTTAGCCAGTTCAATCTCTGAAATGAAATTTGTGTTGTATTTACTCACTTTGTACTTGTAGCCTATAAGTGGAAAGAGGTTTCCCCTAATACATCTAACGGGGGTGGGGACGGTTGGGGTTAGGGTTAGGGATGATAAAGTTTCGGGATGGTAAGGGTGGGAAGCAGGGGACCTCTCAGGTATGTAAAGAATTCCAGCTCCCAAAATTCATATTTTAGGTATAAAGACACAATCCACAAAATATGACATGATGCTTCAGCTGGGATTTGAGCCATGGACTCTTATGTTGAAAGCCCGTTGCTGTATCACACATCCGCTGTCATCAGGCTGAGGACAGTGGTGAAAGGTGAGGACAACATTTTGCAGAGTGAAGCATTTAGTTGTGATGGTTTAGGTTAGGGTAAGGGGCTAGGGAATGCATTAAGCCAATGAGTGTCCTCACAACTATAGAGACAAGTATGTATGTGTTTGTGTGTACTTGTATGAGGACCATTTTGATCCAGGACTAGGGAATGCATGCATCATATCAATGTGTGTACCCGGCAGTATAAGAATGTGTGTGTGTGTGTGTGTGTGTGTGTGTGTGTGTGTGTGTGTGTGTGTGTGTGACAGGGAGAGAGGTCCTTGTGGCATCAGGTTTTTGCAGAGATCAACACAATTTCTCTCTCTCTCTCTCTCTCTCTCTCTCTCTCTCTCTCTCTCTCTCTCTCTCTCTCTCTCTCTCTCCCCCTCGGTGTGTTTTCAACCCTGTGTGAGGCGTTCACCGCCCCACCCTTTATCATCCTGTGCGTATACACCATCATCATCACACACCACGTTTCTCCCTCTCCCTCCTCCTCCTGCTCCTCCAGCAGCAGCAGCCTCAGCAGCAGCAGGAGGATAAACCGCTTCACCTTCCCTCGGACAGTCTGGAGACAGAGATGGGAGCGGGGCTATGACACGGACACACCGGGCAGGAAGGATGGCTCTGCGCGGCCGGGAAATGTTGTGCTTGATCGGAACCTGCCTCTGGCTGCCGCTGCTGGCGGAGGTACGTAGTCCCGGAGACCGTCCTGCAATGCAACCTGATTTAATCTATTGATTTAACGTGTTCTCCCGTGTTGACATGTGCTGGGCTGCATTTTACAAAAATTCCGGTTTAAAATAATTGAATTTGATGATTAGATTGATAAGTCTATAGGCGGGAATCCAAGGCGATGCAGCCAAGCTTTATGGACTGTGCGCTTTTATGTGTTGCAATAAATCTACAGCCAAATCTGTCAAACACGTTTAAAGGACGTGGTCGTGTAGCCTGTATTGTAAATGCACGACCATCTGCAGCCATGTCTTCTGACTGGTCTTGACTGTGATCCCTTCTTTATCCAGGACGCATTTGTAAAAAGCAGGTGCAGCTCGTGGGGGGTGGGGGGGGATATAAGGCATCAAACACCTGTAATGGCTCTTTTAAGCCAATCAATGGTGCCATCATTGCGCATTATCCACTTAGGAAAACCATTGTCTCGCACGCACACACGCAGGCATGTACACAATCGGGGCACGGATTCAATCACAACCCCTCAACCCTCCTCCTCGACCCCTCCCTCTGCTGGGTATCATGAGAGGAGCCCGTCGGAGGCTGTGTCCCCGCGGGTGCTGTGGGGAAACGAGCCCCTGCACGGGCGGATGAAACTTGTCACCCCGGCTCAGACTGTGGTGAGAGTGAAAAGCGGTGGAGCAGGCGTTGTTGTCAGAAACATGGAGCCTTGAGGCCGCTTCACACAACGATCACCTGCTCCTGCTGACTCTGCATGGCAGACCTGCTGCTGGGTTACAGCAAACCAATCAATCCACAGCCAATCAATCATTAGGACTCATCCCTGTTCACTTTTCATATCCTCCTTTGATGCAGTGTGTGTTGAGTTAATGTGCAGCAGATGAGCCTGTGTAGAAATCATTAGTGGAGAACAGTGTGCAGGATTTAATTAGAGCCACTAACACTGGGAGCAGCCGTGCATGCAGCACAAATAGCACCAGGCAGATATGAGTTTCAGCTTTTTTCATTTCAACTTCATTAGACAAATCTTTTCATCGGGAGCATCCTGATTGCAGCGGCTCTGCGTGTTGTCGGAACAAACGTGTACAGTAGGTAAACAGGAAGGAGCAAAGCTGTGAGCAGCAATCCTCCATAACCTGCTTTACCAGACTCACATCATTAGTTCGTTTTCTGAGATGAAGCTGCCAACAGGGCTGAGATTACTGGGAGGCACCATGTGCACTGAAACATCTGTAATATGGCATAAATAGGAATATATCTAATATACCTACATATACCTAATATTCCCTAAAAGAATCATTTTTAGCTTCACCTGTCCATTGGTTGGTTTGTTGGTGAGCAGGATAGTTTAAGGACTAATGATAGAATGGAGCACAACCCATGATGGGGGGGATGGCACATGGGCAAAGAAAGAACCAGATAAACGTCTGCGTGGTTTCTGGATCCACTAATTTCACATTTTCATTATTTTCCCAGGGAGTAATCGGAGAATCTTTTAGGGAACTGATTTCTATGTATGTCCGTCCTTGTATATCAAGCATACACACAGAAAGGGCTTTTTATTGGTTGTTTTACTTGTCACAAATTGTACAGAGTGGAAAACGTGATTTATTCCCAAAACCTTACCAGTGACAACCAGTTTGATAAATCCTTATTTTTTAGGATCACTTTGGAGAATCTTCCATGTTTCTTTACCCAGTGCAAATCATCAACACTTCTGTGTGTTTGAGTGTGTTTGAGTGTGTTTGAGTGTGTGTGTGTGTGTGTGTGTGTGTGTTTGGATGTGTTTGCATAGCGATGGACTGGAGGCAGGTGTGAGAGCATCATGAGTGATTAGTGCCGTAATGGAGGTTTGGGATTGATATGACTGGAGATATCAGGACTCATGTCGACCACCACAGGCCACCTGACCCTGCTCTAATATCATAATATCATTAGGTTGAGCAGTGCAGTGCCTTCTGGGATGTGTGTGTGTGTGTGTGTGTGTGTGTGTGTGTGTGTATGTGTGTGTGTTTGTAGTTTGCGAGAAACAACCAGGCTCGCTTGTATCAAGGTGAAATGTGTTGTATTTCATTACCCTCACTACAGTTATTCCACAGTGGCAGCTGAAGGTGTGTGTGAGCGTGTGAGCGTGTGTGTGTCAGGTGAGTTTGTGTTTCCTCTCCTCTTCTGTCAGGTGCCTCGCTGTGTAGAGGTGTGACCTGATTTCTGAAATTGAAACAAACATTCCTCTGTCAGATATCATCTGATGCTGTCTCGCACTATTTATTTGTCTGTGTGTGTGTGTGTGCGTGTGTGTGTGTGTGTGTTTACTGTACACCTCGTACCTGGCTGGCTCATACTTGTAATTTCCCTTCCCTCTGATTGGTGATCCCTGCAAACAGTGAATGAATCTGGATGATCTTGTGCTGTCTTCTCACATTGGCTCATTCAACATTATCCAGATTTTCTACCAGGATGTTAGCAGGAGAAGATCTGGAGAAGATCTGGAGCCTCTCACTTGGACTTTCTCACACACAGCCCTTGAGGAGGATGTCAGGAGAGTATCTGGAGTTCAGATTATTTCTGAAAGCAGCTTGAGAGACTTGTCCCAAAGCCACTCCGGCATTGACTTTGCTGAATGCTTCAGGAGAATCGATGCTCCAGTCTAAAGTCACTTTACTGTGGAGCAATTGCTCTTGAAGGATTCCTCTGATTTCACACTCACCTCATTCCTGACCGGTCTCCCTGTCCCGGCCCCAGAGCACGATGGTGTTAGCCGGGTGATTCAGTACCTGGTGTTTGACAGTGCTTCCACGTCTGCCCACACAGTTAATGTGTGTCACATCAGGCCAGAGAATCCTTCCCCTCATGCTTTTAGAGTTGAAATGCAGTATGGCAAACTCCAAGCAGGCTGTCACTTGCCTTTTAGTCAAAGTGGCTTCTGTCTACCTACTCAGCCATAAAGGCCTGACCGAGGGAGTGCTACTGAGATAGTCTTCCTCTGGAGAGGACCTCTGAAACTCTCCAGTGACTCCAGTTTGTCCAAACAGGAGTCAATGGTCCTGGTGGTTCCCACACTTCTTCCATTTCACATTTATTCAGGCCACTGTTCCCTGGGAACACTTGGAAACGGTTTTATAACCTTGCCCTGATTTCAGCAGAGGTTATTTTCGAAACCACGTCGAATCAATTCAGTTTGCAACAAGGACACTTGATTCAAGTTCTAGACACGTCTCAAGTATAATGAAAGCAAAGGGGATGCAACTGACCACGATGACCACGATGACCACGATGCGGAGTGCCACTGGAAAGGTTATGGATTGCTGTATATTGATTGGTTTTATTTAAATTAAATGTCCAGGAACAATAACATGCGCAAAATGTGTAGGAGGCTGAATATTGTCTGAAATCACTGTAATGTCTCATTCATGTCACAAAGGATCACGCACCGTGACATTTAATTAAAAGGCTGGCATTGACTAAATATCAACACATTCATTTGTTGATTTGTTTTCTCAGAGAAAAGCTAGAGTTTCCAAGTCTTAAGTATGACTTTGGTATTGACATGAACGCCATGTTTTTGAAGTGGAAACTCAGATTTCTTGACATGGCTCTGGCATTAACCATAGAGGTGTCAGAGAAGAATACAGTCACATGAATAATTCATATCCATAACTGACAAATGATGTCCTGCTGAGGGGGGCCTCATATCAGGAAACACTCACATGGGTTATTTCTTCGGAGGAAAATGACAAACAATGTTTCTTATCATTCAGTGTGGAGGATTTGATTTGTGGCAGCTTGTGTCAAACAGCGACAGCAGTTTCAGAAAAACTGTTCAACAACAGGTGACAGTTCCCGGGCTCATGTGAAAAAAATGCTTTTAGAAATGTAACGACGGATTATAACAGAAACGGGCAAAGCCTATATGGATGTTAAAAGACAGATCTTAAACCAATCACAGGACAGGAGTTACAGTACGAGCCTGATAATTAAACTGAATTACTGACATGATGATGGTGTTATATTTCCTGTTTGAATGGAGGTCATTTTGGCCTCAGTTTAGCCGATAGAGTGTAAATAAAGACTGACACTATCGAGAAAGAATGAACTCTTAGACATAAATCAGTTTGTTGAGAACGACCTGAAACCATCTTTGAGAAAATCTTATTTGAGACCTTTTTGTTTGGTCCATGTCCTATCTGCTAACACGTAGATGGCAGGGTTTATGATTATCTATTCTGCTGCCAGCCACCAGGGGGCAATCAAGACACTGGCTGTCATGTCGTCCATCTTTACATATGGTCGATGGTTTAGCCCCGCTGCGCTATTAACCTAATGTAAAGTGAATATTATACTGAACTGAATGTAGCGGCTTCGTCCAGAAAGCGACTGAATCTAGGCGGAGACAGAATTGGATGCGATGTGCTCACCTACTGAAGAGCCTGTGGAGAGGGACTCAACCTCACAGCCTCAGAACAAAAGGGGAACAAGCCACACGGAACGAAATGGCTTGAATCTGCAGAGCGATTGGTGATTTCCAGGCTCTGACAGATGGCTTAATGTGGCTGCTGTCTGCATCAGAGACCGGCTCATGGTCCGTGCCCGCTGCTGAATCTCTATGAAGTCTGCTGTAGGATTCTGCCAATTAACAAAAGGATCAGAAAAGGCAGCCTTCTTCTGTAGCCCTGACAGCAGATATTCTGGTACAGCTTGTCTAACCCAGTGTGTCTCTGCCTGCAGGTGGTGGCTGAGGACAGTTACCTAAACGAGGTGCAGAACTCAGGTAGGTGGGAGGTGAAACTCCGAACACAGCACTCTCGCTTCCTCCCTCCATCTGTCTTCTCCTCCCACACCATCCCTCCCCTCCTCTCTTGCCCCCCCCCCCCCCCGCTCCAGTTTAACCCACATTCTGATTCAGACACTCATAAAACCCCCACCTCTTCTTCCCTCCAGCCTGCACCCCCCCCCCCCCCCCCTGCGTTTCATTTTCCTCCTCTTTCTTGGAGACCATGAAGATGATGATGATGATGGGGGGTTGGGGTGAGGGACTCCTCTTTCCGGCGCTGAAATATCAGTTTTCACAGCCACAAACAAACACAAGTACAAATTACGAGCAATTACAAACACACCTCTCACCTATCAGCAAAAACAGCTTGTGTTATCCCGAGAAACAACCTCGAGGCACTTTTTTTAAACGAGCACGGAGACCAGCATAATAACAATCCAGCAAATGTGACAAGAGATGTATACGGTTCATCCTTTGTTGCAGAGAATTGCTTCAAAATCTGTTTAAATCTTGAAATTTCCCCCGATGTCCCTTGTTTATATTAACATGTGCGTTTTGTGTAGAGGACGCCGCTGCCACACATCCACCCCCCATGCTGCCAGCCTCCGAGTGTGAACCGTGTCAAATACTCATTGTGGCTGGGAAATGGATTATGGTAGCAGGGAGACTGAGCGTTCCCATGGCGATGGGCTGGAGTACCGTTGTCGTGGCAATGAGGAGGGTGTTAGAGGCAGCGAGGGTTTTTTTGTGTCTACGGGTGTGTGTGTGTGTGTGTGTGTGTGTGTGTGTGTGTGTGTGTGTGTGTGCATTCGCTGCGGGTGTTAAGATGAATTAAAGAGCTTGAATGAGACATACAGGAGGCGAATGAGGGAGGAGAAATTTAAAGGTGATGAAAATCAGATGTGCTGATTTGAAATTGAAATAAAAAAAATAAAATATAAAAGCTTGTTTCAGGAGGCCCTGAATTGATACATTGAAAATGTGGCCCAGCTTAGTTACATAATTCTCTTTTACTTTATTAAAATTTCATCAAGCCGATATACATTTTTTATCACCATTACGCAGCTATAAAGCTTAAAACAGATCACAGACCCAAACGTACTTGTGTAATATCATGAAAACAAATTTGTGAAAATCAGCTTAAGTTTTTAGTCTAGTCACTATAACGATTCAGGAGCTAGTTCGACACTATTTATCAAGGCCTGGTTAAGTGAGAAAATGTTGGTGTCAGGGGACTTTAAACCCAGATAACTGCAAAATAATAAACAGAAACTCAAATGTATGACAACACATCAATTTATTAAGAACACTCTCCCAAACTTAAGGTCACAGAAAATAATGAATGTCCACTTATTAAATGTCCATAAGGTAAATCCAACAAGAGAAAAAAAACTCCTTAGGCAGCTGCCTCAGGCCATGGAAAAGGTCCACAAAATGAAAGAAAAAATCAGTAAAGGTCCCCCCTTCAAAATGCAAATATAAATCTCAGGAAATAAAAACAAAACACAAACAGAGGAACAAGGGAATATGAGTCCAACAAAGAAAAGAAACCTTCTGCTCAGTGGTTATGGACCTTCACTCATACTGTATTCTCTAATTCCTCGTGGCTGAGGTATCACCATAAAAATTTCGCCCCCTTACAGCTGTGAAATGGCAGTAGAAGTCACCTGTGAGAGGGATGACAGCAGGAAACTACACAGAACAGCCCAGTGACAGCACATGTGATGAGGACAGAGGTTTCACCTCGCAGGGATTCAGCAGTAAACAATCTAAAATACATATAAACTGTCACAAAATGAGTTTCAGAACATGAAACTAGTGGGATTTAAATATAATATGGATATGTTAGTGTCGTGTATTACTATAGATATTTGCGAGTTCACATTGAACTTAGCTGCAAACATAAAGAGTAGTGTTTGTTTTTACATTTTAGGCTGTTAAAGCTTCTTCTAGATTCAGGTCATTGTTGTTTTTTCATCACTGATTCAATGAGTTGATGATTCATAGTGTGATGTGGTGTGCATCATCACATTTTGATATGGATCCGGTTCAGGGATGGAACCAGTAATCTTTCTTTAACATTGTGTGATATTGACATTTTCACAGTTTTCCTGTGAAACATTTCATAGATCTAGATGAAAAAAATCATCAAGGTATTTCTAGATATCTATTAGTGTGTAATTTGGTGCTGCTTGATTGGATTAAAGTTTGTAAAAAATATCAGTTCACTACACACACACGCACACACAGACACACACACACACACACAAACACACACACTCAATAGGAAAATATTAGGATTTAAGGATCTAAACAAAACGCAAACAGAAATTTAAAGATACTTCATCTTACTCACATAATGTCTTCATTTCATACAAAGTGCTTTTGAAATCTTTTGAAAAATTAACCCACAAATTGTGGTGTCAGTGAGTCCTCTGTACGGGTGACAGGGACGATGACCATCGGATCCAAGTTTGAACCATATTCATTATCACAGGGGTTAAAATATGGATAAAGCTCCTCGGTGAAGAGACAGTCACTAATTGAGTGGATAAGTGTCGCGGTCTGTACGTCATAGAACGATATTTGACCTTTGTCGTAATCCACGAACACGCCGACCCTCTCTACTTTCAGCGGGTATACCGTCACACCTGGAGAACTGAAGGTTTCAAACCTATCTTCCAGAAACCAGATGGCCCACAGTCCGGAGTCAGGACCCCGAATGAGATCCCATTTCCTCTGGATCGAAGCCGTGGCGACACCCAGACACCACTCTGTCTTCTGACTCACGAGCACCTCGAAGTAAAACCTTTGAGACCAAAAGCCTCTTCGTCCCAGAACTGCGAGATGCGTCGAGAACGTGCTCGGCCTCAGGTCCAGGACGTTCAGCCGACCTGAGCCACCGTCGAATCTCACCTGTTTGCCATCGTAGGACAAAACCAGCAGAGGGTGAGCTGTGTCGGGGTCGAGCAGAACGTTCACCTCATACTGCTGCAGGTTCCTCAGCGTGACATCGTGGAACGCAGCTAGCATTGTGGTTGCCGTCGTCATTTTCTTCAGCAACGTGCGCAGTTGAGACACGGAGCTGCTCAGGCATTTCTGCACGTGCCATAGCTCCATGTGTCTGTTGAAGCTGAACGAGGACAGGTCCGTAATCGTTGGTAGGAGGATGGATTCTGGGAAGGTTTGGAGGAAACAGAGCTGGTCTTCAGTCTGTTTTATGTCCATCAGCCTCATCTTCGTCCTCTGCAGCTCAGTGAGCTCCTGCTGCAAAACGACAATAAAAGCACCCGCTCGGTCTTCTGCTGCTTTCTGATTCTCCTCCATCACTTTCACGAGCTCCGTCTGGCTCCTCTGAACCTCGGACACCAGCGCTGTTAACTCCGGCACGCTCTCAGCTATCACCTCACTGGTTTCTCTCTTGCTTTCTTTCACCGACTCCTTAATTGCTTCCAGCTTCTGTTTCCTTTCCTGGATCATCTGCTGCACTCTGGCCTCTGTGTCTCCCAGCAGATCCCTCATCTCTCCGTATGCTTGCTGCACAGGAACAACATCATGGTTCATGTGCTGGGAACGAAAGCAGATGTCACACAGCAACACTTTATCGCTTAAACAAAACGATCTGAGAATGTGGTAATGCTCCTTGCAGAGCCTGTCCTGCAGGTTCGCCAGAGGGTCGACCAGTGTGTGCCGCTTCAGTCCGGCAGCTCTGTGATGAGGCTCCAGATGAACGCTGCAGTACGAAGTCAGACACTCAAAGCAGGACTTGACAGCCTGTTGCTGGGCGTCAGTACAAACATCACACAGCACCGCACATTCAGCGCTATCCTTCAATGGGCCCGCGCTCCACGTGTGAGCATTTGTGACTTGAAGCAACTTGAACTGCGAGGCAAGCCCTGAGATGAAGGTGTTGACCTTGAGATCGGGTCTCCTCGCGAACGTCTCCTTGCAGACCGGACACTGACAGACACGTTCGTTGTCCCAGTAGGATGAGAGACAGGATAGGCAGAAGTTGTGTCCACATGGTGTGGAGACCGGTTGAGTGAACGTGTCCAGGCAGATCGGACACAGAAGCTGATCCTCAGATAAGAGGCTGAAGCTGGACGCCATTTCTGAATAAACATAAAACAAAGATTCAGAGTAGTGTTGATACCCAACAGGTTGGACAAAAAGTTTGGAAATTTACTCGGGTCGGGTTCGGTCACACTGACACTATTTGTAGTAGTAGTAGAATGAGTTTGCTCAGCTGACAGTAGAATGTACTAAAAAAAAATCCCCCCTTGGTCTTTCTCCCAAAGAAAGAAAGTCTCTGTTTACATCAACACCAACAACACATTAACTGGTGTGTGTTCTTCAGGGATCTGAACATTGAAGCAAATTGTTCAACAGCACCCCCAGTGGTCAAGTCTCCATATAGGGAACCTTTAAAGGGGACATATTATGAAAATTCCACTTTTGTAGGGCTTCTACACGTTCACTTGGGTATCTGGCATATCTACCGTCCCAAAAACTCTTGAAAAAAACAACTCCCGCGATTTGTTTTGGTTCCTCTGTCAGAGAGGATACGCTAGAGTTCGTCGAATGGGATTACGACCGGAAAATACGTCATAGTCTCGCTACATGGCCTTGGACCACCCCCCACCATCATCTCACCGGCTGCGGGGAGAGACGGCCCGGACATGTCTAAACGTTGACTCAACAGTGTGGAATGATGCTGCTGCTGCGTCAGCTCCAGCTCCCACTGCTCCCACTGCGGGGCTGCGCTGGGGAGCTGGGGCGCTGGGGCTCTCGCAGCCAGGTGTCGGCCCACCTGACTCTGGTTCAAAACAATATGGTTGCAAGATTGTATCTTCGTCTCAAGTAGCCATATTTTACACAGAGGTAATGGATAGCAAAAAATCTGGGCGCTTGTATCTCGTGAAGGAGGGAGGAGGGGTGAGGGGTGGGGGGGCTGAGAGGGTGGGCGGGGCACTCAAAACAGGTCAATCTGAGGAGGGCTACTTTTAGACAGGGTTAAAAAGGTGCTGTTTTAAATTATCCTTGTGGTATTTTGACCAAAATATGTTACAGACATTTCATTAAGACCCCAAGTAACCATATCGACTGTGGTGAAATGGGCATACGATGGGTCCTTAAAAATCAGATTACAGTAAAAGTTGAAGTTCAGCGGTTTAAAAAAACGATGGGTTACAATGTGAGGAATTGGCTTCATGAGGACAGTGTAACAAAGCTCCAGAAAAACCTCTGACATGAGCGAGGAGTCCTTAAAGTGCATTCAGAGGAAAAAAATACAATTTCACAACAACTGAGCAAACTCTGTCTGCTGATGATCATGTGATATAGAAGCTCATGTAATGCAGCTTTTATTTTGAGGAAGAATCAAATGCATTTTAACAGTCAGTGAGCTGCAGGGTTTTTAAACAAAGAGCATCGGAGTGGGGTGTAAACACAACCTACACACTAACACAGATTCCACTCCTGGTTTGTGAGAATATTTTTGCTCAAAAAATTTGGAAAGGAGTACTTACTGTGTGTTGGTGTGGATCTGTGAAGCAGAAACAAAAACTGTGTGGAGGTAGTTTCCCAAGAACTAATTCAACTTTCACTTTCCGAGTGTGTCATGTTACTTAAAGAGACAGACCTTGTTTCTGTAGCCGGAAGCTGTTATTTAAGTTTTCCTTGTAAAGATCCGTGAGTGTGTTCTGCATCATTCATGGTCTCAGGATAGATTTCTGTTTTAGTTCAGTACATTTCTGCCTGATTGATTTCCTGTATCTCAGAGTTTCCTGGGGCTTTCAGCGCTTCGGCTCTTTCTCTTATCTTGCTCCAAACTGGACCCAGTGTGTGTGTGTGTGTGTGTGTGTGTGTGTGTGTGTGTGTGTGTGTGTGTGTGTGTGTTCTGCATCTGACTGTGTGTTTATTTGTGGGTTAGAGTGCGAGTTGGGCATAAGGATTGCACTGCATGGATAATGTTCCAGTGTGTGTGTGTGTGTGAGTGTGTGTGTGTGTGTGTGTGTGTGTGTGTGTGTGTTTGTGTGTGTGGAGGAGA
Source organism: Pleuronectes platessa (assembly GCF_947347685.1). Lineage (NCBI taxonomy): Eukaryota > Metazoa > Chordata > Actinopteri > Pleuronectiformes > Pleuronectidae > Pleuronectes > Pleuronectes platessa. Next base: position 8,913,341 of record NC_070646.1, on the reverse strand, counting down.
TAACAGTTTTGCTGGCTACTGAAGCAGCTCCATCATTAATCATAGTTCTGCAGCCACTTGGCCTCAGAAACCCTAAAATAAATGCCTACCTCCGCCAAGGTTAGGTTTTCATTGCTGTTTGTTTGTTTAATATTGAGCAAAAATTACACAACCTATTTCCATGAAACTCGGTGGAAGGATGCCGAATAAGTCAGAGATACAATTTTATTCGTTAATTTCGAATCAGGGGGCGGATCCAGGACTTTTTTCTTTCACTTTCTTTAACGCTAAGAGATGAGGCGTTGTTAAGCCTGTTTGTTAATTTCTCAGAGAGTGATTCACAGATCTTGATGAAGAAAATTAGGCATTAGTAGGGGACTGATATTTATGATTTGTGTGGAAATTGGTGCAGATCCACATAAGGGGGGGAGGGGGGGTCTACAATCAAGATCTAGAGGATTTAAACATGATTTCATAAGGAGACTGTTGGGCCTTGGTGGAGGGATGTGCTCTGCTGAGTGACATTTTGTTAAACTTAAAAAGATTTTTAAAAACACTGTGTAGTTCTCCTGTGATTCCCATGCTCCCAGAGCACATGATGCATGAAAGCAGGGAAATAAGACCGGAGCACCAGAAGAGGAGATTTGTGATATTCCCCGGGAATGTATTTTACGTTTTCATGTAAATGTAATTCTCAGTGTCTAACAACAGTGGCCCTGAAGTGCAAATAAAATAAAATAAAATACAACAACAAATAATATCCCAGCAATAAATAAAGAATATTTTCCTATTCATTGCTGGGTTGCAATGACAAAAAGCAAAACACGACAGCAAATAAGGAAACACCACTACAAGTCTTTTCCTTCCTGTTTAAAAAGAGGGACAGTGCATCATTCCTATCAGCTAATAGTCTTATAGATATAGCCTACTTTAAGCTTTTCCCATTATAAGTCAATGCCATTGTTTTGTGATTTGCTTTTGTGTTCAGTGCGTTGATATTGTGACTTTGCACTTCAGGGCCACCGTACATAAGAGCTGATGATGTATGTCTCGAGCCTTCGGGAGTATTTAATCTTATCTGCCGTGCTCCTTCCATAAAAACCTCCCTATTAAGGTCCCACCACTTTGCACCTTTACATTTACAAAGCACCTGGGACTGTATGAGTCCACCTTTAGTTTGAAGGCACTGTGCTGTGCCTGTTCTGATCTACGGTGTGATTCCTGCTCATTATTGTGTGATGTAAGTTTTCAGGCCACAGTGTGTGAGCTCCTCTGTTCTGTGGCCTCATTTTACGACACTTTGATGTGAGCAGTCTCCCTCTCGGTCTGTCCGAGCTCCACTCACACACGATCACTGCAGAGCCCCATGTCACCGCCGTGTTAAATAAGGCCGCTTTAAAGGTTTAAAGTGGAGGGAATGTTTCCAGTCCAGCACGGATCAGTGAGGGTGAGGGTGCATTAGGAAGGATCCTGCCCCGGCAGCGGACAGCTCATGAAAATCATCCATGTAAGCGTTTATGTTCAGATAGAATACAGTCATGGGGATAATGTTATTTCAATGAGAGCTATTCCACTCGTCCATCCGCCTCCAAACTTTCCCCATTTCACTTCCTTTTCATTCCCATTGTCGTCCCTGACCCAAATCCTCCTCCTCCTCGTCCTGCTTTCATCCACAACATCTTATTCTCCCTTCTCTCCTTCACGTTCCCTCACTCTCTCCCTCCGTCTGTCTGTGCAGTGCCTCTGTCCTGCTCTGAGGGATTCACAGAGTTGGGGTACTACAACGGCACAGTGTCCCAGACGGACTCTGGCGCCCCCTGTCTGAAATGGACCGAGTTTCCGGACTACGTTATGCAGTACCCGGGCCGAGGGCTGGGCGACCACAGCTACTGCAGGAACCCGGACCGAGAGTCCAACCCCTGGTGTTTCTTCAGACAGAACTCTGGAGCCATTGGATGGGCGTACTGCGACTGCCACCAGGGTGCGGCCACACATTACCAGAACCTGACCATTTGTTAAAATCCTGAACTTTATTTATTATAACACTAACGTAAAATGTCAACAATCAAGTTCTTCAAGTATTGGGCTGTGTGGTTAGAACACATGTAAAAAACCTACCTACAGCTATTATTAAATAATATGAGCACTTTTTAAAATCAATTAATAGGGCACAGTAAATCCGAAGTGTCGTGAGATGAACAGAGGAATAAAGAAAAAAGACATAAGAAAGAAAAATCACTCTTTTTTTCGGCTGCTCATAAAAGTAAAATCTTTTAATGGGGTCAAATATGTTTTGTCTATAAAATGTCAGTTAATTCTGAAAAGGCTTATCACAGTTATTTACCTGGTGATGTTTTTGCAGTAAACTCTACTCTCTCTGTTTTCTGTACCAAACAGCCACAGTTAGCATCTAGGTGATGAATGTGGTGGCACATTTAGCAGCTACACAGCAGAGTATTTCCTTCAGCAGCTGGTGGAGAACAAAACTGAGCTAAAAGAGAGTGAAAAATTATCTTATTTGTTAGGATTTTTCCGAGCATTAACCCTCCTCATCTCTGTCCTCGGGCCTTCTAGGCGCCGCTCGTCTGGTCGGCAGCTTGTTCTCTGGCACCGGGCGGGTTGAGGTGTACCTGAACGGCCAGTGGGGGGCAGTGTGTGACTCTCACTGGTCGGACCGAGACGCCAGCGTGATCTGCAAGCAGCTGGGTCTGGGGTAGGCTAATACTATAGTACTAACAAAAAGCTAAAGCGTAAAAGTACTTGAGTCCTGCCTTGAAAATTTTATTGAAAAAAAAGTATGGTAGTAAACCATATAATACTGTTAAGAAAGCAAAAAATGTTTTACAATTTTTTATTATATAGTTCAATATTACTTTAAAGCAGCATTTTACTGCACTACCTGGTCAATTTCAACATTATTAGAAATATAGTAGTAGTATTAGTATAATTAAAAAGAAATGTAAAAGGAGATTTCTTGAGTAAATTTGTCTGTTTTTATATTAAAACACGTTTTCTAACAGTGACATCGGCACAGCGCTGCAGCACTCTCAGTTCGGCTCGGGCTCCGGCCTCTTTCACTACGAGCGTCTGGGTTGCCGCGGGGACGAGGACACCCTGAGCCGCTGCCGGAGCAGGACGTTCGTCACCGGTGACTGTAGCCATGGAAACGAGGCGGCTGTGCTGTGCGCGCCACCAGAAGGTCAGTGTGACTTCTACAGCGTCATGGCAACCTGGATATGTCCTCTCCTCCGCGAACCGGAGAAAGACAGATTCATGACAGACGTTGTTTTCCTGTTATAAAATACTTTGTTGTAATATTCAATGCATCCTAACTTTGACAGCTTCAATCATACTAATAAAGGAAATTTTAAATTCCAAATAAACTGGATTTAAAGGAGACAGAGACTTTAAGAGGCCGATATGAAGAGTTTGCTGGATTCCAGGTGAATTCCTACATCCACTGTGTTTTGTAGGCAGTGGTCCTCCGCTGCGTTTGGTCGGAGGTGAGGAAGACTTTGAAGGTCGAGTGGAGGTGTTCCACACTGGAAGGTGGGGCTCGGTCTGCGATGACCAGTGGGACGACAGAGATGCTGAGGTGGTGTGCAGGCAGCTGGGTTTCGGGTATGTTCAGTTTTTTTTTTCTTTCTCTACGCCAAGTTAATACACAGCATGTGCAAATAGAGTTAGTCCGCTCTCGTCTGTCCTGACCCTTAAATGCAAGGTTAACGTGTTGAATCATACTTCAATGTGTGTGTCTTTGCATTGAAGGGTGAAAACGGTGTTATTATTTTCTTAGCCTCAACAAATGAAACAAAAAGATCAATGATTCTTTTTTCTTGATCAAAAACCAACTTGTGTGTTTGTGTGTGTCTGTGTGTGTGTGTGTGTGTGTGTGTGTGTGTGTGTGTGTGTGTCGCAGGGGCGTAGCGAAGGCCTGGTCGTGGGCTCACTTCGGTCAGGGCTCAGGCCCGATCCTGCTTGACGCCGTGAAGTGCACAGGAAACGAGCTGTTCCTGGATCAGTGTCCCCACGGCGACTGGGAGCAACACAACTGTGACCACATGGAGGATGCTGGGGTCTCCTGCAGCCCTTACACTGGTACGCACACACACACACGCACACACACACACACACACACACACACACACACACACACACACACACACACACACACACACACTCAAACACACAGATAGGCTTATAAAGCTGCTATTCATAGCCCTGGAGCATCAATAAATCATTACCACATGAAGCAGCAACATCCTCAGTGTGACAAGTAGAAACAGGATTAATGGGAAGTAAGACATAACACATAAAAGTATCGACCGGCACGAAGCAGCTGCTGTCGTTCATCTGACTAATCGAAGATGATTAATGAATCTGAAAACGATGCATTAAGCTTAATGTTAATGCCGCGTCTGTAAAATGACATCTTGGCTCGTGGTTGCGGAGTCGAGTGAAGTGAATCTGCTTTTAATCACTTTCACGTCTCCAGGAGGATTTAACAATCAATATGAAACTGTTGCAGACGGCGTGGTGCGTCTGGTGGGAGGAGACAGTCCCTGGGAGGGTCGAGTGGAAGTGTTACACAACGGCGACTGGGGGACGGTGTGCGACGACCACTGGAACCAGCAGCACGCGGAGGTGGTCTGCAGACAGCTGGGCTACAGGTACTGGGATCCTGTGGAGTTAAAGCCCCTGGGAAGCTACTTCTACTGTTTATTCTAAGGCTTTAACAGTTTTCGATTCCGTCAGACACTTTCTTCACCAACAACTGACGACAGGTCTGTTTGCTCATCATTATTCTGCTGTGATTACCTGAGGTGTGGTCGGCAAGAGCAAAATAAAGCCCAGCCGCTGATAAACGTCGGGTACACAGAGGAAAAAGCAGGAGAGTGAAATGACTTGTCGCCTCATACAGCCGCTCACATGATGAATTAAATATAAAGCACATTTAGAGAGGCACTAATCCCGTCATCACTGCGGCAGAGTCCTGCTGCTCTCGTCCCTCTGCAGATCCACGTCCCCGTTTTAAAAGTAAATGACAGTTTTTTTCTTTGCCTTAAAAAAGAAACTATTTCTTTCTGCGTTAAACTCAAGTCTTAAAAAGTTTCGCTGCATTTAATAATTAAATGTGCAGATGCTTGAGAGCGTGTGGAGTTTCATTCACGGTACATTAACGTTGTTTTTGGGGGGGGGGGGGGTGCAGAATGGAACATCTGGCACGCCTCTAACTGCACTGATGCCATTAGTGCTGTGCAAATGAACGCTGTGCGGAATTTATTAAGACAACAGGTAAAATGGAGGAAGTTTGGATGAAGTGGGGAACAGGGGAAATTAGAGTTTAAGGCCTGGAGCTGCTTTCTAATGTAATTACACTTTATTGGATCACAGCCACACAGACCGGAGGCCGATGAGCTGAACGTGTGAAGCTCTAGAGAAATATATTTAAAAATAAATGTAGCAGTCGTGTTTTTTGACCTCCATGATAAAGGGTGTATTTTAGGGGATAAGACAAAAAAAGAAATTTTATATTTTGAACTTGCCCTCAGACTATGGGTCCAACATGGCAGCTTTAAAGTTTAACGTAGAGTTTCATGATAAAAGAAAAACATGACTTAATTTAACTTTAAATAAAAACAACTCAAATGTACGAGTTACAATATTCATATTAAATGAACTCATAGATGTTCTGTGTTACATTACGTATTTCGACCTTGGAGTAATTTCCCATTATTATAATTGGACTCTTGCATGGAGAAGTTTTATTATTGCCCCGTCTGATATCATTTCATTATGTTGTTATGTTTGCATTGTGATCACAGTAATATAAGTGCAGCGTCATTCTGTTTTCCACATGCTGGTACGTATGGTGCACAGTTGGGACAGAGAGCTGTTTGGTTTTTGTCTTGCTCTGCTGCTATTGGTTAAAGTCTGTGTTTTTTTTCCAGGAGCACTGTCGCCTGCTTATTTCCCCGGAGTGTCTGTGTTATATTAAACATCAAGTATTCAGAGCTAAGGAGGAAAATTCACATCAATAACATCCCTGCTGCTGCAGTCGTCTGAACTGTTCCACTTTCACTTTCAGAGCACTTGGACCCAAACTGTCCTGCACAATCTGCATGATGTGAAAGTGAAAGGACAACGTGTTGACCACAGTAACGTCTTCTCCGCCCGCAGGGGTCACGCGGAGGTCGTGTCAGACGGCACCTTCGGGGAGGGTGTGGGTCTGATCCTGCTGGACGACGTGCACTGTGAGGGATCCGAGACCTCCCTGCTGGACTGCCCGCACGGGATCTGGGGGCGGACCGACTGCTCTCACGGCGAGGACGTCGGGGTTCGATGCCGGGGCCGATTCGGCCTCGAGACCAACGAGGTGCCGGTTATCTCCCCTTCCACAGGTATGAGATGAGAGATGAATGAAGCTCGTAGACACGTTTCTGAAACCCGTCTCGAGCGACTCAATTATTATAACTTTTATTAAACTGAATTCATTCAGTGTCTGAACACATTCACACCTCGGAGCTGCTGAGTACATCCTCAGGCTGTGGTTGTAGCAGGTGCAGATGTTCTTCCCTGGTGACTAAGTAGATCACATTTAGACTTGACACCATCTGTCGAGGGGGGGGGGCACCTGGTCCTGGACCACATCTGGAGGATGGCCTGCTCAGCTGACATCCTCTCAACAGCCACATTCATACATTCAGCCCCTCCTGGCCTCTCTCTACCTCGGCCTGTCTCTCGATCGGGCCAACACACACAAACACGTTGTCATCAGACACAGAAACTCAGACTGGATAAAAACAACATCTTTTGGTCTTCGCACAAAAGCAATGATGTACGTTTGCATTTCCATATCGGATCACAGGCTGGATGTTAGTCGCATGTTAGACCACTGCTGCCACGAGTGTGTGTGTGGATCAAAATAATCATCCGGCACTGAAAATAATAATGTAAATTAAAGTTATTTCTTCAGGGTTTGATTGATTGAATTTTTGTGTTTAATTTGACAGCTTTTGATAAAAACGGGTTCTGCTTAATAAATCAATCAATCAAATTATATTTCCACAAATCCCAATTTGCGTCATAGGGCTCCACAAGGTGCTGCATGACCTTTACATCTTAGAGTGAGGAACAAATACAGGGGAATGCAGAGCAGAGCACATCCACAAAATAATCACAACAAATTCCTATTTTCAGAGACGGGAGTTTCAGACAATTCCGGTGACGAAATGCTCCACATTGGTAATGAGAGCAAGGGAAGGGAGGAAGAAAGGAAAAGAACAATACTGGCAAACCCTGCACTGCACTGCAGAAGTTCGGTGACTGTGCAACTGCAATTAATGTTTCCACCTAAAGGGCAATCAGTCCCTGCAGAGGCCTGGTCCAACGCCAGGCTCTGAGCTACTCACATCACCTCAGTGAACCCCCCCCGCAGATAGGGCATCAGAATTAACTTTGTATCGACGATCTACACAAGATGCAAACATCGATCCATTCCGTCCAAGAAAGAATCAAACCTGTCTCCTTTTGTGTCACTGCATCGTCCCCTCATTGTGAACACGCAGGTGTGTGTCTGTCCAAAGACTTTAAATGCCACACGCTGACAGCAGAGAGGATAAAGCTCTGTTTACCGTCTCAGCGCTCCTGAGGTGCTGCGCCTCCTGTCCACACACGGGCCATTAGCATGAGAATAGAGGCAGAATAAAAAACACACCAGGGTGCGGGTGACATTTAATTCTGTCAGGAGACATATATCTCGAGGCTGGAGTGTGTAGATGCACAGACCTGAATAACAACGAGAGTTTTGTGTTGTTGTTTGTGTCTTTCCTGTCTGTCAGGTCCCCTGGTGCGTCTCGTGGGGGGCAGCAGCCGAAAGGAGGGTCGAGTGGAGGTGTACCTCCATGGTGACTGGGGGAGTATCTGCGACTCGGGTTGGAACAACCTGAACGCAGCTGTGGTGTGCAGGCAGCTCGGACACAGGTGAATGTTAATGTCCATGAAAGAAGAACAGTGTGATAGCATGAACTAAAAAAGGAGCATATTCGTAATATTCTCTCTTATTGTGTTCAGTGGTGGAGCCGTCGCAACAGGAGGGTTCGGTCAGGGGAAAGGCCCCATTCACCTGGACCGGGTGAGGTGCACGGGGAAGGAGGAGTTCCTGGGCGAGTGCCCCTCCCTGGGTCAGAGCTTCCAGGGCTGCAGACGCAGGGACGACGCCGGGGTGAGCTGTGACGTCACGCCGCGGGAGGCACCGGCTCAGCCCAAACCTCAGGAGCTGAGCTGTGGGCTGAGGAAGCTGGTGGAGGAGGAGAGCAAGAGGAGGAGCCGAGGAGAGGAGAACATGCACACGTAAGACAGAACCCGTCCAAATGTGTGGCTTTGTCATCTGTGGAAATACTGTACACACAATACAAAATACAAAAGAGTCCAGTCGATCCTGATGTTTCACCATTAAAACAAAACTTATCATAAAATGAACATTTAAACCAATATCGATGGGATGAGAACTAGCTACAATGTCAGAAAGTATCTTACCGAAAAATGTATTTGACCTGTATTTAGACTTTTACATTCGGTCCATGTCCCATTGCAAGGAAGAGGCATTATTTATGACCTATACTGCAGCAGGCCACCAGGGGGCAATCAGGACACTTTGGCTTTACTTCATGTCGGCCATCTTTATATACAGTCTATGGCTTTTACGGTTTATTTTATTCAAATACATTTTGACACGCAAGTGAAATAATGGAATATTTGAACCAATTCTTTATGGTTTGATACTGCCCCCATCTGTCCATTCAAAGAACACATTTTAAAGATCCGCTTTCAGTTCAGTTACAAATATTGTTTTCTTCTTTATTATCCAGATTTACATTTGAATAAAACATCCCATTTATTTCTTATTTCTTCAGATTTAAGTGTGAATTCAGTTTTGAACAATGCTTTGTGCACAAGCTTCAGAGACTCAACCACAGTAGAATGAAGGGATTTTGTGTTGTCTCTCTCTCCCAGGACCACGTGGCCATGGCAGGTGTCCGTGTGGCTTCAGTCCCAAGAGAAAGATGGCGGTCCTCTCTGCAGCGGCACTCTGATCAGCCCCTGCTGGGCGCTGACCTCCGCTCACTGTGTCAGCAGGTGAATCTGACCCCGAGCTGTAAATCGCTTCCTACGCTGGAGGCATCTTCAGCAAAATCCCTAACGAGAATCCAGCTAAAGTTCCTTCTCCCCCCCTCTCTCTCTGTCCTCCAGGTTCGGCGGCGACCCCTCCCAGTACGTGGTGCGTGTCGGGGCGTCCAAGCAGACCCTCACGCCGGAGCAGGTGGTCGTTCACCGGAAGTACAAGGGCCAGAGCGGGGGTCATGACCTGGCCTTATTGAAGCTGCCCAGCGCCAAGGGTCACTGTCTGACCTTTGACACTGACACGAACGCTGCGTGCCTTCCTGCCGCTGATTCGGGATCAGGGGGAAACGGTCCATCCTCTTGTGTCGTCATGGTCACCGCTGGATGGACAGGACCAGGTATGGTTTACTCTACGCAGCCGAGAGGTCGATGTTGTTGTTGAAGTTGTTGATGGTGAAGGAAGGACTCTGAAGACCCAGTACTTTCAGTATAACAAAGTTTATTACAAGAAATGACAGGTCAGGACGGGCATCTAGATACCCCGAGACACACAAGCCAATAGTGAAATCTGACTTGCAGGGGTCGAACACACAATATATAAAGGGAGGTTGGTTCCGCCCATGATTTCAAGTTAATTACGGTCCCCCATTGGATTTCTGCCTAAAGAAGGGCATGTTTTTGTGTCTGAAGATGAAGACACATTGGTCAAGAAGAACATTCCTTCTACACCCATCCATTAGCTGGTCAGAGATAGTTCCCTAAGTCAAAGGTCCTTCCAAAGAGGGAGAGAACTACTAAGATAAACATCTGGAGGAATCTCTGAGAATGTCTGAGAGTCCAGAAGATAGACATCATAACTGTAAGCCTGTCACTATGTTCTAAACACATGCCAACATGGTTTACTCTAGCAAATACACAACACAGGTTTGTGTGTCTTCGGGGTATTTGTTGGTAAAAGGATGAACGTGGTGAATGCTGCAGCTAGGCATTAGCATGTTAGCATGAATATCTTATTAATTCTTCCTCTTCAACCATCGTCCCTGTCGTCCCTCCCAGACTCCGTGCTCGCATCCTGGGTCCCTCTGATGTCGTCCTGGCAATGTAAGAAGCGCTATGGCGACAGTTTCTCCAGCCACGGCACGCTGTGCGCTGGCAGCCCGCCAGACACCAGCCTCCTCCACGGCAGCAGTTGTCAGGGCAACTCCGGAGGCGGGCTGGTGTGTCAGCGCGCGGCCGGTCGCTGGGTCCTCACCGGGGTCGTGGCCGGGGGCTTCAGCTGCGCCGAGCCGTCCTCCCCGGCGCTCTACACTCGGGTCAGCCGCTTCCGGGGCTGGATCGACGAGGTCCTCAATGTGACGCAGCGTCCGGAGGAGCCGCACACGCACACGCACACGCAGACACAAGAAGATCAGACGCACAACGATGTAACGCACACAGCACATGAAGGACACACACAGGGCGAGGGCGAAGACATATACCTACACATGCACGATCAACAGCAGACAAATGAAATCGGTGAGATCAAGCAGAAACACGCACACGCTCATTCGCACACCAATCAGCACGGTAACACGCACACCAAGAGCCCACACGCAAACCATGAAGCAGACACAAACACACAACTCCTGGTCTGATTGAGGCCGCATTGGCTTACCACCTGTGCCATGTGAACGCCTGAGGAGGAGGAGGAGGAGGAGGAGGGTTAAAGGAAGATGAAATAGAAAGATGCTATTTACTTAAAATGTTAAAAAACGTCCGTGTCTGTGCTAATTTCAGATCTGACCTCAGTTTTCGCGGCTGCTTGTCGTCAGACGGGCACAGCGACCTCTCAAAGCGCTTTACAGTCTCTTGCCATTGGATGTGGCGGCAGTGTGTGTGGGTGACGTCTGGTGTTTAACATCGTCAGAACAGCGGCTGTTCCGCCTGCAGCGTGCTGATGAGGGCTTTACACTGATACTGAAAATCAAAAAATCAGCATGGCATGTATTTTAAGGACTACAGCGCTAGCATAAGAACGTCCGAGGGACATTTCTGAGATGGTCACACAAGAATCTATGCTAAAATTAACCTCTTACTTCACGTGTCAACTGATTTCCACAGATTAACTAACCATCAGAGCATCGATAGCATAAAAGGCTGACTGCATATCACCAGTGTCCCTCTGAGATTATTCATGTAGATAAACTCCTGCAGCAGATGAGGATTGTCCTGATTGAGAAAAAAAATCCGGCGTGGGTGATTTTGTGTATTTTAAAGAGGGCTCCTCTCTTCAGGCTGATGTCTTTTACCTTTACTGGTGCAAGTGCTGTTGTTCATTTAGACCCACGACTAAGCTACTGTATCTAACCAGGGACCACACCAGTGATTTGGCAGATTTGTGTGTTTTTATTATCAGTGATTTAGATTTAACACTGATGCTGACTGTGCTGAAAGCCAAGCAGCAGATTACAGTGACATGAAATAGCTCATTCCTCTAGTTGTTATTTGGAAAACTGTTGTTCCCAATTCCAATTCTTTCTGGAAATTAAAAACCTGAGGGTAAATCAATACAGGAAGCAACTGGGAGATCAAGAATAATGAAAACACATTTCAGAGGTAATAGAAGGGAATGAAACCTTGAGGTGAGGTAGTTCATATCCAAAGTCAATTATTGTGCCAGATATTCCTGCAAAGTTACGACAACGAAGAAGAAAAGTATTTTAAAAAGTCACGAGTCACAAAACTACTCAAAAATCCTTGTTAGAACTGATTTAAATATTTGCTTTAAAATTTAAATATTTACTTTTTATTTCAGATTCAGATCTTCTATAATTATTATCAATAGCAGTACAACTACTAATAATACAAATAATAATAATTTGAGGGTACTTTTTAAGACAAATTACTTACTTAATTATTTAATTGTTAGGATTATTATTAGTATTAGTATTGGTAGTAGTAGTAGTAGTAGTAGTGGTAGTAGTGGTAGTATTACTACTTGTAGTTGTACCTCTTGACCACAAACTAGTTTTATAATAGTGTAAATGGATGCCACTTTCTTATAAGGGCCCTATTGTTAAGGGTTTATATAATTGTACTTAATGGCTTTATTTGTGGTTAGTAAATAGTTTACTTCCACTTTATGATCCATTTAGGCGCGTGAGACAACTTTCGTGTTACATTTCATAATCACAGATGAGTCACTAACTTTTCGAAAGAGCCCTTGTGACTTGTGAATGTTAATGACGCGTTAACGTTAATAAAAGCAGACTGGACAAAGGAAAGTTCTCACCTCTCTGCAAAACCTAAAATCAGCAAATAATAGTACTAACCATTCAACAAAAGTCACCACTTACAGGAAACCATTTAGTCGTGTTTTCTGTGAGAATTTTAAAAAAAAATCTTTTCCTTGCACTTTTGCTTCAAATCGTTAGTGCAACAATCTTCTCCAAAGCATATTCACCACTTTCGCAGTAGCTGTTGGCTGCCGTTGATTGTCTTGCATTATGAAAATCAATGAGCAGATTCCTTCAGGATCATAAAACCTGAAGAAATATATTTTTTGCCAAAGTTTCATAATTGTTGCGAGGCGATGCAGCGCAGATCAATTAAACTGCATTACCTCAACAGTAATGGACTTTTTTTTGAAAATCCTCTTGCAGGATCTGATTGATTTCTATTCTAAAAGGGAAAGAAGGGAAACAGTGGCTGCCTGGAAATCAAGAAAAAAACCTGAAACACTGCAGATATGCTTTTTACAGCAGTAACATCTCCCCCCCCCCCCCTCCCCCAATAAAAAAAACACTGGTGTGGTCCTTTAAACTTGTACAGGACAATTGTCTCCTCTCGAAGCCATCGGAAGCCGAGTGTCGCGTCACGACTGGCTCTAGTTAGATAAACGAGTAGGCAGATAGACGGGTAGATAGCTGCTGCTACTACCCGAGATTAGATAGTGTGTGTTCTGCATTTTTAGGTAGCTGAACTGTGGACGTGTGATGTTGTCTGCTCAGTTGTTGGCTGAGCAGACGTGTGATCTCTCCAGAAGAGGGCGACGTTGCTCTATTTCAACGGGTCCCTGGGTAAAGCTTAGGCCCTGGTGGATCTCTTTTTTTATACTCTCGCTGTAAGTGTGCAAACTTGTGCTTTGTTGTACTGTGAACCATTGTGTCGTGAAGCATCTTGTAATGCCCCCCCCATGCCTGTTGTTATGACCCCTGTACATACACCCTGCTCCCGGGGGCTCGACCTGTGGCCCTGCAGATCCTGTGGGTTCGTGTAAATACTGTTCGTCTGCGGCTGGACGGAGTGGGAGCAGAGAGGAAGTGTAAAAGATGGAGGCCCTACTTTGAACTGTGCTACACCCATCGGCTGTTCCTCAGTGTAATGTGCTGAATCATGGTTGAGTATTAAAAACATATACCTGCAAAGGAAGAAGTCTGCGTCGGTGGTTGTGTTGTCTCCTCTTTCTTCTCACGAGCACGTCCTCAGAATGTGGTTTGTTGTTTGCAAAAGATGCCCTATAACAGTGATTATGCAAAGCTCCATTTATTTCTGGTATTTATGAGTTGCATTTGTATTTGATCAAATCTGAATTGTCAAGGCCCTGCAGAGATTATTTGACATTTACTCATCCCAAATACACATGGATCTTATTAATAAGGGGGGAAAAATCCTGACAAACCATGTTTTGCTTGTGTGTAATTGAAAAGTAAATCTCCTTAGCTGCTGCCCTCAGTCACTCGTGAGCCCTGGTAATCTTTCCTTTGTTCTGACGGTTTCTCTCTGAATAAGAGGAAGCCCTTGTTGCTGTGGATTTAATAATATTTATTCAAAACTGTAGAAAAACTGATTGATAATAAGCACTAATGAGACGGCAGCTGGGAAACGGCTGAATATGCGAAATATTATTGAGAATGTGAAGTTTTCTCCATGACGAGTTTCTTTTACTGGAATAAAAAGGAGCGTGGATGTTGGGGCAGAGACTTCTCGTCTGGACAAGTAGCTTCTCGTGTGTTTAATAGTGAAACTAGAGTGGCACTCAAAGGGCACACATAACTCCACCGAGGCTCAACGGTCCCCTGATGAATCCGCATTTAAATTCACTAGATCCAGATTTAGAAAAGTACAAGATTCCTCTGCAATATTTAGTGGAAAAATGGAAAAAGAAATTGGAAACACTCCAAAAACAAAGTACAAGGATCTGGGTGATACTGAACAAAGATACTCAGCCTACCAATCACCCTATTTTTATATATATGTGAAAATGTGTTAGATTCTGGATGTGTGAATCAACATTAGTGAATAATTATAAATGATAATATTAGATATAGAAACATTTATGAAAAAAAGAATCAGTCCTTCAAAGGGTTAAGTCACATCTGTCTCAAACTGGATGTGCAGCATAGCAACATAAGGGGTGGCAAGAGCAAGAGAGGTAAGATGGTAGACTTCAAACAAACATAATTAAGATTTGTACACGGAGAAGAGCTGTGTCATTCACTCGTTTAAGATGCAGTGCACTAGTTTGAACTGTGTTCACACCCTCCAGTGACGGGCTCACCCTGTGCATGTGGTACTTCAGCATGATGACGGGGAGAAAGCGTCTGGACACCTTCACCCCAAAGTCTGGAGTCCAAAGTGACCGATTCAAGTTGTACAGTTAGTCGGAGCCCTTCCACATGCTGCAGTAGCCGAGGAAAGAAAAAAACAAGCTCATTGGTTTGAGATAAAAAACAAAAGCCGATGTTTTCCAGGAAGTAACACTGTGGTTTGACTTAACGCTGCAGGCGAGGCTTCCTGTCTGTGTCCACAACCTCTGTGAGGTTCTGTGTCGCCTCATACTGCGAGGAGATATTCACCAATCACTAAAAAAACAATCGCAGAAGAAGTGTCGGTGGATCTGCTGCAGATGACGGAGACGGAAGGTTGAGAAGCTCGGATGTTTGGCATCGTTCTGCAGAATTCACCTGGAGCCTCCTCACAGGCCTGAACAGACTCTGCTCAGCCCCTGACGTGGAAATGAAGTTGTAAATTCAAAATGAACACAACGTATTGCCTTGAGAACAGAAGAAGAAAAGCCACCTGAGATAAACGAGGGTCCATTGGCGCCTAGACCCCTTTTGATGTCATCAGGGGTTGAAAAAGGTCGAAGATGTGTAGTATAGGAACCCCCCATACACAACCCACCCCCGCCCCTCACCCCGGGGTCTATACACTGCTGGTGGTTGATGGGACGTAGAGGGTGAACTGACAAGCTGATGGCAACAGAGAGGAGAGACAGATTTAAAGTTTGGCAACGACATACGATTGGCTGATTGAGAAAGTGGCAAAATCTGATTGGATTACTGTAAACACTTGAGAGTTAGCTGATTAGAAAAGGTGGGGAGAGAGAGAGGGAAACAGGGAATGAATGGGGAATACAGAAAGTGTTCCTGATTGAAATTACGCAGAGAATCATAAAGAGCAAGAAGCATAAAAATCACTCCTAACATTGTCCTCGTCAAGCTAAAGCCTCATGTGATGCAGGAGGAGCCGCAGAAGGTCCAGGAAGTCAAACGTCTCGCCCACAAGGACAGAGCCTGCAGGTGTTCACCGCCCTCGTGACCTCGATTGAGAGGAGCCAATCAGAGCTCATTAGTGTGATTAAGAAGAAGCAGGGGGCAATCAGGAGGAGAACCGGAGGAGTCATTACAGCTCTTGAGAAGACTTAAAAAAAAATAAAGGGCACCACGGCAAAGATGCACAGAGCTGCAGCAGCGTTTCTGTGACCGTCTGAGATCAACTTCTCTCTCAATGGCCGTCGGGAATTTGACATCCAGACGAGGCAGAAAGAGAAGAAGAACTTAAATTCAAAGAAATGGGAAATTGAAAGATCAGAGATTGAAGTGGATTGAGGAACAGGCTTTGGATGGAAGTATGGTGCCGCACTCCATTCGATGATGGGATGGAGGTGAGGCCAACCAATGGGTTCCCAGGGTTCATCTGTGGGAGGGCGCAGATTTGTGGAGCTCTCACTTTGGCAATGATGAGGTCTGTGAATGATTCATCACAAGGTGCCATGAAAACAAGCATCGGGGTTCAATTTAATCGTTAGGCAGAGATTTAAAATAAATATATTTATAAAATAAAATAAATTTTCACCACTTTCTAATTTTCTGCAAAAATGTTGTAAGAATTTGAGCATGTTAAGGCTGGTCTATTATGTGAATCTTACAATAATGAAGCATGTAGTTTAAAATGTTTATGGAGCACATGTCACACAACGACCCACAGGCCTTAAGGTTCTACTCTTCCTGCCTCACATAAGACAATTCATAATTACATGTCAGAGGATTGGATGCATGTTTTAATCAAACAATTCCATTATTTGCAAATTGTGTCAAAAACATAATACAATTATAAGAAACAATTAAAAAAGAAACAGTTGCAGCTAGAGGTTAGTTAAACCTACGCATGAACAGATTACCAGGAGACATCGAATGATTTGGTTTCAATCAACTTTTGGTGGATCCAGATCACCGGGTGGAACCAGGAATATAATTTTTCACTAGGTTTAACATTTTAGATGTTTTTGGCCGTTTTATCTAACTTTTCGTTGATTTCTCAGAAGACAAAATCGTGGATATTGATGAAACAGTTAAATCAATGCGTGTCCAAATACAAATCTGGATCCAGTGAATTTTAATGTGGTTTTATTAGGGGAGAGTTAGACCTTGGGGGAGGTATGAATGGGACTGAATGGGATTCTAGTTTGCAATTGTATTGTGTCACCAATGTTGAGAAAGTAATATAATAAAGAACTCTTAACAGAGTTTTCACATAAATCTAAATAACTGATTCTTCATTGCCAAAAATATATTTTCATATTCTTTAATGATCATGTTAGACCAAGGCTGTTATACATTAGTGTGAATGATCAAAAACATCTGCATTAACTGTGAGAAGAAAACAGGTTCATGGCCCTTCTACAAAGTCAAAGGTAATTTAGACTGGTGCCTTGTCAGGGGTCAACACAACTTTCCTTCCTAATTTCATTGACACTGAAGAGTCGGGGGTCAGATAGAGCGAGACACGCTCCCTCAACCCTTTTCCCTGCGTCTTTGAGAAAGTAAATGAGCGTGTGCTGCTGTGCTCTGCTCATATATCAAACAGGGCAGCGCAACCAGGGGGGAGCTGTCCTACATCTCAGGGACCCACACACACACACACATCCCTTCAAATAACTGGGACCATCATAAATAACAGCAGAAAACCTTTTTAAATAAGGCTGTGGCATTACTCAACTCTTGGCTGTGTGCACTGCGGCTACAATAAGAGCAGTGGAAGACAGAAAAGTCAGAGGTGGAGGGAGGGAACGTTGCACAGGCTGGTGGTCGGACAGCAGTGATGATTTTTCCTCTGCAGTTTGTCCATCGGGGTTAATGTGACGTGGTTATGTGAGGACAGATGAGCGCGGAGGGCAAGTCACGACAGCTGCAGTGCTGGGTGGTGTCGACACAGCCGGGGCCAGCAACACAAACACATTGTGGTTTCGTTTTAACTTCCTTTTGAACGTCACCCAACGCAGAATAGTTTCCTCTCTTAAAATTGGACACCGAGCGGATATTCAGCATGACTAATCAATGTTGCAGTGTTACATAATCTGTAATGTCTCTACCGGCTCCAAATTTGGCGATTTCAGGGTTGAGACTGCTGAAATCCAGGCTGAGAAAGTAAAACAAATAAATGCACAGAGAATCAAACCAATACATTTATTTTTTTAAAAGCCTTCAAACGTGTCATCAGTCTCGACAGAGGTACGAGGCTGCAGACAAGTGGGAAAGACCATTGGTTCAGATGCCGTGGTGTGAAAAAGCACCTTGGGTAAGCATAGATCTGTTCTGGCAGGTTGTTCGGTCTGCCAGAACAGATCTGTGATTAGATGCCTTTCCAATAAGATATTTGCTGGGGAAGAAACACAAATGTTACGGCGTGACAACAACAAGTGGGGATTGGTCTTTTAAAGAAATGAACGAGTCGAAGGAGACAAACCAGTGCTGAAATAGTATTTTTATTAAATACTTTCAAGATCCAAGTTCGAAGAATAACAAAGCTATGATGAAGACCAACTAACACTCAGACAAACACTTGATAGTCGTCAATTCATGGTTGTATTTCATTGTACATCATGATCATGCAAAAAAACTCCAGCATCCATGTGAAGGCTGGGGGAGAAAGCGCAGCCCAATAGTATATCATTACAACGCAGGGAAAACGCTAACATCAAGGGCCTCATACCAAGCTACGGCTCCTGAATCCGTTTGTTTAATATATTTTTTTGTAATTTTGCTTTTTTTTGTTGTTTTTCATGTCACCTATTCAACATTCTGGATGGAGGAAATTCTTGTTTCAAAAGATGCAAATATCATATATTAACACTAGCTCTCCATCCTTATTCAGGTAGGTACATGGTAGAAATGCGTAACTGAAACATGCATATAACTAGGTCTCCCGCTCCGGTTCGACAGTGGAGGTCACAGAAACCTGCACACCCACACCAACGCTTTCTCTCTCTCTCTCTCTGGCTTTCAACACTCCTCTCAACTGAGCAGGCACGATTTAAAACCACCGAGGGTAGATTACATTAATAAATAATTTAGTCCTGATCAATCAAGGATCCTTCAAATCTGTAAAATGTTTTGTTGTCTATGTTTTCTCCCTCTTTTCCCTTTTTCTAAAATGTTTTGTTTTTCTGAAATTCCGGTGTTTGAGGGAGAGTGCAGAACTCCAGCTTGGCAGATCGGCAAATTACCAAAACGACAAGTCAACAGCAACAGCGACGACAACGACATAATCATAGTAATAAAATTAAAAATTTGAAAAGAAAAGTCAAACCAGTAACACGGGAAACAACAGAGAGGTACAACTAAACATCTCAAGAACAGGGACTTGTGGGTACACCGGGGATAGAGATATCAGATGGAGGGAGAAAAAGGGAGGGAGGGGGGGTGTGATTTAAGATACAAGTGTTGCTGATGGATGGAGACAATAAAGCAGCACAGCAAGGGTGGTGCCCTGGTCGCACAGTAGTGGTGCAGATATGTTACAAAGCCTAGACACACCACCAGGCGTGTGTGTGTGACTGTCTGAGTGTGTGTGTGTGCGTGCATATGATATGAAGAGACGGCTCACAGCATTGTGGGATCAGAGAGTTAAGAAAGCTATGATGCAGGTTTTCATGTTTAAACCTTTTGGGCAGAGGGGGTCAAACTAATCTCATTCTTCTTTTATTCCCCATCTTTAAAAACAGTCTCAGCGCCGTGGGACTCGAGCCGGTCACTTAAAGGAGTGTGTGTGTTTCATGTTTATCGTTTAAAACATCCAGAGCTACTGATTTCTTAAGGAAGTATTTTTAGGAAGAAAAATAACAGCGATTTGAAATCTGTGAGTAAAATGGAGCTCGGGGGTCACAGAGGTCGTGAGTGATTCCTACACCCAGATGCACAGGATGAGTGTCTCATAGATACATGTACATATATTACACTTTTCTACATATATCTATACATACACTGTATTTACACAGTGAATATAAACACACCAGGCCCTTGCAGAAAGCAGAGAAAAAGAGCAGGAGGGAAGGTGGTTTAAGAGCGGGGAAAAGGGGGAGAGAGCAGGAGGGGGGGAGCGAGGGAGAGGCGGCAAATGTGCAAAACGCAGACGCCTTCGCTGGCCCACGCTCTCCCTCCACGATGCAAACGGACACAACAGAACGCACAGGTTAGCATTAAACTTGCACAGTAAAATCCCTCTTTTTAAAAACAGCTGCTTTAAAAAAGGAGCCTCGAATGTCAGATCAATCAAGACCAAGACAACAAAACAAAAACAAAACAAAAAAAAGGCTCTGGTTACTCACAGGAACGAAAAGAGAACAAGACGTTAAAAACACAACAAAAACACGGAACCTCAAATCAGACACCCCCGCCCCGATCCCACGACAACACGTATTTTTTTTCCGTTCTGTCGGAAAAAAAACAATCACACAAAAAACGAAAACACATAAAAGCCTAAAGTTCTACACTTTGGTGCTTCTTGTTTTGATATCAACTTTCTCTCGTCACCAAGTTCTCTGACTGAGACCACCCGATTCTTTTCCCCCTCTTTAATTCAGTTGGGGAAAATCGCCCTACATCTTTACATCAACGTCCGGGTGACGAGCACAACACTTTCTACCCGGTTATCCCTAGAATGCCAAAAAATGTGTCCAATATCTCAGCTGCTAACTTCCCACTCCTCTCTGTTCCTCCCTTATTAGATAGTGAATATAAATGCTTGGTTGGGTTTTGGTGGTTTCTGGTACATCTAGTCATAATTTACACAGTATATTCATAACTCATACTCATAAACTGTCACAAGTTCAACTGTAAATCCTCTCCTCCCCCGGGACGTCTCATCTCGCGTGGGCAGAAAAAAGATGGCTGCCAGGGGAGGGATAGAGGGCAAAGACGCGCCCTCCAATCAGGCGCCAGATGCATGCATCATCCCATGGGGGCGGTGTCTTGTGTTCAGCCGGCCCCCAGCAGGTCAAAGGAGGGACAGGATTGGTTGGTATCGTGGAGAGGGGTGCGTTCTCGCCCGGCCGGGCTCCTGGCACAAGCCAATCCACGCAGAGGACGTGCCTCATAAACACGCTCGCTGAAAAAAACTGCCCCCCAAAACACACACTCCAGTGGACTGGAGGCTCAGGACCACTGGGGGTGGGGGGGGAAGAAGAGGATTAAATTAGTTGTTATTTTTTGGCAAGACAATGCCACTGAAATTCTTTGAAACCGTTCAATATGAATCTGATAGAAAAAGAGTTTTACTTGTGTGTGTGTGTGTGTGTATGTGTGTGTGTGTGTGTGCGTGTGCGTGTGTGTACCTGATCACTGGAGTGGTGCAGCAGGTGCTCCTGAGCAGTGGAAGTGAACATTGAGCCACTTGCCCTCGCGACGATGCCACACCCGGGTCTCCTCTGATTGGCTGGAGCGGGGGTGGCCCGTGGTGTCCACAAACTGTGTGAGTCGGATGTAGGCGATGCACGCCGCGTCCTCGCCGATCAGGTGCACGTGCGGGTTGAGCAGGGTGGTGTGCACGGGCTTGCTGTTCTTGCTCAGCACTGGAGACAACAAACAGACAAATGGAGAGAAAAAATTTGATTAAAATCAAATTTATTACTTTAAGAATTTGAACAGATACCAGTTTCAACTGTTGAATAATTTCAAAATGCATCAATGGCTGCCAAGGAGAGACATTTGGGATGATAACTGAATATCTTTGGGTTTGAAACTACAAGATGTTCTTCACAAACTTCTGATATTTTATAGATGAAACAACGACTCAGCAAAGATGAATCCATAATGAAAATAATAATTTGTAGCCTCAATAGCTTTTTCTAAAACATAACCATATAAATTTACCACACTGGGATATTTCTAACCAATATACAAATGACAAATACACTTGATGTTCACAGAAAAGTGAATCCATTTTATTTTTACCTGAGAGCAAACCAAACCCTGCAGTTATTTCATCCTCATTAAAATGTTTTCATGCAGCTGAACTGTTTGTGTGCAACAGACTCACAGTTTTCAAAATAGAACTTGTGAAAGTCCATCCCTTCCACCAGGTTCCCCAGGGCCTCGGGTTCAAAAGAGGTGAGTCCAGGGTCACAGATCCTCCTGAGAAACAAAAGAAAAGAGGATGAGAAAGTGCAAGAGCAGAAAAGAGGAAGCAGTAAAATAAATTATGAGAAAAGCATGTTGCAGTGGTACTGACGTGTAGGCATCGAAATCTCCATTGTTGATCGCTTCAATCAGCTGCTCGGTTATCTTGATGATCTCCTGTTTACGGGCTACAGACAGAACAGGGAGAGACAGATGGTGAACGACGAGGAGCCGTTTCGAAGGTGAAAGAACAATTAACTATGTGCTGGTTTTGCTTGATGACATTTTCTTTCATTACTTCAGCTCCCGCCTTCCCTCGGGCTCTCTCTCCCTCTGTGGCTACGGCTCCACACTCGTCTTTAACCTCATCAGTGGAAACATAACAGCTCCCTCACTGCGACTTGACCCCGTCTGTCACTGAGCTTCTCACCTTCTGATCGACACAGAAACTGACGGAACACTGCACTCTGTTGTGTCAACACACAGACTGCCTCCAAAACAAAAACAAGAACTCCTCTCATTTGGACCCTGGGCTCAGTTTGAGCAACAGCAACCTTGTAAATCAAGGTCGACCTTCAAGCTTTATCCAGAAATTTCAACCTCATCTCCTGTTTTGACCAACTCTTAGCACACAAGGAAAGTTTCATACATATTGACAAGGGGCTTATTTTCATGAGCAACATGTCTTATCTTGTCCACTGAGGAAGACCACACGATTGAAAGCTTGTTCATGTCTTGCTGCAAGTTTAAATTAACCGTTTCAACACTGAATATGTATGAACCATAGACTGTAACTAAAGATGGATGACCCGGCGCCACTTCCTCCAGAAATGAATCTGAAATATCCTGGACACAAACACTGCCATACTGTGCATTTGGCGCCGTATCAAAGTGCAGCAGACACACAGACTCGACCAATCGTGAGTCAGTCTCAGCTGTTTCGTCAGATGTTTTTATTAAATTTAATAATTTAAACCAAAGGTACCGGAAAAATGAACACCTGGAGATACCGCAGTGTATTAAGAAATACCTAAAATTGCAAATCTTCAATCAGTTGAAATGTATTTGACACA
Organism: Pleuronectes platessa; assembly: GCF_947347685.1. NCBI lineage: Eukaryota > Metazoa > Chordata > Actinopteri > Pleuronectiformes > Pleuronectidae > Pleuronectes > Pleuronectes platessa. Next base: position 8,890,507 of record NC_070646.1, on the reverse strand, counting down.
AACGTCTCTGTCAAGACCAACTGATTCTGAGTGAAAGGTACATAGACTAAAAACTGACATGAGAGATATTCACATGAGTAAGATAAATGCATCAGTGAATAGTGAAGTAAATAGTGCTTAAGAGACCTCTACAGTATCATGAGAAGTGTAACGGAAGGGCCACCAGTCTAGATAACAAATGGGGAAACTGCAGCCAGCCCCCAAGTGGTGATCAAGATGTTTTGGCTTCACTTTTAGGGAGCCGTCATGTCGTCCATCTTTTATACAGTCTATGGTGTGAACCCCACTACGTAATACATGACGTGATCTGCTTCATCTCTAATTAAGTCGGAGAACACAAGCTGAAATTAAGAGTCTCTATTCTTTCTTCTTCAGAAGATCCTTCACCTGACTAGATGACATTTAAAGATCGACGTCATTGCCACTGCCTGCTTTCTTCAACACTGAGAAAATTGTCATTTGACAAATGTGAGTTTTTGGCGTGCAACAGCTTCAGCGAGTACAGGGCAGGGAAAGCTGAGGTCGGTTAGTTCAGATGTGCTCTTACTCTGCTTATTGTTGCTTTTAGCAGAGACAGTCATGCTCCCTATTGGAGCGGCAGGCATGGAGGACTGTGAGAGCTCAGACTCGGGGCAGGAGCTGTTGCCTGTGCTGTTCCATGCCATGCGCTTTACGTCATGCGGAGGAACTGAAACACACAATGGATGGTCAACAAAACACAAAACAACATGGATGGATTGGATGGGCAAGGAGTCAGAAATGCACATGTGATCATCTGCACACGGGAACATGCACACAGCTCATGCAGCGAAACAGAAGCTGAAGAGGAGACTATGCTGACGTGTGGTTAGTCCTAAGTTAAATGAGTGAAAAATGAACATGCAGAGTTGGAGTTATGGCAGACATGCAGATGGGTAAGATGAGGACAGGATGGCAGCCGGAAGCGAGATCAGTGCAGCTCTGATCGTGATGCTGTGTGATGTGGAAGTCATTTAACTGCCTGCTCTGCTCACGTCTATGCAACTCTTAATGCTCCAATACATTAACAAAGCCTCCTCTGACAAACTGCGGCACCCGGCAACGAAATGGATCAAAGCCATTGCTTGTTATTAGCTCATGTTATGCCAGTGAGGGAACTTAGCATGTTCGGGAAGGAAGGAGGGAGAGTGGAGATTAGGAAAAAAAAGAGGAGATCAGACTGTCCTTAAGCACAGGTGTGTCTGAGGAGAGCGGCAGCGCGAAGACAAGAGGTCAAGAGACGAGAGGAAAAGATTAGAGAGTAGAGGGAGGAAGATCTGTGAGGGGAGACATAAGGGCGAGAGAAGTGTGATCAAGAGGGAAACGGAGAATAAAACAGAGAGAGGATTAAAGAACGTGACGGAGAGTAGAGGGTTGGAGGAGGAGAATGGTGGAGAAACGTGGGGATAAAGAGGGACATGGCGCTCTATGGTTGTGCATGGTTCCAGGGCCGTGTCAAGAGGCCAGTTTAGGACAGACAGCTGCAAGGTACGCAAGGCTTTCACCAGCTGGAGCTGTCTCATTAGGAGAACAAGGGGATAGATGCCATAGCACCAAGATACACTCACACACACACACACTCACACACTTGCATATAATTTCAGGGTTCCCACAGTGGGGGGGAGAGGGGGGGGGGGGAATCAGGAGTTTTTGTATGACTTTCAATAGTTAGGTCAGAGTGACTGTGACCTGAAAGTCCCTTCTGTCTTTTTAAAGTTTTGTTGTGAGAAGAGAAATGAGACATTGAAGGTGCAGTCCTGAACTGCAGAGGTGAGCAGACAATGTACAGAACAATGGACAAACACAGCAGGAAATAACTTCACCCGGTCGTCAAATGTATTCCAATAAAACATCCCTGGTAAAGGAACATTCTGGTTCATTAAAACTAGTAAGACGATTAGGTGTGATAACACTGCAGTCAAAGAAAGTCATATGTATCTTAAAATGGGTTAAAATATGCACCTTTTCCTTTGAAAACCATCTAACTGCAAAAATTTAATTAAAGCCACTTCTGAAGAAATTAATAGTTTTCAGCTCACAAAAACAGGGGCTTGTTTAAAATGTGTCTGACAATATCTGATCAATTAACAGAATGAATCAAATGTTATTGTTATAATAGGAACTATCTAAAAAAATTAAGTACCAATAATATAATATATATATATCTAAGTTGAAATAAACCAGAATTATCCTTCAAATAAATCAACAAGAATATCAAATTGTATCTAAAGAATTTACTGGATAACTCTTAGTGAAGAAAATAGAATATAAAATCAGGGGGGGAAAAAAAAAATCAACAATATTGCAAAACCCATGGGAACCCTAAAAAAAAAGCTTGGTGGATCAGAGTGAGGAAGCTCAGAGATGCGAGACGTTATTGCCAGTACACAAAGCCAAGGGGAGGGGGGGGGGGGGGGGGGGGAGTGGGGTTGGTGTTAGGTCCTTGCCAGGGGCAACCACACAGCTTCTGGTTGCCATGGATTAACTTACTGGCAGGTGAGCTTTGAGGTGAGGGCAGAAGTGGGGGCATCTCATCTGTGGCACTGCTCTGACTCAGCGCCGAACTGTCCGCTAGAACACACACACAGAACGCAGCCAGACACACGGTAAATACACACATACACACACCACAGGCACACGGTCAAGACTGTGAGAGACACGCGTTGCATCTCTGCACACCTGCCAGTCACTACAGTCAAATACACACACTTCAATAGATGGGAGACAGAGAAAGAGAGAGCGGATAAGAACAGGGAAAGGGAACTAAAACACTTGAGCACCTTTCCTACCTTTCATTTCCTCCTCGTCATTGGTGGCGTTGCTCTCTGTTGATCCCTGAAGAGCAGAGATGAACACAAAGTTAGTGAAATTGAAATCACACAGCTGGGTGACACTGTTGCGTTTCATGCACACAGAGCACATGTCTCACCTTAACTCCATCGGGAGGATTGTGCACCACTGTGCTCTGCGATTCCTGTGATGCAGAACAGAACAGTTAGTCCGGCACATTAGAAGCTGGAACGAGTGCCTCTCAACTGGCTTCAACCTGGGCCCCTGATCTTACCTCAGCAATGGCATCACAACCCAACACTGCTACCTAGTAGTAGATTTTGCCATTAAACACAAAGCTCTGTCAAGGCAAGGGCTGAGAATGGAATCGATATCATAATTTATGGCTGCAACTAATGATTATTTCAACCACAGTTATTTCCTCAATGAATATATTTATTGTTTAGTCTAGAAAATGCCAGGAAAAAAGTGAAAATATAAAATTTATGAAGCCATAGTTCATAGATTACATTTGCACATCTTTACTGATTAGAAGCCCCAAAAGAGGATAAAGAGTACCGGCAGATATTTACATTCAAGAAGCGGATTATAATGAATTGCTTATCAAGATTGGTGCTGATGACTTTTCTGTTGATTGACTTGATTGTCTGACTGGAATCAGGATCATAACGGTAAAATTGTTTTACATAATTGTTTAAGCCAAATTACAGGATTGGTTATCTTGGAATACCATCAGCCCTCTCTTCAGTGCTATGCCACCAAAGCTCATGAACGTGCCTGACAACCGCGAGAAGTCGACTTTTCCATATCTCGCTCCCTAACATTTGTCAATCGTCTCCCTGGTTTAATAGACCGGTTGTGTGCAGTGAGACACACAGGTGGGGTGTGCGCAAGCAGGCAGGTCAGTAAGTGACAGACGGGTACACAAGCCAATCATTTCATTTGACCCAAACTTAACAGGCCTGCATCGGCCTGAAAATGGCTTTTTTATCAGGTGACTATCTATTGATGGCTATCGGGACGTGAAGAGAAATTAAATAAATAAAAGGTGTTTCAGCTGCAAATTACCAACCCTCACTTTAATGAGATTAATTAAATTCAGTTACTTTTCAGCTAGGTTTTCATCCTGGGCTGGAACAAACAGGTATTTTAATCAGCAAGTGATCTATGGACTGTTTAATAATTACACAATTATTTAATATAGTGCAAATTCATATTCCTATTTTCTCAGACACCAATGTGACGTATTCAGTCCAAATCATCCCTCCTCCCCAATCTCTAGCCATGGCCTACTTTTGGGGTCCAGCACCACCCGCTGAGAGGCAAACGAAACCAGCACTGTGTTACCCAACCACATCACTACGAGATGTCATACATTACACATGCTCCTAAAACATTTTAAAAGCACAACATGCTGGAACTAGATGTGAGAACAATGGTAAAAGATTTGGCGGTATGATAAGTTTGTTAATGATGGCAACATAAAACCGATGATGGTGCGTAAGTGGATTAAAGAAACTGGATGACAAAGCAAGATGTTAGGACGGGGGGTTGCAAAGCGGTGTTGACTTCAGTGAGAGAGTTAGAGGATAGCTGGTTAATCAGGGTAGGTAGAGATTATATACAGATAACAGCAAAGAAGCTGTTAAACAATGAGACTAAACTCTACGACGATATCAGTGGTCACTCTCCGATTCAGGACTCTACAGTTCTCTGTGCTGCCACACTACAGGTCATGCTCCTTAGAAATCTGAAAGGTGCACATGTGAAGATAAAACCTAATAACAAGCATTTAGAATAATTTTCCCAATAAGTGTCTTTTCGGCTTGATTTAAAACTCAGGACCACATGTGCACCTTGGCGGGGGGTATAACAGGCAGAGACTGGGTACTGCCGGGATGTCATTGCGCAACACCTCCTGGATGGTAGATGAAGGATGACAAGCAGCGACTATCACAAAGGAGGATGCGGCACAACGGGCTACTATGAAACTACTGGGTGGGGAGTGAGGTGAAACGGCAGGAAGCCGACTCTGAGGCGGCCTACTGTACCATTGTAGCGTTGGTTGCCATGTTGGAGTCTTTCAGGGCATTGATGGCGCTCACTATACTGTTCTTACTGTTGTTGGTAGAAGGCTGAGACGAGAACGCAAAGTGAACACATACGTTACACACACGCCCTCATGCACACACACAAAGATGAGCATTATACGCCTTTTAGGGACTGTTAGCTAATGTTGGTCGAGGCTCGCAGGCTGTTGAGAGCTAACGGGGTAAATGAGAGGGTGAGTGCCAGAGAATGGCCTCTAGATCATCCTTTTTACTGCCTCACTAACCCTCTATGCCTCCGCCACTTAACTGCACAGAGAGACCCCTGGGGCAGGGGAGAACGAGAGGGAGGAAGGGGGCAGGGAGGAGGGGAGGGGAGAGAGATGCTTAATAGTAGCAGAGAATGATGGAGCCTGCTCGGAAAGGAGGGCAGCAAACCTCTGACCCTCTAAAGGTGAGAGAATAAAACAAATACAGGAATAATTACCTCCACAGAGGAGGTTATGTTTCCATGTGTATTTGTTTGATTGTCAGCCAGATTACAAAAAAAAATTATAAACCAATTTATATGAAATTTTGTGGCACAAATGACCCAAAGAACAACCCATAAAAATGTTGGTGCTGATCTGGATCAGTTAAGGATCTGGATGGTATGGATCAGGTAATATTAAAGGGACTCACATCTAGTGTTTAAAATTTGGTGCAGATCCAAATAAAATGCTAGTGAATTTAAATATGGTCTCATAATGGGACAGTCTAGTGACGATACCTTCTAGTAACACACACAAAATGACAGCAAATATGGTTTTCAAAGTTGTGGTTGGGATTACAAGAATTGTGGGATCTAAGAAGATGCCACAAAAACCCTGAGTAAATGGAATGAACAAGAAATTTGAAGGATAAAATAACAGTTTTATCAAACAAAATAAAAAACGGCACTACTGTACGAGCACGATATTGAACTAAGGCTGGTAAGGTGGCCAAAAATGTTAAGATAATGTTCATATCAGTCAATATAGATAAGCAATGATAATTGATATTGTTTCCTTTAAGTTTAAAGACTCATTAGATAAAATGTTTAAAAAACAATTAAAAAAATCTTAGGTAGACAAATTATGTGCAACAACCCTGCACTGTGTTTCCGCAATGCATAAGCAATAAAGCTATATATATATATATTGGACTTTTACTATATTACTATTGATTAAAATGATATTGCAATTAGGGATGGGCATAATTAATCGACGATCGATTAATTGATCATTAAGAATTTCCTCGATGAAATATTTTTTTCATCGAGGAATTCGCTAATTCCCCACTGACCACGGGGGGCAGTGTTTGAAAAAAACGCCACAGTCCTACTCAGTTACCTGCGACTGGCTGCGAGTTACCGTGTAGTTCCATTTCCAAAGTAAACATGAAGAGGTCACGGCGAAGTGTTGCGTGGGAGCATTTTGAGTTAAAAAATGACTTGGTTCACTGCCAACACTGCGAAGCTATCCCAGAGGCTGGGGGAGACAAGGAGCCTACGTTGTCGAACACGGACGAGGGGAGCGCAAACACCGGAGCCGCGGCCAGGCTAGCCAAGTTAGCACGGAGCTACCTGTGTATCACGGGGACGTCAGTCCCCTCAGAGCGGGGTTTTCGGCGGCTGGACTGACGGTCACCAGGCTGCGTTCGCGTCTGACCCCAGAGCAGTTTAACATGCTCATCTTTCTCAACACAAATCCGTAGGCTGGTGCTGAAGTTGTATGTGTGTTACTGGTTATTTTTATGAAGCTTTCTCGACTCAGTACCTTGTTTGATAGTTTTGAGTTACATTTGGCAAAACCTGTCAGACCTAAGTATTATATATTTGTAGTTGTTGTTTAACATTATGTTTTTTTATATTATTATTTTATTTTGGAGGGAAAAAAAACGAGGGTTAGTTGTGTTTAGTAGCACCGGCTTCTAGCTGTCGGCTCCGCTGCTTAAGATTACGGCAGCGCATATTTTGTTCATCTTGTAATAAAGATCTCAATGAGGAAACACGCTTTTTTCCCCCACTGCATTTTAATGTAGCTTATAAATAGTGAATTTTTGTACTTGAAAATATTAATGATTAATCGAAAGTTCGTCATTAACTCTCCCGACGATCGACGAAGACAATTTAATCGAACGCCCATCCCTAATTGCAATAATTAATGGTTGTTTTATCGCTCAGCTTTATGTTGCACAGAATAAATAATACAAAGAGAAGAGAGAGAGACAGTGAGAGGCAGAGAGAAAGAACAGAAGGTAGAAAAAGGGGGTCAGCTAACCAAGGAGACAGGACATAATGTATCAGAACAAACGAGGGCAGAGAGCTAGAGAGACAACCTTACCTTAGCAGAATCTGACTTCTTGTTCAGTAAACTCTTGCATGCTGTAAAGAAAGAGATGATAGCCAGGAGAGAGATGGGTAGACAATTGAGTTTTAGTGCTGATGACAGAATTTCACCCGGTTCTTATAGAAACCCAGAGAGATGAGGACAAATCTGCATTGACATTTTGTCAAATCTATGAAAATCCAATAGCTGAACCTCGGAGACAAGTCTAGATGCTTGTTGAGAATAACACTCATTTAATGGATTTATTTTCCTTGGCCGTACAGGTTGCTACACTCTGCAGAACCCATTCACATCATAATCAATTCATTGCCATCTGGGGACAAAAGAGAAACCTGAGAGCAAAGTTAACTTCCTAAATCCATTTCCTGTCTGGAGGGCCCCAGCAGATGTAAAAAAGAGAGTGATGGTCAGACTCAAACTACCGCCAGGACTGACAGTGATGAGCTGGGTTAATGTAAATCATTGATTTCCTTTAAGGGCCCTAGTCACTTTCCTCTTGGCCTAGAGCTTTCAACTCAGCGTTGCTTCCTTTTCGGTTAATTTTCTACTGACACGCATGTTCCAAAAATCGCGTCTTGTGTTTCTTACCTTCCAATAAGACATAGGACGGGGGGGGGGGGGGGGAGTTGAAAGAGGCATCTCTATTACAGTATAAGAGAGTGGAGAAGAGGGGGACAGCATTTAAAGCAGCAAGCAATATCAAGAGACAACTCATGCTCCTTAATCTCGGTTGTTGTGTCGATATGCAGCTTCTATCTTGGCCTGGCCATGCAGCATCCAGCAGGGGAAAAAAAATTATAAGATAAAAAATATTTCATTCAAAAACCAGGGAAAGGAGATCCGATTGTTTCATTTGGGTAAATCTTATCCCAAACAGCCATCAGGATAATAATCGTGACAGCATGGGACCACCACGTTCATATGCTCTCTAAACATCACCCTCCCCCCTCCATTAGAGAGAATGATCATCAGTGTCACATGACAGGGCGGATAAAGTCAAGATGACCCACAGCAGGGAGGGATGTGCCGCTCAAGCAATGTGACAGCTCGACAATGATCTGGGAAGGATGAGTTAGACAGCAACTGAAGGTGCATCTCCCGAGAATATTTTTATATAAGATATAACCACACTGGACACCCACATGCGAGGCACAGCAAGGCAGACACCTTTCTGGAGACATACAGGAATGCTTCTAACACACACTTCTGTCACATTTAGCTTTAATAACATCATCAGCATACTGCCAAGCCTTGCCATACTCTATACAGATAAAGTGCAGGGAAGCAGTTATATTAAAAAGTGCCCGGATTTTTGCAGTGATGAGCTACATCATCAGAAGATTAAAAAAATGTATTTAAAACAAAATGAACAAAAGCTGGACGATTAGGAAGGAGTCGAGCTGAGGAGTCCAGTTTGGAGTGATGATGATCAAACACGATATTCACAGAAACTTACAAACAGGCCAGTTGGTCCAGTGTCACTGAGGAAGCCCGCATTTGGAGGGCTCCAGCTGACAGTCAAACCACCACAGACACCCTGATTCTCAGCGCACCAATCACACACTGCATGAGCAACCACATTTTACCTTTATCCTGCCTACACATAGATCCTAGTTACCTATTTAGAGATCCACTACAGAGCAAAGAAGATCCTCTTGTCTGGAAAAGTGACCAAGAAACTCGTCTGCTCTGCACTGTTTCTAAAGTTACTCAATCCATGGAGCCACCAGCGGAATCGTCGACCTTCACCACCTGTTCCCACCCAGCAGCTTGGGAGCTAAGCCCTGTTTTAGTACTTTCAAAACAGAGATATCCATCCCTCTCTGGTGAAAGAACTGATGGAATCTGTCACCTAGAACATGACAAAGATGGCGGCATATCTACCGCCATGTTGGCTTACCTTTGAGACATTTTTGAAAGTACTAAAACAGACCTCAGGAGGGGTAGACAAGACGGGGGATGCCTTTAAGCTCAAGGGATTGAACAGGAAGGCTGCACAACAGTGATGGTTTAAACAGTCGGCTCCGCTAACAGCAACAAATGCAGCCCTCCCATCCTCCGTCTCAGTCTGAACCTCTCCCACAGCTCCTCAACATCCGCATTTCCCCTTCCCTCCCACCAGACCCAGGTCTGACGATGGCAGCACGCCAACCCAGCTCTTGCCGGCCCCCTGCGTTGTCAGTTCCCGCCCCCAGGATACATGCCTCTCCTCATCCCCTGCCCCAGTCCGCCCTGTGCCGTCGCAGCCCCGGCCGGGGTGAGAGCACAGAGCAAACGGGGTCAGCTGGAAGTCAGGATGGAGCTAGCTAGGAGTGATGACATCAGTAATTTGGGGGATGAGGTTGAGGGGTTACAAGGTTGAGTGGTGGTGAGGTGTGAATGTATAAAGCACTTTGAAGTGCATGTTAAACTAAACGAATTACCATTAAGTGATGGTGATGTTAACGACTATGTGCAAAAAATCTGTCTTTGCATTACAGCAAAGCCCCAGAATAACTTATATTAACAAATTTGTGGGACTATGCATGCATGTGTGTGTGAATGTCGATGGGGATGATGGCAAAGGCTGCATGCAGGAGTTCTGAGGGGGTAATGAGGGCCCACTCTGTACTATGAATCAAAGAAGTGGTTGTGTGTGGAGAGGAAGTGGATGGGCGTGTCTCTGGGACGTACCTTCCTGAGCCAGTGAGGCCGTGGAGGAGGCGGCAGCAGCAGAGTTGGTATGCTGCCGGCCCACTATTGGACAGAAATGCTACAGTTGGGAGGAGCTATGCAAATTAGGCAGGTCTATCTCATGTTGTTCAATCAGGGGCCTAGAAATCTACAGGCTGTGCGGGTTGCAGCGCAGATGTATCATACACTTTGATAGATAAACGCTGAAGCATAAATGGGCACGCCTGTAGTTTCCTAGGCCCAGGCTTGAAATCTTTTAGCCATTGACTGACCAATTACTGTGGAGCTGAGAACAAGGTTTCAACAAAGTCCCCCCCTGCAAATTGAGATTAAAAACATAGAATATTGGCTGTCGTCTGTTTTTATAACACTACACCTGCACCCAACATAAAATTCTCATAAGGTCTACGTTTCCCTCTCTCATGCAAATGCTCCACAGGCAGCAGAAGAAAAGGGACACACACATACACACACACGCTCTCCCACACACAAACACACAAGGAGAGATACATTAGCATTGACAAGGACAAAACTCGCATATAATCTGGAACATTACAGAATATCACATACGTCAGGAATCAAGGCACTCATCATAATCCATCATTTTTAACACATTATTTCTATCATGATTTGCAGGAACTTCAGGTTTTAGATTCAGTATAATGTTGTAAGCAAGTAAATTACTGAGCACACACAAACACATAATGTTATTTTGAGGATGAGTGGGTGAGTGCATGTGTGTGTGCCTGTGTGGTGAGGGGGTTAAAATAGGTGCAGAGGACTCTATCCACTCTCCTTCCTCCTCTCCCTCAGCATGTGCTGCGTGGGAGGCGGAGGGCTAAGGGCACACCCACCTGAGAAGTTTCTGGACACCAGCATGGTGGTGAGAATGGCTCCCTGGAGGATGAGATGGAGGAGGAGAAAGAAGTGAGGGAAGTATAATCAGAGCCAAGACTATGGTTTATTTTAACAGGATTTTAGTTTCCCTCACTATTCATTTCTAATGGGACAGTAACATCATTAATCGCCATTTATACACTAGCACCAGAGAGAGGATGTTTTCAACAGCTAGATCCAGTCAAATCGGAGTTTGTCAAACAATATAAAATCACCTATGTAACAAATTACTGGAGAGATTCACAAGAGTCCTTTAATTCCTCTGTGCATTTCTCTGAAGAAGCCATGATTCTCATGCTTCAATTTCAACGTTTCCAGCAGCCACTTAAGAACTAGTCTGAATAAGGCCCTGATCGGACAGGAAGCAGAGTTTGCAGTGAGATGGGTTTTCCCCCCCAGTTAGTCAATAAGCGTTTTACACACGGCTAATGGCTGGACCCCTTGCATTTTTTTGCATCTCTCTGAAACTTAACCTCCGAGCAGAAACGCATTCCAACAGGATTTGTATTTTTTCCTCATTGTCTAATTGGATTAATTGATAGGAGGCTGTTCTTGGTGGTGATGACAAAGTTAGCAGTTACTTGGAAACAAAAATCATTGAGACAGACAACAGTAGCTCTGAAAGCAATTGAGATTTCAGGTGACTTGTTGTCACGACTTTAAAGTGCACTAGTGCACAGTGGTCTGACTCCCATTTTGCTACCTGCAAAAGACACAGAATGCGCTGTGATTGAATGAGGCTTAAATCTTAAAACTGGCTTTGGAGAAGAATTAAGGGGAACCAGTAAAATAATCGAGGCGGAGGAAGGAAGGTCACAAAACAGATTTACTGAGTACCTTGAGTTTTCGGCGAGCATTGAACTTGCGGAGACACTCCACAGTTTCCTGTCTGTGCATCATGGATGCCACTGTAGAACGGTGCTGTAGGAAGAAAAGGAAATAATTATTGTGAGTGTGTTTTATGTCCAGATTCATTTATGCAACCGCCAACACCTTCTTGTGTAATTCCAATAATCTTCATGGGTGGGTTTGGTGAGTGAGTGAATACTTACGCAGACCCATGGGTGTTTGAGGGCCTGTTCGGCAGTGATTCTCTTGGCTGGGTTGATGGTCAACATCTGGTTGATCAGATTCTTTGCCTCTGGGGTCACTGTGTCCCACTCTGGGGAGGGGAACTGAGGAGACAGGAGAAATAGCAACAGTTGGAAAGAATGGAAGGATAGAAGATTGGAAACAGCACACGTTTCCTGATTAACAGCTCGTATCGGCATGTTTCATTGCTAATCCACACCATCTGGGCTCCGGGTGTCAACTTAATTCGTCAAAATTATGCCGATATGACAACAGAACTGCAGAATTACTTTTTGGATCAACAAAACACATCCTTCTGTTCCAGGTCTTTAAATCATTCAAATTAAGTAAATTCCCTTCAAACAGGCTGCCTCAGACCCCCCCCCCCCCCCCCACACTCTCTCAGGCAACCGCAACGTGACTTGCTTTTCTGGAGACAGAGAGAGGAGGATACCTCTTCTCTGATTCTGTCTCTTTCTCTCTCCCCCCCTCTCCCTCACGCATGCATGGACACTCACACACAAACAAACAGAGATACACATATACACACCTCTGCAATGCGTCAGGGAGGCCCTGATAGGATCAATACTTTGGACCAACTCTAAATTGGACACTACTAAACATTCAAACCCTGCTTAGCAAAGTCCTGCAGTGCACCACATACTAATATTCACCTCGGGAATGAACGCAAACGCTCACACACACACACATCCACACACTTACATCATATGCCCCAGCTTTGATCTGCTGATAAAGTTTGTGCTGATCTTCATCCCAGAATGGAGGATATCCAACTAACAAGATATAGAGAATAACACCTGACAGAAAACAAGAGAGCAAGTGAATGAGACAGATCATGGTACAACACTTAAATAATTTTTCATTAAATAAAATATTGTACATTTCATAACAATCTTAAGCACATTGGAATGCATCATTAATAGTATAATATAGTAAATGAAATACATTAAGATGCAAGCATTTTTTTATTGCCACAGGTTAAATTTACCAAAAGTTGAGGCTCTTGACTTACCACAAGCCCATATGTCCACAGGTTTGCCATAGGGGTCCTTCCTCAGGACTTCAGGCGAGAGATAACCAGGGGTGCCCGCAAACCCTGCCCGATGAAATAAATATAATTAACAGATTCCTCTTATTAAATCTCTGGTATACGCTATTTTTGTGTGGTTATGTGAATGGCTCAGTTTACAGTGACCTGCTGGACTCTAATGCAAGACCAGATTATGTAGAGTCACAAGCAAATGCCCATTAATCATCTCGTCCCCGGTAAAGAGTCGGCCAAAAGCTGGCAGCTCGGCTGTTAGCCAAGACACAATGACCTTAGTATGAACTGGAAAATGTCTGTGAGCCTCTTATGTAATGTTTGCACAAATATTCTTTGGCTTCCAAGCGGGCAGACGTATATAAACCTACTGTATATGAAAGAGGACCAGCTCAGCACTATGCTCAAGAGTCATAACGGTCCGGTGCTAATCACAGAGACGGATTAACAGATCCAACACATTTGATGTGTGTGTGTCACTGTTTGTGTTTTCTTACCAAACCAAGCCTGCTGGTCTCCCTGTACTTCAATAGCTAGGCCAAAGTCTGCCAGCTTCACTGCAGCTCCCTTCATCTTACTGGCCAACAACAGGTTCTCAGGCTGAGAGGGAGACACAGACACACATGGTGAAGCAGAATGTAGGACAAGGGATCGAGACAGTGACAGACAGATAGTGACAGGCAGTATTCAGCAGAGGTTCTTGGAAATATTTATATTTGATTTGTTCGAAACAGCTCGTGCGGGGGTGGAGTAAAGGTGTGAGAAAGCGATGGAGAGACGGAGGAGGAAGGGAGAGGATGGGTGGTTGAGAATCTCCACAATGCCTTATATGGGCATGGGTTCGTAGCCATAGAAACCACTCGGGAGTCTTTTAGGCAGCACTGCAGACTGCATGCTAAATGGAAAGTGTACTTAGCGAGAGGCAGCGTGTGTGGCAGCCTTCTAAATGGCCGTTGTTTGGGCAGCAGGACATAAAGGGCCGCAGTAAAAGCCCACTCAGGATAAAAGGCCAACAAATCAGACAGGCAGCGCTCGAGGAAATAACGTTATTCTCTCACACGAGGCGCGCAAACACTCACGAAACCCGCCCACACGTCTGAGACATCCCTCGAGACTGATTTCTTTTCACACTTCTCAGTGTTTCCATGAAAAGGTACATTTCGATACATATTATTATTACTGTCCTTAATACCAATATTATCATCATCACTTAAAAGTGGGTTACGGAGAAAATGACTCACTACCTCTACTCTTTGCATTTGAGCCTATTGGCAGGTTGGAACATCGCAAGCCCCTCCCCCGCTGCTCAATGGTAGGTGTGATGTCACATGGGTTGTCGTGGCAACTCCTGAGGTTCACCTATGCCTTCACCTCCTCTCGGATAATAGACCCCCCCTTACAAAAGTACAAGGTGTGCATGCATGCACGTATGCACTGTTCCAAGTCCTTGTCGTTTCCTTGCCAGTGGTGAGAGACAAACCCCTCCACGTGACCATGACTCACCATCTCTGTGGTCCGCATGAACACGCAAGCACGCGTGTACACACAGACACACAAAGAGTTGCGGTCAAGGACAGACAGGCTGACAGATCTGGGCACAGATAAGAGGAATGGACGGTAGAAACAGTAGATGGGGGGGAGAGAGAGAGAGAGAGAGAGAGAGAGAGAGAGAGAGAGAGAGAGAGAGAGAGAGAGAGAGACGCAAGGGAAAAATAAAAAGGGATGGAAGCAGAAATGCAGAGAGAGAGCTACAGAGAGCCATCTGTGTGTTGCCATGGCCACGAACAGAGGTGTGTGTGCGCATGTGAGTGTGTGGTTGTCACGGTAACGGGCAGCCACTCACCTTGAGGTCTCTGTGCACAATATCATGCTGGTGGATATGATTGACACTCTCCAAGATCTGACTAATGCAATGACTATGTTGAGAGAAGAGGGGACACACAGAGAAAGACATGTCACTCACTGGCCATCATTACAAAAAAAACATGCACATGATTTGTCCGTCATGTATTTTATTGTAGCCTGGTGGATATGGTCTGGTTTTAAAACTAATGCATTTCAATGCAACACTTTTAAAGGAATCGCTAGGAAGATAAAAAACGTCACTCTTGATCAACTGACAGCGGGAAATGAGAGCTGCTGTACATTTTAAGGTTGCTCTGACCAAATGGTTTTTCAATCTTATTTCACAGACTGAAATTTGAACTTTCTAGATAAAATTATGTTTGAGCAAATAAACCTTTAGATGTGGTATGTGGAACTGAAACAATTAGGGAACAATATTTTGGGACTTCTAGTGTCGACGGCAGATATCTGGGCCTCGACTCTATACTCTGTCTGCAGGGCACTGACTTCTTTCTTTTATCCCACGAATCGAACGTTTCTCAACACAAACAAAATCTTGTCCCTCTCCCACAAATTCTGCATATTCACATGTGGAATCTGTTGGTAGAGGTTACTGTTTTGTACCTCTGTACCTCGTCACAGCTTCTTCGATGTGAGGATATGGTCATTTCTCAGTCTATAGACGTGTAAATTCAATTTCTTTGGTTTGTTGAATGTGGGTTGCACAACAAAAGCATTATAAAACGCTACAGTGGCTCTAGGAAATTGTGATAGGCTCGTAAAATGTTGTATCTGTAACTATTGATTGAGAACACATTGCAATCATTTGATAAATTTACAAAGAAAGAAGGACGCATAACAATATAAAACTATAAATCACCCGTTACATTCTAAACAAGAGGAAGTCAATGTTAAATTGCACAACAAACATATATAACATATAACATAACATATCAAAACCTTATCCAGGTTCTCTAGTTTAAACAATCAATACAAAGAATCTTGTGTGGGAAGCCTTCCACCACACAGTCGATAAATCTCTATCCCAGTAGCAATTTAACTAATGTGGGCGTCAATTCAGCTGCCACTAATACCATTGCCATGATTTCTAAATTCTGAATAGCCAGCGTGTTTTCACACCAGTGTGTGTTAGCTCACGATTTGCCTTTTGATGAGTTGACCAGCTTATTACTGTGGCGTAATGCTCAACAATCCCAGTACTTGGGGCTTGTGTCCATGTCTCTGCAAAGGTAAATGGTTCAAAGGTAATGACCAGCTTGAGAAATTGTGGTTACATGGATCTTAAGCTTTGGTTTGTGTGCATGTGTCTCCAAAAGCCCCCTGTGACTAGGAACGAATGAAGACCCCCTAATCCAATTGTACAACAGACTTCATAATCTGCAGACCACAAAGCCAGAGGAAAGAAAGAAGGATGCCACAGAGGAGGAGGAAGTAGAGAGGGAGGAGAAAATGCATAAATGTCAATGTCAACCAAATGTCAGAAAATGAAAAAAAAAAATGGCCAGGACGATTTTACATGAGCCAAGGTGTCGTCTTCGAAATATTTTGTCCATTCAATAGAACAAATCCCAATAAATATTTAATATGTCATAAAAAACTATTTAGAATCAGACATTTTGTGGTGGCTATGCCTGATAATAAATGTAGGAGGAGTGACGCATGACGCCAAATAGAAAAGCGAGACAAGTATATTGATGCACCTGTTGACAAGCGCATTTGCTGACAAGAATACAAGAAAACCAATAACATCCATCAGCATGTGTCTGTGTGTTCACATTCATAAACAGAGTGAGAATTCATACATTTAACAGGATTAAGCTGCATGTTTGCCGCAGAGTGTGTGTGCATGTAAATGTGAGCAGCAGCTTCCATTTGAGACGCTCACCTGGCGTCAGCCTCGCTGTAGTACTCCCTGGCTACAATATCTTCAAAAAGCTCTCCTCCTGTCACCCTGTGAGGGGAGGAAAGGAAGGAAAGGAAAGGTTAAAAAAAACAAGGTGAGGGGAAGAGAGAGAGAGAGAAAGAGAGAGAGAGAGAGAGAAAGACAGATGGGAGAGAGAGAGAGAGAGTTTGTTAGCATACACAAACAGAAACGCTGTCCCATGCATGGACAAAATGTCACTGTGCGTTTGTGTGTGTGTGCAGAATATACTCACAGGTCAAAGACTAGGTAATGAAATCCTTCCTCTGAAATGCTGTCATGGAGTCTCACTGCAACAGAGGGGGGGGGGGGGGGGGGGGGCAGTTAGACAGAACGAAAGACAGGACTACGGGAGAAATAAATGAAGAATTGCTGTCTTTTTTGACTGTTAAACCTCCTCACGAACCTTAAGAGAAAATGCAAAATCTAGATTATTTGAAGAGATGAATGGACCAGGAAGATAAATTACAGTGAACTACGGATGTAATGTATTGATTTTCTTCCACCTCACCGCTGTGATTTAATGTCGCCTTCAGTGGTCAGGGGAATAACCACTAATTAATTAAATTGCACAATCTGATTACTGTCATTAAGTGATGTAAACATTTTGTTTGGGGCAGGATTAACAGTAAAAAAAAAACTAAAAAACAATACAACATCCATCATACGTCAAATTTCTATACCTTTGGGATGCATGTCTGAAAATTAGCAACAGTGATTGTAGGCGGTCATTTTGCTTTTGGTATTTAAAACACAAGTGATGCGTTTGATGCTCTTTAAACAGAAGTAGCTGTCTGCACAGGCTCATATTCACCATGATCGACTTAGTATGACAGTTTCTTCTTTTACCATCCCTCCCTGCATTATTCCAAACTTAACGGGTCACAGGAAAGAGCAGCACATGGATAACTGGGAGACACAGAGGGGTGCATTGAACGCCTCAGGCCTTAATCAGACCAGGTTATAATGGTATGTCCCACAAACATGCGGCTCCGGAATCATCTTACATCGAGGTATTTGTATAATATCCCATTTATTTTATTAGTTTATAGGCTTTAAAAGAAGAGTTTTAAGCTTGGAACCAGGCTACACAGCTAAGAGATTAATCATGACCATAAAAGTTTAAAAAACCTATGCAAATCGCACATGAAAAACTGTAGATGAAGGCAGTGGAGATCAACGAGAGTTTGTAACCAGAATTATCTATTAATTACTAAAGGAGACAAGTAAGTTCTTGGTCAAAGATTGAAACAATTTAATGGTGATTACAGGGATGAGCTCACATTTCTAGTTAGACGGATACTATCCCAGCCCTCCTGTCAATGCAACTCCACAGCAGCAGAATGACAAAGCAGAAACCAGACAGCAGGATCCAGGCGTTAGAAGATGGGGCTGAGATACAGCTTAGGTTTAGTGTCAGGGGAGCCACAGTTATCGTTATGTAAAATGAATATCAGTTGTATAATAAGATGAAGTAGGATGGCCCTGCAGCAAGAAACAAGAGCGACTGCTCTTTCCTCCTCCTCCCATCTTTTCACTCTCCCTCCATCTGTCTCCCACTCCTCCTGTTTTCTTCTCTCCATCTGTCTCTTTTTTGTGCCCTCTTTTGTCCAAACTTTGAATGCATATGATGCCAAATATGTCAAATAAAAGAGGGGAAAGGACAAGAAAGAGAGACAAATCTATAGGGGGGGAATAGGGAAACTAGGCAAGAGGCGAATATGCGCCTGGGGGGACGGATGGAAAACTAGGACAGGAGGAAAAGAGAAATAAGAGCAGCGGGAAAGGTTTCATCGATTCGGTCAGTTTTCCCCCTTTTGTGCCCTTTTACCCCATCTCCTCAGGACACCTCCATTAGAGCTGGAAAATGCTTTTTAATTTTTTATTATCATCATTGTAATATAAATTAGGACACTTATAGGCAGAGTAATACGAAAGGGTCCTTTAACCAGGAAGTGAAGAAAGCATTGGGCATTCCTCATAAATCTCACGGTCTCAGAACAGTCAGCAAACGACAAGCTAAATCAATCACTCACTTATTTTGTGTCTCAAGACAAGATAGGTGATGTCATATCTCTTTGTCATGATAACTCAAAATTGTTTAACCAAAGCTAGTAGTATTGAGCTGGGCATCACTTTTGCATCACAACAGACTCTGAGCCTGTTCTCCGGAGTGCGGTGTCTCAATCTTTAGGAAGCTGGCTCACATAATACCATATGTAAACTTATCCTGCACAGCAAGCAGGTTTACTTCAGAGGATCAGAACAACGGTATGGACCAATACAGGTGATGTCCAGGTACAGTACTTATTCTTAAAGCATGAGCAACACTGTGTGCACACAAAATCACACCGTGCACATTTAGCCTTGTGAACAAAGACTCACCGATGTTGGGGTGCTTCAGGAGACGGCAGATACGAGCCTCTCTCTCAAGCTTCTGATGGTCTGAGGAGAGAAAAGTCACTGTTTAGACGAGTTGCAATCAGAGCAAGAAAGCATGCTTACACTGGTACATGGTAAAACAAGACTTTTGATACATTAGTTGAGATTCCTGCTATAGGCGGGCAGACAAAATAACTTTTTTAAAGTTTCTTCAAAAATATCTATGCATGATGCCATTTCATTCAGTAATGTATCTATTAACATTTAGATTTCAACTTAACATGACTAACTTGTGTAATTTTCTTTGAACTTTTTATTTACTTGAGTAGTTACTTCAGTCACAAACAAAGTAAACATTTGTATTTAAATACTTGCACTACAAGTATTTAAATGGGAATTTTTTGGTGTACATCAATGCAAATATTTTACACCATGGTGCTAACCTTTCAGAGATACAGTACTTGGAAGCTGAGCAGCTGCATTTGCTCCTGAACTGTAAAAGTCACAAGCATAGCTTGAGCAGGGAGTGTGTGGTATTAGTTAAGGTTATTAACCAGTGAGCTAAAATTAATGAGGCTGTGTAGTAATGGGGGAATTCGTTTGCATGTGAGTAAAGGTGTTTGCGTGAAGACCGGATCGGTTATTGAGCGTTGCAGTGTTTGCACTCCTGGCTGGGAGGCGATGCTAACAAGAACACACATGCCCAGTGTCTAAACCAACATCCGTGTATGAAGATTTGACTGAATCCTGTAGCTATGAATGTGCTCGCATGAGTTTGTGCGAGTTGTAAGCACATAAACCACATGACAGTGTAACGCTCCTCCCTCCCACAGTAGCCACAACCGTGCTGTTGAGGTCAGAGGTCGCTTGGGGTAACTAGTGAAGATCCAGATGTGTGTGTGTGTGTGTGTGTGTGTGTGTGTGTGTGTGTGTGTGTGTGTGTGTGTGTGTGTGTGTGTGTGTGTGTGTTATGACTGTGGTATAGCTAACTAAACCCCATAGCTCAACGGGGAGTGCAGCACACAAACTGTGACACAGACGCAAACAATGACGCAGCCTTGCTAAGATTTGCATTCATTTCCCCAGTGCAGCAACAGCCTCAGATATATTTCACATGCTGTTGCTGTGCAATCAAATACCATCTCGACCAACTGTTCCCCTATAGATGCAATAGAGTATGTACAGACATAATATAAGACCACGCTGTTATAGGAAGCAGTGTAGCTTTCTGCAACAGTTTCAGTTTGTCATGTCTTAGCATAATTTCCCAAAACTTGTTCCCTACTTGGATGCGTTTTGAAGCTGACGTCAGCTGTTTTGAAGATCTGTCGTCTGCACTATAGCATGGTGCTACACTCTCCACATCTACCGTCCTCCACCCTCTTTGTCATTTTGCTGCAGGTATAGATTTCCCTCATCTGAGAGAGAGACCTGAACCTCCTACTTACGCCAGTGACACAGAAAGCACGGACACACAGCGCAAAAGGAGGGAGGATTACATGGAACGTCCATTTGCTGGAAGAGGATAACAGCTCCCCTGTGTACGTATGTGTGTTTGTGAATAGCTGACTACCCTGGTGCAGTGTCACTGCAGCACTCACTAATTCATTCAATCTCCTTATTTGTTGGTGCGAGAGTGTGTGGTAGAAGAAGACAGGAAAGAGAGGGCTGGAGGGTAATTACTGGCACTTCCTGCTGCTCTCTAATTGGCCATCTGCCTTGCCGTGGGGCGGGCCCACAGCCATCTTACATCAGCTGAAGAGGATGGAGTGGACCCAACACACGTGCCCGTCTCTCTGCCACACATAGAAAGTCATAAATTTCGCAGAGGATCCCGTTCAATCCGTTTCAGGCAAGTTTACATCGAAACTGGGATATACTGATGCATTCAAACACCGATTTAATTTGGACAGAATACATAGTTATTGATATCGTGACAGTACTTTGGGGGGTTTGTACATTTTCAGTGGGCATTTAAAAAATATGTACGATATCACGCAATTTATTACCTGATAAACAGCACTAAATATAGGGATGCAATATCTTGTTTTACCTCTGCAATAGCTATTGTAAAACCGTTCGTATGCACTTTGCCTAAGGGTTAGAACGAATATGTTTTTATTGTTTTGCGTTTGCCAGCAGGTAGCTGCTTTCACACACTTGAGGAATAAAATGCTTCCAAATGCCTTGATTAAACAAAATAAAATTCTTATTGACAGTACGTGAAAGTTCTATTTTGTCTTAATACAAAACAACAGTCATAAAAATCATGAACTATGTAAGCAAATCAATAAGTAAGTAATCTCTGCCTCTCTCTCTGAGTCCTCTCTTCTCAATCCAGCTGTTATTACAGACCTGCTGAGCCATCAACATCCCCCCCACCGGCTCTTTTGTAAAGTCATGACCTTTAGGCCATGAACATCAAGGGCTTGTGAGAAATTGGATTGATTAAATGCGGCTAAAAATGTTGAAGAAAAAAACAACAAAAACCATAACATTAAATTTTTTTATAAATACCATATTTATATAGACATATGTGGTTTAAACTGTCAGAAGCTCTGTCCCAAGAATGTATACGATTACAATACAGAAACTGAATTTATTACTGAATGAGGTATTCTTGCTTTTGTAACAGAACCCAGAAGGTTTGGTTGAACAGGTTTTACTTTGGCTCTCTAGAGCAAAAAAGAAAGCTCATGTAAATTATACTTGTAAACTTCCGCGACACACCACCAATTCAGACAAAGCCCTAAGCCCCCCTTTTCTGATCAATGGCAGGAAACACACAGAGGGTAGTGTGACAATTAGACTGAAGCGCAATTCTGTTTCACTTCATTACTCAGACTGACAATCTTACTCATGTTGGCTGATATCAGTCGCAGTGGGAAGGTGGTATCTGTTGTTAGAACGATTTGACTTAATGTTTTACAAGATGTTTTAAGAAACATGTTGATATCTCTTAATGTGGACTTACAACTATACATTTTCATTGTTTTTCATGCATATGTCTCGGTAGCTAGCTACGTTAAAAAGGGACACCCCCCAATCCTAATCTGGATGACAAAAGTCTCAAAATCAGCTGCTTTTGCATTCAGGGAAAAATCCACCACCAAATCTTAAATCACTGCACAAATCAGAGACACAGGCAGTGAGTCAGAGGTCTGAACCGTGTCATCACTCAGGCGAGATGACGGCTGAGTCTTCCTGATTTGACCACAGTAATTATGAAACAGAGTTTAGCTGCGGGAGGTGAGCTTAGACCTAACAGGCAGGAGTAGGGGAAACTGCTGAACAATAAATAAAATTAGTCGAAGAGCACAACTTAAATTATTCTCACTGGGACAATCATACCGCCCCAGGACACTGAATGTAGGACACTACGACGATGTTGAGGAGGAAAAGTACAAGGGCAGCACATCAAAGTGGATAGTCTGTCTCAGTCTGACACACACACACACACACACTTGCAGCAGACAATGCAGTAGCCATCTACATTCCACAGTCTTTTAAATCTACAAAAAAATAAAACAGAGCGCCCTTCAGAGCGCCCTTCGCAGTGAAAGTCGTAACACACCCAGCGCGGCAATATCTGCACTTTCGTATGCAACTAATAGCATGTGGAGTTTTATAGAATATGAACTAAAATATATATAGGAGACAAAAACATTATAATCAAGACCCTTGATTCTCTGGGTGAAAGTCAGGTGCATGATTTTTGTGAGCGTGGGAGTGTCTTGTGCACACGGCTGCCCACTTGCATCCACCTCCAACTGCTTGTAGGCTGGACTATCCCAGCGCCAACTGCCTACATCCATCCCTGACATCCCTTTCTTCCTCTCGCTTCCTTCCTTCTTTCATGTCCTTCCTTCTTTCCTCAGACTCCCTCCCTACACCCCCACCTCCTCCCCCCTCCTCAGATTACTGCAGTGTTTACCAGAGCTTTGAGAGACTTACCCACCAGGCCACGCGTGAGGTCAGACTCGCCCCATCGGGCTAAAAAAAACCACCCAAATCCTACCGGGCAAGCTGCCTGCTCATGCACTGGATGGCTCCATGTGTGGACAATGTTGTGTTTTGTGTGTGTGTAGGTGCATGTTAGCGTCAGACGCACGGCCTACAGCAATTCTTCTCTTCGCCCCTTGTTTCCTCCTTCTCTCGGCCTATAGTGTCTCGCTCTCTCTTTCTCTCATTTCACCTTTCTTCCTTGGTGCAGAGTGTCACTGACCTCCTTGCAAGACTATAAAATCTCCTCCTCTTCGTATCCTGGACGGGCTTTTCTTCTACCCGAGGCAAAAACACACACATATATACACAGGCCTACATTGTGCTTCGCACCTCAGTAAAGAGCCAACCGTTTTCTGCTAAGCCCTTACTTTTCCTTGGTGGGACATTTATACCAGGATCTGCCCTATGTGCACACTTGGATGGCCGGGTTAGAACAATAACGGCATTACAACACACTCACAAACGCCTCACTGACATGCTCTATTAGCTTACTATTAGTTTTCCCTCAAACACACACATCGGAAAAAACTGAGCAAACAGGGAGGCGCCTATGGAATCCATGAGGTCTTAGTGGTTGATGAGATACATTTAGCATAAGTGGATTAGCCTCAATACGAACCAATCCCCCATCGTGGAAAGACAAAAGAAAGGCAGTGAGGGCGATTGGCACAGAGATAATGAGGTAGTGTGCAGGTAAGGAGAACAAATCAATCCAGGTATGTGTGTGAATGTCAGGAAGGTGTGTAGTTCTTATTTGTCAGATAAAAAAAAAAGGAGAAAGCAATTAAGCATTCGAGTCTGGAGACAGGGGAGGTTCTGACACACTGAAATGAGCTTTCATCATTGATACGAAATGGCACGCCACACCGGGCGAGTGCACGTGGGCATGAATATACGCAGGGTTATGTGAATACACCGAGGCAACAATTAATAAGATAACAGTATCGAGAGATCATTCATGTGCTGCCAATACTTATTGCTTTATTTCAGTCCTGTGTGTGTGTGTGTGTGTGTGTGTGTGTGTGTATGTGTGTGTCCAAGTCATGAGGAGCTTCTCAGGACTTTGGATCTATTAGTTGTCCAGCAGCTGCATAATGATACCTCAGAGGAGTGATTGAGAGTTATTCAATACAGTGTTTATGGGCGGTCATTAAACCACGAAGAAGTTGCTGATTTATACTCCCAACAGACGATGATTGCATAAAATGTTTTACCTGCTACTGGAATTATGGGATTCTGGTTCATATGTAAACTTTACCAATAAGGCAGAGCGATCAGTGAGATGAACTGCTTCATAGCAATATTGAAATTATAGGATTTCTATATTAATAGGAGGCGGCACCTTGATCTAGTTCATTGGATTATTCCCAAGACACTTATGTCATCCACGGAATGTTACTCAATAAATTTCCAGAGCCTTTATTGAATACCAAGAAAGAGCAATGTTGTAATTTGAAAATTTACAGAGCTCCTTCGCAATATGCATCACAAACAAAGAACAAGCACATAACTGCGTGTGTGTGTGAGCGTGCGTGGTGTGTTACCATACCTCTGGCAGACAGCTTCTTAGTGTTGATGATTTTTGCAGCATACTCCTGTCCTGATGACTTCTTTACACACCTACGCACCACTGAAAAAGCTCCCCTAAGAAGAAAGAACATCAAGATCCAAAAATCAATTCCATTTCAGATGCGCTCTCTCTCTCACTCTCTCTCATAAACACAGACACACTGTGACATTTGAAACTGCATCCATGCGTTAGGCAGTAGTTTGTTTGTGTATGCTAACAATCTTCGACTTTCTCTCTCTTACACACACACACACGGACAGAGACACACAAACAGGATTATCAGCGCATCCGCATACACAATATGAAAACCTGAGCAACAATCACTTAAAATGACTTCATCTCCAGCACGAGTGCTGGCACACATGGATTGATGAATGACCACGCACTTTTGTTAATCTCTGATGGACACTCAATACAATGCAACCTATTGCTCTGACGGAAATTCAATTTCAACCAGCCATCTCCAAGAATGAATGGGCATCATCATGCACAACAATATGCAACATTTAACGCATTCATATGGTAACAATGTTCCGTTATAAAATCAGCTCAAGCAGAAAGGAAAGTGCTTAACACGGTCATATTGACCTAAATGCCTCACATTTTCACCTGCTTGCTTATATGGTGATGGTTCAATTTTGAGGAGAAGTCATTACCTCTGCAAAGGAGGTTATGTGTTATCTGTTTTTGTTTGTCTGTTACAAAGCAGAAATACACAAAACCTACTGGATGGATTACCATGTAACTTTATGGAAGGGTGCAGTATGGATCAGGGAAGCTAATCCATGTGCCTTTTTTCACTTTTCTTTAGCATTGCCAGATTTTTCAACATTTTCATTGATTCTCAGAAAAATACATGTGAATCTTGATTAAAAGATTCAGATGAGCATGTGCAATTCTGTGCAGATCCAAATAAGTGGATTTAAGGTTTTTTTTTCAGCTACCAATGAGTAGCTGACAAACGCAACGTAGCCTTAGCAATAAGGCTTGTTTCAATCTGAGCGGACTGTTGGGCCTTGGCAGAGTCATGCAATTCGAGCAGTGCAAGATTTTTTTGGGTGCCGAAATCAGAGCCTGTACTAAGCTGCAGTATCTGGCCCTCTTCACATCTTTCCTGAAAAGGGAAGGCTGCTTTTTACCGAATGCACTACTCCTGATCACACACGGAGGGCTGCTTCTTACTGCTGCACTCCGACCACTCTGCTTTCGGTTTCAATTATTTACCAGTAAATGAGAGGTGACAGCAGTGCAAGTCAGTGCTCTGACGTTAATAACCTATGACAGAGCAAAATGCATTAACAAGCGGGCAGAGGAACATAAGCCGAGGCGAGCTGTCAGCGTGGAGGAGAGAATCAAGAGCAGTGGAGCCCTGATACACTGTGATCGTGTGGGTGTATCTGCATGTATGCGTGTGCAAGTGCACTGGCTGTGCAATCAGCGCTGTGGATTATTAGGCAGATAGTGAAGATGGCAGCTGGAAATTGAGGCTGGTGCATCTTTATGGAGCCGCCCTGCCACCGCTGCTTTGGGCACAACCCGGGGGCGGGGGCGCTTCACCGGCCAAGAACAACAGATGCTGCCGCTGCTGCTGCTGATTATGATGATGAAACAGAGGAGGCAGTGGCCCGGTTTTCTTGCCGTCATGAAAATACCGAGAAAACACGTCACTGCCTCCTGCACGGTAAATCACCAAATGTGCCATTGGATTAAAACTGCATGAGCTGTTCGATCAGCGGCCACAGCTTCTATACATTTATTGATAACATCGCGATCGGGGGCCGGCGGCTGTGCGGAGCCTCTCAGTGCGTATTACGGCGCAAACACAACGCAGCCAATAACTTCCTCATGAAATGATCCAGGGGTACGTGACGTTACTCAACGCGGTTACACAAATCATCTGCAGCTGCTCGGGGGGGAGGAAGGAAAAAAAAAAAGGGTGATCGGCCTAGTTCGCTGCCGACCACAGCCTCTGGTCTGAGCCCGCACGGAGCTGTCAGAACCCCGGGGGCCGGTGACATGTCAACGGGGCTGCGTCTCCTTCCTGCGTCTCCAGCGGGCCCCGCTGACGGCTCCACCGGACACGGCTGGCGAGCACCAGAGTGCCGCTGCATGCATCGATATTTTTACATTCGTCACCATTAGCACCGGGGGGGGGCGGGGGAGAGAGACAAAAAAAAGACGCAACGCTGCTGGGCTAACGCAGCTAGTATATCAATATCGGCGTGGTAGCTAGTCGCTCTCTCTGTTAATGCGGCGGGGCAAGCTAGTTAGCCGTTAGCAGCGGTAAATTTAGCCGGACTGCACCAACAACACACGCCGCTTCACGCCCGCTGACACACATCATTCAAAGCGCTGCGACGCGACAGGGCTAGTTCGTCTAGCTAGCGCCGTGCTAGGTGGCTAGCGAGGAGTGCAGTGAGTGAGGCGAGGTTGCGGGGGTGGGCGTTGGGGAGGGGGGACACACACAAAACGACAAGGCAGACACGGTGCACACTGGGCTGGCTGCTTACTTCCCGAGCTCCTCGTACAGCTGGTACTCGTCGGTGAACCTGGTGGAAGTCACGGGGGTCGCCATGGTCGTGGCTGTGAGAGAGGCGGCGGAGCCCGAGCCTTGGGGTACGACGGCGGCTGGCTCTCTCGTAACGGGGTCCGGGGAGGAGAAGGTGGAGGAGAAGAAGAAGAAGAAGGAGAAGAAGAGAAGAAGAAGAAGAAGCAGAAGGAGGAGGGTAGCCTAGCCTCCGACACTGGAGCACCGATCTGACAGGCAGGCAAGACTGGAGAGGAGAGAGGCGAGCAGGGGACGGAAAGGGAGGGGCTGGGGAGAGGAGGAGGAGGAGGAGGAGTGATGATGATGATGGTGCGTGGTGTGTGCGCGCGTGTGTTCGTGTGTGTCTGTGCAGAGGGAAGGAATCCTCGCGAGATCAGGCTCCTTCAGCATGAGACTATAAGGCCTGAGGATCAGTGAAGTCACTGCAAATGTGGGGAGAAGGCGCTGAATTCTTTGCCTTGTTTAGAGCGGGCGAACCCTCTGGTGGCGGGGGCTGGGGGGTGCAGCATCGTGATGCCACATATTGTCGCTAGCGTGCACGATCCGGCCGCCCCGCATGTTCCCGTCTTGAGAACGTGGCTGTGACATCCAGTTCCTGTTTCCCCTCGTTATCTGCAAGAACAAAAGAAATAGAGGAAAACATCACGGCGTCATTTTTGCTGCACTGTTTGGGATACACCCAAGCCCGGGTCACACCTCACTGCAGCAGAGAGGCAAACTGTGACACGCACACACACACACACACACACACTCACAGGCTGCACAAGTCCACGCAAATGCAAACACACACACATACGCTACACAGATCAATATTGATTAGTGCAGCCCTTACTCTCAGTAGAATAAAGGCCTTTTCTAAAACACAGATTTTGCCTTTGCATTCAGGAGTGTGTGCGTGTGTGTGTGTGTGTGTGTGTGTGTGTGTGTGTGTGTGTGTGTGTGTGTGTGTGTGTGTGTGTGTGTGTGTGTGTGTGTGTGTGTGTGTGTGTGTGTGTGTGTGTTTGTGTGTGTGTGAGAAAGAAGCACTATGATTAAGAGGGGGAATAGTGTGACTCGCTGTATCAGGTTCCCGCAGACCAGCGTGTACCTATTTTTTCTCCTTTGGTTTAGTTTATTTCCACAGTGTGAGGGCCGTTGGCTTGGTGGCGCTAGAAGATGGTGTCACACGGATCCAGAGTGCCTTGCTAAATGTTTAATGTGGCATGAGTGGGAGGCCATCAGAGGACAGGCGGGTGGGGCTGGAGGGAGCCCTCCCAGCTTCAGAGTTTAGAGGCCCCCTTGTGTGTGTGACTCCGTATGTGTGTGTGTGAGTGTGTGTGTGTGTGTGTGTGTGTGTGTCTGCCTGCTCAGCACTCCGGCTCAGAGGTGGCACGGCGAGCAGCACATAGACACACCGACAGAGACGAGCCGAATGGTGATTTCACTCGAAAATCTTTATGCGTGGTTGACGGCGTGGGAACACAAAGCCGAAGCGCTGAGAAGTTCAAATATTATGAGGCCGCGCTATATCTGCGGTGCGCGAGCCAGCTGAATATGTGATGGAGAGCAGCGAAAGGAGGCCAGCGTGTGTGTGTGTGTGTGTGTTCATGCATGTGTGTGTGTGTGTGTGTGTGTTCCGCGGAAGACAAACGAGCACCGTGCAACGTAGGCTACTCGCCCTCTCCTGCCCTCCTTTTGCTACGTGCTAACCCCTGCTGCCTCGCCTCCTCTTCCTCCACCTCCTCAGCCTCCACAGAAGTTATGTAACGGTGAACTCCTCAGCCCTTTGTTATCTCACACCAACCACACACTGCGCCTTGCCCGCCCGATGAGAGACGGAGAAGCAGAGGAGGGAAGAGGAGTGAGAGCACGGGAGGCCGAGGGAAGAGAAAGTGGGATGGTTTCAGCAGAAAGCGGCGGAGAAAAGAAAGACGGCGATGCTCCCATCATGTAGTATCATGGTTGTGTATAGCCGGACTTGTTGGTTGGGCCCAAGGGCCGTTACACACCATTCATCATTTAACTGTGTGCTACAAATTAGACTCTGACTCTCCTCTCCAGCTGATTGTGACTTAGCAGTGACATGAGAAAGAAGGGCAGAGACGCATTTGCAATGGAAAACGCACATGAAGATAGCAGCTATTCACATGTTCCTATGCCACCCTGCTGTGAATCACACTCAGCACTTCTTAAAATGGCAAAAAGATGTTGATACTCTCACGCGACCCACGCTCATAGAAAATTCAGATTGGAAAAGCTCATAGAAAGAAATGGGCACAGTTTCTTTTTTAGGATATGATTAGAAAATAGACTAGTGATTTAATAGGTTGAATAGCAAAATCTTTATAGCATTTGTCTTTTGGCATGGTGTCAGTTGAAGCCTTGAGGGAAATTAATATTGTTTTCTTGCTGCAATGTTTTATATCGAGCCGAATAACATATCTTTTGTTACACAAGTTGTTGTGGAAATAAACAAATAGAAAACCAGTTGAGTCAATCTTTCAAACTTAAACATATAAGCCAAACATGTGAACAGTAATGAGGCAAATTCACTTTAATTTCCATAACGACATAGACGATAAAAACAAAATTCATTGCAGAGAAACCAGGCAGGATGAACGCAAATTGTTCTTACTTCACTCTGCACCAAAGACTGTTTATAAAAAGCTGTGCACACGACGTCCATTACACAAACAATGGAGACGTGACAGTTTGAAGAGGAATCCCAAGACAGAGTAGCTCTGGAACATGACCACAGGCCAAATAAACAGGCAGGTTTAGAACACGTCCTGCACTAGTCGTTTATACCTCCATGCCTTTTGGAGTCACGACCTCTGTGGCAAACTCTCTGTAGGCAGGATAGACTTGTGCAATCAGAGCTTCACTCGCTGTCGTACATTTAGAAAGGACTTTTCATTTCTACTGACTAATGAGGGTGAATACGCCATCTGTTACATCATCACAACCGAGAGGGTGCATGGGGCCCAGAGCTGAGTCATGACTGTCCTGTTCCCTCATCACTGTTTTGGAGAAATAATCTGAATGGGGCGGGAGAGGGGAGAAGTGAATGAGTAACGCTCCTTGTTGCTTCAGCAGATATACTGTTGTGGTGCCCCCCCCCCTCTCCCCCAACTGCTCAGGAAGTCAGTCATTCTCGGTTTCTTTTTTGGCAGCAGCATCCATCCAGGGCATTTGTGTGTGTGTGTGTGTGTGTGTGTGTGTGTGTGTGTGTCTGTGTGTGTGTGTGTGTGTGTGTGTGTGTGTGTGTGTGTGTGTAAAGTGGTTGGTGCTGCAGATGAAATGCCAGGGCGTTCACTCATCTTGGCCAGAATAAATAAGTGATGGTAAATTTCTAAATATCACACTCCTACTTTACTTAAGGGCACCGCAACAAAGGAACTATGATGTAAAAAAATATATATATATATATGTAAGTATAGCTGAATGATAATAAATATCATAATAAATCTACTAAATGAAACATAGTAAATCAGAACTACAGATAATAACAAAAACTTTAATTACATCACAAAAAGTAGTCAGCGAATTAAATTTCCTCTAGAGATAGAGTTTGAAATCTGGACTTTTAGAGGTGCATTCAGTAAATGGCTGTCTCCACAAGAGCTCAGTCAAGTGGAGATATTGGCTGTCAGTTGTACTATTGTTATTATTTTCAGCAGCATCTGCGAAAGGATTTAACAATAAAACAACACCATATAGCTCGCTTAGTGGTTAACTAATCAACTAATATTAAAATAATCTGCAACTATTTTTTACGACCGATTGATGTAAAACTGCATAAAAAGGGGATCTTTTAATTTGGAGTAGGAACAACAGGGGGGATTACAAAGCAAAACCTAGATGACCATTTCTATGAGTAAATTATGAAACTGTGCACTTATTAAAGTTACAAAGGGATTTACAAAATTCATGGGCATGAAACAACACAAACGAAACAGGAAAACAAATCTAACGAGTAAGAAAATAAAAGTAAGAAAAATAATGAACGACAAAAAAAAACATCCATTACAACCAGTTAAAAATCGGATGTTAAATGGGCTTAAAATATTTTTTATGTACTGATTTAAAAACAGGTATTCCAGATCCTCAGGGCCCTCAACTAGAAACTAATAGGTGATGGTTGGAAGATATCGGAATAGAGGGAGTTATGGGCTCTGTAATGAAACAGAAACGTTGAGGGTAAAAAATTACTACTATAAAAGACTCTTAACATCATTCCTAAATTTCACCGGCACGAATGAATCAGTCAATAACTTTGGTCAATCAATTACTTTGAGCGTTGGAGTCTTCATCTGCCCCCATTGTTCTGCAAATGTGCTAGAAGTGGACTCTGCCTCCACCGTCTGTTCACAGCAGGTAAAGCTGCAGCATTGGAGCCTGGAAAAGGAAAAACAGCAACTTTCACCCCTGTAAGAATGCAGCTGTTCAATGCTTTCTTAAAATCATTGATCCACAAACTTACAAGAAGTGTATTGCATTGAAAAATAACAAGAATAGCACTTAGTAATTACCAAATAATCCTACACGCATGTCTAACTCTTATAAGAGAAAAAGAAAAAGAAAACAAGAATGATTCATGTGCTATTTGGTGTTAGATAGATAGATAGATACTGTAGATAGACAAATTAGCCTAATTACTAAAAGTCTGCATACTAAG
This sequence comes from Pleuronectes platessa, assembly GCF_947347685.1. Classification (NCBI taxonomy): domain Eukaryota; kingdom Metazoa; phylum Chordata; class Actinopteri; order Pleuronectiformes; family Pleuronectidae; genus Pleuronectes; species Pleuronectes platessa. The sequence goes on along the minus strand of NC_070646.1, from coordinate 8,858,629 downwards.
CATCCCAACGTAATTTTATTTAAAAGAAAAAATAATAAATACCCTCTAAATTTAAAAAGCAATCTTCTTATTGTGCACCAATTGCCTGTGCAGAAAATCTACACAGGCTGTTTTATTTTATTTAAATGAAACTGAAGGTTACACTTCCGAAAAAAACTAAGAGTTGCAGCTCACACAAGGACTGTGCAGACAGGAAGCACCGCCTTCCGTGTTTGTCACCATCACATGGAGGTTTGATGGTTTCTTTTTTGTACAGGATCTGTTGCAAATTCTTCTCACGAGTAGCTGCGGAAATGACAGCCGTTACCCAAACCACTGCTGAAGCAGGTAGGTCTTTTCTTAATGTATTGTTCTGTCGCTTTGACTGATCCCGTGTGTGAAAGAATGTTGTTTGTTTTTACAGTTTGCCCGACCGAAAGTATGCAGGGAAGTTAACCTCTCAGATGAAGACCGCTGATGAAGAGCATCGATGAACAGATCACGGAGAGGATGTGAAAAACATGGAGGAAAAGAGTGCTGCTGATGAAACAGATGAGGTTTTGCAAGGTGAGAAAGTCAAATCTAGAACCAGAGGGGAACTCGGTGAACACATACCGTACATTCCACAAGGCAGATGGACCACTTTATTGCCATATTTAATTTACATAATATACATATAAGGTAAACCATCCTCTATATCGAAGTGAATGAAGATCACCTTGCTGAAAATACTTATTTTGATTTTGAAAATATGGATCATCCAGATCTGCACAAAATGTCACCTGTTCATAAAGACAAGCACTCTATGGATTGATTTAGCATAAAGATCTGTGGATTATCTCTTGAGAAAAAAAAAAAACTAATGTAAAAATACAACAATATCTTGATCAGCCCCTGATTGGCTCTGCACCAAAAATGTTATGGCTTCTTCCTTGGGTTGTGATACAGCCCTCCACAACATTTCATGGATATCGGTTGTGTGGTTTTTGCCGTAATCCTGCTGCCTAAACGCAGATGAAAACATAACCTGGGGTAAAAATACTAAGCACTGCAAGAAAGTGGATCCAGTGCTGAGATAAGATTTGTCAATAACATTGAGGTTCAAGAACTCAGTTTTACTCCAGCGATCATTTACTACAATACAATTTTCCATCTCAACCTGTTGTTTTGTTGTTTCTCTCAGGGTCTCTTCCGTCTATACAGGATCTGGGTCATAATTTACCTCCCAGCATCTCTGCTCAGAGTGGAAGCATCGTGGTCGCTCCCTTCATCCACAATTCTAACATCGGAAACTTAAACATCACTATCACCTCAGTCAGCCAAGGTATATAGACACAGTATAAACAGTGAATGTAAAAGACGAGGCTCGGGCTCTGCTGATGTCTTATTTTCTTCCTCAGCAGGTAGTATCCTTCGAGAACTGAACCAAGACAGCTGTGAGTCTCTGCAGCCCCAAAGTGAGTAGCTAGCCCGTCTAGGAATTTGACATATTCACAGAAAAGTTTTAATCCTGAAATTGAAATGAACTTCGAACGCATTTTCACAGGCAACAAAGTAGCCGAATGTCAACGGAAACTGCGAGAGACGCTAAAGAGGAAGTTCAGCCACCTGTTTGAAGGGCTCACAGACAAGGAAAACCAAATACCCCTCAATAAAATCTACACAGAGCTCTACATCACTGAGGGTGGAAGTGCCGAGGTCAATAAGGAACATGAGGTGAGGCAGATTGAGGCGGCATCCAGGATGCATGTGGCCCAGGAGAAATCAATCCACTGCAATGAACTCTTTGCTCCTCCACCAGGACCACACCACCACCATATCAGAACGGTGATCACGAGGGGAGTGGCCGGCATCGGAAAAACGGTATCCGCCAATAAATTTACTCTAGACTGGGCTGATAAGATAGCTAACACCGACCTGGAGTTTGTGTTCCCCCTCGCTTTCCGAGAGCTGAATCTGATGACAGAAAAAAACTACAGTCTAGAGGAGCTTCTCAGCGTCTTTTTCCCTGATACGAAAGACACAGGAATCTTCACTAATAGTAAAAGTAAAATGCTCTTCATCCTGGACGGTCTGGACGAGAGCCGCCTGCACTTGGACTTCCACAAGATTGAAATCGTCTCCGATGTGAAGCAGGCCACCAAAATGGCCGTGCTTGTGACCAATCTCGTCAGGGGGACACTGCTCCCCCTGAGTCTTGTTTGGATCACGTCTCGCCCAGTGGCTTCCTGTCAGATACCCGACGAGTATGTTGACCGGGTGACCGAGGTCCGGGGGTTCAACAACCAGCAGAAAGACGACTACTTCCGGAAGAAAATTGCAGACGAAGGATTGGCAAACAGGGTGATCGCCCACGTGAAATCCTGCAGGAGTCTTCACATCATGTGCCACATACCAGTCTTCTGCTGGATGGCGGCGAGAGTTCTCGAGCAACAGTTGGCGATGACCGACAGTAAAGACACGCCAAAGACTCTCACTAAAATGTACATACAATTCCTGTCTTTGTATGAGCTGACCATGAAGAAGAGGCTGCCTGGAAGACGAGACTCAAACGCTGATGTCCGAGATAACCTCATCTCGCTGGGCAAACTGGCCTTTAAAGGGCTGGAGAAGGGCCGCTTGATCTTCTATGAAAAAGATCTCATCAAATACGAAATAAGCATTTCGCAGGCCTCCATGTTCTCAGGAGTCTACACACAGATCTTCAGCGAGGAGCTGTCAATAGGCGAGGAGAAGATGTTCTGCTTCGTGCACCTGAGCTTGCAGGAATTTTTCGCCGCATTGTACGTCTTCCTCATGTTCCACAACGAAAACCTCAACGTCCTGGTGAAGAAGTCGTCTGCCTCGAGACTCTTCCAGTTCCGAGACACTTCAGAGCTCATTCTCTATAAGGAGGCCGTGGAAAAGACTCTGAAGTGTGAGAAGGGTCATTTTGACGTCTTTCTGCGCTTTCTGTTGGGCCTGTCTCTGGATTCCAGTCAGACCCTGTTGAAACATGTAATGACCAGCAACAGAACAAACCAACGGACCAGAGCAGAGATCATCAAACACATCAAGGAGAGGATCAGGTCGAGTCCGTCCACAGACAGGTGCCTCAATCTCTTCCACTGCCTCTACGAGCTGAACGACCACTCGCTCGTGGAGGAGATTCAGAGCTACCTCCGCTCGGGCAGTCTGAAAAAAGCCAATCTGTCCCCTGCACAGTGGGCCACTCTGGTCTTTGTCCTGTTGACGTCAGAGGAAGACCTGAGTGTGTTTGAGCTGAGCAACTACACCAGGTCAGAGAAGGGACTTGTGAGGCTGCTGCCTGTTGTCAAAACAGCTCAAGTGGCAAAGTAAGTGTTTAGATGAAAGTCTACTTGGTAGAGCACATACCGTTTGCCAAGGCACAGCAGTCCTTTAAAATTCAACCACGCTGCACTAAAGACTGTAGTCTAGCCCCCTGATGGCCTACCTCCTCCATGTTAGTGCATAGGAAAACGAGCAAACTCAAATAATTAAAGTTTGTGTCAAATAAAACAATTTTTAAGCTGTTTTCTGTCATTTTAGGTGTAGTAAGGACACCTGCTCATCCTATTCTGAGTGTGTGTGTGTGTGTGTGTGGGGGGGGGGGGGGGGGCTAAAATAGAGTCTGTCTAGCCAACAGCATACGGATGAGGGGCCACTTCAGGCAATGATGTTGCCTTCTGGCCCTTTTGTGGCCCAGACAGATTGGATGTGAGTCTAAAGTTGCCCACTTGTAAAAACAATAAATGTAGCCCAAATGTCCCAACACTAAGGTGAGCCTTTTTGGCAAACATATGGTGCTCTAGGCAAGTTGTAATCTGGAGGTGAACCTAAAGTGGCACATATTGTAAATGGTAAATATGACCCAGATAGTACTAACATATATTTGGGCCACCTTTGACCTATAGCTCACCCAGACATGGCAAACAGGAACGGGCAACCAAAGTGCCATCACTCCATGCTGTGTGTGAGCCGGATGTGGAATGTCCGGGCCATATCAAGGTCAAAACAATTTTGCAACCTGGATATCATTTCTTTATTACATTTTTGACCTCTCCTCTCGCCTTTTCTATTCCAGTCTAAAATCATGTAATCTCACTGTGACCTGCTGTGAAATCCTGGCAAACTGCATCGGCTCATCTATAATTAGAGATCTGGACCTGAGCAACAACAACCTGACAGACTCTGGGATTATACTGCTCTCTGCTGGACTGAAGAAGATCAAACTGGAGACACTGAGGTCAAAACCTGACATGTTTCTTTCTTTTTTACTCCAAGGTTTTTTATCTGTGAGCGTATGGTTTTAGACTTTCTCTCTTTTCTCTGTGCTTTTAGACTGAGGAGCTGCAACTTGACTGATCAATGCTGCGAAGCCCTGGCCTCATTTCTCAGCTCGGCATCCTGCCAGCTCAAAGTCCTGGACCTCACTGACAACGACTTTCAGGACACAGGAATCTCAGTGCTCGCCGGTGGACTGGGGAGTCCTCATTGCAAACTTGAAGTACTCATGTGAGTGCCCTCGAGTGAAATTCCATCCCAGATGAATTATTTAAAAGGAGTGTACAGTGCAGAGCCAAACATGCAGACTCTGCTCGCTGCTGTCATTTGTGATGGAGATCAAGACGGATAAAATGTCTCGGTGTCTTCTCTCGAAGTTTGTCCCTGTGCGGAGTGACAGAAGAAGGCTGCACTTACCTGGCGTCTGCTCTGAACTCATCCCGTCTGAGGGACCTCAACCTGAGCTATAACCACCCAGGAGACCTGGGCCTGAAGCTGCTGTCTGTTCTGCTGGACGACCCACAATGCAGCCTGCAGAAACTCAGGTAGAGTCCACTAAAGAGCCGGAACGAGGAATAAGTCATTAAAATCCACCACAGAGCCCTGCATTGATAATAGCAAACTGTTTTTATTTTATTAAGAGAATGTTTATTTCATGACTTTACGGTAAAAGTGAATGTTGGCCAAAATATAGATTGTTTTTAGCCTGATATCAGTATCAGTCTAAACATGTAATATTGGTCAGGCTCCGCTATCAACAGTCAAAAGTAATAATTATACCTCCAGGGGTGGAGGACTGGGGCCAGGGGAGGACTGGGGCCAGGGGAGCACTAGTCCAGGCCGATCTGATTGGCTCCCTGTCCTGTCATTAGTCTTTAGAAAACTAAAATCACATACTAACAACTCTAGGAATGAATGACAATTTTCGAAATGTATTGAATTATGTGTGTCTTGCTCAAAGTCATGGAGCTAACAGTAAACAAACAGTGGTAGTTAATGTGCATTACATTTCTTCTACATCTGTTCTACTATTATGTTTTAGTGTGGAAGAGTGTGGTGAATCCAGGATTCAGCCAGGCCCAAAGAAATGTGAGTAACCAGCACTTTGTGTTTCTACTTCGTTGTTTCCGTCTTATCTCATAAAACAGCTCCGGGTAACATTTAACCCTGAAAAACATTTCTGTTGAATTGAATCAGATATCACCAAACTCAACCTGGACCCAAACACAGCACACAAAGACCTGGCTCTGTCCGAGGAGAACACGAAAGCGGAGCGTTGGACGAAGCAGCCGTATCCCGACCACCCCGAGAGGTTCGATTTCTGGAGACAGGTGTTGTGTCAAGAGGGACTGAGCGGCCGGTGCTACTGGGAGACAGAGTGGAGCGGGAGAACTTTCATAGGAGTAGCCTACAGACGTATGTGCAGGAAGGGAGAGGAAGCCGACAGCTGGTTGGGCCGGAATGACTCCTCCTGGGGCCTGAGCTGTACAGACGATGGCTTCAGGGCCTTACACAGCACCACAAACACCGCTCTGACCGTCACACCCAGCTCCAACAGAGTAGCAGTCCTTCTGGACTGGTTAGCGGGGACACTGTCGTTCTACCTGGTCTCCTCCCGTGCCTCCCTGACTCTCCTCCACACCTTCCACACTTCCTTCACTGAGGCCGTCTACCCAGGGTTTCAGCTTGCCTGGGTGGGCGCCACAATCAAACTGTGCTAAAATTCACCAGGACATAAATGATTGCTTCAAATTCCTCCTGACCTCAGGACCTCCTCCTGCTCTCTACACTGAAAGGTTCAGTGCATGCAAATAAAAAGTTGAATTATTGCACTGTGGTTATCATCCACCACAATCCAGTGCAGTTTTAGAGCACTAAAGATTTCACTGTGACCTTTGAGCACTGAAAGCATCTGTGAGTCCAATTGACAGCTGGACAAAATTTGGAGGAACTCAGTAAAGGCACAATTGAGATAGAACATGTTCCTGATATATCACATGCATCCGTCCGTCCCGTCACATCCACTTGAGAGGTAGTGGAAAATGTTTTGTTAGGAAAAAAACTAAGGGGAAATTGTACACTAATGTAAATGTCAATAGAAGAACAATGTGAAGTTAATATATGTACATTTGTTATTTCTAATAAAGGCTTTCTCTCGGGGAGACAAAGAAAAACCAAGAGAGAAACAACATGTGGAGTTTCGTTTTAACCTCATTTTATTAGCAGTCCCAAGAGGCCATGAAAAAAACAAATCAAGGAAAAAAGAAGAAATTAAGATTACAGTCGAGACAATGGGTCAAACTCAGTAAACTTAAAGATGGAACAGAGGGCGACACACACACACCAAATGAACACGAAAGTCAAAGTAAAAGAAAAAAAATTAGATCGGAAAGTGATAAATGAAGAACACGGACATTAATCTCATGGGTAGATTGTGTGTGTGTGTGTTGGCTGATCCCTCTGTTCCTCAGAAGAAATTCACCAGGACCGACCCTGCATTCACTCTCACACTCTCTCTCTCCGTCTCTTGCACACACACACAAACACACACAGATCACAAAGCCAGTCTTTATTTCTCCGGTAAAAGCCATGATTTTAAATTTAGGCCATTTTTGTGACAGGGAAACCAACCATCAACAAACCACAGCTGCTCAGGCAGGTCTTTAAAATTGTTATTTTCTTATTAATTCTGTACAGATTATATATTTTATTTACACACTGAACTCAGTCAGTGCGGAGACAACTCAAAGTTTGCAAACATGAACTCATGTCTGTTTATCAGCCTTCCCTCGGTTTATTTCTGTCGGCATGAAAATGCATTTCTATACATTTTAGGACATCAAAACTCTTCATTACAATGGAGTCTGCCGCACTACATACCATCAACAGACAGTATTATCCTCAGTCAGAGGATTATCCATCGCCGTCATGCTGAGATCAAAACTTCACATCCTCCTTTTTTCCTCTTATTTATTCTTTTGTCCTTTATTCCATCCCTGACCTTTCCAAGTGCTGCATAGACTTAAAACTCTCCCAACAGAATCATGACAGTGATTTGAAATACACATCTGGTTTGCCCGTGAGAAAACGGGGGGGGGGGAGATGTTTCCGCCTTAAAAGAAAACTCAACCGAGGCCGATATCAAACAAATCTGCATTATACCAATTACTGTAATGACTGTTTTCAGCGCACCTTATTTTTCAGTGGATCTGTCGACACAGAGCAGATTATATTCTAAATGCAGGTGAAAACTTGCCAGCTGTTCATATAGGTGATTAAATTCACACTTGAACCACATCGGGAAATAAGAATCGGGCAGTGGTCAACTAATCCTCACATCTGGAAACAAACAAAGATGATGATTGGAGGAGCATGGGGAGGGGGTACTAAGGCCATGATTAAATGGGAGAAGAGACAGAAAGAACAGCATTTAATATGTAATTTCATTATGTCTTGTATGTAGATGTCCATCACTCTATTTGGATTTTAATCATATAAAAAGTGTTTGCTATCTAAGGGTCATTTATGCACCCAAAACAGCCTTTCAGTGCTAATAAGACAACACACCGACTACAGTCAACATCAGCCCCCTCCATCGCTCATTTAATCTGTTGCATACATGTAATTGTTCACTTGTGTATATACATTCCCCTCCCTCTTCACTTATTCTGCTCCTGCTGTTAGGGCAGTAGATTACAGGCAGAGAAATCCTCTATTGACATCACATCCTCCCTCTCTCTCTCCCCCCCCCCACACGCACACGCACACTCACACTCCCTCACATGATGAGATCCGCCAGCTGGTCTGTGGCAAACAGCATTGAGAGCTTTAGTTTGTTAGGCTTAAAAAAAGAAGATGATAAAGCGCTTTCTTTCTTTCATGATGAGTGGTGAACCAGGTGGGTTGGGTCAGCGGTGGTCGGGGGTCATACGGGTGAACAAAGGGAAACTCCGAGGGGGAGGGGGCGCCTAGCTGAGAAGCTGGCGGATCTCCTTGTGCATGTGACACAAGAAGTCCACGTATGACGCTCCCCCGCTGGCGCTCTTGTCCTCGACCAGGAAGTGCCTGAATATCAGCTCGGCTTTGTCTTCCTGTTTCACCACCATCAGCTGAGAGGGACAGATGAGAAGAAGTGTAAGGAAGAGAGGAAGAGCAGGGCATGCAGGTGGAGGGCTGGGAGTCAAACATTCGACTGAGGGAGAGAAAAAGAGAGCACTTGCCTTCATGTATCGTGGTCGCTGTGCCCTGAAGGACTCAATAATTTCTCGGAGTCTCTGAGAGAACGGGTTGTCCAGCTCTGGTAGATTTACCTGAGAGTCGGAGGACAGACATTCAGAGACGTCAGAGCACACTTTAACTAACAAGCTTGAATCAATATCACAGCAGTGCTAATAATCTTCTAATAATTGACAAGAGTTGAAAGTTGTTATAATTTACAAACATCACAAAAATGTCCTCATTAATGGAAAATCAATAATAATTGACGTTAGCTTTTAATTACAATTGGTTTGGAATCAAAACAACAACAAAATATCCCTCTGATAAGATTCTCACCATGCTCGGGTCGATCTGGCTGAAGCTCGGCGTGCCAAAGATGTTCAGCAGCAGCTCCTGCTGAACGCTGGCTCCCACCCACAGGAAGAGGTGGAGCCCCGTCTCCAGGATGTATACTCCTCCCTTCGACAGCCTCTCCTCTGAGTCCCTCACTGCCATCGGCAACGACTCGCTTTCAAGCTTGATCTGGAAAAACAAAAAGATGTAACACTATAAGATGCCATCTGCTGATCAAACTGCTCCGTTTGTGTGTGTGAGATCTCACCAGTGGCAGTAGGCGGGGGTAGAAAAAGACGTGGGTCTCTGAGACGTCCATGCCGCTGATCAGCTGCCTCAGGTAAGCCCGGTCGTCCAACGAGACGTCGGCTCCCGGCAGCAGCACGTCGCTCTTCAGCACGCAGTTCAGATAGACGGGTAACAGCTTCATGCACTCTGGGAGAATCAGCTGGAAAATACACATATACAGATTAAGATTACAGACCAAGGTGCTGCTTCAAATACGTTACGACATGTGACCCTGTGATTAGGAGACCATGAGATTTAGATACTTCTAGGATCTAGGACAAACTTTTCTGATAGGATCCTATCTTTTAAACAAAGTAAACATGATGTCAAGTCCTGAACCAGAAATATTTGTGTGGATCATTCTCGAATTAACACAGCACAAAACTTAAAGCAGAGCAGCAAAGTAGTGAATGTGATGTCAGCGGAATGTGAGGGTGCTGATGGTTTCGTACCTGACCAGCCGATGACGGGCTGGCACAGTTCTTCCGGTAGCAGGCCAGAATCTGGGCACACTGATTGATCAGAGTGTCCCTCACCGCCTTAGTTTGGTTGGTCAGGACGCCCCGGAAAGCTGTCGAACACACAAACATAAACCGAAACAGTCACAAAGAATGAAAAGTATAAAATAAATGTATTACTGTATTGCAATGATCTCTTTAAAAAACAACAAACTAATATATTCATGAAGCTGATTATAATTGGAGAGTAAGACATAAGGGGTGTAACATCTTCCACACGTCTTTATTCTGGTGATTTAGCAAAGCCCTGATTCATATTACAAGGCTGCATATCTATGAAGAACAGCCAGTGTTATACTGTTGCTAACTAGCAGCTCCACGGGATAATCTTATCGGCTTTTAGAAAAAAAAAAAATTCTCATGTATTTCTCCACTTACGCATTGTTCAGACTTTCAGAGTAAAATGCTGAGTGTGTAAAATTCTACTGTACGCTCTCCTCCTCCTCCTCCCTGTTGAGCTCTGTGAGCTGTCCTCACCGTATTTGGAGAAGAAGTTGATGATCGTGTCTGTCTCACAGTTGCGATAGAGGTCAGCCAGCTGAGAGCAACAGTTGACAGCCATGTTATGGACGCGGAGACGCCTTTGTCCACTGCAGCTGGTGTACAGCACGGCACACTGGGGTCAAACAAATGAGGCAGAGGTTTCTTATACGTGAAAAGACTTTGTATTTGTTGTTTCTAGGATATTTAAGTCATTCAGAAGTCAAGAAAATCACTGCTTAAAAACACTGAGGGTCCACTCTTAAATTGCTTATTGATCAAGGGTGTTTATTCATTTGGTGCTTAAATATATGATTGAAAACTCAAAATAAAAAGTTGTTTTTGTCACAAAGACATATATGCATACCTGCATGAGTGCCCCTGTCTCCTCGCTGAGCTTGTCATCGTGTTTGAATTCGACAGTGAAGGCCTTGTCACAGTCCAGGCCTGCCAGCTCCACATCTGTGGTATTACTCATGAAGAAGGAGCCGTAGAAGTCTGTCGCTCTGATACCTGAGGGATAGGGGAGGGCGTGGAGTAAAACAGGGCAGGAGATTGTCACATTTCTTTGAATCTGACTATGTTTTTTCGTTTGGTTTTCAGCTAGGGAGTGACTTACCTGTGCTGGTTCGCACCCTCATGACAGCATCAAAACCTACTAGTTTCTGAACGTCTCGCCTGAGGTCATTCAGGAATCGTTCTTGATCAGATGGAGCCTGGATAAAGAAAACAAAAACACAATGAGAAACGAAAGCCTTCAATTCATCAAAACTCAGTATATCATGAACAGCAGGCACCACTCAAAACCATGGATGAAAAAAGCTGCTGGAGCTTCAGGGTTAAGCCTGAAACATGCTTCTGCGTTTTGACGGGCCCGTAAGCGCAAGAGCCCTTCCGGGTCCCTTACGTGCTTATGTATCCCTCCTTACGTGCTGACGGGTGTCGACCCCCTTTTCTAAAATTTACGGCAAAGCTCCGCAAGCTCACTCAGCCCGCAAGGCTGTGATTGGTCTGCTCTACATCCCTTCTGGAGCTGCATTTCCGGTTTCATGCCCCATAATACAGGCAGAAACAACGGGAGATATAGAAGAATGAATATGGACCAAATAGAAGAGCGTTTGGCAGAAGAGATCCGAAAGTATGTCCACTTGTATAACCCGTCACTGACTGGCGTATCTGTCCGCCTGAAAAAGGCTACAAGGAGCCGCAGTAGCTATGTAAATAAACAATCGATGAAGAAGAAAGAAGGCGTCTCTCAGGTCGTCTTCGACAAAAAGCATTACTCCGCCTAGTGTTCTGGCGCGGAATTGCTTTGTAAGACGCGCAACGGTTGGGGAAGCATGAATGACAACGAGTCTTGCTCCACAGCGGCGTGAAAAGACGCAGACGCAGTCGCAGAAGCATGTTTCAGGCTTTAGACTGAAGGATGGAAGAGAGTGATTTCCACTCACCTGGAAGTAAGTGTATTTGTAGACTGAACCTCCGGTGGAGACGGGAACCACTGCTAACGTGGCAACATCCACAAACTGGTTCGGGAAGAGGAAGAGATCTACGCAGCAGCCCTGGGCCACACACTCCTTAGCGAGGGTGTTGTAGAAGCCGGCCTGGGGCTGAAACAGAGACTGAAGAGGAAGGAGAGTCAGCATGAAGGAAGTGAATAAACAAAACATTCTTCAAAATGCTTTGTTAGGTTGAGTTAAAGCACAACTTGCTTGTGTTTACCTTCTCCTTATCCGTCCCAATCAGCTTCTTGTCTTCTCTGTTCTTTAATTTTCCAGGAGCCTCTGCGATTGGCAGAGAGGTGTGGAATACAAACAGCTTTCCAGCACAATCTGCAGCCTGAGAAAATGACACAGCAACATAGAAATCATGCTCTTTATAAGACAAGTATCATGTATACAGACGTATTAAAAGCAGACCGGTTTGATAGTTTGTTTAATAATTTGAGCTTTTCTAATCCTCAAACTGTAAATGATTTATCAAGCCGTTAAAAGACTTTCCCGGCTCTCCAGAGTGCTTACCTTTAGTGCCTCCAGTCCTGCCTGGATTACAGGTCCAAAGACCGTCTCCGTCTCCCTGGTGTCTGCAAACATCTCTGGGATCTGGTCCAGTAAACTGGAAAACACAAACAGCGTGTGATTAAATCGGATCAATTTGACTGTCCATAGAAACCTTGAGGATTTGTGTCAGTGCTTTGCGTCCCTGCCCACCTCTCAATAACTAGCCGGCTTTCGTTTACGTTGACCAGGAAACCATCGAGCAGGGGAACAAACATGTCCGACACATCCGATACCACCAACATCTGTGGCTGGGCCAGGCTCGCCTTGACATTGTAGAAGTGCAAAACTTTGTTGTAGGTGACAAAACCCACCCGCACCACAGAATCTGTTTCTGGGTTCTCCCTGGACACAGACACAAAGGAGGAGATGGGGAAAAGGTCAACATTTGGTCACAGGGTAGAAATGAGTATAGACTAACATTTATCTAATTTGCTTAAATCATATTTTTCCTTTATCAAAACCTTTCCTATTTCCCCCCCCCTTATATTTTTGATTAATTCATTTCTCTTTATCTCCTCACTCTATTTTCAGTCTTTCATTCTTGCTCTAATTTCCTCATTCCCGCTTTCGATCATTGCAATTCTTCCATCAGCCTTTTCTTCACTGGATAATCCCCATCCCCCCTTTATTTTCTTCCATTATTCTTTCCCTGCTTCTAGCAAATGAGCCTTCCCTCTTCTCGTGTGTTACCTGGGCAGGTAGTCGAGAAGGGTCTTGAGTTCCTGGCAGACGATGTTGACCATGCCGCTCTTCACAGCGTTGTAGGACACATCGATGAGGAAGATGTAGGCTGGCGGCTGAGGGAGCTTATTGTTCTGTTGAGGTCGGGACAAGACAAAGTATGAAGATGCGGGTAAATAACGGTAAAATATAATCACGCTGGAACTTCATTTTTATTCAGTTTAATGGGGTGTCTCAAAGTTACATTTTTATCCAATCAATAAATAGTAATCACTGATTCAATCCCAGAATAAAACCAGCTGCTGAGTTGGATCGCAGAGGCAATTCTATGTTAATCTGAATCCTAAATCATGTCTTATTTCGTCAAGAACACAGCTCTACCATATTAATAAAAACTTTCCACACGATGAAGTGATGCAAAGATATAATAAATATATTACAAAGCCTTTAAATATTCTCATGGCTATATTAAGCCACAACAATATTTAAACAGAACATTTAATATCAGTTGCAGATCAGCCTTGGCCTTTTGTGAGTGCACCATCTCATCAATACCAATATCGATTCCTTACCCATCAAGATAACAAACCGTTTTGTTAGCTTCATTGAATCATTTCCAAACTGACGCCCATTAAATAAAACAGACACCGAGCCAATTTCACTGAGACCACATTGAGCCTACAGGCGCTGCTTTTATCAAATAATTGGATAACAACTGACTACACTTCTAATTAATGTAGACCAATCTATGCTGATATTTCCTCTGCGGTTATTGTTATTCCCGATGTTTTCATTCATTATAGTTTCATGCGTAACCGTTGTAAAATTTCTGAAACAAGCTTCTATTCCAAAGATTTACGTCTGCAGATCCTTGAGAAAACAATCCATTGTGAATGCTATACCTTGGTACCAGGTCTTACCTTACAGTAGTCGACAGTGGCCAGGAACTCGTAGCTGCCCAGCGAAAGCTCCGGCCTGTCATAGCAGTCCACCCTCTTACCAGTGTGGTCCAGATGCTGGAAGTAATGTTGAGGCACTATGGGAAAACAGTGGATAAAGGATAAACAAAGCATATAAATACTCTAGCAATTATAAAGACATGTATTTCTTATTTATTAACTGCCCAATTAAATGAACACAAACTCACCCTCTGTGACACAGCTGCAAAACCCACACTGGAAGCGGCGCCCGCCCTCTATGAACTGCATGTATGGACACATGTAGGCCTTGCAGCGGTTGCAGCGGATTGGACCACCCTCGCCATGGTCCACCAGGTACGGTGGGGTCTGTGCAAAAGAGGTTCATTGAAAAAGAGTCAGAGAATCATTATAAAGCAAAGATAGTGATTTCATCTAAAAACCTTTTATGGACAGAATTACTGAAACCATTACGATTTAAAATTTACGACCTCTCTTCCCTGCAGATGTTTTTCCTGCCAAAATGACGTAATATTAAACTACTCCAGTCTAGATACTGATGACAAATGCATGAAACAAGGTCATGCAGCCACTCCCAGCTCTACGATTTTGAGACGGATTATCCCACTGACATCACGGGTGTGTCGTGATAATAATTACTTATCGGGCATTGCCCTGAAAACTAATCTTTTTTGAAAATAAGCTCAGAGTAAAAGCTGTATAACTGTTACGGAAATCTCAGTAGAAGATAGAGTTGCATTGGAATGGAATACACAGGGAGAGATACAGAGGGAGTTCACTGATAATCAGAATACAACTACAATCTATCCCAGATACCCCAAGGATTTGTGACAAGGTAAATCTGGACAGAATTAATCATAATATTACAATATTTCACAATTGTCAACAAAGTCTTTCATATTCTGCAACCTGCTTGACTTTAAATAATGCATTTTTCTTTTTTAGTTTCTGATAGCGTTCCAATGGACTCACTTCTTCTCTTATCATGCAATAACATGTAGTCACATTTCAAATAAAGTCCTATTTAACAGGACTGCATCTACAATACTAGAGAGACGAGAGCGTGGAAGGAAGAAGGGTCTCACCTCATCTGGTGGCAGTGTGGCGAGGGGCTTGATGACGGCGGCCAGGGGCACTTGAGACTGCTTGGCCATATCGGCTGTGCAAGGCATGTTGTACGCTGTACAGCGAATAAACCTGGGACTGGCATTCCCTGGACACAGACACAATTCTTCAATCAATATCACAAAAAATACATGGCAACCTGTTTTGACTTGTAACTAAATGAAGAAATTAGAGGACCTGTGTGAATGAATAACACTTCCTCAAGAATTGGATAAATTAAAGGGGTTAGTATGTCTTAAAAGAAAGTAGAAGCTACCTTGGTCTTTGACCTGAAAGTTGGTGGTGACCAGCGGTGGGGCCTGACCTCTGACCCCTGTAGTGAATGGCTCAGTGCTCTTAGCCCTGTCATCCTCTATTACCTGGATCTGAAAGGGAGAGAGGGGAAACAAGGTTTCTAAATCCATAATCGTTCACACCATAAAAACACATGTATGTTCACATAACACTGCCCCCGGGACTACCAAAGTTTAAAAGAGGAACACTTATTCATTCAGGAGAGAACTTTCACACAACCCAGACACATACACATACAGCTAATAACAACACAATGAAATAAGTCAACATCTGTGGACAAAAAATGCATAGTCAAGCCATGACAAAGATGACATGTGGTACAGATTCATGCTGAAGCAGCTGGTATAGAGCAACAAATATGATAAAAACAGATCCAAAAGACATCCCCTAGGGAAAAGGTCAGGATGTATCAAGGCATGCCATTAATCCAAGGAATTGTGGGTAAATCAAAAGACTACAGGCCAGCATGCAGGGCATGGAAACAGATTAGGGGGGGATTGGGGGTGGGGGGCAGGCTGAGCTGCATAAATTACAAACTGCAAAAAACTAAAGTAGAAATAATATATCAAAGTTAAGATTACAAGAGTGTCAACTGCATCGTCTAACTCTCGGTTAAAGAAAGGAAATAATTTAAATTCCATTAAAATATTTTTTTCATTTACAGTAAATATTTTATCTCCTGTCGGAGTATATTTACACAAATAAGCAGGTTTCACAGAAGAATTAACCTAACAAACAACAAGTCTATATTGTTCTTATTTCTGACAGTAGCCATCTCCGACTGAGGGGTTTGGAAGAAAAGAATAAGAGGTGAGAGATGCAGGTTAGTGCAAGCGAGAAGAGGCGACAGGGATGTAGCAGCGGTACATGGCGGGCACACACACAGGAAACTTACTGGGCTGGGGATAGCGTCTGGATCTATTCTATGTCTTGATTTCTGCACAGCCGGCATGTCAGACGCTTGCTTTACATTCAAAAGTTTGTCCAGCAAATTGTGCGAAAACAGGACAAAATAAAAAAATAAATACAGAGAGTGAAAAGTTTTTAAAAAAAGATTTGAGAAGAGAAATCTCAGTGATACTGCACTGAGCAGCAAGCAGCACTGTGGTTATTCAAACAGATACTGGTCAGTAGTGTTGATTATAGATTAGTGGGCTTCATGACAGTCAAGTGCATGTAAATATAAGTTAATATACTGGTAGTCTATCTGACACACATGCTGAGCAGCTCTACAGGTAGGAAGACTACAGAAGATCACAAACAAAGAGAAAATACTACTGTTAGACTCTGTGCTGCTACAGCTTGGCAGTACTCAGAGCAAAGGGGGAAATATATATATATATATATATATAAAATTATGTATATATATATATATATTGTGAAAGTTAGAGGAGAATGTGACTATCTGGGATGGGTGAACACATTTTTATTTATTAGATTATTTATTATTTTTGGTATTGAACTATGATAGACATTCACAACACATTACATTTTAGTAACTAGTTATGTGACATAATACTAATTACAAATCCTGTTCAATGTAAGGATGATATAGAATAATACTTATAATTACTGCCCAGCCCTGCATGGTTAATGCAAAGTCATATACACACAGTTGCCACTTTGTTAGGTACGCCTGTACAGTCGAACCCAAAGTGTCAACAGCAGGCGTTAAAGCTGTGTTCGGGCTCTGTTGTAGTCGACCTGAGATGATCCACTTGTGGTCAAGCTTCTTCGTATGTGTGGGCATCTTATGGGCGTCTCTTGATTAGGTTTACAGAGTTTGGCTTTTGTTTATCAGAAATGTGTTAATTAAATTATATATTAATTACTAAGATCATAGCTGGTTGTGTGGTCTCACTGGACAATATTAGACTGATGTGTTTCTATTTTTATCTCTTTAGACACATGAGGGAGGCAGAATGTTATAAATAGATCCTCTGAATATGATGGATTACAGCAAAACACCACCACTGACCTCATTGTTAATTTGAATCAACACCTCAATGAAGGAGTCAAACCCTGAACATGAAACGCATCATAAAAAGGATCTATGACACATTCGATTGCGTTGAACTGTATAGGTGTATCTAAAAACATGGTCACTGAGTGAACATGTCGTGCTGCATAGTCATCTTTCCTCACAACAACCCTGTCTCAAAAGATTGTGTGATAAACAAATAGTAATACCACAACAAGTCGGTATGTGTCATAAATGAAGAACTCTGTAAATGTGTTTGTCTGCTCACCGGGCTAGGAATGGAATCTGGGTCAAGTCTTTTCTGTGCAGCTGGAGCAGGAGCAGGAGCTGGTGCTGGTGGAGGGGCTCCATAGTTTGGTTGCCCAGGATAAGGGCCTGCATAGCCAGGCTGAGGGCCTCTCACCTGCCCAAAAGCACCTTAAGAAGAAAAAGAAAAACGCTTAGCAATGGGAAAAAAAGTGACGTAACAAGTATTAGCTTATAGTAAGCTACAGTCTCCTCACCATTCTGCTGAGGAGGGTATCCACCCTGCATACCAGGCTGAGATGGAGGCTGCTGCAGGGGCCCAGGAGGGCACGGCTGGCCCTGTGGTCCTGGAGGCAGGTGGTTGCTTTGAGCCATGGAAGTTGGAGGCATCTGAACTCTGGGAGGAGACGGTCCTGAGTGATAAGGTGATGGCTGGGATGGAGGGGGTTGCTGTTGAGGTGGCATGGGGCCTGGGTATTGGCCGGGGGGAGCGGAGGTGGGAGGGGGACCAGGGGGAGGAAAATGTCCTGGTTGAGAGGAAGGAGGGGGTGCCCTGGGTTGGTAGGAGCCCTGGCCAGGGGGAGGCGGACCAGAGATGAAGGCAGGCTGGCTAGAAGGTGGGGGTGCTGAAGAGAAGGGGGGCTGGGTTGGGGGGAAGGACTGCTGTGGTGGGGACACTGGAGGAGCAGGACCTTGGCTTGGTGGAGGCACGGGACCTGAGAAGGAAGAGGGAGGGAAGTTTTGTTGAGAGGAAGGAGGGGGCTGTGCAGAGGAGGTGAACGGCTGTTGAGAGGCAGGAGGAACAGAAGAGTTGAATGGTTGTTGAGAAGGGGGCATTGGGCCTCCGTAGTATTGCTGAGAAGTTGCAGGTCCTCTGGGAGTTGGCAGCTGGGTGGGAGCCGAGGACGCCGGTGGAGGGGCTTGTTTGTAGGCGGGCGAAGGTGCGGCAGAATAGGCGGTACTGAGTGGAAGCTGGGAGGAGTGAGGTGGAACTGGCGAAAGAGAGCAAAAGAGACAGTGTGTTTGTGAGGGACTACATGTATTTACAATAATAATTTTCAGGTTTCTATTGAGGTATGTCCACAGCAAAGACCAACTCATATTTAAATCAACATTCCAGTCAAGTATAAAGCCACCCAAATTTACCATATCCTGGCCCTGCTGGGGTTGGCGGTCCAGAGTTGATCTGCATCCCAGTCATCTGGTTGGTGACCTGATGCATTGTGGGTTGAGACCCATGGTGTTGAGGATAGCTGGATTGCGACCCTGTCATGTTCACAGCTCCCTGGCTGTACGGCTGAGATACAGGAGTCCTAGAAAAACAAAACTCATTGAAGTCACATTTCTACTCAACAGTAGCCAAAACCTTTAGGCCCAAGAACCTTAATAAAAAGTGATTCCAAAAATATTACGTGTGGGAACATTGTAGTGACAGGAACAATCTATAAACATGTAACTACCTGTTTGGTGCTTGTGTCATAGGTTGGGGTCCATTTGGCATGTCCCCTTGACTGTGACTGTACTGATTATATTGTTGAGGCGCTGAGACTGGCGGGGCTCCAGATGTGGGAGGACCCCTGGCAGGACCTGAAAAGCAGAGACAAGCTATTAAACACAAAGACCTTCAAAAGCAGAAACCGGTTGCAAACAATCCTGGATCCGTTCTGATTAAAATCTTTCTGCTGTGACGAGATTAGTGGCTATAGGAAACAACATTTATTATTTTCCACACTTTCCCAACAGTTAGGAGCATAGACAACAAATTGATACAAGGACATTTACAGGGATGTTTCTCGTTAGTCAGAAATAAACTAAGTGAACTCTTTCAGATAGATCTCAGGAGCATTCATGTGAGGATTGTCCATCACGCAGGAGGCAGGACATAATATCTAAATTCCAATTCGGGGATCACTTGTTTTTGTTTATAGCACAGCAACCCCTGCGTTAGCCTGTATCACCAAAAGCTTGAATCTGGTCTTTCCAAGTTGACATCTTCATGCCTTCTACGTGTATGGTTCACAGTTTTTACTAGGGGGATGTAAGCAGAGACTGTTTTTGAATTGGAACATCTCTCTAACATGGAAATCTTTTTCTTGTTACCTCAAAACTTAAGTAATAAAAAGTTTAGTAATAATCAGCCATTAATTATAATAGTCTCAGGACATGGTGGCAGGAATAATGGCTGTAGCTGCAGGGAGGACTTGATGATTTCAGAACATGTGGAGTGTGAAATGAGCAAGAAAAACACAGGAGGCAGTTACCTAAGTCAAGAGGAGAGGAGAGGTCAGAGACTGGGGTGGCTGCCACAGCCTTAGAGGGAAAGCTTGTGAAAGGAGAATAATCTGAAATAGAAGAAAATAGGGGGAAGAGGGCGCAGACACAGAGATGTAGGGAAGAGCGTAAAGCAACAGTAAGGAATGAGAGGGCATTTGATATTTAGATTAGTATGCACAGCATCCGTGCTTTTCTCACACATACATGGTCAACTACATGGCGGGAAGCAAGGTAATTGGTTCTGAGGATGCTTGCAGAGCATCACAGTTTACCTGAGCTATTTTCAGACGTGAACTCGAGGTAAAATCAGGACAATTGGCTAAGGTGTTTACCCAGAGTTTGCCTTTTACACATGCACAACACAGCGGCAGGTATTGAGCCTGCTGCGGAGATGACGTGACTATGTTTACAGCACTCCGACACGTCATCTGCTCTTATCGCCACAAACTGTCTTGACATCTTTGTCGGTGTCGTCTAGGTGTCTGACTCTACTTTTTCACCGGAAGACATGTTTTCCTGCAATTCCAGCTGGATTTCTACTGACTTTACACCAGGTGGCCAGGCAGATCAAATCCGTAGAAACTGCGAGTGAGCATCGAACTCGAACATTTGCGCTCACAACTGCACCTCATCCGCAGAAAATACGGAGTAGCTGCGGAGTCCAGTGCATGTCTGAAAGCAGCTCTGGTGTCACTCTCTTTCACTCAGATGCATACTTGCTCAGAAGCTGCATTTTACCTTGTGGTTGAGCCCCAGGCTGGTAGGCTGAAGCAGGGCCATTGTAGGGTGCGTACGGGACAGGATATCCCGCATCCAGGGGAGCGTAGCCAGGAGGGTTGTAGCCAGGCTGGGGTTGGCCGTACGGAGAGGCCATTGGAGTGTGCTGGTTTACATTCATCCTCCTCAGTTCATCCCTAAATCTGGAAAGATTGTAAAACAGTTGTAAAAAGACTTGTCACCAGTATTGGATAAACTCACTTAACCTGTTTCCAAGATGGAAACTGAGATTTCACTGCTGAGACTACTGTGAAAGTAGATTATGATGTTTTCATGATTTGCTAATAGAAATTTCCATTTATATGTTACAGGGCAGAGTCTGACTCTGACTTATGTCAACATACAACCAGTACATAAAGCTTTACACAACCCCGGGGCATGCCTCATAAAGCGGTTGGTAACTGCTGGATGTCAATGTCATAATGCAAAGAAAACTCAAATAGGAATGTATTTAAATGAGTCTATTTTTAACTGCAAAGTCTTATTGAAGTGATGAGTTGTCTAGTTTAGCTGAAAGGTCCTTGAGCTGTGCTATTGTCAGATCTCTGTGAGGAAAGATTTGGAGGCAGTTGTGAGAAGACGGGACAGTCGCACACTGAGCAGTGAATCACGCACCTGAACTAACAAACAAAAAATGTACAGCTACACAGCTCTCAGCTCTCAAGGTCTCCAGTCAGTAACACATCACACTTCGTTATGACGTTACCATTTCCTGGTTGAGTGACAACACCTTTATTGGCTTTTTGTGTCACACCCACGGATTGCTCCTGGCCACTTAACAATTCACTTAATACACAAGCTGACCAAACTTACTGTTGACACAAGTCACTTCAGCCAAAAATGTACAGCAAACAATCCACTAGACATGTGATATTGGCTCAGTGAAATCAAAAGCCTGATATGATGGTGACACTCTACTGGACTCACGCATCTGCCTGAGATAAATGTTTAACAGTGAAGTTATGACAGGCCCCCAGTGAGTGGCTCGACTTACAGGCTTGATCAGTCCTTCCTCATCACATGTCAAGTGTGAGCTTCGCTAACAGACACACAAGAGTGGAGTTATGTATTCACTGAGGCTGGTGGAGAGTGGCCTCACCTGTATGACAGGGTGATGAGTATCAGCTAACAGACAAACACGGGCTAAACGAGCGGGGCCTTTGAATAATTCAGCAGAGCAGGTGCCACAACTAGAAATACAATCGCTGGAGCCTCACAGCTATTTAGTACGTAGGGCCTGTTGAGTGACCCACATCTGCTCTCCCTGGCCGGGTTGCACCATCACGGAAACCGGCTGGCTGGTTCGGAAACCCCGAAAGACACAAACACACCCAAGATTAACAAATAAAGACCACACGCTCAGTGGGAGTTAAGTGTGACAACAATACAAAAGCTAGAGAGCCCAGCTACAAGCTAACAGGAGCCATCTCAGTGCCGCATTAGCATTAGCTCACTGGTTAGCCGACATTTAGCAACACAACATGTCAAGCAATAAACCCTAAACACAACCCGGTGTAACGCGAGGTGTGGCTCACAGGCGCTGGTGTAAAAACAGCTTTCGTTTAATACACTTTACGGTGGTGAGGGTTTGGTTCGCTGGCTGACGCTGGCAGCCGGTCAACCTGAAACACGATGACAGCACTGAGCGGCTGAATCAGCTGTGGCCGGGGATAGTCATAACCGGACCTAGCAGCATTTAGCCTAGCAGCTAAGCTAGAAGAAGCTCCAGGTACTCTGATGGGCGATGCTAGCCGTCCGTTAGCATTAGCTAGCATGAGCTAACCGCAACAGAATCCCAAGCTCCGCCGTCAGTAGTCCGAGCCGGACGGGGTAATGAGCCTCATTAATCGGCCTCGAACCGAAACCTACCCCCGAAGTGTTGTGAATAGTAAAGGCTATCCTCTGTCCGGGGCGAGCTGAGAAACCCGGCGGCCGACAAACTCGGAGGCAGACGTCGTCCCGGGCTGTTCGTCACTAATCCCGTCTCTCCTCGGTGTCAGGAGCGGACATTCAGCGGAACTGCTGCAGCGCTGTGCCACGTCCACATCCGGACACCGTAGGGGGACTTCCTCTGTGTTCACCTCTGCTGCACCGGAGCAAAATACAAATGAAGATCCTGGATCACAAATCACTTAATAGACTGTCAGGAGTGGACGAGAGGGAGGGAAAAAAAAAGTAATGAAATAATACTTTTAAAATATATATATGCTCTCATATATACATATACATATATTAAAAGTATTAAAATACTAAATAAATAAAATAAAATTAAATTAAATGAAATATATAAAAAAATAAAAATAAGTTTAAATTAAATACAATTATTTTAAATTAAATGAAATATAAAAACAATTACATTTAATTTTAAAAAAAAGGGAAAAAAAAGAAAAAAACAAAAACTGCGGTGCGCACATCCTGCGCAGAAGCCCATTGCGCACATCCTGCGCAGAAGCCTACTGCGCACCTCATGCGCAGAAGCCCATTGCGCACATCCTGCGCAGAAGTCTACTGCGCACATCCTGCGCAGAAGCCCATTGCGCAGGAATTGCGCGCGCAGTTTTTTTTAATTTTGAATTTAATTTAATTTAAATTAAATATTTCTGTTTTATATACATTTAATTTAAATTTAAATTTACATAGTGTAAGATATTTTGTAAATGTTAAGAGGTCAGTATATTGCCAGCATAATGATGAGTATGAGAGGGATTCGGACTCGGGCCCTCCGTGTTGAAGGTCATCGCGCTACCGACTAGGCCATAAGGCCTGCTAATGCTCATAAGGAACTGAGTGAACAAAGAAGATGGACAAATTATCGTGTGCGTGCGTGTCAGTCTATGCTGCTTTTAATACACAATTAAGAGAAAATATTTTCTACTTTACTACATATATTTGACAACCTTACTTAAAAGTTACTGATATTTTTGGATTTTAGATACCGGATGATTTAACATGCTTTTAAAACCTATCGTTAGAGACTAACCCAGTAGTTTCCATGTGATGTCCTGAGGCTGACCCCTGCTGGCTGCTGGGTTCCTCTGCTGCTCCTGCTTGGTTTGTGCAGATTGTGATCTGAAGTTCTGAACTAAAGTTGTTCATAAAAGAAAATCGTATTTATACCCTAAACATAATATAAAAGCCCTATAGACTAAGTAGCAGGGGAAAATTAGCTTTTAATAAATTAATTGATAAGTCGACCAACAGAAAATTACCGGTCAACTATTTAGATATTCTAGAAACATTACATTCTAATTTTAATTTACGATTTTCTCAGGATTTTTTAAGGCGAATTTTTAAGTATAATACGAAGTAAAAACATGTTGACAGTCTAAGCGTAATTTCCTAAGGTTGTCACAGTTGTGAAATTGATTATGTTTTTTTTATGGTCACAGCACATTCCATTTTTTAAGGGTCAAAACTGGGGCGAGTGGGGCCAAGACTCATGAAACCTTGAGCCAAAATCTTTTTGCTCAAATTTAAAATTATTCCAATATGCTTTTCATCGCAAATCTGGCACAATTCTGATACTGGGCCAAGTCATACCCTATGTGGGAGCCTGGCCTTGCAAGAGTAAACAGTGGGTACACAAACCGGAAAAAGAACAGTCAGAAGCAGGGGTTGTGGTGAGTATAACATAGGAGGTTTATTCATAAATTGAGGGGAAAAGGGAGGAGGGCGCACAAAGGTTGGCAGTTGGCATCTGGGGCTCCGTCGGGCTCTTCCTGATCCAACGAGAGATAGATCCAGCGAGAGAGAGAGAGAGACAGCAATTATTCCTCTTCTTACGACAAACAAGCTGGCCTCTTACCCTGAGACGGTCTGGCAAAAGCGTCTGGGTCTCACTCCTCTCAAGCTCCTTTGTTTGAGGTTTTAAGATGGCTCCTGATTGCCAGGCTGATTCACTCTACCTGTGAGGGTCAATCAGAGCCACCTGGGAGGGGAGGAGTTCCCTATGAGGATCCTCTGGAGTAGTACCGCCCATCCAACACCATGCCCCTTGATGTCCTCTGTCTGGCTGTCCTCAGCCATGTGGGGCACTGCTCACCGGCTGGGCCCTCACATAATACCCAGCCTTCTAGCCTTTTTTCTGCAAAGTCAGAGATGTGAAAGCTGATGCACAGCAGAGTCAGTTTTTGTCATCTTGTAGAAAGGCTTGCTCAGAAATTATTTCTTCCTCGGCCACTGGAGCACATCTCCTTCTCTAAAGCTGTTAAATGCACAGACAGTAAACCATCTGAAATTCTTAAAATACTTCCTCGCAGCTCCTCGCTCTCTGTGCTCTAAGGTTGGGGGGTATTGTGGGTAGACAAAGACAAATATGTGAGTCCTGGCTCGCTGAGCTGAGGGTCAAAGAGGGAGTGGTGCTGGTGGTTATTTTGGGAGGGGATATCAGCAAGCATCCCCTCCTGTAGAGTGACATGGCAAGTGTTCACTACACACACACACACACACACACACACTTTTGCCCCTTCTGGCCCTTCTGAGTGCCCACCCTCCGGCACAGCATTCCAGGTGAAAGCCAGCCACCCCCCTGCGTCTGGTCATGGGTGGAGTGATTCTCCTTGGTCACAGAGGGACAGAAGCCTCACTCATTGATACGCGCAGACTTTGAGGAACTGAAGAAGGGTAGAGCGACACACACACTCTCATACACACAGCGGGCTGTGAGCTGGGATGGTGGCGGAGGAGATTGTGGTCTCCCTCTCAGGAGGAGCTCCGTGGGGCTTCAGGCTGCAGGGAGGAGTGGAGCAGCAAAACCCTCTACAGGTGGCCAAGGTATAGTGAAGTGTGTGTGTGTGTGTGCATGTGCGTGAGAATATGTGCGTCCATACAGTATGTTGCACAGAGGACTTACTGCCAAGGTGGTAACACGAGTAGGTTTAACAGAGATTGCAGCTGTTAATTGAGGCCTTGATGGTCAGACTTGTGGTTTGCTGTCTGTAATTTGAGCTAGAAATAGTTGCATTTATTTATTTAGTAGACATAAAGAAGGCATGTCTGGTTGTAAAACAGCTAAATACAAATACTTTTCAGAGTTTTTTGCAAACTTGTATGTTTATGAGTATATATTGAGAAGTTAATTGATTGTTCTCTACTAGTTTTAGAAAGGGGTGACTGGTCTTTCTTTGGAGAGCCCCACTAAACTGGAGACGAATGAGTTTGATGAGCCAAGTTATCTGGATGTA
The DNA here is from genome assembly GCF_947347685.1 of Pleuronectes platessa. Classification (NCBI taxonomy): domain Eukaryota; kingdom Metazoa; phylum Chordata; class Actinopteri; order Pleuronectiformes; family Pleuronectidae; genus Pleuronectes; species Pleuronectes platessa. Next base: position 8,832,970 of record NC_070646.1, on the reverse strand, counting down.
TTTTCACAGTAAACGTCTGTCTTTAAATGTCACTTATCTGCTTGAGAAGCGTTGACAATCTTACCATAGTTTCATGTAACAGTACGTCAAGGAGTTGAATTTCTTTATCCTCAATTGTCCATATCCTCAATTCAATATTACTGTTCTTAATATGTTTGAAGCTGGTATGTGGGTCAGAGAACAGTGTGAACACATGTTTGGGGTTTGATTGTGTCTTAGGTTTCATTACTGTGTCCTGACGGAGATCATATGTAGCCAATATACGGTTTTCAAGTACTTTAAAGCACAACACATGTGTGATCACACCTTTACATTATTTATTACACTGACATTGTGTTTGCATGACTCCATCTACTGTAAACACATACGATCAGTAACAGACTTGTTTAAGATTTGTCATCATCAAATATTTGCTAAACACAATAAGCCACCTTTAAGACCCGGATTATTCTTTTCTTTTCCCAGTTTGGCTTTTTCAAAATCTTCTCGTGTCTGTGTTTATAATTGTTGACAGATCAGAATGTTGCCTCTAATAAGAAAAGCTATTCTGGAGAGGAGGAATGTGACCTCGCTCACACTGACGTTAAAAGTTGGCCGGTCACTCACAAGCTGTCATAACGTCTGATTCATGATGGAGGTGTGGGGGGCTCAGGCAAAGACAAAAAGATCTTCCTTTATTTATGATTTTCAAGCAGATAAGGTTATCGTTAAGGACAATTTGATCATATTGTGAGGACAATTTGGGGCAAAGACCTTATGGAGTGAGGACATTTTGGCCCGTCCTCACTTTCAATGGGCTGTTCGAGGGTTAGAGTCCATGGTTAAGACTATAGGTATTTGTGTTAGCATTTGAATTAGGTGGATGTCAGGTATTTAGTTGTGATGGATATGGTTAGGTCAAGCGGCTGGGTAATGCTTTATGCCAATGAGTGTGCTCACTAAGATGGAAATATATTGTGCGTGTGCGTGCGTGTGTGTGTTAATGTGTGTGTGTGTGTGTGTGTGTGTGGTTGGACATACCTCAGATAAGCCTGGTTGGGAATGGAGGATCAGAATAGCTCATTTAAGAGGAGCTGGAAGCCAAGCATGGAAAAGGGCCTCTTGATACACACACACACACACACACACACACACACACACACACACACACACACACACACACACACACACACACACACACACACACAAACACACTTACACATTTATTTCGCTGTCCCCTATAAATCTGTTTATATTGTGTCAGTTTCACATCCCACCGGTTCCTGTCCTTCTTCATCCGTCCAGGAATGTGGTTGATATTTCCTGCGAGGGTTTTTATTTTGGGTGTGTGGGGAACATATGGTGATTGACATTGATGCCCCTTGGACCAGACTGGTGAGGCAGCTGTTCAAACCTCCCCTTTCATGATGTCCTCTTGTGCCGCACGAGTGTACGTTCGCCTGAGTGGGAGAGAAACTTGTCCTTGCGTGTGTTGGAGCGATGGTGGAGCAGGATTAACGGGTCAAGAGACACTGATAAAGGGAAACTCAGTGTCCTCTTTAGAGTCCAAGTAGGTGCTGGAACACACTCAACATTTCTACCGTCAGCAGGGATAAGGTGCTCGTATGTGTTAGGCGACGGAGGGGAGGTTCTTATCTTCTTCTTTTAGAGGAAGTTGAAGATTGATGGTCAAGAATACCCGCCTTCCCATCTACTACCCACCCCCCACAGACCTACTTCTTATAAGGATCCTATGACATCATCTCTCAGCGACCTCCAGTGACAGCTGCATGACTTCATGACTTATTCTGATACAGACACAGTTGCCAGTAGAGGAGAGATGCCTGTGCACTGTTCTACAAGTCGCAGAATTTTATCGGCCATTTAGCAAATACATGCTCTCCCTGACTAACAGCATACACTTATTAACACTGGCATACATATTCAGAATTGAAGCTCTTAGTTGTTTGTTGTTTTTATTGATGTATGATGATGTGTCATCCTCAAAATAATAGTGTTTTTTATATAGATTTATAATGGAAATATACCCATGAAAACTTGGTCACATCTAAAGTATTTCCGCACTATCTTAATTGTAGATTTTATTTATTGTTCAGAACTTTGATCAACTCTGGTTGTTGTAATTGTGCTTTATAAATAAACTTTATTAATCATGACTTGGTGGGTGTAGTTTGATCCGATCTAATTGATAATGGTCCAGGATTTATAAGAATACAAGCAAATCGTTATGGGTGCCCAGATCTGCAGGGCATCACTTTTTTCCTAGTAAGCCCTGAATATTTCAAACCAATTTGCAGGAAAAAATACATCTCATGTAAAATATATAAAAACGCTCAAACATTTTCATGAAATAGAGTTTCATGCAGGACCCCATCCTTCCCAGTGAGAATCAGATTGAAAGAATGTGTTTTCATGGCCTTTCAAGCCAACATTAAATGTGATGCCGTAAATTAAAAATGTATGCAAATGGCAACATCAGATCCTTTATGAGACACAGGACTGTTTTGGGATCAGATATAAGGAGAGAAATCACTTCCACTTACGTATCGTCTAATTGAGGCCTATTTTTAGATTTAACAGGCTGAGAACGGCTTTACTTGTTTGCTCCTGATGGAAAATGTTTTTGATTGTATAACTGTGTGGCATCTGTCCATTCAGTCCCTGGTTGGATAAAATGTTGAGGGATAAATTACAATTCATATTCTAAAGATTTGGGTTTAAACTTGAAAACTTGACTTGAGGTCAAGAAGGGCGTTGTCATATGAGGTCACGGGCCCAGAAGATTGAGGACCCTTGGTCTGAAATTTAATAATGATCAATGTGTTTCCTTCTTTGCTCTCTGCAGGTGCGCAGACGCAGCAAAGCCTGCAGAGCTGGACTGAAAGAGCACGATGAGCTGGTCGCCATTGATGACCATGTGTGTGCTGAGCTCAGTCATGCTCAGGCCATGAGCCTCATAGATTCACAGAGTGCTACACTCAGCCTGAGGGTGAAAAGGTCAGAGCACGGACTCACACAGACAAACTATACAGCACGCACCATGTTATATGACGCCATGTCAGACAAACTGATGCATGTGTGTTTATGTGTGTATGTCTCCAGGGCCCCTTCTGGATTCCACTCCTCATCTTACTCTGGTCACTCCGTCTCCCCCCGCTCCTCCGTGAGGGTCCTGTCTCCCCCTGTGGCCTCCTTGTCCTCCCAGCGTCCCTCAGTCCTCTCCCCCATCGGGATACCCAGGGGCATCACTTCCCCTCCAGACAGCGAGGCCTACTATGGAGAGACAGACAGCGACGCAGACACACAGGCCCTCACTCACCGCCGCCAACGCCGCACGCCTCCTCATGCACGCTCACCTGCGCGCTATGACAACCAAGAAGAGGAGGAGACCTCGGAGATGAGCGGGTAAGAAGTCCTTGCCCACTTTTTGTTCAATGCATACTGCATTTTATTTCTACATTCATTCTACATTCTGGCGTTTTTGTCCACATTCAACAGGCAAATTCCCAAATTTTTTGTTAAAGATAATTCAAAAAATATTTTAGTAATTTTTGTTTGAATTCAACAACAAGCACTATCAAAATGGATTTTATCTGAGAAAATCATCAAGTACATAATATATATGTATATCAATTTTATCTTATATGGGCAGAAAACCGAAGTATAGTGATTCATTTCCCAGTGATGATGAATAAAAAAGATAATATATTGTCCAGATGAGGCCTGTAGAACTGACTTGGTGACTCTTCTTATCCTCTTTGTACCAAGCAAATAAGAAAAATGACTGCTGATACACAGGAGTCTTGGTATTTATCTGCAAATTATAAATTGTTGCTACTTTGCAAAATAAAATAAAAAAGAGCAAGTTTCAGGTCAGATTTAAATACAGAATGCACATTTAACTTGTATATGGTCCACAATCCACCATGACAATAATGATTGTAAAAAGTAATCCTCTTTGCCGCATTCTCTTATTATTCAAAGGTATGAGAGTGCCACGGATGCGGGGGGTTCCCTGCAGGTGCAATGGGATAGTCCGTGTCTGGTTGGCGTCCCCCGCAGAGAGCTGATCTACCAGCCCCTCCAGACAGAGTGGACCACTCCGGCACGCACCCCCCACACCCTGACCCCTCGTACACTCGCCCCGACCCCGGATCAGGGGCTGGCGGAAGCGGAGGGTGAGGGTGACAGTGGCTTCCAAGAGGCAGGGGGCTGCATCGGGCTCAGCTGCGTGCCCCTGGTGTCACCTGAGCGGGCGAAAGAGGCTATGATGTTGGGCTCCAGCAAACAGCTGGTGCCCATGGTGGGGATGCAGCACACCCCCATCAGTGATGAGCTCTCTACCACCTACATGGATAAAGCACGGCAAGCCAGTGAGTATGTCTCAATAATAACAAGGACAAAAGAAAGAATTCACATGTACATGCACAATTTGAGAAAAAAAAACCATTAAGATTTGAACTGCATGCATACAAGCACACATGTGAGTTTTTAGGTAATTAAAGTTTTGAAATGATAAAAAGATTCTGTAAAAAACCAAGGACAAAACAAACACACATCATGTAACAGCAGAGAGTGATGAAAACAATTTAATCCTGCTTGAAGACTGGATTTCCATAGCTACCAAGCTACCAGGTTTCATGTGTGAGGTAATTATACCCAAACATTAAAAGAAAGAATACTTGATGTTCTAAGACTAATTACAGTCAATTACAACATACCATGGGTGTTTGTCAATCCCACCCATCACTTCACTAAAAAGAGTGTTTGTGTTTGCTCATGGGATTGACGATGTGAAATACAGCTGCACAGAAACATCAGTAGTTTAAAAAGCAGTTGTTTTGCTTTTTAATTTAAATTCCATTGATTCCCCAAGTGTCCCCGCTGAGTTCAACTCAAGTCTGTAGCTAGATCCCCCTCTAGTGGCTCTTTCCTGTAACTGGAGTACCCCCTTACATTTACTAGGTGAGATATACCAGATACCTCCACACACACTCTGTCCCTTGAACCAGAAGTCTATTTCCCATGTCAGTATTCTGGGTATTTGCCTCAGCGGCTGTATTTATAGACACTGGAGCTTCTGATTGACAGACTGGACACACACTGACCTCGACCCACAGGCAACATGGCTGAATATGTTGTGTATTAGCGTCTTGCTGTTTTTCAGCTTCTTGATGTGAAGATTTAATGCTCTTATCTCTCTTATCTCAATACAAAGTGAATATTTTGGGTTCGGGGCAAACAAACAGTAATTCTGAATTCTTCCCCTGTGGGATCAGAAAGTTGTGCTGGATAATTTAATCCTTTCTGATTATTTAAATAAATAAATAAAAATATATTTTTTAAACTTTCGCTGAAAACTAAAACAAAGGATTGTGAGATGTGTTTAGAGGGTCACGAAGGAATTACTGGGACAGAAATACTGAAACTAACCATAAAAGTAAGTTCAACCAAAGGTCATGTTTTGATCTGCGTTTGTTTGTTTGTTAGTTAAAAGGAAAACGCAAAAACAAGAAGGTGGATAACCACAATAATTGATGATAGGATGCAGTTTAAACCAGGTTTATGTGCTCTATTGATGCCGTATGCCCCTCAGATACTATTATTGTAAAAAGTATGAAAATAACATGCTGGAGAATTTTAGCATTTTTAGCATAAAGATTGAAAACTAGTTAAACATGTGGCCTGGCTTTGCCCCAAAGGTAACAAATCCTTGTACCAGCACTTTTTAAGATCAATAATAACCGTATTATAACTTGATTACTTGGTCTGTTAAAATCTGAAGAATAAAAACATCTATTTGTTAGGTTTATGAGCCGGGCAATATTTTTCAAAACAATTTGTAAAAGTGAAATCAATCGTTCCATCTAAAAATGTTGACCCAAATACTTAAACACTAAAGTTTTATTGACCTCATCTCAACAAGGTAATAGGGATCATAGCTGATGGCAGCGAATAACTATGCACTGACTGAAATGTGACTTCATATGAGTGATTGTGCTGGAATGACTGATCGGTCCTCTGCTGCGAGAAGCCAAAGGGCTAAACGTCTCATGTTGGGGGTTTTACTATAGGATGAATGACAGAGGCGTCCGGGGATCTGCCCTTTCTCACATTACAAACACACATTGCCTTCGGCTCTGGATCTGAGATTGTAAGCTCTGCTGCTGTGGAGTTGTGTGTCTGTGTGTGCAGTGGTTGTTGGGTCAGCAGCAGGGAACGGGACATTGGCAAAGGGTTACGACCACACTTCCTTATAGTCTATAATTGGCTTTATGAACTCATACACACAGATACAAACAAACATATGCGCACACACTCAATGACACTGCTGGGAAGATATTCGCTGGGGACGGGGTCTTCCTGTCCTTGTGTGTGTGTGTGCGTGTGTGTGTTAGTGTGTACGTGTGTGTGTAGGGGATAGAGAGTGGACAGGTGTTTGATGCCTGTCAGACAGACAGGAATAGTGGGTTGACATCATGTGTTGGTTTGGGTTGCTGGACAGAAACAAAGGTCTTTACAAGGGCTGTGCCCCAAGAGAAGAGGTGGGTGACGAGGAGCGAACGTTTTTCCGCGCTCAGAGCAGAAGTGGACGCTACCGAGGGTGTGTGTCTGTGTGTGTGTGTGTCTGCGTTTGTGTGGGAGGGTGTGAGAAAAACACTTGTGAGATGAGGGACTTCACATCTCTGTCAGGTTCAGACGTGCGTGGACACACAGTCCCACACACTGTGTACGCAGGTAAGATTCACACACAGCTCACAAGCTCTGGTGTCTTCTTCAGATTTAGAAGAATCTGTCAATCAATTTCTATGCTATTAATGTTTTTTGTCATTGTTGTACTTGCTGGACGTAACAAACAATCCTTTTGTTGAAATGATTTAGACGTGAGGAGACTCACCTGTGACTTGGTGTCCCATTTTGTGTTTTGATGCTTCTAAGAGAAATTGCATATACATGGGACAATATGTCTATGTTGTTTTGTTACAGGGGTCAGAAACATGATGCTAAATGATGGTTACAAAATATTCATAGTTATTTTTATCTATATGTCTCCAGTGGTGATGTTAGTCGCCGCTTCGGTTAAGACTGAAATAGCTCAACAGTTACGGATTAGGTTAAAATTTTTTACAGACATTCGTACACCCCAGAGGGTAAATCCTAATGACATTGGTGATCCCCCCTGACTTTTCCTCCACTGCTACCAGGAGGCTGACCTTTGTCATTTGTGTGTTGACATGACAGCTATTGGATGGATAGCCCCAAAAAGATTTAGTGCAGACATCATTGTCCCCCTCTGGATGAATTGTAATAACCTTGGTGATCCCTTTAATCTAACCAACAAAACTAGAGCCTTTCTTACCCGGCTCAGCTGTGTCTGGTGCTAAAGGTGTATTAGTATTTAGGCACCGATGATACTAGCATGGTCATTTTTCTCCTTTTAGCCGTCTTACATAGACTCAAGTGGAATAAATTGATGGAAATAGAAATTTCGCTGAATATCGCAACACAAGTAAGCAGTTTGATGTTGGGATGATTACTTTTAAAACAATAAGGTTGTTTTTTTGCCTTGTTCGTTTGTTTGCTTGTCGGTTACCAGGATAACGCAAAAACTACCAAGTCGGCAAAGAATCCATTGAAATTTGGGGAAGCTTTAAATCAGGGGCTGGATCAAGGATATCTATTCTAATTTCTTTAATGTTGTGAGATAGGGATATTTTCAGCATTTTGGTTTATTTGTCAGAGAATCATTTATGGATTTTGATGGGGAAAAAAATCAATCAGGAATATTCAGGGGACTGATATTTAAGGGGACTCGGCCCTCTACTGAGTGCTGTTGTAGTTTATTATGCCCTGGTTGGCATGACAGCGTCAGACTACAATTATTTAGTGATGATATTCATGCGAGGTGAGCCAAAATACCAAAAAGACACAAATAGCCTCGGACTAAGCGGACACACAGACACACACAAACCCAAACAGGCAGTGCCGGTGACAGCAGGAATTCTTTGTTCTAAATCCACAACACACACTCCTGTCTGTCAGCGGTAATCCTCATTGCAGCTCCTCACTGGGATGATACTGTACAAGTCAGCACCGGTTACCACATTGCTTCGTTTGCAGTCATTTTCGCCTGTGCCTTGTTTTGCATTCATAAAAACTAAATCCTATTACTGCTTCTCTCCTTTGCCAGTTCTCTCTTTCAACACATTCACCTTCTCTGTCTCCCCTGTTCCTGTCTTGCAGAGCTGCAGCGTGGGGAGAGTTTGGTGGAGAAGCAGGTGAAAGAAGCTCGTACCAAATGCCGCTCTATTGCCTCTTTGCTGACTGATGCTCCCAACCCCAACTCAAAAGGGGTTCTTATGTTCAAGAAGCGCCGACAGAGGGCAAAGAAGTACACGCTGACCTGCTTTGGCAAAGGCGAGGGAGATAGAGGAGGGGAGACCGAGGGAGACACAGGAGGGGAGACGGAGGAGGAAGGAGAGAGTTCCATCCTAAGTGGCTCGGAATTGGATGAAGAGGGATTCTCATCATCGTTTGACCCCACGTGGGACTCGGGCTATCTGGATCTGCTGGACAGGAGAAGCTCTGCCTGCCCGTCAGCCGCACCAACTACTCCAACAACACCAAAAGCCAATCACAGCCTAGGGTTGGACATCTCAGCCTATCAGAGTCCAGGACTTCTGACCCCTGTCAATCAAACCCCAGGGTTGGAGGGCTCAGGGCTGGAGAGCTCACCCTATCAGGGTTCAAGGCTGGACAGCAGCACCACAAAGCCCCAACCTATCAACCACCCTGCACACATGTCTCCTCCTGCTGTCGCTCACACCAATGGTGTGTCAGTAGCTGTTAGTCGGGCGAGCGTAGTTCTGAGCGCACCCCCTCAGATTCCTCTTCAAAGTCAAAATGGTCAAAATGGTCCGACCCCAAACCTTAGTCCGAGCCCCGTCACAGACTCAGACCATCATCTGAACAACCTTGGTTCTAATCCAAGTGTTCTGAACCGCACCGCACGACCTTTCACCCCTGGCCCGACCCCTTCTCGTGCGTCTGTAACCTCCGTCATGTTTCGCCCCCCCCAAGCCAAACCCATGATTGTGTCCATGGAAACCAAACCTGTGGCGGCCGTCTCCATGGTGACAATACCGCCTACTCGCCATCCATCAGGGCCAGATGCGAGGAGAGCGGTGTCTAGCACCTCTCTCTACATCCCTCCAAGAAATAACAACACTCAACCCTCTGTTAACTCCCATCCCTCAGCTCTCTCGCCTCCCTACTCTCTTTCTTCTGCACCTTTCTCCCCGCCTCTAGCAGACGCACAAATGTTTTCTCCCCAGCCTGCAGTGCATGCTTCTCCTGCCACCCCTCTGTCTCCACCTGTAGCTCAAGGAAGCCCAGTCGGTCCATCACCTGCTCAAACCTTCTCCCCTCCAGCTCCACTTCTACATCCCTCTACTCCTGCTCAGACTTACACACCTCCCTCTGCTTGTCTTCCTGCTCTTCCTATCTCCCCACAATATGCCCCTGACCCACCTCAAATATCCTTCAATGCCAAGAACACCCATCTTCCTCCTCCCATCCAGCCTGGTCCCTCTCCATCTGTTCACCCTTACCTAAACACGTCAGGTGCAATGACTCCTAACCCCCTGGCTCCCGCCTCTGATTCCCTTGCAACACGTGAGCAGCGCATCTCTGTCCCCGCCGCTCGCACCGGCATCCTGCATGATGCCCGTCGTCGAACCAACAACAAGCCGATGTTTTGTGCAGTCCAGAACAAAGATGTGTCTCCCAACCCGGATTTGCTGTCGATGGTCCAGAACATGGATGACCGCTTCGTGAGAGCCCCGCCGGCTGAATCTGGAGTTACACCCAGTGGGGAGACTGGGCACGAGTCGGGGCCTGAGGAGGACTGGCTGAGACTAGGGGCAGAGGCCTGCAACTTCATGCAGGCTCAGCGAGGACCCAGGCCCCCCCCTGTGGCCCCAAAACCGCAAGCTCCTCAGATGCCACAGCTGGAAGGGAAGGGAGGGCAGCTGTTTGCCCGCAGACAGAGCAGGATGGATCGATATGTTGTGGATCGATCTCCCTCTGTGGCTGCAGCACCTTACTCTCCTGCCCAGACAAGGGAGCCCTCACCCACGCCTTCTCTCCCTGCTACCTGGAAGTACTCATCCAGCATCCGTGCTCCACCTCCCATCAGCTACAACCCCCTCCTTTCACCCTCCTGCCCTCTGAAAGCCCAGAAGAAGCCTGAGGTGAAAAAGTCTGGGCCAGCTGTGTCTAAAGGGAAGAAAGCGGGCATCAAGCCTGTGGACATCATGAGCCACCAGCCCTATCAGCTCAACTCCTCCCTGTTCACCTATGGGAATGGGATTCCCCAGGACACATCAACCTATCAGCAGCAGCGAGGAATGACAGGTGTTCCTCAGAAAACAGCACGAGTATACGAGGTGAAACGTTTCTCCACGCCCCCACCGACATCCACAAGGCCTGCCCTCAAAGTGATCGTCCCTCGATCTGCTACGACACTCGGAGAACCACTGTGGCGCTCTGATGTCACGTCTCCACCCACAGTTGGTCCCACCTCCTACCAACCCTATCAGCCTCAGCCCCATCCTTACCAACCTCAGTGGACCAACGGCCCTCTGTCTCCCCCAGCGCCTCCTGCCCCTACCGCCCCACTCCCTCATCTTCCCACCTTCTCCTCTTCTCCGGCTCCAAACCCGGTTCAGTCCCGCACTTTCTCTCACCTCCAGCCCTCCAACACTGCTCAGGCCAGCAGGGAGTTCAAGAGCGCCCCAGATCTTAGTCCCCTGAGTCCGACTGGTGCCTCTCAGCCAGCCCACAGCAGCGCTCTGCCTGCCAGGGTACCGAGGCCCAGGTTCAGCACTTCCAACCTGGGCCTGCAGCCCAGCGTCTGGCGCCCTGGATCCACCATGCACTGACCTGATTCTGGTCTGGACACAAGAAACCAGGGCTCTATAGGGAGCCAGAAGTGTTTTTAGTAGTGCCATGTTTTTATTCATGGGTTTTATCAGCCAACTTTTATCTCAAGATCTGTTTGGATTGGCCACACATGTAGCACATATTGTCACAGACATTTACTCTTTTAATAAATTTAACGAAAAAGGAAACCTGAGTAAGGTTTAAAAAAAAAAAAATGGTTAGTATAGAGATTGAAAGGCCAGGAAGAGATACTCGAGACGAGAGAGAGAGTTTTGTAAATATTGTACTGAATGATTAAAGAATTGTGTTTTAGCATAAAAAAGAAGAACAGCGGATGTGAAAAGACAAGACTGATAGAAGAGAGGTATAGTCGAGGATGAGAAAATAATGAAAAGGCACTGATGAAGTGACAATTAAGAAACATTAAAGCCTGATGAGGGGTGAAAAGTAAAGATTTTACTTATCTGTAAACATCAGTATCATATGAGAACATTTGTAGTAGTAACAAATTTGACATAACTTTTATAATCCCCTCACTGTAATATATATTCTAAGTATGTGTGTTTGATGACTGAGTGTATTGTTTTTTTCTAGTTGCAGACTGCAGCGGTGTGAGCTTTGTTTTCTGTAGTTTTTTCATAGAGCGAAGTAGATTTGATTTCTGATCTGCTGATATGGAACAAGAAAAGTATAACGTGTCTGTTTAGCTGTGATTCTTTTACAAGGAGACATGCGGCTGAATAAAAATAGACATGACTCACCTCAGCTGTCACTCTGTTTCTTCCTCTGTCACATGTGTCACCAGGCCCGAGTACCTCATCGCCCATTCAGACATTTACCGACTAGTATAACAACGTAATCATTTTTTGAAGATTTAGCCAGTTAACAGGTTAAATACCCAATATTCAAAAGGGATAGTTGAGGGATCAAGAGAAACTTCTTTTCAATTCCACCACATGGAGGCACTGTAGGATTTGCCTGGCAGACATGTTGCACCAACTCAGTTTGTAGTCTCCTCCCTTTTCATCAGTAAAATATTAGTTTCATCTATACAAATACACAAATATTCTTTATTTCCGATCTTTTCTTACCTTATATCAGATGTTCTATATTTGTATTGTCAAACACACAGTATATTTGGTAATCCAGCTACATGAGAAGAGTTAAAAATGAATTAAAATACACACACCCCCTTTAATAATGATTATGTTTTTCAATTTCTTATCGATGTGGTTGAATTTGTCCTTGTGGGATTGATGGCCTACATTTCAGAGCAGAGCGACGGCCTTGGAGCTGTGAAACCCAACCACGGCCACAGAAAGGGATCTAACCTATGACCCCTGACTGGGATCAGGTGACAGACGGGGCTAACTTTAGCAGCTAACTTTAGTCCTGTTCAGTTCCGCCGGTGCTCTGCTAGTGGAAGGTACGATCGTTTTTCTGCAAACTAGGTCACTGGATTGTAGAAACACATAAAAGCTGTAACTGCACTTATAGTAATGACTGAAGAGGCTCCTTTAACCCTCGGCCATATTAATAAATGACTTCTACGTTTCTCTTCTATTGGTCTCCCTCCTCGTTTCTGGTAATTTCTCACTCACTCAACTGCAGGCACACAACCACACCCACATCCCCCCCCCCCACACACAGCTCATTCAACCGATATTTGGAGTCGTTAATCTCCCGCTATTTGGCGCGGTGCTAAACCCATAATTCTGATGGCTTTTTTTTACAATGTGATTGCAAGCCGAGAGGGGAAGCGCTGCCTCATACTTCCGTCCTCCTCTCTCTGCTCCGCCAAAGAGGCTCTCTCCCTCGCACCATGTTTCTGGGTCATCACAGTCCGAGTCACATGGGGTCGGGGTTTAGGAGCAGGTCAACAAATAATGCTTAATCTTCATTCTCAATTCATTCCATCTCTTGAGACTTAATATTTGGAAAGGAGAAGGTAATAACCGACCCTTGGATTCAGATGAATCACTTTTTCCTCTTTTGTAACCATGACAACGTGGTTTTTACCAGAAATGCCTTAACAAACATTAGATTGTTTTCATGAAATGTAATGAAGAAATTCAGATGTTCAACAGGATGAATGATAAAATCACTGGTGATCTTTATAAATACGTAATCTTTATTTGTCTAGTGATGGTTTATGATCAAATACCTGACAAACTGGCTGAAACGTTAAAGCACTGAACAGATGATGAACTGACTGACATGATGATCCAAGGTATGCCGCCAGACATAAGCCGGTCGTGAAGCTGCTAATCATTCATACCCAAAGGTTTGCAGGATGCTGTGAGCAAAGTGAGAGGAGGAGGACAACACACCAACAAAAGCACAGATGCCTTAAAGCTGATACAAGAAGTGACAGAGAAGAAAACAACTGCTGGAGAAATATCTTCTTCTTTTCTTGCGGTGTTAGTCATGTTATGAAATAAACCTTTTTACCCTGTATTTGCATATTATGGGACAGGTGATTATAGGGGGCCGGAAGAATCCACTTCACCTATAAGGCCAATGCTTGTATCATTCCATTGTTAACAGATGTCTTTCAGGATCAGTTTTTAGATTTAGCCAACAATTGAGAAGTGAAGTTGCTGTTTGCCCATAGTTGCAATTGCTTTCAACAAAACCTTCTAAGAGTTGATAATAATGGATTTAGTATTTTCAAGTCGAGCTTAAATTCTACATACATGTACGGTATGTTACACATTGTAACTATTATATTCACATCAAATAATCCTCATGGGATTTGAATTTGTATTTTAAGCCAATTCCTTAATTCTACAAGTAAATACATCTTTACATCATCTTTAGATTTTTGTAAAGGAGCCTTTCCATGCTATCTTTATTAAAGTGATGAATAAAGTTAAGTTACTATCAGGTTTGTTATTGTCACTCATGACATCTTCTCTATACACCACAACCGCCTCCCACTTTACCCTTTAAACCCTGCCACCCCTCCCACCCTCCGGGCCCAGTCCATAGCCCTGCTGCAGCCCTGCTGATAGGGTTTCACTGTCTCTAGGCTGAAGAAGAGGGCAGGCAGTTCAATACAAATCGCAGGACACAAATCTACCTGGGAATCTATATTCCTCTTCCTTCAACACAAACCTTTTTCAGGGAACCTCTGGGACCTGTGTCTTCCTGCCGACACCTGGGCCTTAGGTAAGACGTCTGAGAAGTGAAATGTGGGCGATGGCAGTGATAAAACTCAAAGAAATCTCTCTCTAAGATGCCTTGAGTGTTTGTGGATTATAACACATTGATGGTAATAATTCTGTACAAGCCGCCAGTTGTGGTCAAGTTAATTTGAGCCCCACGGTCAGAAGATTTCGGAGGAGAACCCTCTGTGTGTGGCCTGTAGAAGCCATTGCAATAGATTAATTAATGAATGAGGGAATCAGAAGCAGATGCTCCACTTAATTTGGCTGATTGCACAGTTGATTATGTTTGAAGTCACAGTAATTGGTCGAGAAAACATTTAAATTCACACTATATCGCACAAGGTTTGACGGTTACATCGTAGAATGAAATTTAATGATTAAATAGCTAATTTAATTATGAATTAAACCAAATTGGAATTACGAGAGCAGAATTGTGGATGACTTTCCTTTTCTTCCACCACTTCTTACCAACTTTGTGGTAGGTGAGGAACGTGGCCCTCTGCGGTGGAGATTTAGTCCATGGGATGCATGTATGTGCGGATCTGGGAATGTGCTGACTGATGCCCTTCCTCCCCAGCTGTCCCCTCAAGATTTATCTAGGGCTAAAACAGGCTGGTCGTGGGGGACAGGAGCGCCTCTTCACTCAGAGAGGCGGTAACAGGACCCAAGGCCCTTTGCACTATCCCCTGTAGTTTGCAACCAGCGCGGCTGTTTCCCTCCATCTTGCATTTCCCTAAACATCTGAAAACACCTGTAACCTCATGTAGTCACATTAATCCAAAGTCCAAATCTCTCTCGCCGTGTTTGCACGTGTGCGTGAGTGTGTGTGTGTGTGTGTGTGTGTGTGGTCTTGTGCATATGCATGACATCCCCACTCATTGCCGAGGTATGGAACATAGGTTCCCAAAAATAGCACACACAGGACTGAATCCCCAGCTAGGAATGAGCTTCAATTACAGCAGATGAAAAGCAATTACATTAACTGTCTCCCTGTAGACGAGCTCTGCGGCTTTTTCTCTTGTAGAGGGACTCACCTCCAGCCTTACATAATTGCTTTTGACCTGTGCAATAGACAGCGACATACTGCCAGCCCCTGGAGTGGTTAGTCAAGAGAGACACAAGCTGCCACTGGGAATTTGTGTCCTCTAGGGCACGTGGAGGCTATAGACCGCACTATAAAGTGTTCTTAACTTAATTAGAGAACTCTGGGATGGATCTCCTCAAGCTTGCATGCATTTTGGACCTGATGTGCAACTTCATCATACATAGATACATTTAATCCTTCTCCTGTAATATCTAAGGGCAGGTTTAACACTTTTGTTGTATCGAGTTTCACTGCCAGTCAGTGTCTTGTTGCTAATTTTGTCATGCTCCTTGCTGGATGGCAGACAGACCAAATTAGCTTTGAGGCAGTGATTCTTTAAATCTAATTAAACCACATTTACACTATGTGATCAATTAAAGTTGATTTAGATCAAAGATCACATATGAAGACATTTAAAAAAAACATTTAAATGCATTTTATGTCACAAATAGAATCGTGGCTATGGCGTATTTATTTGGACCAAACAACTCACAGTGAAGCTGCCTCCTAGATTCTTACTTTTTTTAATAGTCTCCCTCTGGATCTCAGGACAGCAACTGCATGGATAAGCTAAAACAAGATCCCCTCCAATCTATTATCACTCGCCCACCGCTGATTTATTATGTATACGTCGGCTCAATTTTTGAAGCTGCATTAATAGATTTCCTTTTGGTCACTCGGGGACAATACAACAAGCTGTACACAAACAAGAGCTCCAAATTAAATGACAAAATACCTTGGTGGTTGTAACAGCCCATTAGAGCAACTCATTTTCTGATCTGATGTCCCTCCAGGCAGGATGACTTTATTGTTCTGTGCCTTCCAAAAATCAATGTTTATGATATGGTGAGGTTTTGGTTAGGTTAAGGCATAACAACACAACAGGTACAATAACGACTTTGGGAGTTCATCGATGGGTTGAAATGAGTTAAGATTAGTAATTGATCCTGGTCTATGTTAGAAAATGGGAGACGTTGTGTGTTTTGTAGTCTCATCCATCACCGCTGCCTCCTCCCTGTGTTTGACTTTGTGTGTGACTTTGTTGCGCAATAATAACGTCCTTTCTCCTACACACAGCCTCATCACACAGTTTATCTCGCTGTTGTGTTTCTTGGGAGGAGAGTCTTCTGTAAACATTACATCTAAATTGGTATTATATGATTTAGTATTAGACATTATGATATCATAAAAAAATATGTTGTGGTGAATGTGTTAAGCATATGGCGTCATGTTTCTGGTCATCTGATTAGAGTAAACCCAGTACTGCTTTTTGCTTTGTTTTTGGTCTCCACCAGCTTTTTTTTGTCGTTGTTGCTAAATGCTCATTTGGGAACAACTTGTTTGTGTCGTTGTCTGTTGGGTCTATTTGGTGCTGGTTGTGTACAGTGGGGTTATCAGAGTTGAAAACAGCTGCCTGCTGCATCGGGAAGGTTAATGAAAGAGTGCAAAACCAACACACTGAGTTGAACGATGCAAAAAGCTTTTGTAGAGCTGAAGGAACACCGTAGAGTCAATCTGCTATGGTTTATTACCAAGAACAACTCTTATTTTCCATTATTGTTTGCTAAACAGGGATATTTCACAATAAATGTAGGGGCTGAGAGGTAAAGCGATCGTCCTCCAACCAGAAGGTCGGCAGTTCCATCCTAGTCTTCCCCATCTGCCTGCCAAAGTGTCCTTGGGCAAGATGCTGAACCCCTGAATAGCACATCATAGGCAAACTGTACTGTAAAGCGCTTTGAATGGTCATCAAGGCTAGAAAAGTGCTTAATAAATACAAACCATTTACCATTTACCATTTATAAGATATGACATCAATAACCATGGACAACCAGACACCAAGGAGCCACATGCTGGCCAACATAACCTTTATCTTAGTTCTGTGAAAGATGTAAGCATTCTTCAGCTACATTTTCATTAATTTAAACTAATTTAAAATTAGTTCTGCACTCTCTTAATTTTCTCATGACACATACATCCATTATAAATGCAGAAATATTTATCTTGATACTTGAGGTTGTGACCCTTTAAGTAGTCTATTGTAACGATTTTTTTCTCCATGTAAAAAAAGCGGCATTTCTAATATGAAACGAATGGCTGGGGATAATGATGATTTTTTTTCTTGCTCTGTTCTACAGCCATGCCTCTCGATACTATTGCCCCTTCTAACAAAAGGAAGAAGTCCGACAGGATCATCACTGACCTGTCCAACATTAGCCAGAATGGTAAGATACACACAGACACAGACACACACACACACACACACACACACACACACAAACAGCTTTCCACATTTACACACAGCAACTGGAAACATTTTGCCGGACCTCTCCACCCTCATTCCTCAAAGACCTCCCTGTATCTCCCCTGTGATCTGATTATCCAGCCCAGCAAATGTCAAGTCCGATTGTGAGCTTTGCTCTCTGGTGTCCACTATCTGCACAATCTGTGTCTGTAAATTGAATCATTGCATGTGGTCTTATGTGGATTTGAGATACACAAGCACTTGTACACACACACACACATGGAGGCAACACAAAATACCAGACTGTAGTTCTGCTCCATATTTGTTTTAGTTGTGTGCTTATTGTGTGTGGAGTCATAACAACATGTACAAACGTGACAAATAGTTAATGTCTTTAACCCACAACTGTACTGTGAAATACTGTGAAAATCAATGTATTTCTCAGTATATATACTTATTTTAACACCTTTGGTTATTGCTGTAGTGTATATAATGCTGCTCTTTTCTTTGCTAAGCTTTGTCGGCCACTAACAAACACTTAATTCTTCCTCTATTTATTTTCTATAATTCCTTGCCTGTGCACCAGAGAGTGTCCAGAGACCTACTGCAGGAAAAGACCCACCAGAAACAAAAGTGTTTAAAACATTTCCCCCTGCCAGACCCACCAGTAGGTCCATCTGTTCAACTCTCGCTGTGAAGCTGGACACGCTTCAGACTCACATGCTGTTATTTTGACTTTTAGTGGAAATCCCAGTTTAAAAAATAAATGAATAAACATTAAAAAATTGATGGGTCAGGCTGAATGTGAGGAAAATATGTAAAAGCTGCTACAGATGGCATGTGCAGCATTTCCAATAAATGAGATGGTGCATCCTTAAAAGTGAATTAATTTACCCAACTATTGTCACTGTGTGTTTGCTCATTGTGGGAACGAATATGATGTAGTATTGGTATAAGAGGAAATTATTTGGTGAAAAACTCTTACAAAACTGCAACATGCTACCAGCACATTATGAAAAAAATCTATTAAAATATGATGATGAAATAGTATACAGTATAGTGTAAAACTCTGAAGGAACCTTTTCTCAATACTTAGTGGTTTTAGTGGTACAAACAATAATATCTTAATACTAACTTGTAGCTGAATAAAAATGTCGAAGTAGAAGTCTTATCTGGCTCTTTAACTTATTAAAATCTTAATGGTATGACTAATTGAAATGAAATGTATTGTTAGGTTGTAATACTATTGGTTGTATTGCCATGAATTTTGGTACAAAAGTTCATGTCCCCCAAAGAGGAATTTTTTCTTCTTTTTTTTAATCCAATTTTTCATTTTGCGCCACAATCAGGTCAGACTTACAATTTGTCCAATATTTTCTGGCATTGTAATTAAATGACTGCAAACTTCTGACCTTCCCATCAGCCCCTGCTGTTCTTTAATTTGAATGATCTCAGCATGGTGCGTTATCATTCAGCTCAAAAGCACAATGCTTTACTGCAGCCTCACAGAGCTGCTAGCATTGAGTCTTCAATTTATAGGGATTATTTTCTATCGCAGAATCAAAACTGGCATTTACTTCTTGCATAACATATTATATTTATAAACACCAACAATATCTTTGCACGTACAATCTGCTTTCTGAGTGTCTGCACATGCTCCTCTCTGTCATTCAACAATCTGCCATTTCCGTCCTCTGCTTCTCCTTCTGCTGTCACATCTGTAGCCACATCTGAGCCTTTCAACCGGTTTGTTCTCAGTCACTCAGACAGACAGTCAGACAGTCAGTCAGTCAGTCATTCAGGAGCTTATCCTGCTTATCCCCCTTTTTGCTCCAGTTAATGCCCAGTCATCCATCCATCATCCTCACTGCGCTCTGTCGCTCTGACAGTTTGTCCCATGCCCCCGTCCCCTCTGCATGTCGCCTGCTTGCGTCCGTCCGCCCCTGCCTCTGTCAGTCTGTCCCGTTTCCTGCTAGTCAGCAGCCAGCTCCACTTTCACATTCTTCTGAATTAACAATCTAATCAATATCCCCACGGGAGAGTCCGCTCTGCTCAGCAGCCTCAATTTCTCTCTCTCTCTCTCTCTCTCTCTCTCTCTCTCTCTCTCTCTCTCTCTCTCTCTCTCTCTCTCTCTCTCTCTCTCTCTCACACACACACACACACACACACAGACACACTTGACACCCACCCGCTTGCAAAAGTCTGATTTACGATATACTGCTAACAGCAGCATTGCAATGCCAACTCCCTGCTTTATAGATGTGTCCATGTGAGTGTGTGTGCAAGTGTGTGTGTGTGTGTGTGTGTGTGTGTGTGTGTGTGTGTTGTTTTATGGCTGGACTCCAGGTGTTATGAATGATATCAGAGTGGATGCGGTGGATGAGAAGAGTGTTTTATGAGGAGCTCGGTGTAGAGCAGTAAAATCCATCAGATCTCTCCATCAATGCAGCGGAGGAGAGAGCGAGAGAGAGAGAGAGAGAAAGAGAGAGAGAGAGAGAGAGCAACAGTATGTTATGAGGATTTCCCTCCATAAACAGTTCTTCCTGTTGTGTCGTTCCCCAGTGCCCCTTTTCTTCTATATTGCTTTCGCCCAGTAATTCCTATGACTCCCCTGGCTTCATACACACTCACGCCCTCCAACACAACAGGTTTTAACTGTAATTCATCACAACAAGTATGGTGTGAAAGCCAGAGGATAGAAGTATTTGCCCTTTGCAGTCACATCACTGATTCAATATCAGACCTAAATTGGAGGTTAAACCCACCTTTTAATTTGCCAAATGGGTTTAGTTGACAAGCCTATGAAGTAGCTACGCCAAAAACCGAAAGAATCCTGTGAATCTTAATAACCAAAAATGCTTAGAAATGTTTCATCCGAGCAGTGATAAATCATCGTTAGGTCCAGGTGGCAGGTTTATTCATTCAAGTAAGAGCAGTAGTTCAAGAGAATATGTTAAAAATATCATCGACAACCTGCTACCTGTTAAAATCAATTCCACTCTCATTTCTGTCCATTCAACATGACTCTTATCTTGACTTAAATTCAATGTTAATTTGGTTAACAATACTGTGCAACATATTCAAATTTTGAGGTTAAGTGACCTGTACAAGCAGATGAAAGTGAAACAAATAAGCACATATTTGATAAAACAAGAAACATTGTCATAAAAATAACCGTGAACCATATTTGAAACAGGGAAAGGGACAAAAAGCAAAAGCAAGTTAAACCTCTTTTTCAAATTTCTGGATGACATAAATGACAAAAGTCGTGTGTCTGCCTTAAATTCATGGTGTAACCCTAACCCCATAACCCTAACCTTTCCATATTTAGCCCCTTTATTTTGTCTTCCTCTTCATCCTCCTCTTCCTCCTTTGTCTCCCTGGCAGACGATGAAGCCGACCCAGAGGCCTCCGAGTTCGACCTGGGCACCAAGATCAAGACGCCCAAGGACTTGATGCTGGAGGAGCTCTCCCTGCTCTCGAACAAGGGCTCCAAGATGTTCAGGATGAGGCAGCAAAGGGTGGACAAGTTCATCGTGACCAACCAGAACATGGTGAGAGTGAGGAACTGGAGGAGAGTCTACATGAATGCTGTGTATGTAAGCGGATACTGTTCGGGCTGTATCCTGATTTTATGTCCTCCAGCAGAACCTCGAGAACCTGCTGATGTGTCCTCCCCCTGTCGCACCAAAACCCGAGATGCCAAAAGTAGAAGGTATGGAGTCCCCCATGCACTTTTGTAGATTTGCATTATTTCTTTTATGATTTTTGCACTTCATCTATGTGCTCTTCCCCCCCCCCCCCCCCCCCCCCCCCCCGTCCCTGGGTGTCTCAGTGGTGGAGGAACCTGTGGATGAGGAGGCGGAAAAGGAGGCGAAGAGTAAGGAGTATATACGCACCTACGTATCACCATGGGAACGGGCCATGAGGGGCAACGTGGAGCTGACAGCCACCATGAGGGGCAACATGCCGGGACCCATCCAGATCCACCCAGACCTGATCCTGTACAAGAGCTTCAACAGGTACACAACACACACACACACACACACACACACACACACACACACACACACACACACACACACACACATACACACACACACACACACAGACACACACACAGAGATTGCATAAGAGCATATTTTCAAGCCTGCATGTATCATAAATATTTTGAAATTAAAGCAGATAAAAGTAGCAATTATTTAAGCTCTCACTTGTAAAATTATAGATTTGTTTCAATATTCTCTAATTGTAGTTGTAATTTTGATCCCAAAATAAAATTCTAAATGTATCAAATACTTTCTACCAAGCAGTTTGAACGAATTGAGTGACTTTAGAGAGGATGCTGTAAATTTAAATAATCACTCATAATGAACCAGCACAGGAAAGTGGAATTTATTTTCATCCTCCTGGAAGACTTCTTCACTTGTCTTCAAGGAAGATTCATTTCCTGTATCTTTCTGACGCTCTGACAATCGTGCCCACTTCACACGGCGGCGGGTCAGATGTGTGGAGGTGAGAAAGTGAGCAGCTGGGCTCTCAGGCCTTCTTTCCTCAAACGCTTACTTCTGGCACTTGACTGAGAACAAATGAGTGAGCCACTGTGACTGGCTTCCTGAAACTCTGCAGTGGCGTCTTCAACAACACCACATCTGCCCCCCTCCACAATTTGAGGCTTTTCAACTCACCTTCAAGTGCGGAACAGTTCTTCCTTTAGGTGTGTCAGAATAATAAAAGTTTGCTTCAACATACTGGCACCTTTAATAGTCAACTGAAATTTCATAAACTGCGGGCAAACATTCAGAATTAATATATCAAAGGCAACTTGTATTACCATTGAATGGGCTAAGCTCCAAGATTATGAATATGCCTTGACATTAACTAGAATCATAGACTTTATGCAAAGATTGGTGACGCGTCTCCACCTCCTCCCACTTTTGAGAAATTAAGCAAATATATCTCTCATCCAAACACTGCCATTTTACGCTTTTGGAGCCAGTTCCGGTCAAAATATGGAGCCACGGTAGCAAGGTCCTGCCGATACAGGAGTAATGATCAATTGAGCATACATCGGTGTGATACCTAATATGGCCGAAACCATCTTTGAGAAAAATTATTTCATTCTTTTTTGTTTGGTCAATAAGAGACAGGGATTAGGACTTGTAGTGCAGCCATCCACCAAGTGGTGACCAAGATGCTTTGGCTTCACTTTTGGGGAGTAGTCATGTGTTAATATGGAACAATGGCACAAGAGCGACATCATAACCGTGTTCCGATAAAACTGGAATCACTCAATGTAATTATAGTTATAACTGCAGCACTCATATAGAACCAGCGTCTCTATGACAACCAGCAATTTGCTGTATCATTAGCAAACAAAAAAAAGCGACTTCCTCTTCGTCTGTTTCTATGGCGTCACTCTGCAGAGATACAAATCATACATGCTCCAGCACATCGCTCCCATCTCGTTCCACATGTCGTTAATTTTAATCTCGTTTGAACTCTGTCCGTGGAGAGAGTGCTGATGGTTGCTATGGACCCCAGAACATATAGCTGTAGCCTTTATAATTACTAATGGGTCTGAGTCAGTGATAAATAACCAGCCGAGGGGGAGGCATTATGAGACAACAGGTCCCTGGGCACAGATATGTAAAAGCCCACCCACCACTCCTACAGAGGAGGGAAACACACTGACAACGGCACAGAGCGCTCAGACTCACACACATTTTAAATGCTAATCAATTTGCTGTTTGTGGTTATTTTGTGTTTCTTTTTGGTCAATATATTTGTATTTGCGGTTGTTTTGTTTGTGTTTAATGTTTATGTTTTGTGCATATCTGGTTGTTTGTACATTTTTGTGGTTGTTTTGTATCACGTTGTGGACATTTTGCATGTCTTTGTGATGGGTTGGGTGTTTTTGTCGTTGGTTTGTGTATCTAAGTGGTTATTTTGTGTCCTTTTGAGGTTGTTTTGTGAATCTTTGCGTTTTTTTTTGTGTCTCTTTGTGTTTATTTTGTGTCACTTTGTTGTGTGTTACGCCCATGACGCTCATCCTGATATCTCACCCTCCGACTATGTCCCCTTTTCTCTGCCAGGACGGCGTTGCCATTTGGCGGCAACGAGAAGGCGAGCAAGATTCTGGCCTTCGAGCTCCCTGAGCCCAGCGTTGCCAACGATGAGCCGGAGTCACTGGCCTCCCTGCAGGCGGACATCCGCTCACGACCCTCGTTCAACCGCACGCCCATCGGCTGGGTGTGCAGCGAGGACAACTCAAACATCCACATGGACGAGGACAACCTCGCCTTCGAAGGAGAGACAGATGACCTGTGAACACGCGTGCAGAGAGAAGCATGATTACAGTACATGTAGCCTGAAACACACATTACAAGTACATGCACTATATGACCCACAAACATATACGTACATGAAGAACACATCCTCACATATGTTCATTAGAGCATTGGGCAGATCATAATTCTTGACCCACACACTGACAACATTTGCACTGGTAGAGGTGCTGAAGCTCCCATGAACACATGTTGAAATGGACTTTAATTGCATGGGAAAGAAATCGAAAATAAGCAAAAAAATATTCTAAACTGACTTGATGGAAGAGGACAAAGAGGCTCCTCGGCCTCCTGCGTGCTCTCTTACTATGTGTGTGCAAACTGTGGTAATTTAATGTGACACGTGTGTGAACAGAAACAGATAAGCACCCTGCACTCTTAAAAAATTGTATTTATGCAATAAAGTTCCCCTTTACAGAACGTCTGACTGCTTTTCATTTCAACGCTGCATATCCTGCTCCTGGAGATCTTTTATCACAGGTTACAATATACAAAAGTTTGCTTATTTTTTGTAAATCGTCGACTTTCTGGCTCTTTCTGGAGCTTTCAAACCACCCGTCTACAGCGGGTGGATTTTGCTCACTTGCCAAACAGGGGTTAAGTATCTCACTCATATGCAACCACCTGTTACCACCTTGCCCAGAGTTTTACACTTAAAAGTCACATGATGACACTTAAGACATCTCAATGACAGTGAACTCCATCCAATGCTGAGGATGTGGTTAAATGCTTCGAATTTGATCTTTCCTCTGCCCCCAACAAGCAAAGTGCAAAGTCTATAGAGGGACACATTCATTTTCCTAAATCGAGCTAAGCAGCTTGTTTAAATAGAATTTGATTGATTGTGGTGGCTGTGCGGGAGACACAGGCGCTATGACAGCAACATAACTGATTCCAGTTGGTGCCAATGGCTTCTTTCTAATCTCTTTTGACAGACGTAGCATCAAATAAAGGCAAAAATACAAAAAAGAAAGTAAAAACTTAAAAAGCGATGTCTTTTTCAGCACCCCTTAGAGCCCTATGGTGCTTTTTTATTTTCTTGCTGAGAGTTTGATCATCATCATAAAGAAACTGGAGCCCCCAAATGTATTCAGAAATTGTGAAATTGTCTTTCTGCTGCAACCACCAAACCAAAAATACTCCTAAAATGTTTGATGCACTCGACTTGTTTGACCTCTCTTGCACACCTTCATTACCAAACTAAACGCTGTCTCCATGACCTCTCACTTGCACTATGAATAGTCAGCACACTCTGGCTGTGACTGTAAACCGGAGCTGGCAGGTCTCCAATGACACCTATTAAACAGATGTCTTCTGCATGCTGTGGCTGAAGAAGTGCTCAGCATATCAACATGACATTTGTAAATGAAAAATGATGATGGACGTGGTCTCTAATGAATTCTCTAGTCGTGTAAATTATTTACAGTTTTATCTGCGTGGTCGTATCTCACATGGAGCTCTTGTGTGTGACGGAAGACATTAATCTGTGGAGTAATTAGTCGGTAAAACCGAGGAGTAGAAGTAATAGTAACATAAAAATGGGAATACACATGTTATCATATCAGAGATAAGATAAAACTGTATTGATCCACACAAAATTCAGCTCTTTCAGCAGCAGGCAGGTCAGAATGAGGTAGACAAGAGAATACAAAAATATAAATAAAAGGCATAAAAAGTAAATAAATAATGTAGACTACGTGCATTAACAACACCTTCCGTTGTAGTGGTTTGTGTAGAAATGTTATAAAGTACAATGTATGTAAATAGTAAATAGTAGGAGTACAGTGAAAAACAGTGCAGTATTTTATTTTTCATCTCTGATGGAGTTGTAGAGTCTGACAGCACTTGGATTACTCAGGTAAAGGTACTTAGTTACTCTGTCTGCATCTTGTCAGTGCATTTTTCTGACGTCGTGTTAGTGGAGGTGTAACAGGTAAGGGCCAGATCCTATTTTTCTCCCTGTGCCCGTTAGGCGGCGCCATCGGGCCAGGCAATCCTTTCCCCGATGAAAACCGCTACGTCACACACACGCACATACACACACACACATTGGCTCTAAAGATGGCATGGTATCGCGAGAGCACCGTGCCGCTGGATGGCGCTGGTGGTGGTGGTGGGGGCTGGATGATGCGCCCACGGCTCGCCCTCCCTCTCTCTCCCTCCCTCTCTCGCTCTCTCTCGGTTAAATCCCACGGAGGGACACGCGATCGGACGGAGACTTGCGGCGACAGAACCCGGGGTGAGTTACAACATCCCCAAAACCTGCACAGCACGCAAACGCATCATGGGATAGAAGGGGGAGCATGGGTGAGGTAAGGGAGTGGGAAGGTGTGTGTGTGTGTGTGTGAGGGGGGACGCGTGTGTGGTTTAGGGAGTGGGTGTGAGGGGCTATATAGTCAACGTGTCGGCCAGATGTGCCCCCCCCCCCTCACCCATCCAGATGTGCGACAGTCTCTGAGGATGTCATCCCCTCCATCATCATCCTCATCATCATCATCATCACCTCCATCATGACTCTCATCAGCACCACTCTCCCGCGTGCCGCTCTGTTGCTCTGTATCATGTCCACGTTATCATTTCATCAGGTTGCGCGTGAGTCGGTGGTTCCCCCTCCAGGCATCTCCCCCCCACCCCCCGCAAGTTCGTCCCGGTCGCATCACACACTATTGTGGGGGGGGGGGGGGCTTCGGGTTTTCTCGCATGTCACAAGTGTTATTATCATCCACGCGGTTCAATCCCATCCCACCCATGCGGGCATCCACCCCTGTACATATAGCTGTGGTGTGCGCGTGGCTCCGGTCCTCTCCTCTGCGTGCGTGTGTCGGACTCTCCAGCACTGTGTGGACTTGTTGATGGATGGCGCAGGGACCTCAGCCTCTTTTCACCACGGCGGATCCACGTTCGGCTGTCATCGCTCCCGGGGGCCGCGATTGATTTAACGTTGCGGTTTCAATCCGCGTGATTGATCGCTCTGGCCCCTCACCGGGCCCCAGACGTCACCGGCCCGCCTGGACAGTATGGCGGGGCTCATGGTCCACTGCTGCGCGCACACGTACTTACAACTACGTACTTACAATAATTGTGAAATACACACATTTGTGTTGGGCCACTTGTGAGGACATTGCATTGACTTACAGCAACTCCTAAAGTTAACCTAATTAAACTTAGCCTGGGTTTACCCTAAGACCAAGGCTTAACCCTATGATAAAGGATTAATATTTATTATAGGGTTAAATGTGCTACATCAGGAAATACAAATCAAATCAAGCACACACACACACAGACACACTGGAACACACAAAGATTTGTATATAGAAAGTTTGTACTGCTTTCTTTGTTTGCACTGATCCCTTCATCCCCATGAGGTCTACTGGTACCGACAAGGTTTAGTGTTTATAATGATGAGAAAAGGTCCTTGAGAGGTAAAAGAAAAAGTACAAACACACACACACCCTCCCAGCTGAGTTGAAATGTTGCCATGACTTTTAAGTTGCACTTATCATCATTTGCAGTTTTTGGGGATGAAATACAGTTGTTAAGGGTGTATGCACAATGTGTGTGTTAATCTGCCGCCTGCACATTACCTTCTCATCTGGTTTTATCTTAAAAACACCAGGTCAAAGCTAATGTCAGCCCTTTGTTTAACATTACAAGTCCTTGTATGCACAGCTGTGTCCATGTATTTACGAGCCGTCACTGTAGCCTCCTCTAACGTTCTCGTCCCAGGCCGTGTTACCTTTCATTCTGTAGGAAGAGCGGGATTTTCCTGGAAGCTATAAACTCTCATTACCTTTATCTACAAAATAGCTCATTCTCAGCCTCGGTCCACACTGCCAATAAAGAAAGCCTGGCTTCCCTCGTCCCTCTCCGGATAACTCTCCTCAGGGGTGTTTCCACCGGCGTTATCTGAATGATCAAACCAATCAGGAGGCCTTATGTGATGTTGTGTGTCGCTCTGCTGAACGGGCGAAGAGACACGTGACATAAACGTCATTTGACTTTGGGTCTTGAATATATTTTCTTTTTCTTATCAGTTCTCGGACTGTTGTTTGTATTTAACATCTTTCATAAGCTGCTTTCAGACATGCTCTGAACTCAACATATTCTCCTGAAATTATCAGGAGGGGGTTTATGTGAGAACACATATGTTGGAGTCAGTTGCTTGGGACATTCTCTGGAACATCTCTGTGTCAGAATCGTACATTCTCCTGCTGCGTTCTTCATATGTAAACGGTAAACCCAGATTAATATCCTAAACCAATTCTCAGGACATTTCACAAAGTTCATGTCTGAAAACTGCCATAGTCTTTCATTATGATT
This sequence comes from Pleuronectes platessa, assembly GCF_947347685.1. NCBI lineage: Eukaryota > Metazoa > Chordata > Actinopteri > Pleuronectiformes > Pleuronectidae > Pleuronectes > Pleuronectes platessa. The sequence goes on along the minus strand of NC_070646.1, from coordinate 8,804,860 downwards.
TACGGAAACAGAATGAACAGAACCCACATAATCCACACACACATCCACCATCATCCTCTACGTGTTACCAAGTGCTGCTGGATTCTCAAGGTCTCCTCGACTTCTCGCGCGTATTTGCAGACAAACAGCCCTGTGTTGAAACAATTGAGAGCATATGTAATTCCCTTAAATTCCCCCAATTTAATTGGTTTAAATCCTCAGAGTATTTATTTATCATGTGTGACTGAGCCCAGCTTGTGTCTCCGCTTCCCAGGGGCTTCATCTATCGCTGGCATTTCCGTTAAAGTGTCCTTGATGTGGTTGGGTCCACGTGTGTGGGATTGTGTGAGGGTTGAGGTATAAGGAAGAGCAGATTAAGTCATCCCCGAGGATGAAGAGGGAGGAGAGGAAAAGAAAGGCATGCTCACACTGTATGTCTCCTTTGACCTTTATCATCCGCTGGAGTCTCTCTTTTTCTATCTTTGACGGGTGGTTGGTTGTTCAACCTAATGTCCCACTTATTTCTTCTTCCCCATTCCCTTGTTCTCCTATCATCCTGTTCCGCTCCTTGCTCCTCCTTGTTCTCTTTCCTTTCTTTTCCTCTCCTCTCCTCTCCTCTCCTCTCCTCTCCTCTCCTCTCCTCTCCTCTCCTCCTCTCCTCCTAACCTAAACTTTAAAAACCTCACATTAATCCCACCATGCATTGTAAGTATGGATGGTTATATAATAGCCCAAATATTAAGCAAATATTCACCCCTCTCTATATGTTCTACTAATAGGATTGAGTAGTGCACGTGTGCCACAGTCATAATGGGCTGCATCTGGGTTATAGTGTGCACGTGTGTTTGTGTCTCGGTCTGCATGCATGTGACTATGTGTGAGTTCTCATACGTGTACTTGAATATTACAGATTCTGAGCCGGGAAATGACCTTGACTCTTGCAAAAAAAAAAAAAAAGTCCCAGTCTCAGTAATATGCTCACACATGCAGTTACACGTGTGTCTACTGTATGTTCATAAAGTTCACACACACAGGAGACACACACATATATATAATATAAAACTTCCCAGAGATTGAGGGGGGATAACGTGATGCACAGAGGGAAGGATGAACTCTGGGCTCTCCCCATTGTCAACTAGGGCTATTTGAAGTTACACATAACCCAGTTACAGGAAAGTTACTGCGTTTGTGTGTTTGTGTGTGTTTGTGTTCATGTTATGAGCACATGCATGTGAAGAAACAGGGATGAACGGGGGGAGGGAAAGTGGAGAGAGTGAATGAGAATTGAAGGTTGAGCTCAGTGGACCCTTGAGAGTGAGAGACAGGGAGCAAAAAAGTAGTGAATGGGATGGAGAGAGAAGGGTAGTGGTTGTGAAAGTAAAGACCCCTTTCCTTCAAAGTGATATATAAACACCCTTCTTGTCTTTAGGTTTGCTTGAGTGGGAGGGAGACAGTGTATGAGACAGGCTATTGTCCTCAGGGACAGCATCAGCTCTTTGTTCTGCTTGCTTGACACCGGTGTCACTGTCACCATGCCACACCAACCAGCAGCAGCCAACTCGCTTGAGAGAGAGAGAGAGAGAGAAACAGTGACAGTAAATCCAAAGTCCAAAACGGTGTCATCAACAGCATTTGTATTCCCATCCGCCTCTGAGGTCAAATGTTTTCCATACAGCTGAGTGTAATAAATGGCATAAAATGGAAAAACAGACGATATTTCAACAAGATGCAGATTTTGTTTAAGGATTAGAGTCATACACTTGACCTTCGGATTGGGGTCACATTCTAGATAGATGTTAGACATTTTGGACTTTAAGGTAAAAAGTATGCAGAGACATTTTTCCATATGTTGGGACTTTAAGCCTCAACAGAGTTCTAATCAAGGCAAATGTAAAGTAAAGCTTAGCTTATGCTCGCAATTCCTGTCCTTGAGCGTAGCAGCGTGAGCCAGAAATGATGTCATTTCCACTGGTGTGTGTTTGGGCTGGTCCTCCAACTCGCTTGACTTGTCTTTCTTCTTCTTCTTTGCCATTTTCTGACAGTGTGTTTTTTTTTTTCCTCAGCTGTGATACCTAACAGCATAGCAAAAGTATGAGGGAGGCATTGTGCCGACGTCACAGTTGGCAGGAGCAACTCAATCAGTCAAGCATATCGCATCTTTACAAGGTAGAATGATCAGGGACAATGACCTCAGATTTCCTCGTTGGAAACTGCGGTCGGTTGAACAATTTGCCCACAAGGTCCATCGAGCAGTGATTCTCTGGAATATTTCACTGTATCACCCAATCATCATTTAAAGCATTTAAAGGCGTTCTCATCATGCTGGCTCAAAAGCACATGATGAAGCCCAGTGACTAATGCACCGTGTGGTAGGATTGTTCCGCCAAAGTTTCCAGCCTTGAAGTCCTAATCTTCAGAAAGCTCAGCTAAATGGAAATTTGAACATATATGGATCAATGACAATATGGCAACTCCATCTGCTGAGGGACACTGTGTGATGTGATGAAAAGGTCCAGGAAAGCTACTGAATAGACGGGTCTGGGAGATTGTTTAGAGACAATAGTGAGCTTCAGACTTTGCTGCAAAAGTTTGACTGAGGCCCTTGTTTCAACATGGCAATACCCCTGTGCAGGAAGTGAGGTTTATAAGGAGACGAATTTCCCAGTTTGTGAGAATGTTTGAATCGATGCATTTGTGGTAAAGTATCTCTGCAGCCAGTAGTTGAGCAATGACAGATCGATGTAATGCTTAGATGTTTTTTTTAGTGTCCATATACTTTAGTCCATCATCGCTCTTATCACTGCTCTTTTTATATGATGCAATAAATAGTTTAATATATTTAAACCTCTTAAATCCATCTAAGTTAACCATTAGTCTTTGGTGTAGCTGTTGACTATGCAACATTTAAGGATGAGAGAACAAACGGCTTCATGAAATTGGTCACAAGCTTGGGACCCACTGTCGTACACAAATATTGGTATTTCAGTATACTTATTGAGTCAATTTTAGTCTTCATTAAAATATTCTCTGTTAAAGTGGGTATAAAAAAGACATAGTAGAGAGACTAGGGAATTACGTTATTTCCATTAAGCTTTTTTTGCATAACCAGCTAAACAGCCTCATGATAAATCCAATCCTAAGAAATAAATGACCTCAAATTTACGTAATGCTTTATCACCGAAACTTAAGTCTCATGATCTTTTCAAAGCACAGAGAGATGGAAAGGAATGACAGAGGGAGGAGGAGAGTACACAACAGCAAGCGATGGAAGTCAGATTAGGAGAGGAAAGTGGAAAGAAAGCTTGATCCGCGTGTCATATGTCGTGCCACTCCTCCCAAATGTTGATCTGATGGCGCGGCAGATGGATGTGCAGGGATGTTTTCGCAGCATGTTTACATTAATCGCAGCAATGTGGAGCAGAGAGGTGTCACAGTGCGCCCTGGATCAAATAGGCTTTGAGCCACCCTCCAGATTGTGTCATCGGATAAGTTCCCACAGCCCTCTGAAGTTCTGCATGTCACTGGATGAGCTCAGGAAAAGTTGAAGAATAACAGAGGACGGAAGGAGAGGAAAGAGTAAGGGAAAGGACAGAGGGCAAGAGGAGAGCTGTGGGTTCCGTAAGGCCGTGTGAAGATGATGCAAGGAACGGGGTAAACCTGAGGAAGTGAGGTAGGTTGAGAAAACACCATCATTAGGTTGGAGTGAGGCAGATAGAAGGAGGCTAAGAGATGACAGAGGAAAGGGAAACCAAGTGGAGTAAAAGTAATTAATGTACTACTGTGTGTCAGAAATACATATATTGTAAATACAGATTGATCCCTTAACTGTCCAGAAATGATGTCAAAATGTCCTGTATACAAATTTATTAAACACAAACTGTTTAGTTTGGCCCATGTCCCATCCACTAACATGGAGGAGGTGGGGTTTATGACTTTATGACTTATGACTAGATGCTTTGAGCTTCACTTTTGAGTGCAGTCATGTCATCCATCTTTATCTGAAGTCTATGAGTAAATATCATGGTGACCCTTGAAACACCCCTGATGGTGGCAGTTGCACGATTAGACAAAGAAGAAGAAATGGTGTCAGATATATAGAAGTTAAAATACTATTGGGACTTGTATAGTACCAGTAGTTGAAGTAGTAGTTGCACATTGAGTCTAACCTGCACTTGAGCCAAAATTTGAATAAAACCCTACATCTACATCCTGACCACCGAAGAAGTCAGTACCTCATTTTTTTCTCATTCCTCATGACATTTCAAATTCAAACTGGGTCTGATTACCCCAGGGTTAGACGATGGACCTACTTAACATAGTCTATACACACACAGGCACACACACACACACACACTCAACAAGCACACTGTGCGTCTGGATGCGCCACTGTTATCCTCACCTCGACATCATACGTGGAAATGTCTTCCACGTGTGGTCTGGGCTGCGACCACAGGTCCCGGTCTCCTTATGCCTGCCAGGGCAGGGTCAAGGAGTTTGACTGACTTGTGCCTTGACTCATTCTGGCTTCCAGGAACTCTCCACCATCAATACACATCATCATCACTTGCAAGCCTTGTGTGTGCCAGTGCGTGTGTCTTTGTGTGTGTGTGCGTGTGTGTTTGTGTGTGTGTGTGTGTGTGTGTGTGTGTGTGTGTGTGTGTGTGTGTGTGTGTGTGCGTGTGTGTGTGTGTGTGTGCTATCACAACCAGTTCAGCACAGTGTGTTTCTCTGTTAAATCACATGGTTCGGCTTTTCCCCCGCGTGCCTGCTGCTTGGCCTATTTCCATGGTAACTAGCCGAAGATGTGGGGACACACACGAACACACACACACACACACACACACACAAAAATAAACACACAAGAAAACACACATCCACACACTTACAGACCCAATAAACAGCGCTTGTGACTTGCCAGAGCAATCTCAGTTGTGTGTGGCTGTAGGATGCAGTCAGAGAGGATGTGTGATCACACACTCTACACAGGCTCAGCAGGAGACACACACACGCACACACATACGTGCACGCTCACACACATACAGGGCATGCCATCCAAATCTTTTTATAAGTCCTCTGGCAATTTGGATTTGTTTGTTTATGGATGAATGTATTGAATGTTTCAGTTTTTTTTTTTTCATGTAGATAGATAGATAGATAGATAGATAGATAGATAGATAGAAAGATAGATGGATAGATAGATAGATAGATAGATAGATAGATAGATAGATAGGCTCTGTGACAAGTGGATGAACTGACATTGCAAAGTTGCTGTCTCACAGTATAAGGTTTCCTTCCACATTTGCTCTGATGCACTTCATTTGTCTCGATGACCCCTCTACCTTCGTCCCACGCCCTCATCACCTCACCACGCACCCCCGACCCATGCGTCCATCGCCGTGGCAACAGCCCACGCGGCTTGCCTGCTCGCCGCAGCATCCCTGTGCCTTTCGCTTGGGGGGTGGGGGGGGGGGGGGGGTGCTTTGGCGGCAATGCAACCTGACAACCAGGCGAGGGAGCTTTGCCAATAGTGGGTAAGCTATAGGGGAAGGAGGGCAGGGAGGATGGAGGGAGGCACTGCGGATTTGTTCCTTTCTGCCCTATGGTGTTATGCAACTTCATGTACACACACCCACGCACCCATACTGTGGCAAACACACACGGACTGCCTCTCTCGTTTTTCATTGCGCTCTCACACACACACACACACACACACACACACACACACACACACACACACACACACACACACACACACACACACTTGTTCTGAAACTGTCCATAGCGATGCTGAACCAGCATAAGCTACAGATAAAGTCCCTAAGTACCGATTATAAAATGACACAACAGATTTCTGCTAGCCGTCCCTGTGCCACAGCACTGATGTAATGTTACCCCGACGAATAAGATGATACAAGATGAAATATTATTCAAAGTGCAAAAGCAATCAAAGAGTAAAAGCTGTGTTAATCAATGACACTGGGGCGGTGGGTAAACATTGAGCTTTTTGAAGACATGCGGCAACATCAGCTCTTTAGCTTCTCTTTTCAGCTGTGTTTACTGGCTATAGCTGCTAACTGTTTTGCTAACTTTGTGAACAGCTGGGTTTGCTGGTGCAATCGATGGCTGCTGAGACTAGACTGTGTATATATAGAACCATAATGATGGGATAAACAATTAAAAAACTCTAGAGCTGCAAAGTTAGTTTACTAAGTGCTACTTTGGTGCGTTAGCTTTTGCAACACTTTAAAAGTCAATTGCTGTAATCCTCATTGTTTCCCATCTGCTACATACAACTAAATTTAGCTAGTTTAGCAGTGTTAGCTAGCTAACACCCAACCAGCTTTATGGGCAAAAAGCGGAAGAATATAGAGTATGTCGCCATCGATCAGAGTCAGATATAACTTTCAGTAGCAGTGGGTAAATCTTTAAGCGCAAAAGATGGTGTCAAACTTTAGCTCCAGTTTTCAATTGCATTGCTGAGAAGTTACTTGGGGAACTTCGCGCAGTATGGTAAGCAGGTCAAAACACGTTTAATTAATGTCAACATTTTTTTAAGTTTAAATGCACAAATGCAACTTTTGCAGCTCAATCAAACGAATGCAAAAAGTTCAGTGATGTTTGTTTTCCTCCCACGCTGTTCAGTGGATATATCAGAGCTGTTGCTAGCCAAGCTGCCATCCAACGTTTGCTTGGCTTGTGTCTCCGATATTTAGTTTCAGTGAGTTTTTACAGGGATCTAATGATGTGCTGAGGTCAGCTCCTATCCAAAACAAATAGACCCAAAGATGACATCTGGTAAAAACCCTGACTAAAGCTGTTTCACGTTAAAAATGATGATGTGTGGTGTTAATCTATTAAAGGTACAAATGAATGCTAACAGCTTGGTGTTTGTGTCTTACAGGCAAAGTAAACGAGAAGAAAGTATTGAAGGAGTCTCCACATGGGAGCACCAGCGCTGCCTCATCAACGTTTATCCGACAGAACCGGCCCAAGGACGCCTTGGACACGCTCTCATGTCCTCAGACACGAACCGCTAAACCCAAGGAGCTAAAAAAAGAAAAAGGAAAAGCCGACTGCTGGCGCCAGCAAGTGGACAGATTTTTAAGTGAAAACACGGCTGAAGAGGGGGAGGGGTGTATGGGTGCCAAATCCCCGTTCAAGACACACCACATCTCCTTGATCTACCGCCGCCACCTCCTTCGTCTTACTCCCTCCTTTTCCTTGTCCTCCGCTTTTCTCTCATTCTCCCTCGTTCTCTCTCATGGGAGTGACATAGAGGCCGGCGCTTGGTCTGCTGCCCCGCCCCTTCCCCGCCTCAGCGTGGAAACAGGGGCGTCCAGGTAGGGATGTCGTGGAAGAGGAACTATTTTGCGTCGGGCGGCGGAGCAGCAGGTGCGGCGCAGGGGCTGGTGACCCCGAGAACCATGACCTCTATTGCACCCAGCAAAGGCCTGAGCAACGAGCCGGGACAGAACAGCTGCTTCCTCAACAGCGCTCTGCAGGTCAGTCGGATAAACACTCGCACACAAATTCAGGGCAGTCGGAAAGTATTTGGAGAGTGACATGTTTTTCATGGACACATTTAGAACCGTGTAGTGATCTTGACAAGCCAAGTCAGTGACTTGACCTCAATCCACAGGCCGATGTTTCGACAAAACCAGTTCAAGAAAAGTGTGACAGTGGTCTAAAGTCTCCAAATACGTCTGGTATTTATTATTAGTGATTTTTTTTTACTAATAAGCGACAAATTCACTGTATTTGGAAGCTTTGGGGACACATGGGTATCTTCGCACACATGCTGAAGATCAGGCCAATGCCAAAAGTGGTTGATTGATATCAATGTAATTGATTTTACGTCATTATAACATCCAGATACACACTATTCCCCAAAACACACAGTTCCTGCACTGATGATCTGGTCTCGGTGTAAATATAATTATACAAAAGATGCAACTGATCTTAATTGTTTTCTTAAAAAATCCACTGTGCCGGAGTAATGAGCCAATGCAATGGTTTGCACGATTGGCTGAAACAATAGCCACTACTTTCTTACAAGGAATACATTATGCTATCTCCACTATATGCACAATGCTAACACACACATTTTTGCACTCGCAGTTCTCCTCCCCTCCCACTGCAGTATTTGAATGCGACAGGGATGAGATTAGCACCATATTAACGGGTGTTTTTTGTGTTTCGGTGGGTTTTGGCACCGCTGCCGGTCGGACTTCGGTGTAGACATCCAAGTCTGTGTGTGGAGATGCTTACACTGCGCCGCTGCTGCTGCATCTCCTCTCTGCGCGCACACACACACACACACACACACACACACACACACACACACACACACCGACACACACACACACACACACACACGCACACATGCACACACACACACACACTCTCTTCACTCCTCTCAAGACTTCCAGCTGGCAAACACACACACACACACACACACACACACACACACACACACACTCACACTCACACACACATGCCTCTTGACTACTGGCTTGAAAAAGAGAGAGCGAGAGAGAGTAGAGAAGAGAGAGGGGTTGGAGTAAGCTGGAGAGGGAGGAAGGTGATGGGGCAGAAGCTTAGGGGGTGTTGAAGAGAGCAGATGAGAGGAGGAAAAGTTGCCATAGGAAGAGAAGAGAAGAAAAAGGGATGAGGAGTATACAGTATGAAAAAGCTGATGAGAGGACTGAAAGAGCTACTGCTCGGAGAAAGAGTGGAATTAAAGAGGCAAATAAGGTAAGAAGGGGAAATGTGTATTTGTTGTGAAAGCAGGAGATAGAGAGGAAGACAGGGAGAGAAAGAGGGTGGGGACGGAGAGAAGGAGGGAGAGACATGAAAAGACAAAGTGAAGGACATGAAGTTTATTTGTGAAATGAAGAATGTCTGAGAAAAGGAGAGAAAAGTGGGCCAATTCAAGGACATACACATGTACGCATACACCAAGAAGAGAGGACAAAGAGGATTGAGGAGGAACCGAGAGAATGTTCAAGTACTGAGATGCTTTTGTGGCTGTTTCACAATAGGTTTCTCTCAGTGCGTCTATGTGCTTGTGTTCATGTGTGCTTCTATTATCGAGATAATAAGTTCGAGGTCAAAGTTCAGGTTTAGGACAGACTCTTTCTAATAGCAGTAGGGCTGCGACTTAAGATGATTCATTTTTTTGATTAATTTCTTCGTTTGGTCTGTGATTTGGTCTATAAATGTATAAATGCTAAACAGTGTAAAATGGAAATTAAGACATTACATTTGCAATGACACAAAAAGGATAAATTCCTCACCTTGGTGGAGCGGAAAAACTTTCTGATGAATAATATCCTCAAACTGCCTTAAAACTTGTTTCTTCAGTGTAAAGATTAATGCTCTGAAACTGCATCGCACTATAATTAAGTGAAATACACTGTCCTGCTTCCTCGCCCCGGAGGGCCCCTCTGAGCAAGGCACTTAACCCCCCGCTGCTGCAGTGGAGCTGCTGGGTGGCGCCAACGTCAGCAGCAGTTGTTTGGTGTAATTTAATGTGAGGAAAGGAAGGTGCAGTGAGCTAAATTGTTTATACGTGCTCAGCAACTTTTTTTACCGTAAACGCAGGTAAAAATAAAAAGGAATTACAGAATCTGGCAGCAGCAGCATGTGTGTGTGTGTGGTAAAGAACATTATGTCAGAGTTTGGTCCCTCTTACTGATACATTACTATATGAAATAAATACTGACGCATGAGTGTGTAGGCCTGCGTTACTGTTGAGTAACAGACCCCCTGTAACTGAATCTGCTGGTTTAACCTGGGCAAATGTTTATGCTATGCCATTTAGTCAATTATGCAAAGTTACATTTCTAAAACTAAACTATTTTACAAACCTACCTGTAATATATACATATACAAACCTAAAAATATATTCAGTATGATCCATTCACTTCAATGAACTACAACACAAACTGTTAAGTGTTAACTTGGATACTAAGTAAAAATATTCACGATATAGTATTTTCATGTGTTCAACTGTGGCTCTGCAGCAGAGTGTGGCTGGGGCTGCAGTTTTTTAGCCCAAACCCGACCGAGCCCTAGAGCAAACTAACTAAGCCTGTGCTTGAAACCATCCGAGCCAGATGTTCTCAGCGATTACTGGCACGAGCTTTTAAAAAACTAACAGCAATGTGATCAAACCAACATTTTGCCTAAATATAATTCCCCATTTTTTGTCCTAGCCTGGCCACAGCCATATATACACTGAGTCACCCACCACGATTGACATGTTCTTGCCAAATACCCTTTGTTTGTACTTTTGCCGGTGCGATCCTCTGCATAAACTCCCCCAGCACACCAAGGCAATTTCCTGTATGTGAAAATATACAAGGCAATAAAAAGAATTCTGATTCTGATTCTGATAAACCGCTTCTTCAGACAACCAAATATTTGAAAGAAAACAGGATCTTTTGCTGCTTACATTGCTTGTTTGAAGGTGTGTGTCCTGGGTGGAACCGCGGTGCAGTGGTTAACACTGTCAACTCACAGCCAGTAGGTTCTGGGTGGGAACATGATGGCTGGCCAGGGCCTGTCTATGTGGCGTTTGCATGTTCCCCTTGTGTCTGCATGGTGTTTCCTCTGAGTATTCTGGATTCCTCCCACACTCTGAACTCTGAAGATATACTCCTTAGGATAACTAGAGATTCTATCGATGGTAGATATGAATGTCATTTTAATTGAATGTTTGTTGTATGTTGACGCTCTATAGGGACCTGTCCAGGTTGTGTACCCATCCAGTAGCAGCTGGGATTTGCTCCAGTGATTCCTCAAAGGATAAACCGTATAGATAAGCTGCAATGCAGGATTTTGCAGGGAGCAGGCCATGCATCCTGCAGAGCTCCACATCATCCTAGGATGTTTGTGCTTGTACTCAAAAGTAAAACTCAACAATAGATCAAGGAGTTCAAAAGCAAACGGGAGTGCTCTCTACAAATACTCAAGGCTTGATGAAAGGATCAGGAGTATGCATGAAGGTCGATGTGGAGGTCAGGGAACGCTGAGCTTCATCATTTTCAAGAGTGGCAAATATAAAGGCTATTTTTACCGAGGCTATCTGAGATGTCACAGTAGAAAAAGGCGTGCTGGCTCACTGTCACACTCGTGGCTAACGGGGACACTTGAATACAACACAGCCATCATTATTGTAATCATAAACAACGGTGACAAGTTAAATTATCTGTTATGAAGAGGGTCTGTTGACTGACAGATCACTAAGGCCAGAAGTGCACAAACAGCTTCATCTGATACTCAACACTCACAGGGACAGAGATGCCACAGCGTTGTGTGGTATCAGAGGAGTAGAACAGCAGGAGTTGTAGCCTTCAAAGTTAGAAACCAACCAACAGTCACATCAGTCATGTAGAGCAGATCATGACTGAGGGTGAGAGCTTGTCAGATTAAATGGATCCGATCCCTTTAACGTCTACATTAATAGAAATGTTGTCTTGTCAGAATGTGACAAGGGTTCATATAAGAGTCGTTGGACGATGATCAGTTGAAACACATACCCTCCGTGATCAGCCACAAAACAACAAGTCATCGTTACTGTCTGTGTCTCTAATTCTCTTTATGTTTGTATGATTAAAGCATGGAATATTTTGTCTTTTCAGATTAATCCCTATTTATAATTTTGTTGCATTAGTGGTGCAGTGATGCATATTTAAGTAGTAAATAACTGTTCTTTTCAAGTGGAAAACTTATCTTAGCCTTCAGTGCACTATTAAGTCATAAATTAAAATCTAGTGAATGTTGTTTTACTTCTTTGTCAGAGAGACCCTTTACTTCAATGAAAAGAATAGCATATAAGGAACAGAATTTATTTATTGCATTTTTTTCACATTTTCAGATCATTAAAAGAATAAACTGAACTTTATATACGGTAAAAATGTTATAATATGTGCATTTGGAAAAAAACAACAACTAGGCTTATTATACTGTATTTGAGTTAAACCTTACCTGCTCAGGAAGTCTAATTAAGATCAAGATCGGGGTTTTTTCAAGAAAACAAATTGTATTATTCTGCAGTTGAGGATGTGTAAGTTTGGCTCTGTTGGCCTTCATCCACCTCACCTTAGGTCTCGTGATGATATTCAGGAGGCCCATGATTATGCTGTTTCATCTCATACACACTTAATAACTGAGAAAAGTTTGCCTTATATCGTTATTTCACTTCGTACTGCACCAAATACTCAACAAGGTCTTCTGAGTTCAGCTGTTCTGCAGCACTTATTCGTTTCTGACTCAGGGAAAATGGGTAAAACAGTAAAATCACCCAAAACGACTGTATCACTCTTAACTTTCTCTTCAACCTTATCACAAATCAAGGCTGTTTGACCTGATGTTATTCTGATAACTAATGATATATTTTGACTTACATTTGATCCTCCTCCGAAACTGTGTGGCCGTCCCCTGGGGGAGGAAACCTACTCCTACACGAAACAACTTAAAAACAAGACCACTCAGTCGATCTGATCAGTAACTCTTTTGATGGAAAATAATAATAATACCATCTCTTACAAATTTAAAGCTGAATTCATAATCAATATATCCATACTGCACCTTTACATGATCTGTGGGAGCAGTAGTTCCTGGTAGGTAAGTCTTAGTGTTTAATGACTTCATGGCTCTTCTCTACTTTTACCTTTTACTATTATTACATTATTGTGACTTGTGGCTACAGTTGCCGTTAATCAGTGGGTTTAATCGGGACTTTAAAGTCCCTCAGAGGAGGGAGAGATCTTAATTTCACTTTATGTCGTGGTTCATTCCAGTGGCGAGGTGTATTACTCCAGAAACCCTTCTAATCCTTAAAATGTCAGGCCGGGGTGTTTTGATGACGCCTGCAGTTTCCATGGAAACAGTAAGAAAGGTGTAATAACACAGGAAACTCTCATTGAGCCGGTACAGATTATACTCAGGGTTCACTGAGGTGTTTCCTGTGGCTGCTTCACAATAAAAGCCACACCGTGTTTCGCCAGTTAAATGGTTTTGATCTGAGACAGTAAGAGCAAATTTTAACAAGAGTATTAATATTTGATTTAACTCTATTTGACATCACAAAAAAAACAAGACAGGACCACCTTATACATGACAACACAACCACTGAATAACCAGCATCTTTGATTACATTAATCTGTTACTGAAGTAATGGAAGATGGTGGCTTCCTAAATACTCAAGATCATGACGTCAGTTTCCATTTCCGTGTATGTTTCCATCTTTTTTTTCTCGTTTTCTCAATTGATTGTTAGTTTTTTTGCAATAGTTCCTTCAAGAAGCTCCTGCAGTTGCTCCACAACTTTCATGCCATAGAACGAAAGTAAGAAAACAAAGAGAAACAAATGATAAAAATGGTAGAAGATGAGAGAAAGACTACTTAGAGGATGAGAAAAAGAGTTGGATAGATAGATAGACGGACAGATACTTGGTAATAAAGAGAGATGGGCATGGGGAGAGTGTGCCCTCCCTGTGGCTGCTGCAGTGCTGTGCAGCGAGCCGATTCATCACGACCAAAGAAACTACAGAGAGAGGAGGGGCAATGGAGAGAGCGGAGGGGGAGAGATAGAACGCATACACTGGCGTCAGCATGTAGTCTGTCATCCTCCACCCCCTCTATCCTCCACCTATCACTCTGTCCTTAACACACACACTCATACACACACACACACACACACACACACACACACACACACACACACTCTCACACACACACACACACACACACACACACACACACACACACACAGTGCACACCAGTATTGCAAAGGTTGCCATATATGTTAGGATTTTGTGTGCAAAAAGTGGTCTGCTTGCAATATGGCTTGTAAACTGCACGTGCATAATGTGTTGTGTGTGTGTGTGTGTGTGTGTGTGTGTGTGTGTGTGTGTGTGTGTGTGTGTGTGTGTGTTCCTTTGAATAAGTGCTGCATAGTCCAGCCGAAGCCTAAGGGACATTATTGTGTCAATATTACCTTACAGCATGCTGAATGAATTTACTGAAAGCTCTTTCCTCTCATTATGTACAGGAGAGAGAGGACAGAAAGATGTCTACCTCATGTAGATCACTTCTCCACTAGTTGTAATCTCTTTTTCCTTGTGTCTTTGGGGTTGTGATTAGTTCTTTTCTGCCCAAATATCCACCTCAGCCTGTATTTTGCTGCTGTACACAAAGTAGAAAGCACATTGGATGCTGGGAAGAACAATTAGCTGAAAATTGCCCAAAGTCACACAGAGCTGCAGGCCGGGGGTGTGGATTCTCTGCAACGCTCTCACATTACTGGAAGTCATTTGATTCAGTTTTAAGAACAGCGAGTATCGCTCAATTATTTTTAAAGGGACAGGAAACTCTAACCTAGAAAACAAAAGTTAGAAAAAACATAAAATGATATAGTTCACTATAATGGAGACACCAGGATTGTAGCATTATTCCTCTTATAAACATATAAAACAGTCAACCTGTACCTGAATGTGGCTGAAGCTAAAGCAAGACCATAATCCTGGTTCACGTTCATCATGTCAGGACGGGCTCATCGTCACTTTAAAAACCAGCTGAGTTTGTATATGATTGATACAGAGATTGCATGGAGATACTTTGGTGCACAGTAGATTGACTCCCATGTGATTTTAGTGAGAGAATATTGATTGCTGTTTGATTGGTTGTATACTGCAGGTTCCCGAGTGGAAGGAGACGATGGTTGTATCACCGCATCACTCACCTATGAAAATAGAAAAGAGCTTTAAACTGTGATGAAATGTTTGTTAATTGTAAAGTATGAGACATATGTTAAAGAGACCTAAATTTACAAATCGAGATGTTGTTCGTCAGCTTGTTGTTTGTTGACCAATCACTGCAGAGGGTTTATAGGGAGTGGGGCCTTCAAGAGACAGGGTTGCAGACAGAGGCTGAAAAGAGGAGCTGAGGCAATGGACATGATGAGGAGAGTGATGTGTTTTCTGAACTTCGGAGCATGTAAACCTTTTCAAGTAGTTTATAGCAGATCTTTTTCAAACTCGGCTCATCATCATAACATCTCCCTTCGTCCATCACTTGCTCTGTCAGTCGCTGTCAGTCGCTGCTGTTCACCTGGGAAACCCCCAAGCTGTCATGCCATCACTCTTTGCTGAGGTTTCATCTGTGGCTTTAAAGGAGTTTTTTAATAAGCAGCCACTATAGTGTATTTATGTTTAAAAGGAATACAATTTTATTCTGCAAAACAGTTTTAACCCAAAAATGTGATATATTAAAACAAGGTCTACAGAAGAGGTCTGCTACTCACTCCAGATTTCAATACAAATCACATTTTAATGTAGAAATGGTGAATTTCCGATGTGGAAGCTTTGGGTTTATTGTCTTTTTCTGTGGGTGTTTCGTCTCCCAGGTTCTGTGGCATCTCGACATCTTTCGCCGAAGCTTTCGACAGCTGACAACACACAAGTGCATGGAGGACTCGTGCATCTTCTGCGCTTTAAAGGTAAAGACGCTCCCACTTTGTCCTCTTAACTGCAAAACCTAAAGCTGCGGACATTACTCCGGTGTTACTCTGCTACACTTCTCGAAGATTACTCATCCATCTTACAGCACAGTGACCTGGTTTGTCTTGGATTTACTGCTGAGTGAGTTAAAGTTTTTGAAGGTTGTGCCAAACTCCTCTTTGTTTATTGTACTTTTTATTCCCCCTTTTTATTACACAAACAGATCCGTGTTTGTCGTGTGCTGTGAGGAAGTAGTGTTTTGCACAAGGCATTCTTGTTTGATAGAATTCCTACATTTACTCACATTTCAGGAGGAGACACTGTATCCTCTACCCCAATACACCTGAGTAACTTGAGTAGCATGACACTCAAGGACTGAGATCCCCTCACATGTCATCTCCAAAATGTTCATTCTTTTTCCTTCCGTCTTTTTTTGTGTAATTCAGGTACACCTAAAGAACATAATGCAAAAGAAAACCGCACAAGACGAAATTGTATTCATCCTAGTACACAGGGAAATGTCAAAACATCTACAAATATTTCAGGATGAGAAAGATGAGCCAACAGACCAGATTTGAGAGCTAATGGTGTTGATGTGCTGTAAACAAAAACATGTGATTTTTGGAGCTGAATTTATACGTAATGTGCTGCTTCCTGCATCCACACATGTTCTAGACATTTTCCTATTGTTGTGAGCGTGTGACTAAGACAAGCTCTTCCTGTGGCCTTCCTACATAATTTCTGAAAACAACATTTAACCAAACTCTAGTCTTCCTTACAATTGCTTCTTTTATTCTATATACTAGTTCATTTTTAAACACTTTTTTGTTAATTCCTCTTCTTCCACCATTGTGTCAAAAAGCATCACGTACTATGAATCAAAAAGTTTTTTACCAGTAAAGAGCTGCTTGGAAACAGTCAGTGTAAAAGCTTCTCTAACACAGTTACAGGTTGAATCACTGTTGTGTTCCAGCAGTGGCTGCTTTTACCCAACAGAAGATGAAGATGTGTAACATCATGAAACCCTCATAATGAACAAGCCTTATGCAGCTCTGCTTCAGCCATTTGTTGCATCAGTGATGACAAATGTTTGTCTGAGTGAAGGGAAGAGTTTGTGTGTGTGTGTAATGTGCAGTGTGCGCGTACGTGTGTGTAGCAGTGTCGATGTGTGTGTTCTACATGCTGTCCTGTCTCAAGCGCTTCTCTGTAATTAATTGGCTGACTGAAAGTGCTGAGCTAGCAGAGCCCACGCTGAAATGGTGCACACACAAGAATACACACCTATGCATGCACACAAATCTTACTTGCATGCTGCACACGTTACACCACTATACACGCGCACCATGATATTCATCACAAATCTCTCCTGCCATGCTGGGATGCTACACACACATACACACACACGCCCACACACAGGCACACCTACAATAAATTCCGTGGGCGTATTGCATGACTCAGCCGTGGGTGGACAAATCAAAGATACCCTTGCCATCTTAAGTGTTCACATTTTCAGCTTTTATTACCCGGCCTCAGTCAGAAAAACGAACAGACGTAACATTCTTAAAGTCTGTTCGTATGTGACTACCACAGAAACAGAGATTTATGTATTTCAATAACCCGACGAGCAACGCGCCAGAAAAGAAACTTTAATGGCATGTTTCTTTTCCAGACATCCCTTTTCCAGAATCAAAGAGAGAAATGATCATTGTAGGTCCTTTTATTTTGAAGGGACTGTGTGTGGATTTCAGTTTATCTGCGGCAGATAAAGAGGCCGCTGTTGTAGTAAACCTAAGTTCAGAGGCTGCCTGTGGCTGTCCCTCTAGAAATCACTGCAACACTTTATCTCTCTCAACAGCAACACACTCACACACGTAGCTGCAGATACCTGAACACACACACACACACACAGACACACACACACACACACACAAAGGCTGTAAAGAGTAGGAAGGGAGAAGAAGAGGACAAATTTGGAGAAGGAAGGAGAAAGATGAATGAATGTGGTAGTTGGTGTAGATTGCTCTTCTCATCACACTTAGACCACAAAAGCACACGCACACACACACACACCCACGCACACCTCACTCTTACTCACTCGCCTCATCCCTTCCTATTCTTTTCCCCCCTTCCTCCTCCCCTCCTCCCTCCCTCCCACTCTCTGTAGGGTATATTCCCCCTCCATTCTCCTTGGCGCATTGCTGCAGTCAGCACAGCCACCATAACACGCACGCACACACACACACACACACACACACACACACACAAACACACGCACACAACACGCGCACAGGTACCCTATTGCTCACACATTTGCTTTCTCGTCTCTCTCTGTTTCCCTTTCTCTCTCTCTCTTTCTCTCGCTCTTTCTCTATCTCTCTCCCTCTCTCTCTCTCTCTTTCTCTCTTTCTCACTCACACACACACACACACACACACACACACACACACTGTGCTCCCCGTCAGCATGACTGCATTATACCTTTCCCATTGCCAACCCTCAGCCTGCACACACTCAGCCTCACTCACAGACTGGAGCCTATTGTTTTATAACACTTTTACTCCATTTGATCACAACAACAAGCTTTAACTTCTAAACTGTGAAAAAATATGACTTCTGACATTTTAATACAAGCAAACACATAACAATGGGAAATACAAACTCTGTAACTGTGACCAGGGAACAACTCCCATCTGAATAGCCCTGATCCTGGATCTGTGTAGTGAATGCCTTGATGGTAGATCTTGTATTAGTTTGTTATCTCAGGTCAAGTTTAGTTTTTGGGAAGTATCACTTTGTAGAGTTTGTGGGTGAAGTTATGATAAAGAAAAGCTTTAGTTTTTAGTAATCGTGTGAAGAGGTGAAGTTGCTGCAGCAGATATTTCAAACCTGTCTCCTTCAAAATATGCATGTTTACTTTATATGTGCTTTGCCGAATGGTTTTGAAGGATCTGGACATGTGGCGTCTGAAAGTATGACATCATTTTATTGAACAGAAGCCACAGGCTGAGGTTTGGGGTGTAGGGTTAATTGTATGAATTAATTGGTGATGACAATGTCCACTTTCCAAAAAATAGCAACTATTTTGAAAAACTCTTTAATTTAATTACAAATATTGTAATAGCAATAGTACTCAGTGTTGACATTTTCAGTATTTAACTGAGACCATAGTTGACCTGAACCAAATAATTAACAACATAACAGCGACACATTTGAATCTACAAATATGACCAGAAAAGCTGTGATAATGCTTTAGCTGCCAGGACTGTTGGAAAATAACTGAGCTGCTGTTTGCGAGGATGTTTCACACATATGATCGATTTCAAGATTTTGCCCTGGCATTGAACGTTTGAATTGTCCTACACATTTGACAGTTGCCTCTTTGTAAAGCACTGACTCACCGCAGTACCACTGTTCTACAATAATGAGTGAATCCCAGCAGGTACCAGAAGTGAGTGAGCTGTGATTTTCCATCAGTGTTTTTGTCTGACTCACTCTCTGCTTCAGCTCAGTCACATTGCAGCGTCTGACCTGTTTCAGGTTTTTGTGCTTTGTGTTTTAACGTTTTCTATGATTTATTCGCTTTCTAATTTTCACAACTTTTTAACCCTTTTCAAAAATCTGTGGTTTTAGATTGTTCTAATGTTAGACAGATTGAAACTGAGTCGATTTAACTACTGGATACAGGGATAAGAACAGTCTGCAACTAATGCTAATTACTTTAATTAGCCAATCATCTGTCCTTATTTTCCCAATACTTTTAATTGCTTGGTCAGAAAAATCTGAAAACTAGACTTTTCAAAATCTCTTTAAGCCTCCAATGGTAACGTCACTAATTTTATTTCTCAAACCTTAAGATACTCATTATCTAAGTTGTTTATTAAATTACTTATTGGTTGATCAGTGAATTAAGTTTGTGTACTTTAAGTGGTATGTCAAACATTTGCTCCCTTAACTGTTAAATGTTAAATCCCTCACAATTGAAGACAAACCTGAATGCTGGGAAATGATTTACTGCAGTTACTGTTTTTAATTCATTATTAAGCATCGATTTAGTTTTAACTGCTGCATCGTGACCTGCTTCTCCACTGCAGATGTTCTGTGTATCTACCACTGCTTGTTCCATAAAAATTAACAAGACAAACATAAATGTCTTTTTGTGTCATTATCACTTTAACTTCTGATTCGATTATTGTGGTGTAACTGCTCGGTGACTCTTACTGAAATAGTTTAATCTTTAATGAACCAAGTTTTTCACACATCCAGGTTCCAGATCGATAATACATCCATTTCTCAACAGTTTGAAAAATATACCAAACAGGAATGCTGGCACCTATCAGAGACGTTTGTGTTTGCTACAGTTGTGAGCAGCTAAAATGGAACCAAACAGATGAGTTATGTGGTAGAATATCTTTCTGTCATTGTGTACAGTGTGTGTGTGTGTGTGTGTGTGTGTCCTCGGGACACAGAGCGCCTGCTGGTTGCAGCCCAGCCATCTAATCAGTGATTGAATTACTGCTGGGACGGAAGACCAGGTGCTGCTCTGACACGTCACACTGACTCGTGTTTATTTGTGTGTTTTTTTCGGGGGGGCGCTGTTTAAGGCTCGGTCAGAAAACAGTTGCTTAGTTTTGCTTCTTGCTTTTTGTTCTCCAGCTGAGAATTGTCACCATCAAAAAAATTAGGTCACTTTTATCCTTTGGCAATCTGGAGAAAGGCATCCGTGCTTTTATCTCTCCCACTGAAGACAGTCAGTTCAGCCCCTGTCAAATGTTGTCGTCTCGCTGCCTCCGTTAGTTTCAGTTCTTATGTTCTGACATAAATCTCTACATTTAGGTACTGATACATCTGGATTTATGCAATTTCATCCCATATGAGCCATACAGTAACTGGCTGTGTTATCTGCTACTAAAACTGAAGTTACTGCCACTGTTTCTACAACGACTGCCTCCATTTATGACATTAATAATAACTAGAATGAAAGCATCTGCCTAGGGGCTGCACGGTGCATTAAACGTGTCATTTTTATAACAACATTTTTAGTAATTATTGTTGCAGATAGAAGTGCACATAGTGAATGTGCTGCAGTTTAATAGCATCCCAGAGAATATCTGAGGAATCTTAAAACTTTGTACAGCGTTGAATTGTCGACCTCCTTTATCTGTGATTAAAAGATGCATTTAACAGTTAGCAAATGTACCCATCAAGGAATTTGAATAAACTAACTGGATATCGATAAACAAGTTTAAACATTGTTCTCAGGTCATCCAAATATCTTTTGTGGATGAATACAATTTGTAAACTTAAAAAAGTAAAATGTGTATCTTTACTTTTTGAAGTCCTGCACAGGTGCAATTTTTGCAAACTGGCACCTGCCCACACAACCACAAAGCACTGTACTGGACCTAACCCATTGCCCGCCATCATCTCCAAATCTAGTTGACCCGCTTGGATCTTTAACGTATGTCTAAACTGGTCACCCGTGATAAACACATTTACAGAGTCACTCAACTCAACATGGGTCATGGCCGACTTGTGCTCCTGTTTTGTTTGTTGAGTTGTGTTCTTGGAAAAGCACCTGTGCACCTGCAGCTGTCAATGCACGACGTGCCTTGCTTGCGGCTAACAAAATCTAATTTCTAAAGCGTTGCAGGCCTTATTGAGAGAATAATTTAAAAAAAATGTGTTCTATGCCTCACAGTTGAGGACAGTGTTTCCCACACTGGGGGCAGGACCTCTCCAAAGAAGAATAACAAAGTCACTTATATTTGATGTAATAATTAAATCTTCTAGTTAATAGTCTATAATCTGAGAAGTCTAATAGTGGATCTTAAGCTGAAACATTACATTTATAGATGTTCAATCTTGGCCAAACTCTCTTCAGCAACCTCCTTGTTTTTGTTTCCAAAAAAAAGTCAAAGGCAAACCCATAACCTCCCTGAAAAACTTTGAATGGTTGTGTATGGGCTCATAACTCAGGTCTGGCACTTGTCTGGACCTGCATGTAAACAACTCTTCCTCTCCAAACGAAGAGGTCACTGGATGCTACCCTCGAAACACACTTTGAGTGGCCCAGCTTTCTCTGCGAGCCCCCCACAACAGTTGGATTCGGTTTCTATTGTACTGCTACAAAGCACTCTGAGAGCTGTTTTTGTCGGGAGAAAAGTGCACTACAAATACCATTTATTATTGATATGGGCTGATATTGAGGCCAGCTGTGCTGCAAGGCGTTTGTTTTAGCCCGGTCTGGGGTTTTGTTGTGCGGCAAGTTGGTCCTGACAAGCTGACGACTAGTTCCACTTGTTCTCTTTTATGGGTCAGTTGACACAACACGGCGCCCATTTAAAGAGTAAATGTGTTTCGAAGGGGTTTGTTTCACTCTGAGAGGAATAAAAATAAAACACACAAATGCACTTAATGTACTATACACCTGTGTGCAAGGACACAGTCCAACAATGCAGGGGTCTTTCAGGAAAAGCATTTATGGTACAGTGTATATTTGTAGCAGCGAAATAAAGTATTAATGGATTTCTATAATGGTGTGTGTTTGTGTGTGTGTGTGTGTCTGCAGAGTATCTTTGCTCAGTTCCAGTTCAGCAGTGAGCGTGTGCTGCCATCAGATGCACTGCGGAGCGCTCTGGCCAAGACTTTCCAAGACGAACAACGCTTTCAGCTGGGTATCATGGACGACGCTGCTGAGTGCTTCGTGAGTCTGCGACACCACATGACCAGACACACACACACACTCACACACACACACACACACACACACACACATATACATGCATGCATAGACACACATGGGATAGGTGAGCAGTTGCCTAAAGGCTTATTTGAGGAACTCCAGGATCTTTACTGCATTCAGAAATCTTAAGGGGAGACAGGGGATATCCAGTACATTAGCCTCAAGAAATATGTTTTATGTTATTAAAGTTTTGTTTCGACTCTATTTGTGTGGCCGCACTTGGTGTTTGCTGCTATTCTACACTCACTACAGTGTGTTGTAGGATATTCCTCGTTATCATTTCCAGCCTCTGTTCCTTTAAACTGGTAGAAAGTGCAGACCCTATTTTAACCACAAGGGACTGTAATGAGCGGTGCGACAAACAAACCGGAATATCCAATTTGTTGTTTAAGATGATTTATGTAAAGTTGAATTAAAACTGTTTTACCTCATCAAAAATGTATGGCATATAATCTTAATAATTGTCTAAAAAAAATTCTAATTTAAAATTGGCCATGAATAATAAAATGAACAAGAATCATTTCCCCAGCCCTACAGTTCTGAATATATATAATTAATGCTCACTTTACTCTCTTTTATTACATCATATTCGCAATCTACTTCCTCAAACATCTCCACGATTCAAGACGAAGTGTGTTGTGTTTTTCAAATGTTCTGTGTTTTATTTTGAAATAAACCTTTTCATCAAGGTGGTGCAGTGGTTTGCCTGGTGGTTTGAACTGGTTCTCTGTGTAGAGTTTGCATATTCTCCACATAGACATGGACCCTGAGTGTGGATAGTGAAGCCAATGTAGAAGTTCCTGACACCTGTATTCTCTCAATTGACCAGCAGGGGGGTGACGCCATTGGTTGCAAAAATAAGGAGTTCTTTATTTCAATCGCTAGATTCAGGTCTATGATACAGCATTTTGGAAATGTGTAAATTATGGTCCCATTTAGAGTCAAATTGATGATAAACCACCATATCTATTGGGGCATGGATACCATGTGATTGACAGCCAGTACCAATGGGTGCGTGTTGCAGGTGTAGGTGAGCATGCATTGTTGTTAAGCCATAGTCAGACTCACCCCATGCTCCTTCAAGTATGGTTATGTCTAGTTTCAATAAAATTCCAAACTCGAGGTTTCAAAACGTCAGTTCCCAAACCGATGGGAGACGTCACAGTGGGTTGCCACATCATTCTCCAACATGAATCACTTCCATTCACTCCAGCTTCCTTCCACGGTACAAAGGCAGATTAGGTTAAATGGAGACTCTAAATTGCCCGTTGCCACATGAATGGTGGTTCGTCTCGGTATGTTGGCTCTGTGATAGGCTGGCTGCCTGTCTGGGGTGAGCCCCACCTCTCGCCCGATGTCAGACAAGATTGGCTTCAGCCCCACATGTGACCCGCAAAGGATGAGTGGTATAGCTAATGAATGATTGAATGAATGAACGTATGATTAAATGAATGAATGAATTGAAGAGGAAAATAAAGGAGATAAAATGTCATTAGTCACAGATTCTACTCTTGAAATCTCTCTATGCTCTCTTGTGTTCCTTCCTCAAAGCGCTTCCTGTTGCTTTCTCTCTCCTTCAGTCTCTTCCTCTGCCTCTTTCTTTCTTTCTGCCTTACAGACCTCCACATTGTGTGTGTGTGTGTGTCTGCGTGTGTTTTATGTGTGTACCTGAGAGCCGCTGTCTGATCGATTGGTAGTAAATGTGTTCAGTCAGGGAATCCGTCGGCCTCTTATGAAATATAGATGCTGCTCCCACGGTCCGATTAACAAGAGCACCAACAGAGAGGAACGATCAAACACACACATCGAGCGCACAAACGCACACTGTCCATGAGGATACACTATAAACAAACACATATGCCACACAGTCTCAAGCCCACAGTGACGCACATTCCAACAATACGAACACATCGGTGCTCATGTGTTTTTCAGGAGAATCTCCTGATGCGTATCCACTTCCACATCAGCGCGGAGAGTCGAGAGGACATCTGCACCGCCAAACACTGCATACCACACCAGAAGTTTGCCATGACTCTGTTCGAACAGGTAGGAGATGGATCAGTCCCGCTGTCGCTATGATGATACTAATGCATGGTTCACTGTAAAATGGAACTTTCATCAAAACCCCCCAAAAATCTTCCGCTTGAAAAGATTTTTGGAAAACACAATGTCCTGTGATGATTCTGAAGTTGTCTCTGTGTTGGCAGTGTGTGTGTAACAGCTGTGGAGCCACATCAGACCCCCTGCCCTTCATTCAGATGGTTCATTACATCTCCACTACATCCCTCTGGTAAGACCAGACACACACCTACATTCACACTCACACTCGCACATTCACAGGCACACACACAATGCAGTAAATCTGGCAGCAAGCTGAGGCTGGGTGGCAGTAAAGGAAGGTACAGCGTGTTCTCTTCTCTCCGGCACGAATCCCTACTGAACACTGAACTGTGAGCACAATAACACATAGACACATGCGCTTACACACACACATTATGCACACGCACGTGTATGTTCTAGAGCAGGTGAGTTTGGGCATAATGTCGCTCCTGTGTTCTGGAAGTCTGCAGACACACATCCTGGCTAAAACCACACACAGCAGAGGCATGGGCGCATCCTCGCTGCTGTTACATAAAAAATTCTCACATACTCCGAGTCAATGAAATAAGGAACGGGGGAAGTAATCAATCAGCTGTTTGATTCAGTGGACCCAGGGGGGCGACATAAATCTATAAGTGGAACAGTGGGCTGGAAAGACTGAACGGGAGGGAAATAAGAGGATATATCACTCCATATCCCTTTTGGAAAACGGAACACAGTGGAGGAGGAAATAGAGGGATGAATGGGCAGGGAGGGGGCTAAAGTACAAATAAACACACTGTGTCAAGGTAGTTGTGGGGCACAGCGGTGCCGCCGCTCCGTGTTTGTGCCTGTTAGCACTGCCAGGCTATTTTTACCCCTAAGTGGAGCCTGTTGTTTACAGTCGTGATATGCCAAATCTGCTTAAGTCAACATGAGTAAGATAATCAAAGGGCAACAACAAAATACAAACCAAATGCCTGGTTCAAGTTTTTTCATACAGAAGTAAACAGAGGCACAAACATCTTTCTGCTGTGTGTTGTTGCTCCTCTCTTTCTGCTCTCTGAGTCTTTCTTCTGCCCGGGCATCTGAAGATGAGAGGGTGAGGAAATTGGGGAAGAGAGGTCGGTGAAGAGGTTCAGTTCATTTGAGGCTAATGGAGGAGGAGAGGAGAGTCTAAAGGAGAGGGTAAGGAAAGGAAGGGAAGGGGAAGGCAAGGAGAGGAGATTAAAAAGGAGAAGGAGAGGAGGGGGGAGAAAAAGAAAGGAAAGCAAATGTGATGGAAATAAAGAGGAAAAGGAAAGGATGGAGGGATGAGAGCTTTGGATATATAAAAAAAAACAGGAAAACATAACTAGGAAAAACAATGCTGATTCATTGCACACATAATCCCATGCATGGTAACCAACTGCAGACGAGCTCATTCTGTATTCACAGATAATAATAACACACATTTGATTTTGTCCTTCAGAGGACAATGTTACTAAAAAAGGGATAAACGCAGCTCAGGATCAGAGCGTCACTGCTTTAAACTCCGCTGGAGGAGATTGTCTCAAAAACAGTTTGGTTCCAAAATGAACTTCTCCTTAACCATTAACAACAATAATGTTCCTCTACTGTTACTGCTTGTCTTGTGGCCTAACCACTTTAGAGATGTCAAAGCTTATGATCAGAGAGGATTTAGACATTTCTTAGAAGGACTGTAATCTAGATTTGTTCTTACATTTTATTTTGCTGCCTTCATTTTTCTTCATTTCCCTTTCTTAATAAAAGCAGATGAGCCTGTGGGCCTGGCTCAGAGTAAGCACCAATGTGTGTGTGGATGGCTGCCTAAGCAATACTCAGGGCCAGACAGAGTTTGCAAGACAATTGTGTTAATTCTTGTCGTATTTCTGGCTGAACATCTGCCGAAGAAATCGTTGAATTCTACTTAGTGGTGTTCATCAGGAGCGTCTAAAGACTGGAAACAATCCAACTGGCTTTAAAATAAATGTTCACTTCCGTTCACAGAAGCTTTTGCATTGTTGGTGGCAGAAATCATTTTAATGTGTGTGTGTGTGTGTGTGTGTGTGTGTGTGTGTGTGTGTGTGTGTGTGTGTGTCTCTAATGCTGCAGTAACCAGGCGGTGAGGATGCTGGAATGCAGAGAGAAGGCCACACCGGACATGTTTGGAGAACTGCTCCGCAATGCCAGCAACATGGGAGACCTGCGCAATTGCCCTGTGAGAATACACACACACACACTCACAAACACACACACACACATGTAATCATCGACCATCACACAGCACATGTACACACTTTTCAATTTTCAGAGGACATTCAGCAACTTGTGTCCCTACATTTTGTACAATCAAATATGCTTTAGTTCTTTCGTTTCCCCCTAATATTAAGATGCAAAAATGATGCTGAAAATCTGATTTTATAAATATAATTAGCAGAATAACCACTTTGGTAGTTTCATCATGTTCTTTTTGTTTCTACCCTTCTTTTTCCCCATTACATAATCATCAGCTTATTTGCATTTTCTTTCTATTTTTCCTTTTTTCACTTTCTGTTGCCTGAAAAAAAAATTGAGAATTGTCCTCATTGACCTCCCATGCTGTAAAGCATGCTGATCGTTGTCCCTTGCATCAGGAAAACAAAGTGCAAAGTTGTAGAGGACACATTTTTTCCAAACTAAAATACTCCTTAATATCTTTGGATGAAAATTGGCAAAAAGAAGAAAATTCATGGTAAGAGAAAGACAGATGGAAGTGATGGAGAAAGAGACGAGGTAGAGGGAGGTGTAGGTGGTGGATAGAGGAACATGTGTGAGTCCTTTGTTCAGGAGGTTTGTGTTGTTGTTGTTGTTGCCGCCACATGGGAAAGTGCTGCCGCTGAATAGATCCCTCTCCCCTGGGCCCTCTCTGCCAAAGTGTCCGCACAAAGACCCTCCTCTGTGGGAACAGTCGGGCAGCTGCCCCTCTCTCCACACAGCAGCAGGCAGCACCACAGCAAACACACTAATGAACACCGTTAGTTTATTCACGGTCCGAACGCTGACATTGTGTCACAGTCCTGCGGGAGTCACATAACCTGCCTCTGTTTATCTTCCATCACTCGCGGCGCTGATCTTTTGTTATTAGCGCCTTGGGCTTTGCTCAGACAAAGTGATGGTATTTGGACGAGAGTGAAGCTGCTGGAAGATACGGGAGGTGCCAGATTGGAGATAGGAGAGAGAGGCAGAGAGGGAACTGTGAAGTAATGGATGTTTGGGTACTTGAAATATGCTCAGGTAAAAGCGAAAATGAATTTAATAAGTTGTATATATTACACAATGCCATGGTGGATGGAGTTTTCCGATCTTCGAGCACTTTTAAAGAAGCAATACACAAATCTACAAGTATATCCAATCTGAATATTTAGGCCATGAAGATTTTTCCAGGCAGCATCTTGCCCCAAGTAATAGGATCCGCGACACAAGAAGGTTTTCTGCCCAAAAAAGATACGGGTTGTATTTCCATCTGTCCCGTTGTGATTTAAACACATATTTCAAGACCACCTTAAGGCAATTTCTTCCAATTTGGTACAAACGTTAACTTGGACGGCTAAGAGTTTGGTGGTCAGAGGTCAAAGGTCAAGGTCTCTCTGAACTCACATAACAAGTGGTGTCAGGTGGTTTTTGTGGTGGTGAACAGAAGAGACAAGTCAGGAGAGTCTGAATTAATCTCTTGCGGCGGCACTGTGATGAAGGATTAAATCAATTTAAGGAAAGAATCTATCATTATGTGGTGATCAATGATATTGTGGTGATGTTCACAAAATTTGTTTGATTTAATAGTGAAACTGCAGCAGGTCAAAGGATGAGAAAATCTATAGAGACTAAATCTGCACTGCTTGTAATAGCAGCCAGGTGTACTTGCAGTGTCAAACATGTTGGATGATGCTACATTCAAGATTCATTCAACATAAACCAACCAGCATTGACCCTGATAATTTATTCACTGCTCTCTACAAGTAACTCAAAATTGCACTTGAAAATTGATTTGATTTATTTCATAACCTGGGGTCTGTTCACGAAATCGGAGTCGTGCAAACTGTGAGGCAAAGCCCTTCAGCTCATTTCCACTCAGCTGCCAGACATGAACGTGTAAGAGCTCACAGGGTTCTCAAAATAAAGGAGACTGATAAGATTATCAATAAAACTGCATCTACTTTGGCTTCACTTGTGTCTTTTTGCCCAATCTGTCTTTGTTATAGAGAGTTGGCAGCAATATCTTGAGTAGAATTGACGTCCAAAACCAAAAGTTCAAATATATCTGAATAATCACTGGTTTTTACTGTTCATGAGTCCTGAATGATCACTCTGCCTCCTCAGCTGTGTTTACACCATCAGATTGCCTCTTTATTTCGCTTCTGCACGAGTCGTGCAGACGCACAAGCGCAAACATTTTCCTAAAGTTGTTTCATTTTGCTGTGGAGAATGCCCCTATCAGCATTCTGCAAACCTACAGTTTCCTTTGACCAGCAGCACTGTTATGTAACTCGCACTCTCTTGGAAAGATCTGCATCGCCACAGCAGAATAAATGGGGAAAAAAGATCTTTGCATTTATAACCCAGAGGTTAGACCGCACCGATCAATGCTGGATTATGAAGCAGAGTGAATCTGTTTGTAAACTCATCGGACGAATGATGTTGTCGGCGGCTGTTCTCAGCAGTGAGACAGCACAGTGAGACAGCGTGTCCCATCAGTGCGTCCTGAGCGAACAGATAGCCTGTGTCTCGGTGCGTTTGGCTGCCGCCGCTCGCTGGCTCGTGTTCTCGTCCCTTTCTGAGATCTGAGAAGCAGACCCTGGCAGAATACCTTCCTGCCACGTCTGGTGCCAGCGAGAGGCAGCCCGCCGCCCACAAAGTGTCAGTTCTGTGTATGTGTTTGTGCATATGTGTGTGCTGTTGTGTTGGGTTTGGCAAAGTGTCTGGTTGCCAGGGTGTTCTCAGGCTGTTTCCGAGCCCGCTTCGCCAGCACTGCGTTCATGTTGTGTGTGTGTGCTTGTGTGTTAACTTTAGTGTGTGTGTGTGTGTGTGTGTGTGTGTGTGTGTTTGTGAGTGTGCGCACCAGCTCTGCGGTGGGTCATGACTCAAAGGAAGGATTCAGAACACATGGTTCTGAACTCAGCAGAAGGCCCAAGGGACAAATACGACTCAGCACAGTGCTTCCTCCTCTGTCGTTCTCTCTTATGCTCCCTCATCTCTCTTCTCCTGCGTTTTATCTCTGCCCGTCATTGTCCCACTGTTCTCTCATCCGTTAACGTACCTTCATGCATGTGTGTGTTCATCCCTGACAAATAAAGGGATGGTTTGCACCATTGTCACACTCTGTGTTCCCTAACATACGATGAATCAACCTGTTTGATCACATGCTCTCCTTTTATACTAAAGCTCATCTGTCTCTCTCTCCCTCTCTCTCTCTCCCTCCCTCCATCTCAGAGTAACTGTGGGGAGGTGCTGCGTATCCGTCGGGTGCTGATGAACTCACCGGAGATTGTGTCCATCGGGTTGGTGTGGGATTCAGACCACTCTGACCTGGCGGAGGACGTCATACACAGCCTGGGGACTTGCCTTCGTTTGGGAGATGTAAGGGGATCTCACACACACACACACACACACACACACATTGATCACACTCATTATCATACCAGCCAAAGCAGGTACGATTACACAAACACAATTTTATATATTTGTTATGTAGTGTTTTATATTTAAATCTGTACAAAGGTTCAAAAAGAGGTATGTTCAAACATACATGCACAGATGATAGGATGAACTTTATACATTAATACGAATTCAGAATATGCCATCCAGGTGCATGATGTAGCGCACAATAAACTCCACCCATCTTACTCCAACACACTGAAAAACACAAAATTATAACTCACACGACCGACCTGACTTCCACTACTTTCATATCGTGTCTCCTGCTGCAGCTTTCACACCTCACATGTGCACGTGCACGCACACACACACATACATACACACACACACACGGTCGACCCCCAATCCTCCGTGTCATGACTGAGTAATATTGATGCATTTTAATGCAACTGTAACATCTCCAGCCGGCTTCTGAATTGATATCTATGAATAATGGATCAGTGAATATGAATATGTGTTGTAGTTAGTCAAGTTCTCTCCTATATCTTCTGTCTTGTGTCTCCGCCTGCCGACGTTTCTCTTGATTTTTATCCCTCTGTCGTGAGGGGAAGCCAGTTGTTAGATAAGAATCGGAGGAATGAGAAACAGAATTTTCTGATTCCATTTGGTTTCTTAGATGAGAAAAAGTGAACCATCTGCGGTTTGTTCTCTTGTCGCTTTCTCTTTTGTCTTCTGCACTTGCTGTTTTCTTTTCGGCTTCCCTGCTTCTCATTTATGTCTTTTCTCTCCTTAGATTAGTTCGTTGTTTCGCTAAAACAATTAGTCGACCACAATAAATAACCATTTCAATGCATAAATCTTTTTATTTATCAGACAAAAATGCTGAATACGCACTTGTACCAGCACCTTAAATGTGAGGATTTGCTGTTTGAGTTCCTTGTTTATTATTATTGATAATGGCTTATCTTTATGTTTCTATCTTTTGTAATGGCGGTGTGTGTTTTACTGTTGGTTGAACTTGGGCTTCAGAAATAATGATTATTGTTATTGTTAGCTTTTGATACATGACGGTCTGATTGTTGTCCACCGGAAGGTTAAGATGATCGTTTGGATACAAAGAGAGATAGATCATAAAGGTAACGCAGGGGTTCCCAAAACTTTTCAGACCCTGACCCCCAAAATAACGGTGCCAGAGACACCACAAGGGGTCAGAAACTAACTTCAGTATAGAAATGAAAATGTATGAACGTTTTGATCCCAAATATCATGGTTATCAGTGTTATCACATTATTGTATAAAATGTGCTTAAAAGTACTGATACACAACCTGGAGTAATTTCACAAATTTTAATATTGAAGCAATATATTTGCTATCAATATTATCGAGAAAAATAATCATAAAGCACCATACATAATTCACAACATTATCATTGCAGAAGGATGGTTTAAGCTTGATAAAGATGTTTTCCTTTAAGAATCAAACATACTTTATAGCAGTTGCAAGCAATGGCCAGAGCACCAGCAGCTCTCCTGCTGTAACAGTGTGACGCGATGCAACTCACACGGTTTACTGTCAAACCGGTTTCATCCCTAATTCCGCACCGATACCACAGTGGCAGTTGCATAAAAACGTGCAAAAAGCATCAGCGCTGTCTGCAGCAGCTGACCTGAGAGATCAGTGTGAGTTGTGTGGATTAGTTCTGCATGAGAAGCTGCAGCACATACGCAGCAGTGTTCAGTGTGAGCAGTGTACAGGCAGGGGAAGGTGAAGAGTTTGTGAGAAGGAAGGATGTGAAGGATTACTGCTTACAGCATATACACTAGGTGAGCAGAAATGTGCCAGTATTCACATTAACTCCTCTGTCTCCATCTCCTCGCCTGACGCACACCTCTCCCTCTCTTCCCTGCATCTATCCCTCCCTCCCTTCCTCCCTCCCGGTCTCCTCCCCCTCCTCTCCTCTCTCTCCTCTCTCTCTCTCTCTCTGTAGTTGTTCTACCGTGTGACAGAGGAGAGGGCTCGCCAGGCGGAGCTCTATTTGGTGGGCATGGTGTGCTACTACGGCAAGCACTACTCCACCTTCTTCTTCCAGACCAAGATACGCAAGTGGATGTACTTCGACGACGCCCACGTCAAAGAGGTGAGACACAGTTTGGAGTCTGCATGCTGCAGCATCGGGGTGGGTGCACTGTACAGTACTGTTTCTGCTGCATCTCCAGCTGGGCCGGGAGAGCCGGGAAAACTGGAACTATGCTGTGTGTTAGTCTGAGTGCTGCACGGTCTGTTCTCTGTTCAAGGTTTAATCTCCAGCACTGTTTAAATCTTTGTGCAGGTTTCAGAGCTAAATCTGTTGTGTGTTACTATATTTGAGCATGTTCCATAAAGCTGCAAAGCGTGTGTGTCGATGTGAGTGTGTGTTCCCCTGCTGCACATCCAGATTGGCCCAAAGTGGAAGGACGTGGTGTCTCGCTGTATCAAAGGCCACTATCAGCCCCTGCTGCTGCTCTACGCTGACCCCCGTGGGACGCCGGTGATACTGCAGGAGAGCCCCAACCCCTGTACCAGCTCCAACCCGCAGCTGGAGCTCCAGCACTGCAGCAGCAAGGCCGGTTACGACAGCGAAGACTCCGGTACAGTAAAGATAACACACTCTGCCACAGATCAGATCAGATTTACTTTGTGTGTATCATCCGGGGGCCACGCAAGGTTACGGCTTTAGAGCTCTGACCTTCAACCCTATAATCCAGCCTCTGTGCATCTGCCTCTATACGCTGCAAAGACTTTACTTTAATAAACATATTGAGATGCAGGATTAACTAAAAGGTCGTCTCTCTTTTCACTTGTTCTCTCTTAGGTCGGGAGCCGTCCATATCCAGCGACACTCGCACTGACTCCTCGACGGAGAGCTCCAGTCACCGCGCCTCCCGCAGCCGGCCTCTCCACCAGTCCACAGGCAGTCACCTCTCCAGTGAATCCCAGACCACAGTGGTCTGTAATTACGACATTGGCACACCACCACACAGTGCTGACGCCAGAGGTAATGCTGATGTCCAGATGCAAAGTTATCTAGACTCACAAAGTGCAGCAAATCATCACACTTCTGAAGCTCCAACACAACTGCAAATACACAAGTGACCACAGTGTTTCCAGAGTCAGGGAAAGTGCAGAGCTGCAGTATTTGTTGTAGGAACAGCTAAGAGCAAACAAAGGTCAGTTTTAGAATTTCAGTGGAAACGTTGTGTTTTGTCCCCGTGCTTCATCACTGCAGACTCGCTTATGCACCGCGTTAGGGGCTATTCTCATATTTACTTGGAATGCTGCTTACATAATTATTCCCTGTGGGATAAATACAAATATTAATGGATTTACTTTCTTTTTTTTTCTCCTCCTCCTCCTCTTCTCCCATGTGTAGAGTCAGCGGTGGAGGGTCCTCCCTGCCCCCCCTCTCCTCCCCTGCCGGAGTACAAGGAGACGGCTGTCTTCCTCCTCTCCTCCCGCCGGCCCCTGACCTCCTCCTCCTCCTCCTCTCGTCCCCTGTCCTCCTCCTCCTCGTCAGGAGTAGGGGGCTGTGAGAGTGGGGCAGGTGGCCCCCACTGGGAGGATGAAAGCACCAGCAGTGAGAGCAAGTCCAGGTACTACAGCACTAACACTTTGACTTCAAACATCCTGCCTTTGAATTGTAAACATGCACATTATTAGATTAATATATTGAGGCACCATCACTGTTAGAGCTATTCTGAGATATGTATAATGCACGTAAATGAGTCTATTGAACCCCGGAGGTCAGGCGCCTGCCAAAGGGTCACAAGGTAAAAAGAGTGAAATATTCTGTGACTCTTTGACAGAGTGATCAAGTAATTTTGCTTGTGTATGTGTTATTAGTTTTTTCAGTATCTTATTAAAGGAGCGATTCTACTTTATTTTAACATGAATTTACATAGAGATATATTTTCATCCTTTAAAGTAGTTTTTAAAGTAATGTAACTTTTATTTTAATGGTATGTGACAGTATTCTTACCTCTCCTGAAATCATGTTACATCCCCTCTAACATCTTTGTCCCCTGCTCTCTAGTTCTTCTGGAGGCCGCTACAGGCCAACCTGGAGGCCCAGGAGAGAGGCCCTGAACATCGACAGCATCTTCACCCGCCAGCGAGGCTCCTCTCTGGGCTACAACACGCTGCCTGGTCCCTCTCTCCGTCCAGAGCCCCACGACTCCCTCCCTTTGGCGGGACCCGCTCCACCCACCCTGCCAGGGCTGCAAGACGTAGAAGGGAGGGACATCAGGGAGTTGGAGGTGGGATTTGGGTTGGTCGGGCAGCCCAGGTGTCTGGGCAGCGGGCGGACCATGGGTCCCCCTGCTCCTCCACCTCTGAGAGGGGTGGATCACCAGCCGCGTCTGATCCAGAGGATGGAGAGTGGCTACGAGAGTAGTGAGAGGAACAGCAGCAGTCCAGACAGGTATGAAAGGAACAAATAACGATTTCTGTCTCTACCTTTGTCTCTCTGTCGTTTATCATCTTTCCCTCTCTTGGTTTCTTTGTCACGCTTGTTTTTCCGTTCAATTTCACTCTATCAGCATCAGATACAAGCGTGACACTAACACAAATGGTCCAACAAGAGTGGATCGGAACAACAAATCAATCAATGAACACATCGGTCTGTCTGCTCAACCTGTCTCTTTCTCTCTGTGTGATTTCTTTTTGTTTCTCTCCACAGGGAGGTGGGGCAACAAAAACGGGCGCTTATGTCGGGACCTTCATGGCGTTCGGTGCCCAAGTCAAAGAGCAGCGGTGCCATCCTGCAGGAGCTGCCCTCGCCCAGGTGGGGTAGGGTCACCAGCACAGGTATGTATCTGTGCATGGATGTAATTTGCCTTTAATTTCCTCCTATATTGTTGAGCTCCTGTACTATACGTCTGCTTTGTGTGTTCAGGCTCAGGGCGCAGCGAGCTGGACGAGCTGCAAGAGGAGGTGGCGAGGAGAGCCCGCCAGCAGGAGCAGCAGAAGCGGAGGGAGGCCGAGCGGGAGGCCGCCATGGGATTCAACCCCAAACCCAGCAAATTCATGGACCTGGACCAGCTCCAACACCAGGGTACGGATGAAAGAAGGATGAAGAGAGAAACAGAGGCTAGGAGTGGGTGGTGGAGGAGAAGGAAGAAGTTCATGAAAGTGTAGATGCTTTGGGAAGAGGAAGAGTCGTAGAGTTGGTTCACCAAAATTATGAAAAACATATTTTCTCATCGCCTGTGAATGAGAAAATATGTTTTATAGGAAGTTTATAGGAACCTTTCTTACATCGAGCTCCAAACGTCACTATCTGCACAGCTGGACGCCTACAAGTGAGAAGCGAGAGCATATGTTTTCTTTTGTAAATTTGTGTGAACTGGAGGAATGTCAACAACATACCTGCATTTAAAGCTGCACCAGGCGACATCGTAAAAGAAACCCAGATAGAAAAAGAATTGCCGCTGACAATTTGTCAAAAGTGTTTCTCTGTTAAAATCTCGCCTGGTGCAACTTTAAGGTCACATTATCACCTGTTGTGTTGTTTAGC
Source organism: Pleuronectes platessa (assembly GCF_947347685.1). Lineage (NCBI taxonomy): Eukaryota > Metazoa > Chordata > Actinopteri > Pleuronectiformes > Pleuronectidae > Pleuronectes > Pleuronectes platessa. Next base: position 8,769,370 of record NC_070646.1, on the reverse strand, counting down.
GGTGACAGTGACTTGTGTGTCTGTGTCTCTGTCTGACCTCCTCTTTGTCCTTTCTCCCATCTGTTCATCTGTCTCTCCATCTGTTTCCCTCCGTCTGTATTGTTTTAATAGTTCAGCGTGTGCTACTTAAACTTAAGCTGTGAATATTGGGTTTCTGTGTGGGTCATCGACGAGCGTTTTATGTCAGAATAATGTGTGTGTGTGTGTGTGTGTGTGTGTCTGACAGTCTCATCTGAGTTTTTTAAAGTTAAGAGCTCTGATATCCTGGCAACACTCTAGGGAGTTTACAATTTAATTCACTCAAAGGTTTTGTGTGTGTGTGTGTGTGTGTGTGTGTGTGTGTATTCTTGTGTGCCTTCTTCTTCATCCACAGTATGTTTGTTTGAGAATGGTTTTATTCATTTTCATTCATATAAATTGCCATGTTCTTTGTGTGTATGTGTGTGTGTCTGTGTGTGAGGGAGATGTGGTTTTTCATAGCTACAGATGTGCAGCTTGGGCGTTCTTAGACAACTCAAAGCACTCTGCCAATTTTACATGTTAAAGTCAACTAACTAGTCACAGTTTTGTTAATTTCAGCATAATATTTCCGAGAGAGGGAGAGAGAGAGAGAGAGAGAGAGGGAGTGATAGAGGGAGAGAGAGAGGATATAGAGAGTGTATAGTGTGTCTTTTTAGAAAAACTTCTCCCACTTTAAAACTGTGCAAAGCTTTCCACTTAAATGCTGCAATATTTTTGGATCCTTGTGAAGCTGGAGAATTAGAAAACTCAAAACTACACATTCAGATATAGACTTTGTGTGATCCATGCACACACTTCAAAAGCTTACGATGTTTCTTCACAGGAAGCACACATATGTGAGACATCTTTCTCTCCATAGAGACTCTGACATTGACACTGAGCTGTGTGTTCCCAATGTGTTTGCCCATATTGTGTGTGTGTTGTGTGTATTTTCATGCATTGGTCCTCAAATGTTGTGCGTGTTTCTAGAGTTGTGTGTGTGAGTGTGAGAGAGAGAGAGAGAGAGAGAGCGAGAGAGAGAGAGAGAGAGAGAGAGAGAGAGAGAGAGAGAGAGCCATGTATGAATTGCAGGTGTGCAGGTTTTCCCCTCCGGCTCAGCACTAACTAGATCTCTATCAGGGATTATTAGGCTGTGTCCTGTCTGTCCTACTGTGTATGCCTCAGTGTTTTCAGCCTCATGTACCTGACACACACATGGACACACACACACACACACACACACACACACATCCCTGCGAGTACACCCACAACCTTGATGAATTGAAAGGACACCTCGCGAACGAGCAGATGGCATCACTATCGGCACAATTACATAACCGAACTTGGGTTTCCAGGACCGTATCAATGGTTTCAGGCGGACTCCAGACAATCTGCCTCGGTGTGTTAGAGGTCATAACAGCTAACAACAACAGAGCAGCCGTCAGCCCACCGTTATTCTGGCTCTCGCAATCAAATGTTTGCAAAAATCCAGCCAAGGCGGGTGACGGCTGCTCCTTTGTTGTTCTTTACATCATCTTTTTAACAGCAAACTAACACCATCCAGGGTGCGTTCACAAGGCTACGGCACTAAAGAGAGCTTCCTCCGAAAACCAATCTATTGATCTCTCCCTTCTTCTTCCCCCCTGTCTGTTGTCTGTAGCTCAATGAACGTAGCCTCAACTTATCTCCTCACTTTTCTTATGTTGACTCAGTGCAAATTTACATGTTGATGCATTAACACAAGAGTTGTGAAGTGGGAAGTGATGAAACTACAGGATGGAGTTTAACACACTGCGACCGTGCAGCGACAGAACTGATTAACTAATATTTTTAGCCGTTATATAGAAATGTGAGGTTAGCTATATATACAGAGATGGACGACATGACTGCTCCCTTCAAGTGATGCCAAAGCGCCTTGATCACCTCCTGGTGGCTGGCTGCAGTAAAGGTCATAAATCTTGCCTCCTCCATATTAGCAGATGGGACATGGATCAAACTAAAACGTCAACGTACATGTTAAATCAATTTTTCTCAAAGATGGCTGCCGTTGCTTTAGGTTGGTCTTTGTTTCATTTTAATTGGATCAACGTCATTGGAGCACAGAGGCAGTGTTTCAGGATATTTTGGCTTCGTTTCTTGATATAGTCACAGGAAGTGGAGACGGGTCATGTATGGTTTTGCTAACATAACACAAATCATCATATCAAAGAAAAATAGGCTTCAGTGGGGATAGCTAAATTTGATTTCTTATGACTTCAACCATTATTTTGTAAGAGAATAAATGTGCAATTTCTTCTTTCGAGTTATGTACTTCCCAATCATTGCAGCAATAAATCAAAAAACAATCTAAACGTGAAGGGAATTCAAGTGTAAATTTTAGCCGTAGCTCACTGTTAGCCGCGCTCGCAGTTGATTTGTAAACGTATCCAACATTTTTATGAACGATTTAACTATTCCTCTAACTGTCGTACAGTTGTGATGAAAGAGGACTTTTAAAGCAAATCCTCCCACTTCTCAACTCTGTACCTGTATAAAAACCCATGTTAACTTACAGTAGAGGAGCGTAATGCATGCCGGCCCCCTCATAACCACTCCTTCTGCTCTGCTTCTCTTTTCTCTGTCACCTGTTTACATCTTCTTCTTCTCTCTTCCCTTGTTCCATTCTCCTTTCTTTTCTTTCTCTCTCTGCCCACCCTGTCGATGTGTATCTCTGTCTTTTCTCCTTTCTTTTATCTCCCACTCTGTTGTTAACATCTTCAGCTGTGCTCAGACCCCTGCATGAGGCTAACGCTCATAGCGGATTGGCTGTAGCTGCGTGCATGAGGAGCACTGGGGGCCCAATCAAACGCAGGCAGGAACAGGAAATGGAACTGGAGGCAGGAAGGGCCCGTCCACAGGGGCCTCACAGGTACCACCACTGTCCCCCACCTTATGTGTCCGCAACGGTGCCTGTGTCAGTCTCACCTCCGACCCCCTTCCTCCCGCCTCCCCCCCTCCCTCAGTTCGTGTGTGTCCTCAAACCCACCTCAGGACCCTGTGCGTGTGTGTCCTCTGGGTGTTGGCCGTCTAAAAACACACCTCAACACCCTCATGTGTGTGCCTTCAGTTCTGGCTGCCCAAAAATCCCAGAAACCCCTTTTTTTTGTCCCCCCAAGCACTGCACTTTCACATCCTGCTGTATGTTTGTGTATGTGTGTGTGTGTTTGTGTATGTGTGTTGTTAAGCTATCACATTTGACTATACGCAGAAACGTCTTCCCCTCCTGTGTTTGTGTGTTTGTTGCAGTGCCACTGAGAAGAATAAGAGAGTGGCTGTGCTGCTCTCTGCTTTTTGCGTGCTTCACTGCTTCCCCGTCATTGTTGTCGTGCCGCTCTTTGTAGTTGTGTCGGCCGCCAAGGCTTCCCTCTGCACGTTGTGTGCTGCTGCTCTATCGGTCCGTGCACTGTGAAGCTGCCGTCCGTCACTGTGCTTTTTGCTGCTGTGTTTGTGTGTCACGGAGTGTTGTGTATGTGTGAGTTAAGGGGAAAGTGCAAGGGACTTTATGTACAGGTAGGGACAAGTAAATTCTATATTTGAATAGAGTGACATTGCAAGTTAATGCAAGTTAATTGAACACATTCATTTTCGATTAAATACGGAGGATAACTAGATAAGATTCAAAACTTTGTTGTTCAATAATGCAGGCATTAATGTCAACTTGGATATTAGGGGATGGACTGTGAATTTTTTTTACTACTTCCTGGTATTTGGAACTGTTGTTGTGTAGTCTAGTCCTCTGGCTTTCAGGTTTCTAGCTGCAAACTCTCAATAAAGGTGTCCCTGCGCATCTCAGTTAATCCCATATGTGCATTAAAGTTGGTCTTGTAATCTTAAAATCTAATCTAAAACATATTCTCCTGTTAGAAGTTGTATGGGTGCTGCACTTGGAGCCAGCAGACGATTGAAAGATTAGATTGGAAGTTGGTGTTTAGTATAGACTCAGTTTCCAAACAGTTTCAACTGAAAATGTATAAACTGCAAATCCAAACTGCGACCATCAGGACAGAAAGGGAAGGAAGAGGAGGTAGAGCCCAGAGTCCCTTTTATTACCTTCCTCCTCTCCTCTATTGATCAACACAAGCCTCTGATTTATGGCTCGCTGCTGCAAAGCCTGCTGGGTAATTACTAAGGCTGAAAAGAGACCGGAGAGTTAATGTGGGGGATGGGGGCTGGCTCGCGCGTAGACACACACAGGTCTGCGCGCACTCCCATCAATATAGACACACACAAATTTACAGACTTGCTGTTCACACATACCAACACGCACACACAATAGTTTACCACAAACTGATTGACTCCACAGAGAGGATCCGCTAATGTTCAACATATATCATACCCTTCACATATCAATGTATGTAAATCAATAAAGCAATATCGTGGCCCGGTGAGGCTGACTGACTTTGTAGTGTCGGAGCCACATTTATTTTCCGTGTTGATATACTGCACCAGTGCTCCGTGCAGCAGAGGGCACATTGCTGTTTTTGAAAATCAGATTACGGTGGGATCTTTTGTCGTTTGAGCCGGATATGTTCAGATCAGGGAAGTTAAGCTTGTGGCTGATTCATAAACAGCATGGCTGTGAGATCCCACGCACAGAGCGATGCATGCACAGGGCTGTATCATTGTGTGTGTTTGTGGCTGTTTCTGTTGTGTAGGTGAATGCGTGTGTGTTTCTGCTTGTTTATGCTGGTATGCTGTTGTGACCTTCCCTCAATGCAGTAACTCACCTGACGTCAGAGCAGTGTCTGTTTTTTATTTATTTTTTCTTCTTCTTTATTTTGTACCACCGGCTGACTGACACCCTCCCTGTCCTCTGTGCTCTCCAGTGAACAGCCTGGCCCGGTCCAAGTACTGCTGACGGCCAATCAGGAGGAGGAAGAGGACCCGGCAGTGCCCAACCAGGATGCTGCTCAGGGCCCGGACCCACCCCCTCCACCCTATCGGCTACCTGCTCCCCCTCGACCCCCGTTCACCCTCAACATCGCTCACCCTTGCGCCCCTTCCGGCCAAGGGGGGGAGGAGGAGGAGGAGGGTGGCGGATGCGTGGGCAGGAGAAGGGAAGAAGAGGAGGATGGGATGGAGGGCACAGGGGTGAGGCTGTGTGAGTTGCTGCAGGCAGGGGGGGTGAGTGTCAGACCTCTGGGGAAGCACCTAGCCATCTCTTTGCCCTCGCTTCCTCTGCGTCTCTGGGATACACACGCCATACACACCGCACACTCCACACACCTTGAACCCACACACACACCCCCTACCCCTCTGCCCTCCACTCCTCCCCCATCCTCCCCTCTGGAAGCCTCTGGGCAAAGGAGACCTCCCGCGCCGCTGTGGCAGCCCCCCCGGCCCCAGTCCCCCACTGTCGCCTCTCAGCACTGGCTGAGGCACGGAGCCGCCTCCGACAGCGGCATGCGCCATTGGTCCTCCTGGAGCTTGGACCGCCCTGACGCCGTGGTAACGCCATACAGCACGCCCCCGGACTGCTGCGTTCCATTCAGGCCACAGGCGTCCAGCCAGAACTGCAGCTACAGTTGCCAGTCCTCTCCAGGGCACTACAGCTCCCAGCATGCTCCGGGGCAAAACGGTGACCCGCGCTGTGACCACGAAGAGGCTGAGCTGTCTGAGCTTGACTCCCTTTACCAAGCCAGTCTGCAGGCCGGAAAGACAGGTATACACACACACACACACACACACACACACACACAAACACTCTCACCCACGTACAAAAACAACACCATTCGAACTGTATAAAATCCAGGGATAAATTACATTAACATCTTCACCAGACACAGAGAATTTTCAATTTGCTTAATGGTACAACCATAAAAATAATTTACTCAATAACTGTGATATGTGAAGGGCTGAAACTTCAAATTCATATTGAATATATAAATCATCCTCTCAAATTGGCTGCGACAAGATGTTTTATCTCTTAAGCTACTAAATGGTAACTTTAAGAACACTGGGAATAAAAGGAAACGTTTTCAATAAGCTTCATTCAAACAGCACATGTCATTTGTCAGGCTGCAGCCCATCAGAGAGGCTCATATCCAGGGTGGGAGGACAGGCTCGCTCAAAGACCCCCAACGCGGACATGGAGAGGAGTGTGTACGGGGCAGACTGCACCAGCACCCCCACCTACCTCAACAAGGTAACACCTTGTTGCCTCACATGTTCACCTACCACCATTTGGATCAGTTTTCAAACATCTGTCAGACATATTGCTTTTCTCCCCCCCCCCCCGCAGCCGATGATGTTACAGGATCTGCGTTTAGGGGCGGAGCCGGATGATGGGGAAAATCTGAGGCAAATGGGACGCAGCCTGAGCGGCACTGTAGTGACCTCTCGCCGCAGCCGCCTGACTGCAACCCGCAGCTTTGTGAGTGTCATCTCCTCTGCTCTGCCGCCTCCCTCTGGCAGTGCTGTTGAACTACATCTGCCTGATAACACCCTCGCTGCACTTTACACATTGCTTTCCCCAGTGCTCTTGTTCCCACGCTGTTTGTCCTGTTTCTTCCTGTTGTCCTGCTTTTCGATTTCCAATCTGTCCTCTTGCTCTTTGCGTCTCCTCTGTCTTTTTCCCCTTTCTCTCTCGAAGGTGAAGCAGAGTGATGTCAGTGCCTCTCCTTGCTTACTTCCTCTCTTCTGAGTCCCTGTTGCTATTTCACCACTGTCATCTCCTCCATCATCCTCATCACCAACACCTTCTCATGACCACCTCCCTCCACTGCTTTACAGGTAAACACCGCGCTAAGCCCATGTGACGATATACTTCACACACTACAGTCATCTGCTAAAGTCTGGAGAAACTTTCTTTGGTTGAGATACTTTGTGACCCAGATGTGTTTGTTCCAATCGGGTCAGAATAGCAAACTTTTCCTGATATTTCATGAAGTTTCTGGTGAGCATTTTATTTTTCTGGCGTATCAGACTCATCTGGCTCCGAAGTAGGCTAAGCCCCTATTTGCACATAGCAGACGTGAACTGATTTGTGAAAACTGTCTACATTTTCATCCCTGTGCAAGTCTGTCATGTGTCAAATGTTTTTTTATGTTAAGACAGAGAAACTGTCGAACTGCCTGTTTCGTCGGTTTCTTTTTAAAATCTCTCTTCTGTTAACCTTAAAAGGTAACAAATAGTCTGCCAGGCAGAGGTGTCAGCTCAGGTTTTACACCTCTTCACTTCCAGAAGGCACAAATCACACCTCGCTGTGTGAACCGTGGCTAATGTGCATCGATCTGAAGCGACTCTACAAGATGTTGTTACACTGTGTTATGTGCCAGTCTTCTCTATAGCAGAGATTCACTGTTAAATAGAAACTGAGCAACTGCTTCTCCCCCTTAAAAACAACAAGAAGAAAATCACTGAACATGACAGCTCTCTTTAGCTTCAGGATACACTGAAAATATATCAAACTGACACTCACTGTGCTTGGGAGCTACACCTTCATTTGAAAAAAGAAAAAGATGTTGGCACCTCAAAATTCATATGATATAATATTTGATTGGTACAATGCAAAGATAATTGCACTAATGTCATTGTTGCAACTTCCAATTTTGTCAATGAACAAATTTCACATTTCCTCATTTACTGCAGCTCCTCTTTTCAGCCTCTGTCTGAAAGTCCTGGTTTTAGCTCCTGTCTCTATTAGGCCTCCCTCCTGATAAAGTCTAGTCTTATTGGACAGCTAACCCACTCTGTTACGATTGGTCAGCCCCTCTTGGTAATGTCAGCCTCCTTTACCTGCCGTTGTTATAATTTAAACATCTCATACAAAACAACATCCCATTAATTAGGTTGAACCTTTTTTTTTTAAATAAACAACTTTAAACCTCTTTAAACCTAAATTTGTGGTTATCTGAAGTAAATAAACAGTTTACGGCAACACATCTCTGCGTAAATGAAATCAGTATCTGGAGTCCACTTCAGATCCATGTGTTTTTCATATGTAGTTGTTCAACCTTTCAATTAAATTGATGATTATTTATCGTGTGCCCTCTTGTTGATCTGACCTTTCCTTCATTCTCTCCTCTCCCGTCACGTGTCGTCCAGGAGCTGTCGAGCAATGCAGGGAGTTTCTGGCTGTGTCTGACGGGGGTCAAGCTGTCGACTGACCAGAGTCCCGCTCTGCTTCACTAACGTCTCGCCGTGTCCACTTCCACACGGGGGGGGGAGGCAGCTTCGGGTCACGGACCTGGCTCAGGAGGATCGACCTCAGCTGCGATCCCGCTCTGTCCCCCTTCTCCCTCTCACGACATGCACACGCAGACACATGCACGCACACATGCACATCTGCACTGACCTACAGCCTCCCTCAGCGCCTGCAGCACCCTGCTTAGCCCCCTCCCTCCCCTACTTTTACCTACTATTCTGTCTATGCAGTCACTCTGACCCCAACTACAACCTCAAGCTTCCCCCTTTCTTCCCGGGACTGTTCTTTCTTGACTCCCCCTGGGTTTTCCGAGGGATCCCCAGTGCAGTCAACCTGGCGAGCATCGCCGCTTTAAGTAGCCTTGTCAGTTTGATGTCGGCGGGGCACCGGCTGGGTCTGACTAGGACCTGAGCTTTCAGCGGACTTGCCCTCAATCCCAACAGGAGCCCTCAGCTCAGGGGGAGGCTCTTACCAAGTAGCCACGCCTCTTCCTCTTTCTTCACGGGCATTTCTTGTTGGACGCACACGTAGCCGAAACTGGGTCTGTTTCCAATGGACAGCCATATTTTTTCTCTCTTCTGTTTTTAGGGTTTGTCTTATTATTCTTTTTCTTCCTGTGTGCGCGCACAGTAAACCCGCCCGAGACCGAACTCTCTAATAACTAAAAGTCATGTACAGATAAACTCATGTATGAAACCTGTATATTAATTAATAAGACCTTATGGAATGTTGATAATGATAATTAACGAATATTGATAAACTTAAAGTGGTACTTCCTCATGTCTGCATTTCAAATACTAGTGGAGTGCACTTCACAAGTGTCTAGCTGGAGTATCCGCCCCCCCTTAAACCTCTCGCCGATCTTAATGACAGCTCTCCCGTTTCTACCGGGAGATTAAGCGAGAAAAGCGCTTCCTTTTTCTCTCTGCTTCTTACCTCTACTCCTTTCCTCTCTCGCACTCTTTTATTCTTCGCGCGCTTTCTTCCTTACGAACAGGCAACGGTAGCACCAGAGATAGGCCAGCAGGGGAGGAAAGTCGAGAAGGAGCGAGAGGATGTAGGTTAGGAAACCCTTCCTCTTCGGCTTTATCGATGAAAAGAGTAGACAGCTCAAGTGCGCTTTGTGAGATGATGACTTGGCAGAAGAAGTGCACTTTGCGAGGGCTGTTTGAGCGAGAACGATTGATGTGGTTTGTTTTACTTAAAGGCCTCAGGTGACCTTCAGTGGCACTTATGAATTCACACTTTATTATTTCTCTCACCCGCTGAAAACACTGAACGTTTTTTGAGATCCTAGAAAAAAAGCTCATCTTCAAAAAAAAAATCTTCAGCCTGAGACAGTGACATGTCGAATATGAATATCATTTATATGATATGTATGTATTAGAGGTATATTTTCAGCCAGTGAGCTATCTTCTTTAGAGATGTCAACCATTCCTCAGTTGTATGAACACTTATTATACGGTAATGAACAGGTATGATATCATTCACTACCCCCTTTACTAAGTAGCATTCTGACATGTGTAGATTTATTATTATGCTTTATTCTATTAAATATCATATGAAATAACAAAGTCCTTACTCAAGAACTTGCCAATGTGAAGTTCTTCAAGAATTTACTGATGTTGATTGATCGTTGTAACTAAACCAAAGGTTGGCACTTAACTCAGAGAGCGTATGTAACATCAGTTTTTCATTTCCCTTTCTGATTATGTCGATGTTTTTGTTTGTTTGTTGTTTTGGGGGGGTTCTGGATGTGGGAGAATGTAGCCAATTGTAGCGCATGAGTCCGCTATGCAAATCAACCTTCCCTCACAATCCTGTATCAGAGACAGTCAGGAGGCAGACACACCCACCCCACCCACGGGGGGCGCTCTCACGGACTCTGGTAGAGGCCTGGAGAGGAGGAGGATGAGATACTTCATGTTCAATGCTGCTGGTGAACTTTGTTGCTCTGCATCTACGTCTACGTTTCATCCAATGGAATGCAAAAAGAGAGCAGCAAGCGTGGCGAGAGCGCCGTATGGAGCACGAGAGCGAATGAATGTAAACTAAAGGATGAAAGTGTGTTTTGTTTGCGAATGACATGATGGTCAGAGACAGAGAAGGGTGGAGAGTAACGCTGATGATGGTTTCTTGTTTGTGGGTGTGTGTAGACTATGTGTGTCAGTTCTGGGGTGTTGTTGCTCGGGGAAAGAGGGAACCTGTATTTTTGCAATAAAGTTATTACCAATGCACTCCCACAGGGGGCGTAACCACCGTAACATGTCTGTGTCATCATTCACTTGAGAGAAGATCAGGAGAAGAGAAGCATGTAGTGCTGGTCGATAAAACAATATGAATAATAGTATATATATAAAATATGCATTTTGCAATGTGGGGCGCTGTAACACATAATTGTTCTACCTCAGATTTGTATCATGTTTTGTTGTACTCTGCTCATAAAGAAGCGTTTAAAACCACAACATGCACTCAGGAGCAAAAATCTCAGTCTTTAGACTTGAAAGAAATAACTTTTATCGTGATAATTATCGATATCAACCAACCAGGAAGCATAATTCACTGGCTGTTCCTTTTTTTGTCTTGAAACAACAGCAAAACTAAATCCATTCAGAGTTTCTCATATATTCACCCAGAATGAAAACATAATCTACTACTTCTTTCTGGAAATGGTAGCATAGGTTGAATTGGTTTATTTGAATTCTGATCTCTGTTCGCCTTCTTTCCAACTGCCATGATCGGGAAATTCTCAATAGTCTCAATTTAAAATGTCTATATTTCGCATATTGAAGAGCTGTACACACAGGGGGAAAGTGCAAACGCTACAGTTGGACTTTCCTCAGTGCAGAAAAGGAATCATTCAGAAAATACAATTGGAATTTGTTGAGAGGAGCAAAGTATCGGGTCTGAAAATGTTATTTCATTGGACTTTTACCGTGAGTTGGGATATTTTAAGATTAAATAGAGTATGATGCCAGAAAAACATATTACTGTCTCTAAACCCCATTTTACCAGCAAACGAAAATCAGAAGTCAAACAGATGTCTGCTAATATGTTGATAGCTTTTCTGATGTGATGCGTTGATCAACTCAACATATCAATAAAAAATACTTGAATTAAATACTGGACCATGGAAAACAGTTGAATCATACCTTCAAATACAAAACAGTCAAATTCACTTAGAGCTTTACAATTTTCATTTCAAATAATAACATTAACTTAAGTAGAATGAATAAAAGTTTACTTAAAATATAAACTTTGAAATAAACAAAAAGTAGGCTATGCTTCACTTTTGTTTGCATGTAGGCTATAAAAAGCTAGTGTTTGGGTATGTTTAGATTCTTGTGCAAAAACAAGAGCTGGTCAACATGCTCTTGGCTGAGGTTGCTCCTCCCCCCCACATATCCCCCCGTATCAAACCAATAAACCGATGTTCTAAATTTGTTTTTAGGAGGCAGGGTGACAATAAAAAAATTGTCCTACACAAGAATCGCGATTCGTAACTGAATCGATTCCCCCCCCCCCCCCCCACTTCCTTCTGAGAGATCTGCTAAATTATACTGCAAGAAACTCAAGAAATAACTGCTAAAGAGTTCTTTATCTTTCTCTCCTCTATGATGATCACTTTGGGACGATCTATGTTTGTGTGTGTGTGTGTTACAATTGTATTGATTAATCAATAATCAGTGGATTGATTTATAATGAACTTAATCCATATTTTCAGCCCTAGTTTTAGTCCGGTAATTATTTATGTTAATGATAATATGAAGTTAATTTAGCCAGTAACCGTTCCTTTTTCTCAAAATATTTGTATTATCATGGCTTTACTATTCACTATTTCACTATTCACAGTTTATTAACAAAATGAAAGGTAAATCACAGGAAAGGAGCTACTGAAAGCATCTCTCTGTGGGATTCATTTATGTGTTTTTCAGGTATCGGCGCATTCACCATAGTCGATGGACACACGGTGTCCGGGGAAGATGTTTGAAACAAGTAAGACAGCGATGTTCCTGTGAAACTGAGAATGATATGTGTTGGTTTTACTTGTGCGCTCATGAACCTTGTTATCTTGTCCTGCAGCTTTTTCCTGAGCAGCAACAGCATTGGAAAGGTATTCTTTGCCAAAATAAATTAATGTATGGCTTTTAATCTTGTACTTTTTTATTTTACACACAATTTCCTATTTTCTTCCCACCTGCTCTCTGCATTTCTTCAATGAGAATTTATGTAAGGGTCCTGATTTTAGCTTTCATGTTGCAGAACAGAGCACAGGCCACCACTGAGCTGCTGCAAGACCTGAACAGTAATGAATCTAAATATGAATCTAAATTTTCATCTTCTCCTCCTGAAGATCGCTGTTGAACTCCTCCTGGGTGGTTGTTTATCTTTGGCAGACCACGTGGTAGGAAGCTTTGAGCTTTTTCAGCTCATCTTGGAGAACGTTGTACTTCTTCTTTTCCTCCTGGAGTGCAGCGATGAACTTCTTCTGGTTGGTTGTATGAATTTGACAGACCTCGTGATAAGAAGCTTTGAGCTCCTCCAGCTCTTCTTGGAGAACGTTCTTCTCCTCATTGAGCTCGGCGATGAACTTCTCCTCTTTTGTTGCGCGACCTTGGCAGACAACATGATAAAAAACTCTGAGAACCTCCACCTCTTCTTGGAGATGGTTCCTCTTCTTCTTCTCCTCCCATAGCTCGCTGTTGAAGTTCTCCTGGTTGATTGCAAGACTATGGCAGACCTGGTGATAATAAGCTTTGAGCTTCTCCAGCTCTTCTTGGAGAATGTTCCTTTTCATCTTCTCCTCCTGGAGATCACTGTTGAAATCCTCCTGGGTGCTTGTTTGACTTTGGCACACCACGTGGTAGGAAGCTTTGAGCTTTTTCAGCTCATCTTGGAGAACATTGTTCTTCTTCTTTTCCTCCTGGAGCTCTGTGTTGAACTTCTCCTGGCTGGTTGTAAGACTTTGGCAGACCTTGTGATGAGAAGTATTGAGCTTCTTCAGCTCTTCTTGGAAGTCGTTCTTCTCCTTCTTCTCCTGCTGGAGCTCGGTGTTTAACTTCTCCTGGTTGGTTGTGTGACTTTGACAGACCATGTGATAAGAAGCTTTAAGCTTATCCAGCTCTTCTTGGAGAACGTTCGTCTTCTTCATCTCCTCCTGGAGCTTGGTTTTGAACTTCTCCTGGTTGGTTGTGTGACTTTGGCAGATGTCGTGATGAGAAGTTTTGAGCTTATTCAGCTCTTCTTGGAGAACATTATTCTTCTTCATCTCCTCCTGGAGCTCGGTGTTGAGCTTCTGGTCTGTTGTACGACTTTTGCAGACAATTTGATAAGAAGCTTTGAGAACCTCCACCTCTTCTTGGAGATGGTTCTTTTTAGTCTTCTCCTCCTTGACCTCAGTGTTCAACTTCTCCTGGTTGATGATGTAAGCCACCTTCAGCTCCTCGTAATCTTTCTGAAGATCATTTTTATTCTTCCTCTTGATGGTGTTGTTTACCTGAGAGGCGATCTTTGTGGCGCTGAGTGCTTCTGCATTGCTGTACCTTTGCAACTGCTCCAGCTCTTGCTTTGTTTTCTTTCCTCTGTTAATGAACATTACCTTCAGCTTTTTCTGTCGAAACAGCTCTTGTTTGTGCTCCTCCAACTCTTTGCTCAGTTGGATCCTCCAGTGGTACTCTGTTCTAAGGTTGGCATTCTCCTTGGCCAGCAGGTCTATGAGGTAGCTTATTTGTTGAGACATACAAAAAGAGTTCCTCAGAATCGTTGCTGGGTCTTGAATAGTCCCCACGTTTTGGTGAAAAAAACCTTCCATCACTGGTTTAATCTTTTAGTTTGAAATAGAAAGAAATAAGAAGAGACAATCTGTTGACAGCTAAAAGGAAAAGTTTTAGAAAACGAGTTCAGCAGTTAAATACAAATGAATTCTTCTGGACAGATCTCTGCGTCAGACGTTTGCTCTTGATCACAGTGGGTGTCACTTTCTGACAGGTATATCCCATTCCTCTTATTTAGCTATAGAGGACCTATCAATGGAACCTTTAAGATCAAGGAGCATGAGCCGTCGATATATAGAAAATTGAAAATGTCTTTAATCTTTAACATTAAACATGTTTGTGATCTTAAACAGTCCTTTTCTTTTACATGTATTTTGGGGGCTTTTTATAACCTGTATTTATTTATGTTATATGACAGAGGCTTAGTTGTGAAAGGGGGACAGAGAGACGGCTTTCCTCTTTGGGGCAGCAGCACTACCAGGTGGCTTAACGCCACCCCAAACAGCTCTCTTCTTCCGGAACATTCCATTTATTTCTTTATTTTTACATGTTTCCTTTCAATGGTCATATTTCATCACAAAATGCAAAAATCTAGATGAATAATCGTGGATTCAAGCAGTCCCCTAAATGTATTATTATTCTCATTAAGATCCATGAATTATTCTCTGTGAAATCAGTGAAAATGTCAAATAAATCCTTTGTCTCACATTGTTTAAGACAGTGAAATAAAACTGTGTATCCACAGTAACAGCTGTTTGAAAATGTCTTAAATACGCAAAAATAGTACATACAAATTCTTAATTATGTTTAGCTATATCTGAATTATTTTAATGTTCAGATATTTATTTGCTATTATATTGGTATTGGATTTTTTACTCCCCACTGTCAACATTGGTATCTGCACCACAAGTCCACATAGGACGGGCTCTCAGGTTTTAGTTTTTAAGGAAAGGACAAAGCAGGTAAATGAGCCGGTTCGGGTCTTAACCTAAACCTAAATATAACCTTAAAACCAATTATTAACCATCAAACAGTCCTTTGAAATTGTGAGGAACAGCCAAAATGTCCTCATAATTATGGTATCGGACCAAAATTGGGCCTCAAAACTATAGATAGACATGCACACGTTTATCATAATGATGAATCTGACCCGGGACTAACGAGATCCCTTGACATGTTTGACAGTGGAGGAGGTAGGATAAACGCTTCACTTCCTGTAGCCATCAGGTGGCACTGTGGTTTTAAGTCGTGATGTCTTTGTAGACGTCATCAAGTCACGAGTCTTGTCTTACATGTCTAGTTTGGACTTGATTGGACCAAATATGTCTGAGATACAGAAGCTTGTGTTTTGATGGCGTGTAATCAAACTTTGTTGCCAGACCACGGTCACACCGTGTGATGAAATCAAATCTACCCAGTCAATTTATATCTCCATCTTGTTTAGGTGACATTCCCACAAGTTGAAGTTGATCTGATGAAAGCCCTACGACAAGTCCATCAAAGTAAAAGTGTGGAACATGGCCAAAATGGCGGGCTTCCTGTGTGGTCTAGCATTTCTGTCCAGGAGACTTATTTTTTTGTCATGAAAAGTCCCTATCGATTTTTGTAGATGTAGACCAATCGTAATGCCTTTAAAACCATCTGAATATCTTCAGGGAGGGGGGGCTGTGATACACACATCGTCTGAGGGAGATGGACCCATAAAAACGGAAGTTATGGCGAGCTGATGATTTTTTATGCCACGCCATTAATAATCCGCATGATGAAAAGACACAGTAATCTTATGGCTACCTTATGTCTTTCTTTTCTACAATGTCTTGAGAACCATTTGACCCATGTCTTCAGGTCTTACATGTCTAGTTTGGACTCGATAGGACCAAACACGTCCAAGATACAGAAGCTTGTGTTTTTATGGCGTGTAATCAAACTTTGAAGCCACGCTACGGTCTCACGGTGTGACGAAAAATCCATCTTTGAAGTTTAGATCTCAATCTTGTTGTGATGACACTCAACTAAATTTTAAGTTGATCTGATGGAATCTCTACGGCAAGTACATCAAAGTAAAAATGTGGAATATGGCCAAAATGGCCGCTAAATCCAAAATGTTACGTTTTTCATAATGCACTGAGAGACTTTTTTGTGCATCTGGTCATGATTCACAACTGTCCTCATTTTCGTGAAGATCACTGAACGCTAAATCAGGGATTTTTCTGTAGATGGCGCTGTCGAGCTATTTGCCGCACCCATTTCCAAATACTCCAGAATACGTACATTTTCACCAATTTCTAGTTTAATGCAAATTAATTGTCTTGACATTCTTGGATTTAGATTTTTTTATTAAATTAACGAGAGAAGAGTTGTGTGATTGATATCCTTAACAGTGTAATCCCTGCAGCATATATGCCATAATATGATGAGTAACGTGATATTAACTCATATACACATATCTCATTCAAGAAAAATATGATTTTTTTATAGTTCTAGGGCATAATAGTTGTATAATTGAAGTTGATTGTTAATATGTTGTTGTCTATACTCATCCTGCTCCTAACTCCTGTCACACCAGGCTGCAGTGTGTCCCCCTGCCACTAGGTGGGAGCAGTGATGCGCAGGCCTGATAGTCACACAGCGCATTCATTCACTCCCACTCATTCACAAAAACACTGACCTTTTATGTTTCTGTGTTAAACACATCCACACACACACACACACACACACACAAAAACACGCTTGCTATCTTTTTGCCACAACCCAGACAGACTTTGTCAAAGGTGACAATTCAAAGTTTGACAGAGTTGTTGGAAATCTAGGAAAAGAAACAAAGGAGCCTCTGCAGAGCCGAGCAGAGAAAAGCTGGTGGTTAGCAAACTGCAAAAGATGAAAAGTTGGCTGATGTTGGGTAATGGCTTCTTAAAATACAAGTTTATCATCCGGATATTAATACAAGTTGGACAGATTTTTAAAAACTGCAACTGATTCCAACAGAGAGCAGCAGATCCCGTGGAAACTGAAAATGATGCTAACAGTCTGTATGGATTAAAAATGCCAAGCATGCAGTGTAGGCCATCGTGCACATGTGTACATGGGAAGAGGTTTTTCATGTGTGTCCACAGAGACGTTGTGTGAAGGTGATGCTACAGCAGCATCCCTCATTAGAGACAGGATAGTGATAAGTCCTCAGAGAATGAGACGCTGCTAAGGGCAGACGTCTCTCTTGACAACGCCGTCTTCGTCTGTCACTGCAACACAACTGAAACAAATCAAGGATTAAAGGAAAAACGCAAACAGACACACAGGAGCAAACATGTGACTGTAGGAAAACACAAACACCAAAGACAAACATTAATGGTTTAAAAGCAAAAAAAAACATGAACTGAGGCCCTGTCTAACAAAGCAGCACCAAACTTTGCTAGTTCCGCACTGATTGCATTTTCATCCACCTTTTAAATGGAATGGAAAATAACAGTCTGGTTGTTTTATTCTTTTGCATGCCCAAAACCCACCCAAGATTAAATAAGAGAATATTACCACTTTACCTGAAAACACATTTTTCCGCGGGTTAGTGCACATTCAAGAGAACACAGTCGACCCGCGTTAAAGAGCCGGTCTCTGGTAGTTACGAAATGAAGACCATACTTCTATCTTTACTTTATAACGAAAGTTAACATTTTCATGTAGAGTGGTCTCAAACACTACTTGGAATTACATTTATATTGTCAATTATGATCCCATTTGCAGTAAAAATAGTCTGCATTAGGACATGGATACCTTGTAATTGGCAGATAGTACTGTCCAATGGGTGAAGGTCACAGGTGTGGAGTGTCCTCGAGCTATCTATCAGGCTCCACCCCCTGCTCCTCCATATATGGTAACTTCTGATTCCAAAACAAGAGCGATGTCCCTGAACAAAATGCAGGAATAGAAGCTTCAAAACAACAATTTACTAAGCAATGGGTGAAGTCACGCCAGGTTGCCATGTGGTTTGAGATATTTTTCAACAGACAGACAGACATTTTGCCACTGCACGTGAGACAGCAAAACAGACAGAAAATGTCAGAAGTCGGAAAAGAATTAACTTCAGATATGACATGTTTCCGTGGGTAAATGTCACATCCTTTAGCCTGCTGAGTTTAAAAATCACAGTGTATCACTTCTGCTCCTGACGAACAAGAATCACAAGGATGATTTTGGCCTCTAGTTTTTCCTCCATGTAAAATGTTGTTATTGGGCATTTGCTGAAATAACTGTCACAGGAAATATTTGACAAGCCTGAACTATATTTCACCCGGACGGTTAGCGTAGGTGTAAGTGGCAGTGAGCTTCAGCGTGTAACAGACATTTAATTCAATAGAAGACGACAAAGGACGGCAGAAGCAAAGTTTAAATCGATGAAGCCCACAGCAGAAAAATACTGATAACGCTGTTAAAGATATGTTTGTCATTATTTGGAATGAGTACAAATAGCGAGACAGAGTCTGCTGGACTCCTGGAGTTACAAAGCAGAGATATCGAGCTGTTTCTCTTCAAAGAGGACAGAGTCATTGTACCACAACAAATAAGACCGGAAGTGCCTGATTGCTTTCGTCAGTCACTATGGGCCTGAAAACTGTAGAAGAAAACTGTCGCTTTCGGTTAATGTTCCAAAGATACAGGAGAAATAGAGAGAGGATCTTTTACAGAACGATATGATTCTGGAGAAAAAAGCACTTAAGTGGACCAGCGAGGCAGTAGGACATCATTGGAGTGGACATTTTTAAGCTGGGTGCAATGATCATAATATTGAAATCATAACAAATTACTCATTTTTTTATTGCAATTTCCAATCCATGACGATACACTAGTGCGAAATGCAAGTGTTGCTCAGGAAAATGTTACCTGTGTTCATGTGTCACTTGTTCTACCGTGACATTCAAGCACCAGGCAACACCTTCTCCTTTGACACACAGCTAAATAGTGTGTCTATTGCTATCAGTATGTCAATGACTGTTTTTATGTGTTGCCTTCAATGTTTTCCCCATCCCTTATTGGAATATTCAAAAACAATCAATGACATAGGAAGCATTCCAATAAACTTTATATACCAACCAAGCAGCTTTATCTCTAGCTATACTCGTCCTTATCTCCCTCTTCCCCTCCCTCCTCTTCTCTCCTCTGGTGTTGGTCGTGCAGGTCGTGTCTGACACCTGGGGGTGCCTGTCGCGGCGCACGATGGAGGCACACGTGCAGAGGCCTCACGTGCGGCGCCATGGCAGACAGGCGCTCATGCTCCCTGCAGGAGAGTCATCGTGGGCTAAAAATAGTGCACCGGCGGAGGAGGGAGATGAGCCCAGAGAAGTCTGTAACGGAGAGGAATAGAAACATGTGGGTTATTTTTACCCCCCCATGAATTCCCTCTGCTGCATCCCAAGCAGGGAAGACGTCGTCCCCTTTTTTTTATTTATTATTCTAATTTTGTATCGAAACGTGCCCTCCCCCGCACGTCACAACTCTTTGTTCAGTTGTTCCAGCAAAAGTTAGGACTCAGGGCTGGAGAGTGAATCTGTGGCGTGCAGGGCTCCTCGCCAAGACGCCCCACACATCACCGTTCCCCAGACACGTTCTGAAGGAGTTGAATTCCCATGCCCAAATCGATACACTTAACCTGGGAACATGCAGAGCTGGTGCCTCTGAATGACTGTTGGCAGGGAAGCAAAAAATTGTGGCTACTTCATGCACATCCCAGACACACGGCACTTCCTGCTACCATAGCAACTCACCCATCAGTCTATCACACGTGCAGAGAGCGGGGCATTCAGTCTCAAGCTTTCCTTCAGCTATTCATTGATAACTTCATTCATTCAGTTCCCCCACCATGTACTTTATTTTTCATCTGTCCGTCTCCCTCTCTCATTGAGGTTATGTGCACTTGTGTTTTGCGAAGGCGTTGCAGTGTCCCACAATGCAGCATTTATAAGTACTATATTAAATATATGATATCCTACATTGTAATTGGTGTATAACATGCAGTTTAATTACTTATTTGATGTTATAGAAAATGGGGTGAAACACTGTGATTGATAGCTGAGATTTTAATTACAATTGGTGGACTGTGTGTATCGTAGGACCTAATTGCTAGTGCACAGACTCTGACTACAAATGCACAAGATGAAAGTGTTTGTATCCAGTTTATTTTGGCTTCATTTCTGGATAGTAAGAGGAAGTGAAGATGTGGTGTCCATTTTTAAATCAAATGTAAAACCATAAATAGATGGTCGCGAGCTTGATACTGTGATTTTTGTGTGACTGCGATGATAGCGCCCGCACAAAACATCCAGCACAGGCACTGTAGGGGGACGCATTAAAGTTATACTTCCCCCTGAAACCTGCTCAGTGGGCAAATGCTTGACTATATATTGTAAAATCAAGCAACAACAAGTAACTTCCCTGCTCAAAAGTAAAGTTTAGCAGCAGTAGCAATAACGAAAACTAAACATATTTTATGCAAGGTAGTGTTTATTGCACACAGATTGTTCGGAAGCTTAAGCTGCCTGCAGTTACTGGTGAAACCAGTGCATCTCATAGAGAGAGCAGTATCTGCATGAATTGAAATGAGTTGAAAAGTATAACTGAATGTATATTGTGATATGTAAGAAGCTCCCATGATAAATCAGTTGATGAGATTCTGCCAAAATATCTTCCCGGCATAAAAAGCTAGGTGGTAACAGTAGTATGCATGAGAGAAGACGCCGCGAGATTTGTGGACTTCTATGTGGTGTCCGCTGATAATGTAGTGGGCTGGTCTGGACAGACAATGCCAGGGCTGAATTTTTGTCCCAGTCCACCCCTGGCAGCCTCCACCTCCAGAGACTTCAGCTTTTTTCCCCGATGCTTCTCAGCGCCACCCGGGCGTTTTTTACTCTTATTATCCATTTTAAGTTTCTGTCTCAGCAGCAGCCCGTCCCGTGACTCCCCCCGCCGATGCCATGAGGTCCCGCCCCACCCTGGTTTGTGTTGTGATTGACAGCACTGTCCGGGCTCTCTGAGCCTGTCAGCCCATGATTGATTGACAATGACAAACAATAGACCAATAATATGTGTCGATGCTGGCAACACACTGCTAGCCCTCTGTAGCCAATTGGCCGGCCCAATTGGAGGGAATTTAGAGAGGAAGATGAGAAAAAAAAAAAAAAAAAAGATTGGACCAGACCGGCCCACATTGGTTCAACGGCCCACCGGGACGATGCCCGGTATGCCAGATGGCCAGTCCACCCCTGGAGGCTGCTAAATGTGCCAAACTGACGGACCTGTTTGGTGCCGGGTTCACCAGCCCAGCAGCAGCAGGTGCGCCGGGAGACGAGTGAGGAGGACTCGACAATGATGAGCGAGTGGAGGCAGACATGGTAAGTAACGTTGGCCTGGGGCTGGCTAGGCTACATTTTTGAGGCGTGTCCAAAACAAAGTAGAAAACGTTTTTGATTTTGTTTTAATATGCCAAATTGTGATATTATGGGTTATTGTTGTTCAGATGATTTAGCTAAGCTAGCTAAGAGCTGCTAACATCGTTTACTGTTGCTATGGCAACAGTCAACTTTCTGAGCTGTAAATAGAGATGAGAATCAAGCTAATTCTTTTCAGAAGTTTTATTGTGCTTATGTGTTGATCCTTAATGGTGTGATCATGTACACTAAATGACCAATTATTCTCCATTACTGCAGATCTAAAGGCTGCTTCCAGGGGCATGGGGCCCTCAGCCTTTGTTTTTCTTTGCTTCTGCACCTTACAACATACATCACACCTTATTTTCACACATCCAAACACTGTTAACACCACTGACGCGTAACATATTTTACACATCCCACTATGTAGTTAGAGCTATCTTGATTTGGAGTTAAATAAATGTACTTTTGGCTTGAGAGGTTTGTGTGTGGCCCTTCCTTCTTGTTGCCATCTTTGAGCTAGGTGTTAACAGTAGTATGCATGAGAGAAGACGCCGCGAGATTTTTGGACTTCTATGTGGTGTCCGCTGATAATGTAGTGGGCTGGTCTGGACAGACAATGCCAGGGCTGAATTTTTGTCCCAGTCCACCCCTGGGGATAAGGTTTTGGGATAAGCCGTCCACAGTGAATCGAATTCGACCACAAAGTGTGTGCGCTGTGTATTTCAGTGCTGCAGCTCTCATCCTATGAAGAGAGGAAAAGACTTGTTCAGCAGACTTCCCAGACTGACTGAAAATCAGTTTGATCAGATTTTAGCAAAAGATTATTTTATCTGAACCCTTATTGCATTATTGATACAATGATTGTTAATAAAGTTTTGAAAAAAAACATGCTGACTATGATCTCTCCTTTACATCAAAAATCCATGTGTGACTTTATTGCCTATGAAGTGACATTCATTCTTTGATGTATACATTTTTTTCAAATCATCGCAGGCATAACCGACATTATAAATACCTTCTGATTCTGATTCTGATTACTCCTGTCGGCTTAGTTTACCATTTGATGCTGCATCAAATTAACGAACCCTTCACTTTGGAGACAAACATTTATCTCTGCGAGACTTTGTTTTGTATCTAAACAATATTAGACATGAGTACTGAAATTAGCAGCAGACGGAGCGTCTCCTCCTCCACGACATCTTACGAGATGCAGAGGTACCTGGGGAAAGGTAACGTTGGCTACGTTTCTGAATGTAGGAGGGAGGACACCAACGCAACGGTTGCTCTGAAAATCTCCTCAGGCCCGAGGCAAATTCGAGGAGCGAAGTACGAGGTACAGTGCAACATCTGTTCATCCACGTGTGACTTGTGTAACAACTCAACAGCACATTTCAATCGCATGAAACCTCTAACATCTTCAAACTCATTCAGGAGATCAACCTGCGGAAACTTAAAGAGCTCAACGCAGACCAGTTCAACATCGTGAAGTGGATCGGGTCCTTCACCTTTGAGGAATTTTACTGTCTCGAGTTCGAGAAGCTGGACATTAACCTTTCGCAATTCATCGAGCGGACTCGGGCCGAATCTCTGAATTTGAAGCAAATTCGGCCAATTCTGCATCAGGTTTGTGGTCTTTTTCTCTTTTTGTTTTTTTTTTCGCTGCCATCGATGTTTTATATTTTCATTACGACGTGAACTTTGCAGTAGAGTTGAATTAACTTGTTTTTCATGATTTTAGCTTGCCACATCCTTGAACTTTCTCAAGAGCGAAGGCATCACTCACGCAGATATAAAGCCCCAAAATATCGTGATGGTGGATCAGGTCAATGAGCCGCTGAGGGTGAAGGTCATCGACTTTGGCCTAGCCCTGGACGATCCAGCAAAATATCTTGGTGCTACCATCCAGTGCCTATCATACAGGTAAGCAACCGACAACACATCTGTATATCTCTGACAGCTGTTGTCTGCTGTATTAAATCAAACAAGCCCTGTACACTGGCAGGTCAGGTGTTTACTGGTTTACGTCTCAGAAACTGGCAGTAAAATGTTGCTAGTAATGAGGAGTTTGGTTCTAAGTTTGTATTTATAACCTCAGTAATATGTTTGTTTCTCTCGTCTTCTTCTAAGATGTCCTGAGATCTTGCTGGGAGCCCCATTCAACGAGGCCGTAGATGTGTGGTCACTTGGCTGCACTGCTGCAGAAATGTTTAGGGGCAAAAAATTGTTCAACCCCTGGAACCCGTCCGATCTGGTGGGTACATGTTTCCTACTTAAAACACAACAAACATGTCAATTTCTGTCATGATGTTTTTGTATTTTTCAATCCACATCTGGACAGAACAGTGATAGATATTCCAGTACAAGGTCGCGTATTTTACGTCTAGCATTTTATCAAGATCTTTCAATGTAACAAACAATGACTCTCTTTTCGATATAGAGACAATTCTTCCACATGTTTGTGTAACATATTCAAAGATATTGCCTGATCACCAATGACCGCTTTGCCAACTTGGAGGTAACCGGTTCTTACCTTGTGTTCTGTTCAAAGATGGGAGAATGTGTGCACCTGATCGGAGAGCCTAACCAAGAGTTACTGTCAGCTGGAAAGTTCACAAACAACTATTTTGATCTCTCAATCTCGGAGGGAACCCAACTTTGGAAATCTAAAGTAAGACTTTCTTATTTGGTCATCACTCAGCTGTGTTATCATATTATGTTAGCTTGGGCGATATATCGTCTACACCTCAAGTTTAAAGCTGTCTAAATATGTGTGTATTTACTTTAAACTGCCTTTCTTTCATTTCAGCCAAGGTTCTACACCCCTAAGATAAGCAGCCTGGAGGAGTGGATAATGGTACCCCATATCTTTTGAATCTTTCAACATTTGTATTTAAAATTCTAACATCAGGACATGTTCAGATTTTCTTAATGATCTTTTCCAAGATGCATGAAACCTCCGGGAAAGATGGCGATGCTGGTGAATCTGACCTGGCAAACTTCATCAACCTGTTGACACAGATGCTCAAGGTGGATCCCTCTGAGAGAATCACCCCCCGAGGAATCCTAGAGCATCCATTCCTTACAATGAGCCACCTTCAGGGCGAGTTCAAAAACAGCTCCTAGTAAGTTTGTATTTAGATGCACTGTTTTCTCCTGTTCTAACAGAGTGATACAAATATGAGATAATTGTAGATGAAGTTTGGCTGAGCAAATGGTTGGTCATCTAGTGTGGAGTCCTCCAAGGAGATGATGAACGTTTGCCAGGAACGGAGCTCTCCCAGTGGGGAAGATGCAGCAAAGACCACCCCGGAAACATCCCTAAATGAGGGGACCTCCACCAGGGCCATCAACCCACCCCAGAAGCACTGCCCTGCTGGTGTGAGTGCTGAGGAGCCGTCTGCCTCACAGGCCTCCACCGACACTAAGGCAAAAAAGATGAAAAGGAACGAGAGTGGCGACAGGTTGGTGTTTAAAATATCTCCCTGCAAAGGTTATTTGATATTGTAGAAGAACAGTTCAACATTCATTTTTTTGCTGAGAGTTAAAAGAGAAGTGACTAACGAGCTGCAGCCAAGTGCATTTTTTTAAATGTCAAATCACTGCTTTAAGATCCTTATGATTTCAACATTATTTTTCTGATCGTCATCACAGCCCAGATGTGAAGTCCTGCATGGACAAGATGAACGTTGGCCAGGAACAGAGCTCTCCCAGTGGGGAAGATTCAGCAAAGAGGGCTACCAACCCAGCCAAGAGGCACCGCACTGTGTGAGTGCTGAGGAGCCGTCTCCCTCATAGACCTCCACCACCAGTGAGGCAAAGGAACACTTCAACAGTCATTTTTTGCTGGGAGTTGAATGAGAAGTGCCTTACAAGCTGCAGCCAAGTGTATTTTTCAAAATGCCAAATCACTGCTTTAAGAATTCTTGAAGAATTCTGATTGACATCATCACTAACCCTGACCCACCCCCAACCCAGCCCCTTACCCTAACCCCAACCCTAACCCTAACCCCAACCCCAACCCTAACCCCTTACCCTAACCCTAACCCCAACCCTAACCCCTTACCCTAACCCTAAACCTAACCCTAAACCCAACCCTAACCCCTTACCCTAACCCTAGCCCTAACCCTATCCCGAGGGAAGAATTTGCTGCTTCTCAGAGAAAATGTATCTATGTATTTTTACACTCGACACAAAAAACAACAAAAAGTGTATTTTTAAAATGCCAAATCACTGCCTTAAGAATTCTTGAAGAATTCTGATTGACCTCACAGCCTAGATGAGTCGACACCACAGTGGAAGATGACGACTCCTCAATACAGAAGAGGAAGAGACCATATTGACTTGTAAATGAAAAAATAAATCTTGCTTTATAAAATATTTTTTTTGTCATGGCTCATATTTGGACCTGCTTTCAAATCAAGAGTTGATAAATGAAATTTGGAAGTCAGGTAAGTCAGTGGTGTAGTCCCCCAGTAACAACTGGAGCCGCAGCGCTGAGGTCCTGTGGATACAGGGGCCCGACCAATCAGGAGTCAGTCTCCCTCGTCTTCATGAGGCAACACATCATTTCTGAGGTCCTGGTTATGATGGGTTGGTGTAAGATGTGTGTTATGGTTAGGTTAATGTTAAGGTTAGGCATGATTGGTCATTGGTTTTGCTAATAAGTAAGTCGTAATAAGGATTCGTGCGCAGAACCGTGTATGTCTGTGTGTGTGTGTGTTCGTGTGTGTGTGTGTGTTTGTGTGTGTGTGTGCATGATGGAAGAATCCCACTCTTCTATTGAGGACCCCCAGTTGGACATTAACCCTTAATCCGTCACAGTAATGCCTGTTGCCAAGGTCGTTCACTCTCCACAACCATAATAGATCATTCTTTGCGCCTATCTTTGTATCTCCGACTTTTTCTTCCACCTTATTTCCCACTCACCTTTCTTGTTCCATCCTGTCCAGCTCTCATATCTGCTCCCCCATCGTCATCTGCCTTCATCCTGGCTTTCTATGGACATCGATATTAATTGAAAACTCTGCGTGTCAGAGGTGACAGTAGTGATTGTGCAGCTATTAATCAATATTTCACCTTTGCGTGATTTTTGCTTTATTCTAGGAATCCCTCTCCACATTTATTCCTCACTTGTTTGTGCGACACCGGTTCACCTCTTAAATCGTTATTTCTCTCATTCCCTCAGTCTCTTCCTATTTGTCTCCATCTCTCTCTCCGTTCACGCTCCCCTACAATCATCCTCCCTGTCTCTTTCCTGCACCGTCTCATATCTCCCGGCTTCATCCCTCTGGACCTGGTGGCTTAACCGTTCCCTGTCACCCATGTGTGGTCGTTCCAGCCAGAGGACAGATTATTAATTATAAAACAAGAAACAATCGATTGAAATGTTACACGAGGTGGACGTTTTTGCTTCTCAATGGATGTATATTTACACTCGACACAAAAAACCCCCACTACTTAATACATTTAAAAGGAATGCTAATGGTGCTCAATACAAATCGTGTCCAAAAGAGTCATCCAAAATGACGCTGCATTCTGCTTAGTGCTCTTGAAAAACGCTGTCTCTATATTTAGCGGCTGACACTCTTTCACACCTCATAACTTGGTTTGCACTTCCTATTCCTCGAGAGAGATTTATCGCTCCTCCTTAGTGCTATCATTCATCACTGCTGACCAGTTGAATCCTTCTCATCCCCATCCCCTGTGGCACAGACATAACGTGGATGAGCAGCAGAACGCCATCCAGATTGAGTGTGTGTTTGTGTGTGTCTGTATGTGTTTGGATTTTTTTCTTAAAAGCTTAATAAGGCGTCTGTTTACATTAGAAAATCAGTGCAGCATCCTGTGATCCAAATTGTGAAGGAACAGCATAGAAACGAGGACAGCTGGGAGTTTCATTTTATTCATCCAAAGTATTTTACAAACAAATGTGATTGAAAAAAAAGAACTAAACAGAACTTAACATGCTTACTAACCCGCTGACTGATATAGATTAACCACTCTACTATCTCACCAAATTGTCTCCTCTCCCTTTTTCACCTGTTGGCTAAACCCAGACTTATCTTTGGCATTTTTAACTGATTCCACAGTTATACGCAGTAAAATCAGCCATCTGATTGGCTAACAGGGAGATCCTGGAGCAGCACAAAAGGGGCTTTTCCAAGCAGCGCTGCAGCGATTACACGATTCAAGAAATGATGCAACTTTGACACTTAGATGAGAGCATAGATACCAGCCCATTTCAGAGAACTTAAATCTTACGTATTAACATATTATATATCTTCTCATCTAACTCTTGGTAAAATGTTGAATAAAAGTCCTTCTCTAGTGCTAATAAAGACGCTGATAGGCAATTAAGCAATTAAGCAAATGTGAGGATTTGCTGCTCTCATGTACATTTTAAATCAATTGAATTTATTGGTGTTTTTGACTCTAGGTTCATCAATTACAGTTTCTGGCAACTACCTGACATCTTATACTCAAAGGCAATTACTCGATTAATCGAGAAGATAATCCACAGATTAATCACAGGAGAGAATTGTTGCAAGTGTCATTGCTATAGTTTGGGTTCACTTAAAGGTGTGTGGTTGGTGTGTGTTTGTTCTGAGCAGGTGGTGATATCCTCATTAGATCTGCTTTACATAATTTGTCTTGTTTTCAGACGTTTTAGTGAACATCACTTTTTTTTCTTTGTCTAAAAAGAATCTTTGAATGTGGCTGCATATGCAGTCTGCACCCCCCCCCCCCCCCCCCCCCCTCTTGTTCGATCATCATGCTTCCTACCCATACCGCCTTCCCATCATTCTATACCTTAACAGTCCTCACTTCAAGGGTCATTTGGGAGCAGGAGGACTTATATAGCACGGCCTCTTTTTCTGGAATAGATGTACCAGTTGACATGTTGTCATTATATTCAGTGATTTTTATCAGTTCTGCTTTCACTCTTGTCCCACATTTAAAATCTGCCGTCCTCCCTCCCACACAGCCTTTACCCCTTACCCTTTACAAGCCCTTATTCATTTGTGTTTCTCTCTCTCTCTCATTCAGTCCGTCTCACCTAATCTCTTTTTATAAGCGCACACATGCAGGGAAATAGTCCCAAATTGCAGTTGGTCAGTTTTGGCATGCCCTTGTACGTCGCAGCTGCAGAAAATCGCTCCCCCCACTGTGCTGTTTTAATCTGCTGGATGCCATTTTAATCTAATCTGTTTGCCTTTTATGTGAAGAGTGCACAGGGCAGGCAGATGTTTTTTTTTTCATGGTGACTGCATCAAATGAAGACTCACCAGCCGTCATGTTGTGACTAAGTGGTGTCTGCCGTTTCATTCACAGCCGTCAGTACCTCGTGCCACTTGCTTGGCGTCTCCACGAAAGACATGAGCATGAAGACGGCCGTGCAGCAGCCCGGGCAGTCTCTCCCCGGCTGTGTCGAAAATGACTTGACACGCAGGTCATCACCTCCTTCATCAGCATTGCAATCTTCACTCAATATTCTACTAAATCTTTCCTGCACACTGCACGCTCTTTAAACCTTAAACTTCCTACAGATATTCCGTGCTC
This sequence comes from Pleuronectes platessa, assembly GCF_947347685.1. Taxonomy (NCBI): domain Eukaryota; kingdom Metazoa; phylum Chordata; class Actinopteri; order Pleuronectiformes; family Pleuronectidae; genus Pleuronectes; species Pleuronectes platessa. Next base: position 8,740,433 of record NC_070646.1, on the reverse strand, counting down.
TGCCCATTCTGACACGTTGAATCAGGTTTCCCCCTCCAGAGCTCAAATTCTAAGGGTTACATCTCTCCCCTTGGATGTGAATCCGTGTTTCTCACGAAGCAAATGAATAGTCTGTATTTTTGGCTGTGTAAGTCTAGATTTGACAGGAGCAAAGCCTTGGTTCACACCTCATTCTTCACCTGTGCCGGGCTGCTGTTGGTGCCATCTTTCTACATTCAATATAGTATTATAGGTATTCTATTTCTCCTAATGTTTGGCCAATCAGAAGAAAGTAGGTGCAGGAAGTCTGACCTTTTATTACCTGTTTCCATCAGATGCTGACCTGAACAGCTGCGTAATGTGATTTTTTCCAACTTTTAATCATGCAAACCCATTCCAGTGGAGTCCCAGAGCAGAAACACAACGCTAAAATGATACAGTGGAGTTTGCATGTTTGCATGTAGTTTGATTTGGCCTCAAAATTAGAAAAATCCACTACAATAATTTACTTTTAACCAATTTGCAGTGTAGACATTCCAGAGGAGACTTGGTGGCAGTACTGAAAACCTCTCCTTTCTTCCTGTCTCTTTAAAAACACACCTGTTGTTTTTTTAAAGTTTCTAGGAGACAGATGTTTAAGGACACGATTGTACTGTATATACCAGTAAGGGTTTAAACATAAACCATAGTAAGTGGTGTTAAACTGATGTCACTGTGCCATCTGACACTACATCACTACTTACAAGTGTTTGCATATTCATGTCATGTCCTGGTCTCTGTGAATAGAAAGATGTTGAGGGTTTAGTTCAGGATTAATGTTCATTCTGATAAAACGGAAAGATCCTCTCGCCTCACCGCTGATAATCCACATTCCCCCTAATCCCTTCTGCTGGGCCTGCCGATGCGTTCAGGGACCTCAGGAGGATTCAAGTCCACATTTTCAGATCTTCATCAGTCTGCCATCTGCTGTCGACTGGGACGTTAACAAACCTTTCGGTGGTACTTCTAAATTAATGGTTTTATTACACCAAACTTTGAGGTGGATAAAACACAATCTCCCTCATTTAGAATAGTTCGGTTAGCTGTTTTAAGTAGTTAGGGATTGTATGGACATCTTTGTAGTGCTAACCTGAGGAGATATTAATAATATTATTTTCATTTCAGTTCAAATAAGTGATATAAAAACTTGAGTCATTAAAGACCTGTTAACTGTAAAGTGAGTAGTTACACTAGTGCACACCCACCACAGTTTACTGGGCTGCGTGTGCCAGTATTGGTGGTGTGCAGGTCATTTATTATTCATGCTCAACTGTCACATGGTTTGTCCGGGGTGTTTCTTTTTGAGAAAAATAAATAATAATAATTAAAAATAAAAAATTAAACTAATGTGAAACAGAGCAGAGTTTGTTTGAAACAAGGCAGTTAGATGTAGAAAGTAGTTCTACCACACAGCCCAACTGTAGCTTCCAGTTTAAGTGAGAAAATGGGAAACACGGCATCAGAAAATTGGATTCAGCTTTATTCGTCCTATCACAGCATTTCAACATTGGACTTCAACATCCGGCTATACTGTTTGTGCGGTTTTATATGGATTTGGAAAAAGTATCTCAATTTCAGTAAAGACAATAATGCAGTGCACACACACACACACACACACATGCATTGGGACAAAAAAATAATCAAGTTGCAGGAAATTTGGTCACAATATCCCCTTCTGTTTCGAAGTTACTGTGCTGAAAAACGTCCAGAATAGTGTTTTTGCAGCACATCAAGATGTCACAGTGAAGTTGGACTTTGACTTTTTGTATATAAAATGTCAACCTCATTAAATCTGACATTTGTCTGAAACAAATTAGCATATTAATGATTGCCTTGCGATGAAATAAACGTGTTTATGACATCAGAGTAGCCTTGACCTTTGACCAAAGTATCTTGATCGCCCTCTGGCTGCAGCATGATAATAGTAAAATCTTTAATCACATATATCTTCACAAAACAAGTAAATTAAAAATATTTACATTTAAATTTAACAAATGAAACTAGGAATATGATGATGTAAATATTTTTTAAGCTTTAAACCTCACCCCCTCCATGTGAGCGAATATGCGACTTTCCACCGGACATTATACCTGTATTTATTTAATTGTATTACCCCCAAAGATGGTTTCATGTCATTTCAGGTAGTTCAGACAATTGCGTGGGTTGTGTCTCCACTCTTTTGCCAAATTACATCACTTGTTCAAAAAGGCACCTCCTATATACAGTTGATATACACAAACATATCGTCCATGTAAATATAATTTTTTTTTATTATAAATCCCCAAATCCCTCTTCTGTCACTAAATCATTCTGATACAAAGTAAATCTTGACACTTCCATTTGCGACGTAATACAACATTTGGTATATTATAACATTTATGTATTATAAAACATAATAAAAAAATTGTTATATGATCTACTACATTGCAATACTATTGCAACACATTTATAAATCAATATGTTCTATGCTGGTCAGGTAACAACAATCAGACGTACAGTCATCGCATCTTGTATTACCCAGTGTGACCACAGTAACCTTGAGTGTGGGGTGATATCATTTAATCTCATTAATACTTTTTAGTTGATTCCTTCTTCCTCGTAGCCGTCCCTCCAGTTTGTTTCTTAGGAGAACCTAAGAAAGAAAAACCTCTTTTTCCCATGTTAATTCTCTTTTTCTGCCTGATGTTATATGAAGGACTTCCAGCCATGCCAGCACTTTATCTCTGGATTCCTGCCGCTGATCCATATCCGGTTCATCGCCTTTCTTGTCTACGGCAGGAAATAAAATGTTAATGTCGTACAAAACGGATCAAGACGGAACATATATGAGCCTTGGGTAGTTTTTTTTATTCATTCACCTGCACAGAGCTCGTCGTGAAACTCCATCGAAGCCTCCTGTCTGCTCCACTCTCTCTCCAGCAATCCCTTCATGTTCTTCAGAGAGCCATAACATGTATCATCTTCACTCTCAACTTCTAGACCAGCGCCGGATTTCACTGACGACTGGTCATCTTCATGTTGGTGCCCTGTCGCTCCATTGTCTCTCGCTGGATCCTCAGACATCTGTGTGTCTTTTTTAACTGGTTAGAAAAATGCAACAGTCTGGTTAAGGGATAGAAGTCATTTAAGGTTCTGTCTGAATATGCTGAATAACATTAGTGTTTGATGCAGTTACTCCCGGGTAAAGGGCTGCATAGTAAATTTACTCTTCAAAGTTGAATTGAAAAAGTTTTGGTAGCCTATGCAAGGTCAATTTATAATTCTAAATTCTGCCATTATATCTAATTTAATTTGGATAGCAAATAATGTTCTGTTTATGCTTACAGCTTAGTGGTATATCCATACTTTCGTGTTCCCAGTTTGTGCGATTCCGGGCGATGTTGAGATGCTTTCTGATCTCTTTGGCTGTGTTCTCATAATTTTTCTCACTGAAGCTGTCGCCTCCGTCTCGCTCAGCTTGTGGATCATCATGTGTCTCACTCAGGTAGAAAGTGCTGTTTCCCGCCACCATCTCCTCCATCCTCATCAGCAGCTCTGTAACCTGATCATCTTCTCTGCTCCTGTTGTCCAGCACGTGATACCTGTTTCCACATTTCTCAATGAGCCAGCGGAGCGGCTTTCCTTCACCTTCAATGTGCTGCTCGATTGTTTGCTTCCCCTGAACGTCCCCGAAAGTAAACAGCACAATGACGTGTCTCCACACTCTGGGTCCGAGCAGCCTCATGTTCTCCTCGGTGACTAGCCTTTGTTCCTCGGTGAACGACGTGTCGAGTGGCACCACCAGCAAAATGACATTCGGTGCAGGCGAGCACAGTGACACGGCGCTTAAGATCTCAGACTTCATGTCAGCGGAGTTGAATACAGCTGCAAAGAATTTCCACCATCCAGGAGTGTCCACGATGGTGACCTCTCTTCCAGCCACCTCGCCAATTTGCTTTGAGGCTCTCACGGTCCGGTCACCAGACTGAAACACTTGAGCTCCCAGAATCCTGTTTCCAGTGGCACTCTTCCCGGAAAACACCCAGCCAACCATCAGTATCCTCAGGTTGGGCTTTGGGTCTGTGTGAGAAGACAACTTTTAGAAATCTAGTGAATTGAAAGTGCAATCCTTACCTCTGCAAAGGAGGCCATTGGACTGTTGGATCTTGGTGGAGGAATGCGCTCTACTGAGTGCCAGCTTGTCTGGTTCTATTTAAAAAAAAGAAAAGCTCGAAATATTTTGTGATTAGACTGACAATGTGTTAGAAAGATTTTTCAACAGATTGGCTGACCTGATGGTTTGTTAACGTGTAAGGTCATCTGCCTGTAAAGGTTTGTTGCCATTTACAAAGCTGCTACAATGTTATCAGTAACAGGAGAGATGTGGCCAAACTAGTAAAACAAGAAGCTTGGATTTTATCTTACGACCTTAATGAAAGCAAAACAAATCAAACTTACCTAACAGGAGACCTCTGAGTGTTTGCCTGCATTGTTGTGACTGCTGAAACAACTTCTCTGCTTTTTCGTCCACCTTTTTCCTGAGCTCCTTCACACTTTGCACCAGCGTGCTCTCAACTTCGTAATGGTTTCCTGCCACCACGGTGTCAATCTTCTCAAACAGCTCTTTGACTTTCGCGCTGTTGTCTGCGCCTTCGTCGCAAAGATCATGGTATCTGTTACCACAGGTCTCCAGGAGCGACTTCAGCGGCGCCCCTTCCTCTCTGATGTAATCCTCAATGGTCTTGTGGCCTTGTTCGCCTCTGTGGGTGAACACCACGAAAGTGTGATCCCACACCTTCGCACCGAAAAAATGCTCCAAGTGCTCCTTGGTTGCCTTCTTGTGTACCCTTCTGAATGGCTGCTCGGTATTAATCACCAGGATAAATCCATGCACTTCAGGTGGACAGAGGGTGACGCTGAGAATCGCCTCCGTCCTGACAAGTGCTGGCGTATCACAGAGTTTATATGCTCGCAGCCACCCGGGGGCATTTACCAGTGTCACGCTTCTCCCGCATACCTCTCCCGCTCGGCTCACAGCATCAAATGTTGCATCTGCTGCGTCAAACGCACTCGTTCCCAGGATGATGTTCCCAACGAGATATTTGTGGGAGCTTTTTGATCCCAACATGATGACGTTCAGCTCTGACACAAAAACAGGGAGACAGGAATGGTGTCAAAGATGGAAGTGTGATAAATTGTCTCGCATTCATTGACTTTTTTTCTTTGACTCACCTTTGGCTGGTGTCCTTTTTTCCATGTTTTCTGCAGAAGGTAATTAATAGGCCTACGGAGGGGATTGATTTCCTTTGTGCGAGCCAAGCAGGGACTGCACCTCACACTGGTTCCCTTCAGTGGTTGAAAGCAAAAGAATTTCCATGCAGAGGATATCAGATAACACTCTAAACCGCGCCCTGCATATTTTCACCTGTGAGCTCCTTCCTTCCTCCTTCTGGTTGTTAGAATGAGTATCAGCAGTTTGTGGCAAGTTTGTGGCATAGATACATCATATTTATACATAATTATATAATTGTTTGCAAAAAATCTACTACTGGTATCAAATATGTTTCATTATTTGATTGTTTGGGTTTCGCTGTCAAACTGCTGCATTTTGTGTTGCAACGACGGCCATGAATCACACACATTTCCATGTGATGTTGAAAATCGAGAGGTCCTGTGCATGTGTGTAGGAGATGAGATAATCATTTGAATGTCAGCTGCTGTTTTCCAGAAAATCCGACATTAGCGCTTGTATGTTGCTTAACTGTTTGGTTCTCGTGTCATTCCAGGATCCAAAGCAGCTTTTGAGTGTCACGCTCTATCTGCTCCCCCTGCCAAGTCGCTTGCATAATCAAATTAATAGCAACACACACCCACACACACACACAAACACAGACCAACAACTGCAGTTAGATTTCACTATTTATCACTCTGCTGTTTTGCCTTGATCAACAGTGTGTGAGCAGAAGGAGATCTGCTTTCAATAGACGTTACATCTAATACCAGTGTGCCAGTGAAAAAGGGGGCACATATAGTAGATCCTCCCAACATGACCAGGAGGCCTTCTAAGTCCATTCCATCTGTCCTAACAAATTTTTCACGATAATCCAGCACCGTGGAGTCAAACAACGCCGTGTGGTATTAGAAACCTACTCCTCCTCAATGATGGTCGGAATCGAGCCGTCACAAATGGGACTTTACGTGTGTTCAGATGGCTGTTGTCATCACTTCACCTCTCAGAAGGAAAGGTGATACTTAAAAAGGTAACACATCTCATCTAACTCGGGGCCTCCATGATGTATATTTATTACACACACACAAACAAACAAGTGTACGTGTGGGATGACTTTGCAAATTGGGACCTGCTGGACTGGTTTTTGCTTCAGAACATTCTTGGTTGCTGCTGCTCAACAAGTGCTCAACAACTCACGAGTCAGTCTCGAGATTTACAAATCAGAAATGTACTTGAACATACACTGTACATCAATGTAATAAGAAATGCATACCTAAAATGAAAGAAACTGTGTTTGAGAAATATTTATTTTACGTGTTCTTTAGCTTTTTGGTTTGGACCATGTCTCACACTTAAATATGGAGGAGGTGGGATTTATTACCTTTACAGCAACCAGCCTCCAGGTGGCGATCAGTACACTTTGGCCTCAGTTTTTGGGAGCTGTCATTTGGTCTCTACAGGGCTTTAATGTTGTGAAATGTTGCACAGCTTTTTAAGCCCTTTTTTACAGTGTATACACCATTTATAAATGCTTGTACGCTGCGTATTGATGCTAAATGGGGGGACAGGGAAGGTTAAAGAATATTTTAAATATGCTTTTACTCTGTTTGGATATTTATTATTGAATCAACCTGAGGGGCAAAAAATACATCTGTATTCTACCACTCGGGGCTCATCATGGTGGGACTCGATTTAAATTTAATTAACTTTTGTCTATTTGCTCCAAGTTAATAAATGTGGACATTTCAGTTCTTTATTTTTTATTATTTATTATTTTATTTGCCTTTATTTAACCAGGTCGGTCCCGTTGAGATACAATGACCTCTTTTGCAAGGGAAGCCTGGCCAAGACAGCAGCATACAAAATGTCAAACAGTCACAAGACACACACAAATCACATAACACAGATCAAACAAGATAAGTTCCCTGTTCCCTTAAGATAAGGCAACAGGACTAAAGCTCCGGATTCCCACCAAAACAAGAACAAGTGTGGTATGAAGCCGCTCCAATTTCTCTCACACGAGTCTTCAAAGTGTCAAGGTTTATGAGCTCCTTTAACTTTAGGGTTTTTTGCAGTACATTCCATGCAGCAGGTGCAGCGAACTTAAAACAGTGCTTACCAACCAATGAATTTATGTCGTCTTTTGTCCTTGTCTGACAGCTGTGTGTCACTGTTGAGATATGCAAATGAGAGTGTGTTGCTTTTTCTTTGCCTTTATTTTCAGGAAAGAGTATCTCACCATCAGAAAAGGTTAATGAACAAGCGGAGAGTCCAGTGCCGAATATATACAACAAAGTGTAGGTCACAGGAGGGTATTAAAAGACGTCTAATGAGTCCCTGGCATCTTGACAGGTGTTTTGTTGACTTGTATGGAAGAGACTAAACGGCCACAGCTGAGAACAAATTGCGTTCGTCTGCTGAAAACCAACAAGAAAACCTCCTATGGGAATTTCCTTTGTACTTCCTGAAGCCTTACAGGGGAAGTTCCTATTGTTTTCACTTTGTTAGACTATTGTGGAAACTTTCTGCACACTGATGTTTGTTTGCCTTCACGTTTAAATCATCTTTCATCTTGAAGTTGTTTTTCCAGGACTACAGCTGGAGCCCAGTCGCTGGGAAGTGTCACTACCTGCTTGACTGTCTAAATGAATGTGTCTCCAAACCTGTAAGTGCACATGTACTTATCCGCAGACGCCCTTCTGGATTTACCACATATTTTTGCCATGAGATGTACAGTCGGTATATGTCAATCACAGCTTGACTCAGCCCGTTTTTATTAGCATCCAATAACTCAAATCAGAAACATAAACACTTGTATAAAGATCAGTGTGACTGTCTCAAATTACAGGAACCAACTTTGGAAAAACGGTTTCTTGTATTTTTGATGTAGTCCATGTTCCCTCCTCTGACATGGAGGACGCAGCTTTATAGACAGTCTGTGTTTGTCACACATGTACACAAACAGAAGCATTAATTCACATGCTGACTATGGTTAAAATGGTAAACCTTATAACCCTAACCCTTCTTAACATGAGCATTCCAGTATAATCATTGTAACATTATATTAGCATACTAATATGGCTATACATGTTTGTTTCTTGCTAAAGAAAAACATCTGAAACAAATTGAGTTACATTTTCTTTCACTTGTTTGATTAACCTCGCTCCCTCCAGCCTTTCAGCCTGGTTGCCATGTCTTATTCAAATAAATGCGGTGACTTGTGACCTAACTGACCCCACATGTGTTTTCTGGGAAATCTGTGACACTGTTTTAGTCCGGCCTAACCTCATGTCCCGAACCCAGACGGATTTTTAAAATGTCAGTAACGTCTCCTGCCTGAAAACACTCACCTCAGCCGTTCACTCGTGTTGGCGTATGTCTTTTTCTTGATAAAAAAAGATTAAGACATCTCAAAACTGTCCCCAAGCAGTTGTCCTATTCACAAAAAAAGAGCATTCTGTCCTCTTCATCGGAAAACGTTGCACAACGGATCATTTCAAGGAGAAGGGCTTGTTCTTGTTATTTCTTGGAAAATGAACAAATAAACATTTATTGCTAATGAATGAATTGCCTGTATGTCCCATGGGATGCACACACTGAGAGAGCTAGCATTACAGCAAGACAGCTGGTTTACTATAACATAATTAAACAATATCTACTTTGGCCTCTTCAGTTTGCTGTTAGTGTGTTAGTTCAAATATTTATACTGCCTGTTTACGTACAATTCACTTTGTTACAAGTTTCCTTCCCCGAATGTTGCTTAATAGACGGATTTGGCTGTGTAGGTAGGCACATTGTTTGTTGACGTGGGCAACAAACAAACATGTCTGCAATAATCTGGACACATCGGCTCACCTGACCTGAAATTGGGTCATTTGAGGCTAATGATCACAACTCTCAACTCTGAGCTGCAGCGCAGACGCAGCCAGACCCTGGGATGAAGAATAACCTTGTTTAATCTGAACAGGAATCAGTAAAATGGAGGGAGGAAGTTTGAAAGGGATCATTCAACACAGAGTCGTATTGTTTTGGCTTTTCTATTATTTATGCAGTTTTGTATAATGCTGCTGTTGTGTAAGTCCAGACCCAGATTCTGATCCTCTTAATATCACCCAGAATTCCCCATCATGGGACTGGGTATTTGGTGGGTCTTGCAGCTGCCGTCAGCCGTGTTGGCTTGCAACCGCGAACACACACACACACACACACACACACACACACACACACACACACACACACACACACACACACACATACACACACACAAACACACACACACGGTGTACACTTAAAACCTAAATATACAACATCCATGCAGGAAGGATGTGTTTGTTTGTTGGAGCATTCACTGAATAGGGAAGAGGATGGAAAGAGAATGGAAGTTAAACGTTAAAACATGTTGCAACCCTAAACTCAGAAAAGTGTGTGTGTCTGTGTGTGTGTCCCTGCATGCATGTATTTGTGTGTGTGTGCGCATGCACATTTTCGTTATCTGATTAGGACGTTTTCCAGCATAAACATTGACCTTTCCCATAACCAATCACATCCTTTCTCCAGGACAAAAACACCAAACTCCCACCAGGAATTACCTCATATCATGACTTGGAATTCCACAAGTGGTTAAACCTATTTGGGTTTAAGGCTCTTATGCTGCAGTGTGTAGCATTAAAGAGCATTAGGACCATATTATTGTTGAAAACTGAGGACTATAGAATGGGGAGTTATATAAACAGTAGAATGGGGTTTGCATTAGTGTGAAAATATAAAGGAGAAAAGTCTTGAGTAAAGAGAAAGAAAGAAGATTTTATAAACGAGAGAGGCATAATAGGACCTTGCACCAAACATAATGGAAGAAGGTCACGCTTAAATTCTTCTTCTTCTGTTGACAGTCGTCCATTATTCCTGATCCATCAGCCTTTCACACCATTCTGTCTGTCCTTGGAGACGAGCGCTCTTGGGTAAATGCCATCTTGGATCAGTGGAGATTAAAGGCCCATTTTATTGTTCACCAAGGAGCAGTTAGCATCGCATGTACACATGTTCCTGGGATGGCTCCTGGTGCTCTCCCTCTTCCTCTGTAGAACTCAGCTACCTCAGTGTACCCTCTCTAGAAATAATGAGATGGAGAAAGAAGTTATGGACAAATGAGATCACCTTTGATCGGTGCTGTCTGAGTCTCTGTCGCACTGTAATAAATGAAACCTTACTTTGATTGAAAGAATTGAAACATTTTTATTTTTTTATAGAAGCAATAAAATATCTTAAAATTCAATCTGTTTCTGTTTCTATCCATCTCTCTTTCAGGATGATTACTCAAAACCTACCTAATTGATTTCCATGAAATTTTGAGGAGGGGTGGGGCCAGACTCAATGAAGAAACCAGGATTTTCTTTTTTCACTTTCTTTAATCTGGCGAGAAAGGACATTAGTCTTGGCAGAGGTATGAACTCCCTGAGCATCCTTCTATCTGCAGCAGACAGCTGTTTTCAGTGAAAAATCTCTACCTGCCCACCAGCAAGATACTTTACTCAAGAGAGAGTTAGACACCAAAGAGGTTAAAGGAGTGGGTGTAAACTGCACATACATTAATCTGGTGCACACAAACTAGTAGAGTACAAGTGGAGCACATACCTCTGCCAAATTTCCCACATTCCTAAGTATCAGCTTGCTCCAAAGTCTGACACAGAATCCAATTATCCTGCAATGAAGCCAAAATATCCAGTATATGAAAGCGGCCATTTTTTTTTACATCAAATAACTAACCAAACATATAATTGAACATAAGTGTGATAAGAGCTACCTCAAATGACATGAACCTTCTTTCAGAAGCCCCGTCTGCTAACTTGGACAATAACAAAGTTACCATCACCCACAGATACCATGGACATGACTACGAGAAGACGACTGGTTGAAAAACGCCAGAACTTCCCTTCGAGTCTTCCTGTTTCTATTAATACCTCCCTCCAATCTTTTGTCTATATTCTTATCTTCCACTGACCCTTTGCCCCCCTGTAGGACTCAAACCCAAAGCTTATCTATGCACTGTTAACACACAGTCAGCTCTATGCAACACAATAGATTTAGATTTTACCTTTCTTTGTGTAAATAAAGAGGAAGTGGAAACTGAAAATGGGGTTTTCCGCTAATTCAAAGAAGACAATGGATAATACGTTGTCGTGTAGCTTCATGGATGATAGAGGCTACCTTACATATAGGTGAACCCGTCTTATGAGGAATCTTCTTTACTATGCAGTCCTAGTAATGTTTGACCTATCTGCAGAGAAGACAACTTTAGGAAGGGAACCTAGAATGTAGAAATTGGCCCTGATATGGGCAAAGGCACTGGTCCATTGGTTTCCTAAAAGAAAAATGTGTCCTTTTTTCCCATGCATTTCAGAAAGAGAGACCTACTGACTCACTCAGAGGCATCCCCAGAGCAGCGATTGGACGAGACAGGAGAGAGAGAGAGAGAGAGAGAGAGAGAGAGAGAGAGAGAGAGAGAGAGAGAGAGAGAGAAAGCCCTTCCTTCCCTCCCATCCATAGCTGCTATTGAACCATTTGATCCCTTACAGAGTGGGGTGTGAGCGCGGGGAGGCGGTAACAACTGGCCACTTGGACTCCTCCTGCACCTCTCACGTTCACCTCTCGCGCACCGGACCCCCTTTTTTCAAAAACCACCGTGGACTGGTGATGGATTCTAGGCTCCTGATTGGACCGGGGATCCCCACACCGGACCCGACCACCCGGGCCCCCTGGAACATCAGCTCCATCAGTCCGCAGCGGCTCATGGAGCTGTCCCCAGTCGCCACAACTGTGAGTATATTGATCTAGTTCTTCGTCCTCCTCTTTTGCATTGTTGATGTTGTTTGGTTTATTGTGGTGGCTGGGGGGAATGCCCCTTACCGGAGCGGGTCTGTGCGCCGCAGCGATGCGTAAACACGGGAGGACTCGATCCAGTGGTGCCAACATCTGGCAAAAAAAAGGAGAATCAACTACGGTACTTTGCTTCTGTTTTTTCATACACTCGCCACATCGTTTAATAAAACCTGAACAGTTCAGCACGAGGGAGGTGTGGAGGAGATGTTAACTTCATGAATGAATGAGTCACGGCAGCATCCCCTGCGCTCCGTTCATTCAGCACCGACTCGATCCTCTGGTGTTTCCTCAGCGCGTATTCATGGAGAAAATGCTCCTAAAACACAGATGTTTAGGGTGATAATCAGGGGCGGTTCTGGCTAATTGGAGGCCCTGGGCAAAGAACAATTTTGAGGGCCCCCCCCCCCCCCCCCCCCCCCCCCAAAAAAAAACATCTATTTTGACTATGTGCGTGTGTATGTGTGTGAGAGAGAAAGAGAAAGAGAGAGAAAGTGATTAAATAAGTGTGTGTGAAATGGAGACTTGTCTGTGTGAGTGTGTGTGAGAAAGGGAGACATGTGAGTGAGTGAGTTAGTGTTTGTGTCATACTAACCCAGGGGTAGTCAACCTTTACTATCGAAAGAGCCATTTTGCCCCCTCTTCCCCCAAATTAAATCTGCCTGGAGCCAAACAAATATTTGATAACACAGGTTATAAAGTTATACATATAGTTATACAATATATATAAAAACTATAGTTTGTTGCATTTATTGAATTATAGAACGACAATAAAAAAACTGTTTAACTGCTATTTTAACCTGTTATAAAAAAGGAAAACACCAAACTCTTATGAAGAGGAGAACATACTACATGTGTAGGCCTACTTTGAATTAAATGAAACACAGAACTCTGCTTTTTTGCTCATCTCCAGCTTGGTACTTTTCAGCAGATGCTGTGTGCTCGCTCTGGAAATGTCTTTCAACATGACATTTCTTATTGCTTGCTAATTCCTCGCCACATATCAAGCATACAGGTGTATGACAATGTATGGTGAATTGTCATACACCTGCATCGTTGCATCATTGGCAGTGAAAGCAAATTAATCTGTCCACGCAGAATTAAACTCTCTGTTTACCTCATCTTCCATCCAGTCTGCATCTGAGAGCTCTGGGCTGTCCTTGCCTTTCTTTTCACAAAACTCTTGAATCTCTGCTCTCATGTCCCATACTGTTTTAAGCACTTTGTCCAGACTGAGCCATCTGACAGCTGTGTGGTAGCCTATGTCCCCATGTTCAGTCTCATGCTCCTCCAAAAGTGCAACAAACTGTCTGTGATTCAGCTCCTGCCCTGATAAAGTTAACTAATTTAGTTACAACATCAGTAATGATTCATTTTTAGCACTGACTTACAAAACACCTCCTGATGTATAATACACAGGGTTCATACACATTTTTAACCCATGGATTTCCATGACTTTTCCATGACTTTCAATATCTTTAAACCAACTTTCCATGACCAAACATTTTGTGAGATCTCACTGTATACATGCAAAAGAGACTAAATTTAGTATTTAAAATAACAATGAGAATTTCAAAGCATATAAGTAAACCTTGAATTACACAAATGAGTGAGACAATAGTTTGATTGACGTCTGTTGTAACATATGGCATGTACTTTTCCATTTGTAGCCAAGCATGGTTAAATCTACACTTCCCTGGCGTAGTGCATTATCTCACCTGCTTCCCCACCGAACATTTCAATCAGTATGAGATAGTAGGCCTGCTTATATTTTGAGCGTATTTCTTTTAAAAACATTTGAATTAATTAAAACTCAGCGTAAATGAACGACATGAAAATATGAATATAACAAATCTCCATGACTTCTCCAAAACGTTTGGGATTTTTTTCAAGCACTTTTCCAGGACTGGAAAATAAACATAGACATCACACACACACAGGCTCCGCCCTCTCACATTCGATCAGAGACGCAGAGTGAGATCAGAGCTCGTTCCTGTTAAGCAGCCGGTCAGTGACAAACAAGACACAGTGTTCAAAAACCAAGTTGAAAAGAAAGTACGATGAAGCCTGTCTTGCTATTGGGTTCATATTGAATGAAGGAGGACATGAGGAGTGATTTATTTGAAAAATAAAGAAAAAAATCATAAATACGACGAGGCCCCCTGGTGGCCGAGGCCCTGGGCAACTGCCCGACTTGCCCAATGGGACGCGCCGCGCCTGGTGATAATGCGCAACTGTGTCAGTCATGTATTTCCGTCGCTTTTTTGCTCATAATTATCTCTTTTGATGACTCCACGTAATTTATCCCCTGTAAATCTTCCTGCAACATTTCAGACTTTCGAGTGTTGCACCAAACGGCGTTGATTCCAATGTTATCCCACTTTCTGGCTCCTGGAAAGTCTAAGCAGGTGTTCACCTGCAAAATGCTTTTATGAGCAAGGGTAAAGGATGAATCAGACTCCATCTCTCTGCCTCTTTGTCTGAGAGTGGGATAAGATTACGCACAGCCTCGGGGGAATTTGTTTTACAGATGTGTGGCGATGTATCCACCTCTGCACTGCCAGTAAAAGAAAAAGTGTAAAATATACACAGGCTGCTTTAACTTCGCCCCCAGGAGTCCAGGGAAACACAGTGTGCCTGGTACGAGAGAGTAACAGCCGTGTTAAAGGCACACCGAGAAACACATGGGTTAACCGCTAAATGGCAAATGTAGTTCAACAAGTGTGAATTGTTGAGTTTGGATGCTGACTTTGAAGTGCGGACCTCCAGGCTTCAGTCTCCCAAGCTTTTGTGGTCTGGACCTTATGGTGGGAGTGCAGGGAAAGCTGATACTAAAACGGTCCCTAATGGGCAGCTTCTGCTGAGACAGACGGGATCTTCTACTGCAGAATGAGTGTGGTTTTCCTTCCTAACTTTCCAGGTTTTCTGTGTTTCACTCCCAAGCTCTTGATTCCCCTCCACTGTCTCACTTAAGCCTCGATCTCATCTACAATCCTGCAGGTAAATTATAAAAAATGTGTGTCCAATTTGTGAATATATTAGTGTAGGTGTGTTCGTGTGAACACACAACTGTGCAGGGGAGCATCTGTGGAATACAAATCATGTTTCTGTGATTGCTTGTGTAATTTTGTATGTATTTAAGGACATTTCAATAAGTAAAACAGTGCAAGGCAGAGACTGAGTGTTTGTCTGTGTGTGTGTGTGTGTGTGTGTGTGTGTGTGTGTGTGTGTGTGTGTGTGTGTGTGTGTGTGTGTGTGTGTTATTTGACAACATAATCTAAATAAGCAAAAACTCATTATCAATTTATCATTATGAGAGGCTTCAACTGAGACACAATGTATTTAAGTCAGGCATCATACATAATATAAATCATATTTCATGACTGTATTAAAGGGCAAAGAGCCATGAAATGAGACAGAGAACAGAAATACCTTTGTCAGAGGTGTCCGGTCAAACTGCCTGTGTGGTTGTTAGACATTCGTGGACACCTGCGAACCTGCCAACTAGAATAGAGCTCCTGGTACTGAAATACCATCTCCAGCCCTTTACTGCAACTGCTCAGCCACTGAGTCACAATGAGTCTAATTAAGCAACACGATATTTGAGTGGCAACTGATTCTGATAACAGACCTGTTTATAAGGAAAATACACTTCTTTACTGTAAATAAACCATTGCACTGATATTTAATGATGCTGTCACCACATGTTCTTTCCAAGGCTGTTGCAGACTCGTGTGATATGTGGCCTATAATCAAAGGCTCTTACAACTCAGTGGAGCACGTACCTCCGCGAGGCCTTACTTTGTCCCAGTCCCCTTTCAATCAAGCTGCACTTTATATCAATTCTTTAATAATGTGCGATGTTTTTCATAGAAATCCATGAATTACTCACAGGGAAATAGGTGGAGATGACTCAATGCATTACATTCCACTGCACTACACATTGAGGAGACTTTTAGCTGCTGTCAGTGTGTCTCCTTCCACCTTGCCGTGGGATCGCCAGTAATCTGGCCCAAGGCTGCTCAAGCCAGGAGACAGACGAGATGACAGGAAGCAGGAGGAGGGAAAGGAGTCATTGAGAGATTTAAGGAACAGACGTGAAGGAGGGAATAAACAGGGATCAGGGTTGAATTATTGTAAGACAGAGATCCAGCAAGGAGAGAAAAGAGAAAAACGACTGGAGGACAAATGAATCAAAGGAGCGAGGAAGACCCCGAGTTTGATCAACCACCATCACCGATGACAGCGTCCGCCTGGACCTACGTGCGTTTACGTTCCACACGTCATTCCCCTCTTTCAGCAAATCATCCCCATGACCATTTCACTCATTTGCTTACATAACCATTCCATCACTTCTCACTGTACTATTGAAATAACCTCATTTCACTGACGGGAGCTTGTGAATCGGCAGGAATAATGTAGGACTGCTGCGACAGATGTCAGACATGTACGCTTTGGATTTCAACAGCAGGATTAATGCAAGGACGTGTGTGTGTCATCTATTTGAGCACTGGGATGGCGGCTAAGGAAGATTGAGCATGCAGGCATTGAGCTTGTTTGGTGGACATTGTGAGGACCAGGTTGAGTTTTAAATCTTTGGAGGACGTTGTGGGAGAGTGTGGATTTGTTTGTTTTTCCTTTCTGACACATATTTAGTGAGGATTAAGACTTAGATATAAGGTTAAGGGTTAGGGTGAGGTTTGGCATTGAGTAATGCGTAAGGGTAAGAGGCTGGGGAGTGCAGTCTGTCAACGGGAGTCCTCTGAAAGGCAGAAGTATAAGAGATGTGTGTGGGTGTATTATTGTGCGTGTGTGTGTGTGTTTGAAAGAAACACAGTAGGATACAAAAGGAAAAGATTGAATGCAGAGGAGTGAGCAAGGATTTCTGACACGAATCCTCTGGAGTCATTCTGAGATGCAGCAGCTTCTCAGAAACACAATGCTGCTGTAAAGTGAACGTGTTTTCCTTGACACAAAAAATATTTTCCTATCGATTCAGAAGGACTTACCTTGTCTTATTTTGGATGTATTATTCTTTAATAGTTTTTAGGGAACGTGCCCTTAAAGCCACATCAGTAAATTTTCTGAGAAACAAGGCTATAATGCACACTCATATCAACACACTGTGTATCCTCGATGGATTCAAAAACATTTGCAAAAGCTATTCCCATTTAAAACATGGATTGTTGATATCCATACAAGGTTACCTCCTCTTAAGTCTTTTCTCCACCTCCTTCGTTGGCCCACTGCTCAATATGAGCAGTGACACCTGGATGCTCACACTGGAACTTACGACAAACTCTGGCAGAGAGTTCCCCCAGCTGTCTTGGCCTATACCCCCTGAACCCAAACTGGGAACTGGTTCCATTGGAGAGGACCCTGATAGCTCAATGCTCTTTCTTTTATTCTACTCTGAGGCTGTTCTCAGACATACACAGAACTCTGCATAATACAAATATCACAGGATGAAAATGAGGTGTCAATTACGTAGAAGACGCCGACAAAGACGTCAACAAAGACAACAAGATTCAAGAGCTTTTGGTGATATGGGCTGACGAGATGTGATTCCTGCAGCAGAATTTATATGTCATACCACCCTCCTGCATGCTATACCCAGACGCCACCCACGGCTTGACTGTGCCGGAAACGTTCCTGTTGTGAAAGACAAAGTTCAGAGAAAGTCCGAACCAAATTGTCGTGACATTTTCTGATGCTCTTGTCTGAAAACAGCAAGAAACCATAAGTGATCCTTCACTGTGGGGGCAAATTTATCTATTAGGACAATTAAGAAGAATACTCTGAGCTCTCTGGGATGTACTTGCACAGTGAAAGGATGTAGCGTATTCATAACTTAGCAATTTTCCACCGTGACATTTTGTCAACTCTCTGTGAGTGAAGAATATAAATCAATCTTCAACCTCTGCTTCATGGTGAGGATCTCATTTTACAGTTTTCTTAAATAATTGACTTTTCAAGACCTTGTCAGTGACAGTTACTGTGAGGCAGTGAAAGCTGTATCAGGGACCTTGTAGAAGTTCTTTGTTTGCTGACAGAGGTCAATAGATGTTGATCTCTTGATGACCTTCAAAAAAAGAAAGGGACGGGAGCATAAAGCATGAATACAATGTTTATCTTCTTTCAGCTCTAACCCTAACCCTAACCCTAACCCTAACCCTAACCCTAACCCTTTATATAGGATGGGGTTAGGGTTAGGTTAATGAGTACTGATGTACTAGCCACCGCAAGTCACCTATAATCTTCAAATTCAAACTTCAAATCAAATATTGTCTTCCTGATTGTTCTACTGAAAATCCGTAGATCAATGGATTATTAGTTAAACATTGTGTATTTATGGTGTTAAAAGATTATTCAGGGTGGCCTCCAGAAGAAGTGGATTTTCTCTCATTCCAAGGCTTAATCTAACACTTGCAGAGAGTACTTGTACTTGCTGTAAGTAAGTACAACCTTTAGATGTACATACACCATATAATATACATATCATGAATCAATTCACTGTGGCTTTGTCTGTCATCTGCAGCCCTGTTAATGGCAGAAAACATGCAGGGTGAATTGTAAAATTGATTTGAAAATATCTTCTTTCCTCTCCACGTTGCTTCACCCAGAGTTAAAATTAGAATGTGTGATAATGTGCCCATCATGAAAGGTAAAAAACGTAAAGGAAGTAATGAAAAGACAAGTTGATATTGTGAAATAGCAAATCCAAAGTGAAATGCTCATGTGAAATGGTAAATTCTGAAATGGGAGAATAGAAAAGCTTAACATAAATACTTGAAACCAAAAGCTTAAATTACGGACATGTTATGAAAAAGGAAAATTAAATTATAGGTTGTATGATGGTTTTTTAAAAGGAAAAGTATTATTAAGATATAAATTGTATGGTCTTTTTCCTTTTCCTCCCACTCAATGACCTTTTGCCTTTAACAATGGGTATTCATCATTTTAATTTATTCATTTCATGTGTAAATAAGATGGTTTGGCTTTGTTCATTTTTTCAACATCCAGTTCCTTTTCTCCCTTTAAGATTTAAATTTAATTGAATCGTCTGTTGATTATCATGGATACAAAAATGTATTTGCCACTTTTTTTCAATTTTCCATTTGTCCATTTAATTTCCATCCGAAACCATAACCAATGACTTTTCCAAAATCATTCAGGCTCCAAGCGATCAAATGACTATGGGTTCTGTGGTATTTTTCTTTTAAATTAAACTGTTATCAATTCCTCACTTGCCTTGCTTCATGATTAATTGATCTTTGTTTTATTTTTGCTAGGGCTCCATAGTTCCAAGCCTCGTGTTTCCGACAGTAGACGTCCCAAACCATGCTCACTACACCATTGGTGTTGTCATCCTGGCTGTGGGCATCACAGGCATGCTGGGAAACTTCCTGGTCATCTATGCTTTCTGCAGGTACTGTGGTTTTAGTATCCTTCAGGAGACTTTTTCTAAAGGTAATGATCATGAACAATAATGACACTATTTCACCCGCTGTGTTTGTGTTTGTGTGTGTGCGCGTGTGTGTGCAGGAGCCGGAACTTGCGGACACCATCCAACATCTTTATCATTAACCTGGCAGTCACAGACTTCCTCATGTGTTTCACCCAGACGCCCGTCTTCTTCCTCACCAGCATGCACAAGCGATGGATCTTTGGGAAGAAAGGTAACACGTCCATTTTGCACTTGTGTTTTAGGAGCAAATGCTGCACATCTAATCAAATGCACCATCCTAAAGACAGAGTCATGATAGTTCATACAATCACATGTGCCTGCACGCGCAGATGTCATCAACATTTATTTCACGCACACTTCACGCACACTTTGAATTCTACTGAGACCTGAATAGCTGCCCTTCCCTTATGAGTGTGACCTACAGTTCAATTAAGTTACAAACACACACACACACACACACACACACACACACACACACACACACGCTCAGAAGAACAGAAACACAATTCATCCCAGGACTTCATGAAGGAACCTTTCTATGTATGATATCTTCACATGTACTCAAGATCTCAACCTGACCACGATGCATTGAACTTGGATGTCACAACAAAAAATGCCCCAGCGCTTCACATTATTCTTCTGCATCTCCAGGGAACATGATTAGGTTCGGTAACTTTAAAAAGAGGCACACACAAACACACACACACGCACACACAAACACACACACACACACACACACACGCAGCCACTCAGGACGACACACACAAAGTCATTGTGATGAATATTTAATTGCCGGAGTTGTGTTTGTTTGAGTTTCTTCATGAAGCCACACAAAATGTCGTCTTGCTCCATGATGTGTGACAGGTCGATGGTAATCATACACTCAGGGGCCCGAGGGACAACGGCACGTAAAGTGAAGATTGAATGTTTGCATTTAGACAGTGTGTCTGTGTCTGATTTGTTCATACATTATGGATACATTTAGCATAGCATAATAATAGACTCTATCGAGAACATCACTCTACATTATGGGATGAAAAGAGACATTTTAGAAGTCAATGTACCATCTGAATCAAAACCATGCCAAGCACGTAATTGCGTCATTACTATATGTTCAACATGTATTGAATATGTATTAAACATGAACACTGCATGCTGTTTGTGGATTCCACACTTTGCCCATCCTACCTCCTGTTAACACACATATTCGTTTGCTCTCTACCATTCATCAATCTATTACTTTTTTGATATATTTCACTTGAAGCCGCATCCCATACTTCCCCTTGGTCTCCTTTCCCTCTTTAATTACTTAATTTCCATTCCATTCCCTCCTATTAATTATCCCCCCTTTTCCATTCCCTCTGTCTTCCTCCCTTTTGGCAAAACTCTCCTATTTATTGCCTCCCCATCCTCCCTACCTGTTTACGGTCCCATTTTTTCCTTCTCTTTTTCCTCACCTACTCCCTTTTTCTTTTTCAATTCAAATGGGCTTTAACTGTAAATCACTGTGTGCCAAAGCCAAGAATGCAATCAAGCCTGATTTGTTTTCAATCATAGAAATTCAACTCTGAGATGACAGTAATTATAGATGCCGTACATCTACCATGTCAACATGCCAATCTAATGCTAGTGTGTGAGCATCCAAATACAGGTGATGGCAACAGAAGCCACAAGTGCAAAAATAGACCCGTTGGTGACATTAGATAAAAACTTGGAGGCATCATTAAGTGTCGACAGGTGTAACCTATAATGAGATAATCTGTGTTACAATGGCTTCCATTTCCTACCACACTGCTTCTTCCTTCCTCCTTCTACAGCTTGTGAGTTGTATGCCTTCTGCGGAGCGCTGTTTGGTATCTGCAGTATGATGACACTGATGGTGATTGCGCTGGACCGGTATGTGGTGATCACCAGGCCTCTGGCATCTCTGGGGATGATGTCTCGCAGGAAAGCCCTTAGCATCTTGGCTGTTGCCTGGGTCTACTCCATGGGCTGGAGCCTCCCCCCCTTCTTTGGCTGGAGTGAGTACAATTACAGTCAGACACATGGAAACCGAGTCTTTATTGAGTAGTGTGAAGCCTCTGAGGGATTTCATTTGTTCAGCTCTGTCATACTTCTCTGAATGTTTTTTTGTGTGTCACCCTCTCAACTTCCTGCTGAAAGGTGTGCTACTATCAATGTCACTTTGCCCTTTCTCAACGTGCCAAATACATTTAATATAAAATCTGCTAACAGAACTCCAATCACCTCATGCTCACATGTAGCTGACATTATAGCAGCCTTGCAGCATTTGAAGAGGTTAGTGAGTCTAAGCTTTTCAGGTTTCCCATGTAATGTGTGCTCCCAAATGGGAATTACCTGATTGGTTGAAACTCTGTAACAGGAACTCCTCATTGTCAAAGACTCAGACTCTTGTTTGGACAGGACTTTAATTATAAAGGGACCTATGAGTTCAGCAAACACTGTCAGTATTTGAAACTAGAGAGAAGATTCCCACGCATATGAAAGTGTCAACTGCATAAGTGTTCATCACTGAATGGCAGCTTGTAGAAAGAGAATAGTAAATGGGCCAAGTGCAGAGCCCTGGGGCACTCCAAAAGCAATTTGGAATCAAATCAATTAAAATCTGACCCCAAGATGCCAAACTCACTGTCCATAAATAGGCACAATTACAAATAAATATAAATATGTATGAGCGTATTCATTGCATATGCTTTGTACGCTTCAAAATGTGTGGATTACTATGATTTCCTAGTGAACATTGTTCCGACATTGTGAAGAGTATGTCTCTGTGTTTTATTCAAATAATATAATAACTTCATACTAATATATCATATAAATATAATAATTTCCTTGTGCATAGTCAAGTTAATCTTATGTTTTCAGTTTGTCCATGATCACAAGCTTAGAAGGTTGAACATATTGAATAGTGTATTCAATCAGGAACTACTTGTCGAAATTCCTCCTACCTGCATCTGCTCTGCTTGAGTGGCTGTTTTCCACCAGCAATTCCCGCAGGCTTCAGAGCTGCTACCTCAACAACCACTTAACACAAACATGCAATCAAAGTCACTTATGGCTTCCTTCCGTGTCTGGAAAAGGGAGAAATAACAGTGTTGTTGTTATTTTTTATTTTTTTTCAAACCCTGCTGCTATATGAAATTTCAAAAATCATTGTGTTTGTTGAGTATAAACATAGGGCTAGATGTCTTCTATAATGTTAAAGTGGAGACAGTGTGTTGTTTTGTGTTTTCATATGTGTGAGATGGTCGATGCGCTCCCATAAAGAAAAGACATGTGGTGTGCATACCAAACACCATGAGTGATAATATCCACAGCAGAAACAGCCAGCGGGAGCTCCAGCCACTTCCTCAGATGGATTTTGCACTTTGCCACTTAGGTCCCAATTATTAAAGCCCAAGCTTGACTGCTGGTATTAAATATTCTAGAATAGATACATAGAACATGAATTTTAATAACATCCTTTTTAGTCAAGCAAGAATCTGTAGGTACTTATGGACCTCAAAATAGCATTACCAAGACTATAAACTTCAAAATACATCATCCAAGTTATGTACACAGGATTATGTTTGGGACTACTTTCTTCAAGCTTAATATTTGCACTGTCGATACAGTACAGTGTCCAATTCAGCTCTGTCAGGTCATTCTAAGCAGACGCTACTATTGGAGGACAGCTGTTAAGACAGATGGGTCCATATTAAAAAAGAAAACATTTCAATGTCTTTCAGATGGTGAGAAACAGGACATAGTAAAATAGAGAAACAGACATAAAAAATAAGAATTCTCAAACTTCACAGCGTACTGAAGTACTTTTGTTCTTTCACAGGTGCCTATGTCCCGGAGGGTTTGATGACGTCCTGCTCCTGGGACTACATGACGTTCACCCCTTCTGTCCGCTCCTACACGATGCTGCTCTTCACCTTCGTCTTCTTCATCCCGCTCTCCATTATCATCTTCTGCTACTTCTGCATCTTCAGGGCCATCCGACACACAACACGGTCAGTACCTGAACACACACCCGCTGCTTATGTAAGGTCATGCTCCTATACGACTTATGTGTTGAGCCTTGAATTACCAGCACTCCCCAATGCCGTGATGGAGACATAGGTGAGTGAGACATTTGTGTGCGTGAGTTGATACTGGTGTCTTGTTGATTAACGACGTGTCTGGCCTTTTTTTATCGATTTCAACGGATGTCTCTGTCCACCTGAACACGAATACTGCCTGGTGAGGTGATGCTGGCAGTGTGCACTAGGGGATGATAACATTGTATGCAATGCTAAATCAAAGAACTCGATTTATAAAATGAATAGTAAATAGTAATTAATAGTAAACTACTTTTTAGGGAAAATATATCAATGGAAAAATTCCTTTAAAATTCACTTTTCATATTGTCATGTCTGTGTTTGATAGAGCGTTAGAAAAGATCAACGGTGTGGGAAATAGAGACTCAGCGAAGAGGCTCAACAAGATGAAGACCGAATGGAAGATGGCGAAGATTGCGCTCATCGTCATCCTGCTGTTTGTCATCTCCTGGGCCCCTTACTCCTGTGTGGCCCTTACTGCATTCGCTGGGTAGGTGTGTATGTGTGTGTGTACTTATAATTTTATTATAAAGTAGTGCTGACACTCAAGGGTTATAAGCTGCAGGAAGGAACGACCTGTGATTCCTCTCATCCAGAAAAGGATCAGCTCCCAGTGATAGACCGATCCAGTCTCAGAAGGAGAGGTGTCACATGTCGTTCCTTCCTGCAGCTTATGACCCTCAACAAAGCAATGTTCAATTCTGTCTGTGAAAGCCAGTGGCTTCTGGCAATCCATTTCACTGTGTGTATCCTCACACCGTATATAGTAGTTTTTATTCCGTTTTTTATATTTTTACATTACCTTACATTTGTCTGTATTGCATGTTTACTTTATTTATTCACCGATGTCTATTTTGACTTAATGACTGTCTTTTGGAAGCAGAGTTTTGGAGTCAAGACATAATTTGTAAACCAGTGAAAAGTCATTTTTATTGATAGGATCGTTAGTACATTTATAAACAATTTTATCGACTGTCTTCACACCCACACATCTTATTGAGTGTCTGACATTTTACACATTTTCAAAATATTGTGTTCCTGTATGCGCACATCTTATGGGATCTTTAGAGAAAAACACAAAACCAATGATGAATGTGTGCATGAATGTGCATTCCACTCCTTCTCTGGTAATCTTGCACAAGGCAAGGCACCCACCGCTGCTCTTGTCACATGAATATGTTTAATTTCCTCCTCTCATTTTTCTTCCTCTCATCAACCTCCGTCCCTGCTCTGCTCTCCCCTCTCTCTCTCTCAGGTACGCTGACATGTTGACTCCCTACATGAACTCTGTTCCTGCTGTGATCGCCAAAGCATCTGCCATCCACAACCCCATTATTTACGCTATTACACATCCAAAATACAGGTAGGACGCTCACACGCACACACGTGTTGGGTTTCATTTCACACGCTATTAGTGCAGACTCAAACCTGCTGACTTTAATTTAATTTCAAGATCCCTTTATTTTCAAAAGCATAATAAAGTAGGGTATTGCCAATGCCATTTTACAGCATTGATATAATAAAATGAACACCAAACAATTACTTTACTATACTACATTGTACTTTTGAGTGTGAAAGTGACAAAAAATAACCAAGATGTATAAAGAAAAAACTATAAGACATTAAAATTGATTAGGGAAAAAATGTTGATTGTGGAAAAAAAAAGAAGCTTTTATATAAATCACAAACAGGAGGCTGATATTGAAGAAGCTCAGTAAAGTTTTATTTGTTGATAATCTGTTTTTCCCACAGGGTTGAAACATGCTTGTACATATAAAAAAAAAAAATGGTTTGAGTTTGCGTTGAATTCTTGGTGTTGCTGTCTCCAATGAAGCTTCTGAAGGACAGGAGTAATGGGATTAATGGAGGAGGTTCTGGAATTGATGCCAGCGGCACAGTTCTGGGCTAGTTGAAGTTAATGAAGGAATTCGTAAGGGAGATCAGAAAGATACAGACATAAGAAACCAATAATGACCAGTCACGCTTCTTGTGGTTCTTGTGGACAGTTTGCATCTGTGCTTACAGAATTGAATTACTCTTTTTTGGATTCTACTTAAAAGTCGAAATTTGGCTTATTTAGCTCAACATCCAGTCCACTATCGTCTAATTGATGTGATCATCGGTGTGAATTCATTCCCCACTCTCGGCCTCTCCCTCTGCCAGGTCAGCTCTCGGCAGGTACATCCCCTACCTGGGGGCGTTACTATGCATTACTGGCAGGGACCGTCTAAGCAGCAGCTTCCTGTCCACCCGCCGCTCAACCCTGACTAGCCAGTCAGAGGGCAAAGCTCCCAGCAAGGCCCGCCACTCCTCCCAGTCCGACAGCGAATCAGTGAGTGTTCTTCATATCTAATATGGTATGTGTCTGTCTTACACTTCCCATGACAAATGATTTGAAAACCGAGTTGCTGATTTCAGTGTGTGTGTGTGTGTGTGTGTGTGTGTGTGTGTGTGTGTGTGTGTGTGTGTGATTTCTTCTCTGTACGTGTGTTGTCTCAGGCCCGTTTCTCAGACACGGAGGACGACTGCTCCTCTCGGACGACGGTCACTCGTCAGTTGTCCGCTGATGTCAAACAGGTGCGCCATGCGAGCCAGAGGTTAAAGGTGAGAGGTCACAGCGCGGGAGTGTTTGAGAGAACGGCCGCCCACAACCCCACCGACCCAGCCATATGTCACCTCTCACAGATCACTGTGAGTACAGATTCCTGGCTTATGCAAACATTCACGTATAAATCTTTGATATAGACTTGTATTAAACTGAAAGTCATACATTTCTAACGTAAATGCTGTTTGTGTCGTCAGACTGAGAATTAAGGCTCAGTGTAAATGTTCTCACCATAGCTTTCCTATGTTTTTGATTGGGGGGCTCTGATTCTGTTTTATCATTATGTCCAGGCCAATCTAAATCCCCCCCCTCCTGACCACGAGAAGTGATGCCATGTTGTTTTGGTGTCCTGTTAAAGCCAATGGACGTCCTCTTTATATTTGGTTTCTCATGAGGAGTAGCTATGTGAGGTCACGTCGATTAGGGCCCTCGTAACAATGATTCTATGTCTTTCTGTGATTACAGAGTCTTTCTTGAACTTCCTTAATGTTGTCTTCACTCTTGACAAATTCTCCTGTCTTAGGAGTCCCATGGGTTTCCACTTTTGACGGTGTAGCCCTATAATTACATTTTACACATCAACTATTCAGTAGCCGGAAACTTCGAGCCATTGCACGTAACTTATGTCGGTACAGCACAGTCCCTTAATGACTTTGAGGACAGTGATGCATGTGTATGTCTATGGACAGAGACAAGTGGTTTCAAAGAGGATTGTAGGAAGCCACGTGTTTCAAACATCTATGAAGAAAAGTGGTCTGGAACACCACCAGAGTGTGGATACAAACCCAGAGAGGGGCCAGGTTTAGATAAACGTATTTAAATTATATTCGGGTTTGGGTCAGTCGTGTTGGCTTAACATGTCGGTAGTCAGTGAAAACAAGGAATAACCATCTGTGAACAGAAATTAAATACAGCTTACATTAAGTAATCTGGTCAGATTCGGGTTTGGGCTGGGCCTATTTAGTTTGTCTTCGGGCTTGACCATATTTGGACAGAGAAATGCATCCCGAGATGCACTCAAGACACCACCTATAATTCCATCTTCAGATTCATTTACACCTTGACCTGAGGAGCTGGTCTCCCTGTTCACAGTTCTTGAAGCCTTACAGCATGGTTTGATATTCCTTTTCAAGCAAGAGCCATTCATAACTCAAAGTCTTAGTTATGCTCCCTCCCTCATAGCAACTTCGATTGGCTGCTTTTTCTGCAATTTAGGCAGCTTTTCAGCTTTATTACCGGAATGCAATAAACCCTAGGATCGGCTGTTCTGAGCCATTAAGGAAGAAATGGGACAGCTGAGTCTTAAATGCAGCCTCTGAAGGATGCAGGCCCAGACTCCTTTCCTTGGTGTGTGCCAGGCAAATCCAATGACCCCAAATGTTTGACTTGAATGATCACCTTTGTCTTCACTGCCAAATCAGCGGTTTGATATAATAAATTATAGTCTTGTTAAAACAGTGACTGATAAACAGGGAAAGGAAGTGCTGCAGGCTACACCATGTGAGGATTCTTGTAACGTCAAACACAATTTTTGAATTTTCAACATGGTTTGTGTGGAGGACGATTCCTATAAAAACCATCACGATGTTAAACCAAGTCAGAGGTCACCCTATTTGGAGCATTTCCGTCTCTCTGTAATCATCTTATTTCACGTTCCACATGTACACACATATGCAGACACACTCATACAAGCGCATTGCCACGCAGGTCAGGTTCATTGAGGACTCCATTACAGAGGGTCCAAAAACTAATCCAGTAATCTGGGAGTTTCGGATTTAAACCACAGATTGCATGGAATGAACCAACATTGAATGTGCTGCACTTGTTGGCAGACGAAGACGGCAGATTCTCTAGAAGTCTCTGACCTCCATCTGCTTCCATCTCTTTACAGAGCAGAGGATATATTTATAATACACTTATACACTGCAATCACAGTTTACCTCCTTGTATTCATACAAACAATGTCACTTTGATCCAGAAATTATACAAAATGTACTTTCACTTATATCTATTTCCCAATGTGATTAGTTTATTACTGTTACTACACTATAAAGTTTCAGTCCATTTGGTATTAATTTCGACTAATTTTCAGATTTTTCTTTAAAACAGAAATTATATTTTACTTTTCAGCTGAAGTTCATATTTTAACCTCTATGTTATGTCTGAGGGAACTTATGATTAAATGTACATTTAGATTTAAAGAAACTGTTAGATGAGAGGATCAATACCTTAATGTTTATTTTAGTATATGATTATTTGTTTTTATAGGGGCAATTCTGGGGCCAAACAGTTTTCAGGTGGGGCCAGTGCCCCCCCCATTCCCTGCCTCTGGATCCGCCCCTGTCATTCACTGTTTCCACTGTTTATGCTAGATAAGGCTAGTAGTGTCTTGTCTCCTTCTTTGTGTTTACCCGATATACTAAGAGTAATATTGATCTTCTCATGTGACTCTCAACAAACCAACTGACACTAACTGTCTTCCGAAATGAAGGAAAAACAACATAACGTGCTTTTCAAGAGAAATATTCCTTTGTCCATGGTCACATCCCAATTTGAATCACTCTTTACTTAGTAAGCGTGTGACCTAAAGGCCTGAATACAACAGAACATCTTTTGAGAACGACCAACACTAAATAACTGTGTTTATGTGCATACTGTTCAGACTCTGACAGAGCCTGAGGACTTCTCCATGTCGGACATCAGTCTGCAGCCAACCAGTCATCTGCCTGCTACTGTAAGAGGACACCAACGTCTGCCTCCTGCTCTGTGCAGTAGATGTAGAATTTTTGTGAATCAAGGAAATTGACAAATCCCATGAAAAAATCAAAGTAACAGCAAATAGTCACTACTCACAAAAGTATTACCCTTAAAAATATCAGATTTATTTTATAAATCTATGCTGTGAAGATAAATGATTGTATATAACATAATATAATATGTGTGTATTTAAATACGATAATTTGATATGTGACTAATTATTATAACATACAAAGGATCTCATTAAAACCAGGTCTCTGGTTCGCAAATCGCTGTGTCATATTTGGCAATACCACTCTTATGTATTAACTTTAAATACGTGTGAAGTACTTTGAAATGGTTGGCATGTCTCTTCAGTACGTCCAGTGTTCATTCAGGTTGAATCCAATCATCAGTGTTCTTCATCCTGTCCTGATTTATTCTTGTGCTGCTGCTCTGACATCAATATTAATCAAACCAGAAAATCTAAAGCTTAGCAGCTTCGACATCCTCCGCTCTTACTTTCACATCCAATCCTGCTTCTGCGACCGGGTGATTGTGATAGCTCCTCTGTAATAATCCAACATCAATACAATAGTGTGGAGGGATCGACGCGACAACTTCCTCATGACAAAAGCGCCAAGTACTGGTACTGCTAAGATGAGGTAATCAGCAGATAACTGTGCCTTCATGGACAGATATGAGGGCGGTATTGATTCTCTCATGAGGCTCTCGGCAAGAATACACAATAAAACCCTTTAACATAAAGAGGATGAATAAGAAAAAATACTCCTGCGAAGGCCCCACATCCCCTTAAACTATATCATGCTGCACCAAAATGCACACACAAGACAAGACGATCCATGAAATATTCTCCGGAAAATCAATAATGTCAAGAAATATGCGCAAACTTGCAGTGTTAATGAAAGTGACTCCTGAATCCCAATCCACTGAATTTGATGGGTTCCTCCTGACCCACAACGTTTAAGGGTTAGCCATTGTTGCTTAATTTCGCTTTACAAAATTAATTATCCTATAAACGATAATATTTGCTCCTTCAGTGCGGAGCTTATCATCCTGAGGGTGGAGGTGGAGGTGGAGGTGGATGAGCGGTTGAACTGAGTAATAGAGTCTCACTCCATCAAGAGAACTGTGGAAAGGTTATTCATCAATCCAACCAGTCAATGCCTTTGATCGGCTGCATCTGTTTCACGTCTTGCGCTGCACTGATCCGACTCACTGCAAAACTTGATAAAACTTCATTCTCTCCCTCAACCTCCTCACGTCAAACCTCTAACCATCCACTCATCTGTCTCAGTAACAGTACCTGAACACCTCTCTCTCTCTCTCCCTCTGCCTGCACAGCTGGATAACGTGATGGCGGCGCCGGGGCCAAGGAACTCCTGTAAAACAACATCATCGGTCATCGTCACCTCTATATCCAGCCCGTCTATACTGCACAGTCCCCCAGGTTTTCATGGCAACACCAAACTGAACAAAGCCTACAGCCCGGCCGCCAATGAGCCTCTTGACGTAGCCCGGCTGGAGACGACAGTATTGCAATGAACAGTTGGACAAAAGTGCAATGGGAGTGTGTAATTGATTGTGTGAGAGTGTTTGTGAAACAATATTTTCCCATCATGGGACTTTTCTGCTGTTTTTGCTACTTATGGCATAAAACCAGAGCATGTTCTCTTTAATTATTTTTACAGAGTGTGCCTGAACGCCCTGTAAATGTCAATATGTGGGTCCGTATTTGCATAGATTTATGTGTTTTGTTTTTTTCCGACATATTATGATGGTTGAAGATGGTTTATTTCTAAGCTGGAGGCAACAAGTTAGCCTTAATGAACACTGTGGGTAAGTTTCATCTCTAGGGATGGGTTTTATTTTGATTTTTATTTTGATGGATGAGTTGAAGAAACCAAATTATATTTATTCACTACGGACAAGACACTGTCCAACATTTTCTCCTGAAAGTAAAATATATGTCTTCGTTATCTTCCCATAGATTAACAGAATGTTTTTTGAGGACAACTGGAAACTTCAGAAATTCTGAAATCATTTTTAACCACCGCTTTTGAGCCATTTTAAAACTTTATATTTTAATATGCATCTAACAATGCAGACCGATACTTTTCTTTAAGGAACTGAATATTTGTGGAAAAGCCCAGTGAAAATACTTGTGGACAAATTAACAGTTGATAGATTGTGTTATTCAGGCATCCCACTCATGTAGATTCTCTTTATTATGTGTATATTTGTTGAAAAATTCTTCTCAGACATCTTTCGAAAAGCTCAGTTCGATTGATGTAAAATGTTGCAACGCGCCCTACCTCGCAATGTGAAAGGAAATGAAAAAAATGACTGAATTTGCACCTTGGGTCATGTCACACCCCTTCACAAAATGTTATGTGAATCAGTTGAGTAGTTTTTATGTGATGTACTAACAAACAAATGTATGTGGCTCGGAGAGAGGGAGCGCTCAGTCTTTCTGCCCCCTAGTGGTCAACAACCCACTTAATGCTACTTTAATGTGAGATGTGCACCTTCCTAATCCGGGTAATCCGACCCAAATACACTCAACAGGTCACCAGAGGATACATGTTGTTTTCCCTGCGGCTCTTCAACAGTGATTTTTCCAGTCCTGCATGGTGAAACAGACTTCCACAGATCAGGTCACGACACCACAGTCCTTCAAGCCACTACTGCGTGAGCATGAGTGTGTTAGGGTGAGTGTGTCCGCACCAGAGAAGTGAACTCAGTAATGTAACTACACATTCCTGTACTGTAACTAATCATTGACTATGATTGTAACCACCGTTCACACGTGGAAACAAATCTGACACGCACAGACATATTTGTGTTTGTCAAATGACAATTTAATCAAAGATATTACAAATCTTAGTTGTAAGCGTTTCTACTGTTGCTCATTTGTCCTCCAGTCTCCATCAGTGAATGTACAAATTGTAAAAATGTGGGCATTATGAAAAAACACAAATTAATATAATATGTATATGTATACAGTATAGATATATACAATGTAAATTTTGCTTTAATGAAGTGATGGTTTCATGATGATTTTGTTTTCTTTGTACAAAATGTTTTGTGTTTTTATTTATTTTTCTAAATAAAAAGGTTAAAATCTGCACGACTGGTTCTTTCTCTGTCAAATAAGGTTTTGCTTCGACCTCTGACTGTAACTAAAGATCATTTCAGGGATTTAAACCACTGATTATTTTCTCAATTTAGCTTTTGGTCTATAAAATGTCAACACAAAAAATCAACTCCTTCTCTAAATTATTAGTCTTTAAAAAAAAGCAATCAGATGAAACTAAACATAGTTCCAGTCAAACAGTTTATTATTATGTCCGTCCAACAAACCAAAACCCGATAATTAAGTGTAATATCACAGACGATTGAGAAACAAATAGTTCTTCATTTAAAGATCTCAATGGAAATTGGTTGATTGCATATTGCCTCCAGGCATCATTCCAGTGGGCTGAATGAATGAAGGGAAGAGAAAAGGTAGGTGGAGAAAACTGAGAGAAAGAAAGTGTGTGATAGGTTGAGCCAGTGCATGTGAGCTCGACAGGTGGTTGGAGGTGTGGTTGAGGTGTGGCCAAGTTAACTCCTTAGTTTACTTTTTAGGCAAAATTTGGGTTGTTGGATTTCTATCATTTAACTACACTATTAACCATTTCCTCTTCACATTGAAGTGCCCTACATGTCAGACATTACACCAGCCACATTGTTATTCTAGTCTTCTTCAGTCTTCATCTATTAAAAACAGTTTTTAACCTTTTCTTGGCAAAAAAAAAAAAAATGCCGTCCTGCTCCTCTCACACATAAAGTTTAGTCACAGGCGGACCTTGATTCATGAGCGCTGTGGCATCATAATGCTGGTGATGTTGCTCCTAATGCAGCATCTGTTCATCAGTGTCAGCTGACCGGTCCTTTCATAAATCACTGGCTCAGTTTCCTGAATGGATAAGATCCCTCCCGACTCGGGCAGCACAGCAGATAACAGCTGCAACGTCCTGATCACAGATTTCCCTCTCATCTGTCACATGTTGTATGTGATGGGCAACAACCCTAAATGCTCTCTGGCTTTGGAAAGGCCTCCCTTCCGGAACAGTGGCGCCCTGCAGAGACGAGAAGTGGAA
This sequence comes from Pleuronectes platessa, assembly GCF_947347685.1. Taxonomy (NCBI): domain Eukaryota; kingdom Metazoa; phylum Chordata; class Actinopteri; order Pleuronectiformes; family Pleuronectidae; genus Pleuronectes; species Pleuronectes platessa. The sequence goes on along the minus strand of NC_070646.1, from coordinate 8,707,252 downwards.
CTCAATCTGAGAGAGTAAAGTGGGTGGCAGAAAAATCTGTCATTACACATTAACATCTGCATTTTCTCTCACTCTCAGATTCAAGGCTGCTTTGGTGACTAGTTGTTATTATTTCCCAAAGTAGATTGTGTTCACATATGTTCAAAGTGAAAGTATAGTCATTTGACAAAACATTAAAACCCTAATATTTATTCTGAAAGAAAATGCCCCCTTAGCCCCCTTATTGTTCTCGGACTGTATGTGCTCACATGTGTGTGTGTGTGTTTTTTTTTTTTTTCTTGGTGTGTGTCTTTGATGAGAGAAAGGACTGTGATTGTGTCATTCAGATTTAATTTGATGTGCCTGTAGGGAAACGTGAGCTTCCTTGACCTGTAGATCAGCTCTAATTATACCGTTATACAGCCTAAGTAAAAACAATAAATAGGTTCATGGGCCTGTGACGCACGGCATAAAGTAATCTCATCAGTCCACTTGTCCCAAGCACAAGTACATTCACTAGCACCATTGAGGACATATTGTAAAACAGCGGCTGCTTTGTGTGTTAAGAAGCTTGACTGTTATATGAATAAATTCTTATTGCAACAGTTTACACTGAGCACCCTCTGACTGAGGAAGTTTCAGTTTATTTTATTTTTCAAAAACAGCCACATCATCAGGCTGTTGTTGATTTTGTAGGTACACTTAATTTGATCTCACAATAAAAGTGTGCAAAAAACTCAAGACTTTATTATTTGCACCACGATCCAAATGACAATGACTGAACAAACTCTTGTTGAAACTGCTCCAGAAGACAAATACTCAGACATTGCCATTGATAACAAGATTTTACAGTTGCTATGTTTTTATTTGGTCAATTTGCTCCCTCCATCCAATGTCAACAACATAACTTTGGTTCAATATGGACAAAAAACATTACCAATAGAACAACACTTGAAATATCACTATGTCATATTTGCCAGATATCACCAGGCAGCTTGAAGCCAAGGTAGCTACTGGTTACCTCAAGATCTGTATGGAGTTTGCTTTTTCTCCCTGTGTTTGCGTGGGTTCCCTCCAGGTAGTTGCAGGCTCTAATTTGAATGGGGGACTAAATGGTTGTTTGTGTCTGTATGTTTGCCCTGGCAACCTGTCCGGAGTGTAGCACGAGTCTCCACAAAGGCTCCACCCCCAACGACCTTTAAAGGCTAAGCGGTATGATAATGAATGGATGGTTAGTCACGCTCAGATGATTCTATGATCCCAGTTTGACCTCTTTCCTTCAGGCTGCAGTAACAACAACAAACCAGACTATCCTTTATTCTAAGATCCCGCAAAAAATACTAAATCTACGACGCCTCAACAGATATGTTGTGATACCATTTAATCTCCGACTGCTGCTCAGGCTGATTCAGACATTGTGGGTGTTGTAATGATTGAGGTTGCATCACTAACTACATGCTTGGTTTGTGGTCGTGCAGGGGGTTGACATGGCTGAGCGTTGTATTGAAGTATTGTTTGTGTGCCACCGGGGGTTTGCTGCCAAAGATGCTGCTAAAGTGATCACACTAGTTATTCCAAACACAAAGAAATAGGTCAAAACTATTCCCACCAATCTTCGTCTCTAACTTGTGACAAGAAAACAAAACCAGAAGCTAAAATTAGAACTGTGCCATCAATATGGAGCCGTATGTATTAATAAGCACTGTCTATAGTGATTGATTGATTGGTAGATGGCTCAAACATTATCTCTTGTGTCTTTGTCACATTTAAAATCTGCCGTTGTAGAAACGTCCCGGTTTAAACACCAGCTATTAAACAAATGTCAGAATTAGCTGTTTGTGTTTATTTAAATTGATCGGCTGTGGTTGTCTGCTAATGGAATTGCTACGAATCAGAAACACACACACACATACACACACACACACGCACACGCACACACATACATACACACATGCAGGGTGTTTCTCTGGAATCAGAGCCGGGTAATTTGTTGTTTCCTTTCTCGAGCCAAGTGAAGGAACTGCAAGACAGAAAAGTGGATGACATCAGGGCGCACCTCGGATAATAGGGTGTGAAAACACACTGAGAGAGAGAGAGAGAGAGAGAGAGAGAGTGAGAGAGAGAGAGAGAGAGAGAGAGAGAGAGAGAGAGAGAGAGAGAGAGAGAGGGAGAATGTGTTGCAGTAAGAGGGGTCTATATTGGCGATGTGAATTGGCAGTGAAGCATTCTGGGGCTTCGTGTTACAGGCCTTATAAGGCCCAGGGCCTCTGTGCCTCTGCTCGCTCCAGCTATTCTTAGTCTGTCTGTACCTCACCCTCAGCAACCCTGCAGGCAAGAGACTCTTCTCCATCTTAAGTCTAAGTTTTATATCGATTTTTGAGAGTTTGCACTTTTCCAGAGTTGAGGTTTGTAGAGAAAGTTGTTGATTAGAGGAGAAGGTGCTTCAGGCGTTTTTTGGGGCCATGTCTGAGCTTGGTTCTGCTGTATATGTGTGTCGGTCTACACAAATGTGTCCCTGTGTTTATGTGTGTTTGTGTGTGTGTGTCCCAGAGGTTCCACAGCACCTGACCCACCCACCCACCAACCAACCTCAGGGTGTTTGTCCTGAGAGCTAGGAGCAGACAGGGAGAGACGGTCTTGAATCCAGGGCTGACGGAGGAGTTGCCGGCTGGGTCAAGAGGATAGCAGGGCAGGACGTAGAGCAAGGGCACAGCGAGCAGGAGGAGAAACCACACGGCCACGAGAGTCGTTGTCAGGGGGAGTTTAGACGTTTGACCGAAGATGAGTACGTACACAGTGACTCTGAACGGCGCTGCTCCATGGGGCTTCAGACTACAGGGGGGGAAGGACTTCAACATGCCCCTCACCATCTCCAGGGTAAGGACAGAGTCAGATTTGTTTTGACAAAGCAACTAACAAACAAACAAAAACCAACAAGCAGTGTGACATTGACAATTTAACTCACAAACAATGGTGCAATAATAATCTGCTCTGACAAAACAATACGTGGGAAGTGTCGCAAATGACACAAAAATGACAAAATCAGGGATTCCAGCACAGATTTGCCACACTGATATCAGACTGATCACATTTTCCTTCCTGAATATCACCGTATAACTAATTTCGCTGACTTGCAGGTGAAAAGATGCACAGGTGTATCATAAAAGTATGTAAGTTCATGTTTTTATTGTCGTCTAGGTGCCATCTAACAACTGTAATGTCATCTAAATTATTACAAGTGCAAGCTGACACTGTAAAAGATGGTCACTCCAACAATTATATGCTTAGATTCAATTTTTCAAAACAGAAATTGTCCCAGTTCTGAACATATGTTACTGTTTGGACAAATGAATGTTGCATGTTATCACCTTCATCGAGTGCATGTGCATATGCTTGTGTTTGTGTGTGTGTGTGTGTGTGTGTGCTGTGTGTGTGTGTGTGTGTGTGTGTGTGTGTGTGTGTGTGTGTGTGTGTGTGTGTGTGTGTGTGTGTCTGAGCAGTGGCTGTGCAGAGGTTATGTAATGTTGCTTGACATGACGATGATGACAGGCAGTCTCAGATAATCTCCAGAGAGATTTCTAGAATAGAGCAGCCGAAGAGACTGGAATATCTTTCCCTGGAATAGCTGCTGCATTAGTTAACTTTGGCTGCTGTTGCAAAAAAAGAACAGAAAAATGGGTAAAATACAACAAACACAAGTTTAAATTCAAGACATAAAAGCTGAAGGATTTTTCAGCTCAGACGAGTCAATTTACCAATCCCTGAAGAAGATATTGACAGTATAAGACTGATTTGTTTATTTTCCTTAACAACCAACTTTAAAAATCCCTTATAAACTAAATTAAATTATATTTTCTGACCTCACTAAGAAATGAGATCATTTATTATCACAAAAATGTATTACTTTATTATTTGACCTTAAAACATTCTCAATCAAGAGCTTAAATAAAGAATACACTCCTGAATTTAATTTAATGTAAGAAAATGTGGGAAAATAAGGAGTCGCTCCACAAATATCAACCGAAGATTAGTTTTGAGTTCTGCAACAGAAAGACGGGGCCTCTCTCCCTCTCTCTCTTTCTCTCTCTCTGGCCGGACTGCTGGTGTATTTACAGCGTTTCCTTTAAATAGCATTGCAGAAGAGGTGGATGGATGGAGAGGGTTTAGGAATGGACAGGAAGGCAGCGGGGTGAGCGAGGAAGCTAATGGCGGCTTGTGTTACGTTCAGTAAGCTTTACTTTTCGCTGAAAGTCAGTTTCGGTTTCAGCCTCTGGATCCACTCCTGAGGGGGCATGGGGGCGTCACTGTGGAGGAACGGACGGATGGATGGATGGATGAATGGCAGAGGAGAAAGGAAAAGGAGGAAGTTAGAGAAAACGTTGTTGGGTTCTGAGTCCTGATTGATGCTCGGCTGCTGATCAGTCATTTGTATTGATTCACAGCTCAGGACGTTAGTCAAGTGGAGCCGTCAGCTGTTAAATATGTGACGAGCCAAACTGGTTTGCTGCCGGAGAGTCAGTCATGGTTTAAATTGGGAAAACCTGCCAATATACAGTAGTACCCCTAATCCAAACTTCCTTAACATGTGTTACCAATGTCATTCCAGTCTATTCACATTCTCCCATGAGGCAGAGATGTTTCCAAATGACTAACAGCAGCTCTCTGCTCTTGGTTCGCTGCTGTCAGGAGCTTGTGCACGTGGAAAGAGTCAGAAAATAACCAGGCTTAGTCTATTTCTATCGACTTGCATTTGAACAAACTGAATTAGCACATAGTATAAAACACGCAAGAAACCATTTCAATCAAACTCTTCGTTCTGTTGGTTCTCTGGAATATTTGAAGTGTTTGATTTGCATGAATCATGCATGACAGAGCTGGCCGGGCGCTATCAGGTGTACACATATGTATCTACATCTGTGGTTGATTACACTGAGCTGTGCAGAAATAGGTCCCCCCCTCCCCCCCTGGCCTGCTGTCCCCTTGCCTTTCTACCATAACACACAGAAACACACTCAAACACGCGTGACGACTGGAATTCACATACTAAGGGAGGAGAATGTGCAAAAAGCAAACAGAAAGAGGAAAAAGTTTGACAAGAGCAACATTATAGTCTCAAGAAAAGTAGAAGATGGGAACATGGAGTAATGTGGCTTTAAAACAAGGAGCACTGAACTTATTATAAACAGACAACAGAATCAAGGAAGTTGAGTATGAATAACAGCAGCAGGTGTGATGTGTGTGTGTGTTTGTGTGCGTTGGGGACTGGACGGGGGGTCAATCCCAGTGAAGCCGCCAGCATCAACAGCATTGCTTATTTTTAACTCTTTAACAAGTCGACTGTAAACCTAGACCCACCAGTGTAGGCCTCGGGGCCCCTGAGCTCAGTTAAACCCCCTGTCTGTGGAGTTTGAACACTTAGGTCTGCTTTTGTAGCACAAACTGACAAATATGTGTTAAACCGAAGGTCAATAAATGAATGAAAACAGAAAAGGAGTGTTGGAGATGTGTCATTATAAAACAGGGGGAAAGAAGTGTGAGGTGAGGGTTCGCGTAAACTCCAAAGTGTTTCTTGGATTTCACCATCTCAGTTTGATCCAGTGACCCGGCAGTTCTTTTATTTCTCTCACTCTCCTCAACCTGCTTTATCCTGCAGCTCTGGATCCTCAGGTTTTTACGTCACTAATTCCATCGTTAGATATAAGATGATTCTTTCCTGCACCACTTACGTCTCTTTCACGGGAAATCCTGCTGATTCTCTGCTCGTTCGCGACCGTGATGAAGAGCCCCGTGTGTTGCTGTGGAGACTCGTTCGACTCTCAGATAAAATGCAGCTCCACTCTGTCCCTCCGACTAATGAAGAGATTCTTATCCGGCCTCTTTGTCTGCAGGGATCGGATGGATCCGTTTATTTTGCCTCATTAGTTTTTCTCCTCTCTCCCTTCAAGCATCCCTTTACATTCAATGCGTAATTGCCGTGTTGACTGACGCACGACTTCAGCGAGGAAATCACACATTAGCTGAGCTGTAAAGATGTTAGATTTTAGGGTGTGAGGCAAAAATGCACTAATTATTTTTGATTTTGATTTGCATTTGAATTTTTCATGATTTTTATCAAAGCTCTTTCAGCGTGCACAAATATGTTCTCACCCTGTAACGTGTGTTTGTGTAAACGTCCTGTATTTTTCAGCTCGGCTTGTGTGTTTGCTGAGGAATCTGTGTCAGTGCTCCCCTGTGTGACTTGACCTGATTGACCTCCTCCATAGATAACCCCGGGCAGCAAGGCGGCGGGTGGCAGCCTGGCCCAGGGCGACATCATCTCGTCCATCGACGGTGTGAGCACTGACGGGATGACTCACCTGGAGGCCCAGAACAAGATCAAGTCTGCCAACTCCAAACTGGCCCTCACCATGCTGAAGTAAACAACCACCACACGCACATTACAACACATTACAACAAATGACACACGCACGCTCTGGTAGATGATGCAGAAAGAATATCCAAGGTACTGGAGCTGGAAAGAATTTGACAGGAGGAAGTATTTTAGGTCAAAGTGTTAAAAATAGACACACACATGCTGCTTCAGACAGACATAGGAAATTGCTCTGCATTGAATAATGTGTGTCTGTTTTGTTAAATTAACTTTTTAAAACCAAATATACTCCCTCATCAAGACTATGTGTGTATGCAAATATATTTGCCTTTAGAACTATCACTGCGGTACACATTCATTTTCACTGTACGTGCAGAGGAGGCGTCGAGTTTCCAGTTTACATACTGGTCCAGGATTGGCTCTTGAACTATTTGCGATGTCGCAAAATTGTACTTACATACTTTGTATATACAAGTGAGGACAGAAAAACAGATGAATGTGCAAATAACCATTCTGCAACCCTCTGAGAAAGACTGAAGACTGAGAATAAAAAAAGACATATGACTGGAGGGATGTTTTAGAATCCATTTGCATATGAATATAGATATTTTTAAAGGCTATATTTTTTGCTGTCTTATCAACAGATCAAGACGCCTCGGACCGGTTCCCACAGCAACTCCAAGAATGGACTCGCCTATGCCAGTCATCCCTCACCAGAAGGTATAAAAACCCACAATGTCCTTAATTATACACATGTATACACATACAATACACGTTATTCATGCACAAATGTACATCTGTCTGTCTGTTCTGTGCTCTTTTCCTTTGTGAGAATCTGTTCATGTCTTTAACGAGGCTATCAGGCAGTGCGCTGGTGCCCTCTAGTGTTAAGTATTCACAGTGCACCTGCAGGGAGTCCTTTTCAGAGGTCACAGGTCAGCAAACACCAATCACATGACAGGAAAATTATGACAAAACAAGCTGCTCCCTCATTTAGATTTAAAGCTTTTTTTTTGTATGCCTGGACGTGTTTAAAGAGTTAGAAAGATGGAGGAAGAGATCAGGCCGAGACATTTTGATGCAGTTCAAATTTAAATGTCAGTGTCCGATGACATTTTCCAGGATAAAAATCCCTCAGAGTGGGATTACCCCAAAAAAGATCCCGACCTCCTCTTGACCCCGGTCAAAGCCCCTGCCTCCTCCACAGCAGCTGCAGGATCTCCACAGAGCCAGCGGGGGCAGTACAATTGCCCAATTGGCCTCTACTCTCCGGAGACTGTCAAAGAAATGATGCTGATGCAGGGCAAATTAGGAGAGGGGCCGGCACCCGCCCTGGGAGTTCCTTTGTTCGGGTAGGTCACCAAAGAGATGATTAACCTCCAGTGCCGTCACACTGAGAGGAGACGATTAAACTCCTGCAGGAATCCCCCTTAAACCAACACACCCACAAACTAATGTGACAAAAGAGTTGTGTTTCACGCTAGAGGAGCGCAGGAAGTCACACTTTTCCTTGTTTAACCTCACATTAACAGGACCGTGATGAGAAAACGTACTCAGAACTTTTCCGTCGCCCTGCCGGCTTTCATTCCTCTGACATGTGGCACTATTCCGGGAGCGTACACACAAACATACCTGGCCTACATCCAGGTAACGGAATAGCAGGAGATCAGTATACAGGGTCATCAGAGGATTTTGGTCACAGGCAGATCGGTGACACTGAACTAAAGGTCATGTGTCCTCAGAAACCCCTTGAAATGTCCCAGACGCTGCCCAAACCAGAGGTCAAGTGGTCAGTTTTGGTTTCTCCGCTTCCTGTAAATGGTGGAAACTCATCTGGTCATTACACATTTTCAAAGAGGTTTTTTTTCTGTTTCAGCTCCCAGTAAGTTTGGATTTAAATTGTTATTTGATGCCATAGAAACGGGAGAGAAATGTCCTGATTGACAGCTGACACTGACTCATGATTGGTCGAGCGCGTATATATGGATGGGACCTATCTGCCGTGGCACCATACCCTGACTGCTACTATGCAGACTCTTGCTCCAAATGAGCAAGATGGCGCCGTTTGTATCAGGGATAATGTAGCTGAATTTCTTAGCAGTGGGAGTAAATGGAGATGAGATCAGCCTTGTTTCACTGTATCTTTGCTTGGGCCAAATGACTGCGACCTTTAACTGAGCTGCATGTTGCATTGTCGGGAGTGCAGAGGGCATCACAACGTGGCCACTGTTCATGCAACTCCCCTCAGTGCGACGGTGGGGGTTCATCACCCGCAGAGGTTAATTAAGGGTGTAAGCTGCTCGGCCTGTGACATATCACATCCAGATATCACTCTCCGCTAATGGGTTTTCCCTCTGGAGCCGAGTTCCTTTACAGTAACGGCCAACGATAAGTCAGGTGTCAGGAGACGTGCTCCAGACTGACTGCAGGGCTATGACGGCAGTACCCTGCCAGTAGCCCCACCTCACCGGGTATATAGAGACTCTGACTCCCCTGGCACACACACACACACACACACACACACACACACACACACACACACACACACACACACACAAACACACACACACACACACACACACTCACACCACGCACACACACAGGAGAGAGCAGCTGTTGCACATGGTCATGGAATGCTCGACTCCGGTTACACACCATCATCCCGAATCCCCTGAATGCCTTTTTTCCAAACTTAAGATACCCTGAGATATGAGGTGCTGCTGAGCCTGATCCACTTTACCCACTGGGCCCTGAACACATGTCCCAGCACCGTGTAGAGATACATGATGTCACTTGCAGGCTATAGCCCCTGTTCCACCAGCTCATGTTAGTCAATGCTGCAAATTAATACAATTATTTATATCGTTATTATTTATTGTTTCAAAGATCAGCCTTTTCTAAAGAAATGACGAGTCTTGCTAAAAAGAGCTTTGTTCCATTTATTTATCCTAAATGTCAACAGGATGTTCTTGATTCTGTAACACAACCTGGATGTTCTAGTGTCACTTCGGCACCCCGGCCATTCCTGAGGTGACACTGAACAGATTTACTGACAGACATAAGTGAGTTTGTGTTAATGTGAGATGTTATTTCATCTCAAAGTGCAAGTTTGAAAATAGGGGACGTACCACAGTGGTAGATGAAAAAGTTTAGATAGGGTCAGGGTTATCAAACTCCATGATTTGTTTGCATTGTAACAGCGAGAAACGTGTGAGACACGTGTAAAAGTTGTGTAATTTCATAACTTAAATTACAATTTTCAATTTTAACAGTGATTAAAAGTACGAAATCTTTTTCCTACATCACAGTGTTACACGTGCTGCATTAAAGTCACCGCTTCTATTTCCACCTCCACCCCTGGGTTCGTCTGCACTTAACGGCAGCAGTTCTGACATCAGTGGCTCAGGTGGTTTGTGTTGTGTTGCGGTTGCGTGTATTCTTGGTCTGTTCTGTGCTAAATGTGTCTCCACGACCGTCATGTGATTGAGGCACTTCTGCCCTTGTCACTCACTCCCGACGATGGCAGGGGAACCTGGGAAATATCCCAGAGATGACAAATGGCTGCTATTCTGACCTGCACATGGGATTTACAGGATAGCTTCCCACAAACACACATGGTGCCATTGTTATCACCTAAATGCCACTGGTGATTCATTGCATGCTCTCCCTCTCTCTCTCTCTCTCTCTGTCTGTCTCTTTCTGTCTGTCTCTCTCTCCGGTGTGTTTCAGGTTATCGCAAACACAGCTGCAGGGTCAGTACTCTCATGTCGCTCCTGTGCATGAAGTACACTGCGTTTAGACAGAGATCTGTGACTCTGGTGTGGAGTGAAGTTGTGTCCAACATGGATTCATGTGTGTTGAGCTTCAGTGCAACTTTAACAGCTTAGTGAATGTGCGGGTCATTTGACCTCGCAGCCTGAAAAGTGGAGACATGTTATCAACAATATCTGGTCCCCAGAAGTGGAAAGTTATTTAAAAAAAGCACATATACTCATGTACTCATCTACTTTGCCATCAATGCACTTGAGTAAATTTGTGATACTTTATCCTCTCCTTTCACAATAGTTCAATCATTCATTTATTTGTAGCTGAAAATGGTCATTTGACTGTATTTATATAGCACTTTTCCACTCAAACCTCTTTACAGTATAGGTCCCATTCACAAATTGCTTCCATACGCATTATTTTTTCCATCACATTATATCAGGTTCAGAAGTTTGCCCAAGGACGCTTCAGGGATTGATATCCCGACCTTCTGGTTAAGGGAGGCCCTGCTTAACCTCCTTAGCCACATCCACCGGAGTCGTACAACTCTCTGTATCGATATAGATTTCAAGAAACTTACTTTGTGAAATACAATTTACATTAACACAGTTTAAAAGAACCAAACTAACTAGTTTTAGTTGTGACACAAGCTTAGTCTTTATAATTGTCTCCTAAATATTTTAATGCTAAATCTAATTAGTTTATCCACCGCTGCTGGTCCTCTCAATCTTTCATATTCATTTCTTGGAATATGAACCGAATCACAGTTTATCACTGTGAATAAATGCATGAGCAAGAAGTGTGTAGCTGTAAAACATCATCTGCAATGTGTGTGTGTGTGTGTGTGTGTGTGTGTGTGTGTGTGTGTGTGTGTGTGTGTGTGTGTGTGTGCCACAGATTTTAATCTGTGCTGTGGTCCTCTCGGTTTGGCCATGCTGTTGCCGTGATACATCAGCATGTTGTGTTTTCTTGGGATTTGTGTGTCAGCCTTATAATTGTGATACATTTTTTTATATCGTCATTAGTGACACGAAAAAGTTGTTTTGTTGCAAGCTGATGGTCTTTGTCCCAATTTAGTGAAGCTCACCAAACCCCCATAAACCCCTCTACTGTTGTTTTACGACGTGCGGACCCAGTTTCCCGTTCTCACTTTGCTGCTTTCTCTGTCCTTCCTTTCTTCTCAAATTCCCCTCTTCCCCACCCTGACTGTTAACCTCTCAACTTCACCCCTGCACTTGAAACCTCCTGTCCGAACCTTTGACCTTGAACTCGCCCCTTCGCTCTGACTTTGAAAGTCTGGAGTACACTCCCAGCTTCAACCCCATCGCACTGAAAGACTCTGCGCTGTCCACCCACAAGCCCATTGAGGTGAGGGGTCCGGGCGGAAAGGCCACCATCGTGCACGCCCAGTACAACACGCCTATCAGCATGTACTCACAGGACGCCATCATGGACGCCATCGCAGGGCAGTCGCAGGCCAAGGGACACGAAGGGTGAGGTCGCACAACCCAACTAACTCCCTCTTTAATATGCTCACACACCTGACTTCACGTCACACTGATCAAGAAAGTGCCAAGAAATTAAAAGATCGGTTCGCCCAAATTCCAATCTGCATGTGCAGATAGTGTTGGAATTATTTATAAAGTAAATGATATAAAGACCAAAAACTGTGATATGTACACAATATATATCCATTAGTACAGAAAGAATATTATTGGTAGATAAGTTAGAGTAGGAAACGATGATTGCAAAAGTATTAATACTGTATTTGTGCTTACACATAAGGAGATAGGCAGGTATAATGTACAATATGACATTAATATAGGGGTATATATATATATATATATGGGTTTGTATATACATTATATATAAATATTACAAACGATGGTTTGTTTTCTATTTTCCCCAAAAAACTGGGTAAACTAAAAAGGTTGCAAGCTTTTAGTTTATGTAAATACAAGTTGCAGTTTCCCTTTTCTTCAAATTTGGGTGAACCGACCCTTTAAGGTAGTTTGCGTGGAAAGCAGTAGGTCTTAAACATAGACGCTGCTACAACCTGGTTGTCCGCTGTACTGTACGTATGGCCGGGCTTTTTCCCTGTTGTCCCTGTGTGTGCCCCGTACTCCTCTGGGCCTTTCACCCACTTTCCTCTGCTCATTCCATCCACAAACCAAACAACCAACCCCACCTGTGCTGTCGTCCACCCATCCCTCCCCATCTCTCCTCCCGGTCCTGACCTCAGTGAGGAGGCGGGCTCCCCCCTGTCGTAAGTACAGCAGCGTTCCTTCTCCGTCCTGCCTCTCCTCATACATGTGTCCTCTTTGTCTCATGATTTCCTAACAGCTTGTGCATTGCGACACTTGAACTAACATCCTGCTGAAAAGTCCCACAGCATCTATTTATCGATTTTAAATGTGTTGTATGTTTTGATTCATATCCGTCCCTAAGGTATTGTGTGTCAAAGCGAAACATTTGATGGATGAACTCACTAACCACAGGCTGTCATGGACTCTTTATGTGCAAGTACTCAGAGCTACTTTGGTCAGAGTGTGAGAGTGTGAGTTGAGTTTGGGATTATTTTTGAGTCCAGCTCTAAAAAAGAAAAAAGCTTTAAAGCCTTAAGGAACCCGATGGGATTTCATGGCATGGGAATGTTCTGAGTATCAAATCACGGGTTTATAAGCGACTACCGCCCGATCAGAAGTGACTGACTCTTCTAACAGTGTCGCACGGTGTTCTTTCATTTTAACAAACCTACAAATCTTATGTGACAGTAAAGCCACGATAGAATTTGAAAATAAAGTAGGATTTGAGAATATGTGATTTTGGCACTCCCTTGTGGTAGTTAAAAAAAAGGCACCATGGTTGTTTAATTTAAAAATGCATAATCACACCATGAGGTTAAAATGCAATTTAACAGCACCTGAAAGTCCTCCATTGGTTTAATGTATTGATTGCGTCCAGGGAGCGTCTGCACACTGTGACATCACTATTGGGTGTGATTATAGACTGTATGTGAAAATGGACGAAATGACAGCTCCCCAAAAATGTGTTCTTATTGTCACCTGGTGGCTGGTTGCAGTATAGGTCATAAATCCCACCTCTGCCATGTTAGTGGAAGGGACAAGGACCCCAAAAACTGTTTACACCAGAATAATTTTTTCTCAAAAATTAGCTTTTATCACACTGACGTCTGACAAGTGTTACATTATTCTGGTTAGTTAAACGTCATTGATTGACAGCTCAGACTGAATCTTAGCTGTATTGCGGATACGGACGCTGCCATCTTGTGTTGTGCCAGCTAAGACTGACTCTTAGCTGGCACAACACAAGATGGCAGCGTTCGTGTCCAGAATATTTTGGCTTCATTTATAGATAGTGGGAGGAAGTGGAGACGTGTCATCTATCTCTATATACAGTATCCGGGTGCGATCCTCAATGTTTTGTCAGAGGTGCATCAGACATGAACAATGAAACTACTGTTTAATGTTTATAAAGAGTTTGACTTACAATATGAAACAGTTTCTTTGGTATCTTAGAAAATGCTTAATTCTTTATTATGGTAGCCGCTTTTTAATTCTAACAATTTGACTGTGAATATAAAAATAATCACATTTAATATATCAGTTTTTCTGAATTCTCACGGTACTCTATACCCTGCAGTGGCGTTCTGCCCCTCAAGGACCCTGTGGTAGACTGTGCATCTCCGGTGTACCAGGCAGTGATCAGGCCAGGAGAGATGAACCAGGATATGGCTGAATGGGCTCGTCGTGCTGCCAACCTGCAGTCCAAGAGCTTCAGAATGCTGGCCCACATCACTGGCACTGAATACCGTCAGTACACACACTGCTTTCTCTGTTTTTATCACCCATTCCATCTTTACTTTCTCTAGTGACCTTCTTAATACTCATCTCGGCAGATCCTCCATTCTTCTTCAGACTGAGTTATCGTCCCATTAGTTAGCACTTAACAACCTTCTCTCTCCATACAGTGCAAGACCCAGATGAGGAAGCCCTGCAGAGGTCGAGGTAAGGAGGATTTATCACATTACTTTTACAGACGATGCACTTCAGCTCAATATGCATTTTTCTTTATTGGGTAGATAACGCCTGCTTCTTGAACAGAAGAATTCTAAATTTTTCGAAATGGACTTGTTTGCTTTTTGTTAGATGAAAAAATGGATTCCACTCCCACGTCTGTGCAGTAAATTTGAAACTAAAACAATTCCCTCTTATGTTTAAGTGACAAAGCCCTCTAGTGACCATAGGAATTATGACACGTGAAAAAGAGGAAGTTAGGTGACACAGGTTAAACTCTGGAGGTTGTTTTTTTGTTACACAAGAGCTAGCTTTGCCGTTATTCTTAATGCTAAACTAGAATAGCTATTAAGCTATTGGCCGTTTCTTTGTCCCATAGACTGTATATAAAGATAGACACCATGATGGTTTCCTAAAAGTGTCTTCTTAATTAAAACCCGGTGGCCGGCTGCATTATAGGATATAAATCCCACCTCCTCCATGTTAGTGGATGGGAGAAGGAACAAACTGCAAAGTCAAAATACACATTCAAATATTTTCAGCTGAAAGATGGTTTCTTTCATTTTAGGTAGTTCTTATCACAGTGATGTTTATTCACGTGTTCATTTTCCCAGTAGGTTTGGTTTTACTTTATGGTCTTACTGCAGTTCCACTCCCCGATCACTACTGCACAGACAAATGCACGAGATTGCAGTGTCCTTATCTGGGATATTTCACCTTAATTTCTGTATAGTGAGAGGAAGTGGAGATACCTTTACAAAAAGACGATTTTCTGTGTAGACCTGAGAGTGATATCGATTTTCGTTAAATTGAAAAACAGCCCTGTCACCACATGTAAGAGTCTTTTCCTGCCTTCCTCACCTTCAGAGACAAGTTCGAGTCCGAGGTGAAAGGGCCTCGCTTTGCCAAGCTGAAGAACTGGCACAACGGACTATCTGCACAGATCCTCAACGTCCAGGAATAAAGAGGCGCAGGAGAGTAAAGAGAGAGAAAAAGAGAAAGAGAGAGAGACAGAGGGGAGCAGGACATGTAAAGGAGGACATGGACAGCAGCACAGGAGATAAAAGGAAGAGGGGATAAATTACAGAGGGAAAAAAAGGAGCAGGAGGAGGAGACTCCTCAGCGATGTGAGATAGTGTATTGTAGACTAGATTAGTAGAATGTGAGATAACAACTGTTAGTGTGAGAATGCTATGCGTTCATAAGCACAGTATTACCTGTCAAATGTTTCTGTCCGCTGCTAAGACCTGATCTCGCATTTGGGTTTTTATTTTCTTTGTTTCCTGTTTGTTTTGGGTTCTGTCTCTCTTACGTGACAGGTAAATTGTACAAAAAATAACAATTATTCAAGTGAACACACAGAACTGATGATGTTTCTTTTATGCCCCCAGTACACAAACTGCTTGTGAGTTGTAACACTTATCAGCATGCTTGTTGAGTTATCACGAATACAGCACGGAGGAGAACACACACATAGACGTTTATCTATATGCATAAAGTACAGTATGTAAAAAACGTGCACTCAAAAAATGTACTGATATCAATGTGAATAAATTTTTTCTTAAAACTCTACAGCTGAGTGAACTATGGAAATGATTGTGTCACTCCTGAGGCATGGTGCGGTGTCATTTCCTGTCATTTTGTGTTGTGACTTTGCAAAGCGTAGCATCACTCAGAAAGAGCATCTACTAGCGTGTAACTGGATAATGCGATTGTACACTTGCTGATGGCAGCGACACAGTTATGGTTGCAACACTGAAAAAGATTCAAATAGCATTGGTGCTGCATTCTCAAGGTTTGTTGTCACTTACAAAAATGTGTGACGGTTTAATGATAGATAGACATGCTTCTACTGAGTGTTTCATTCATTTTCATGACAACAAACCCAAAATTCAGAATCCCCAAAGCTTTTAAGGGTAACATGTTTGCAAGCACTTTACATACCCAGCAAGGCAACATTAGCCTCTATCTCAAGTCATACTGTGCATTTTCAAACATAAAAAAATCATGAACCTCGAAATTCTGTCTTAGTTCTCCACCAACTACTGAAAGGAAGCTGTTTGACCTAGTTAGCTTGAATTAGGTTATTCTCTACCTCTGCCAACATTTATGAAAGTTTTTGACTGAAAACATTTGCCTGCTGCAGCCAGGAAGGACTAGAGTATTGGGATCAAAAATTGAATTAATGAGCAGAGAGATGCTCTGTAAAAGTGAGGAAACTTCAAAGTCAATGAATAATTCAGGAAGGGTTTGCCATACTGTACATGGACATTTGGTCCGGTTAATATAGATATATGGATTAGTTCCGTTTTAAGTAATCAAATGAGGATATGAGACTGAACTAAGATATTTCACATCCTTGATTCCTGACTCCTTACCAACTTGACGTAAAGGTTCCGTGTGTAAAATTTAGTGACATCTAGTGGTGAAGTTGCATGTTGCAGCTGAATACCCCTCACCTCACCCCAGCCTTCCATACATGTAAAAAATACGAGGCGGCCTCAGTACAGAAGACCTGCCCTTAATTATAAGGTATTTCAATATAAAGGGCTTGGTAATGGAAAACAATTCGTACAATTTAGACACACAAGTGAAAACATCAATAGGATTATTTTGTGTTCATTTTCTGCAAATATCCTTTTCACTTAAAACCTACACACTGAACCTTCAAAGCAATGACAGGACAGCAACTACAAATGAAAAACATTCATGTGCAGGCCCATTTTTAGGGTCGTTCAAACACTTTGCAAACTCTTTGACTTGTCAACTGAAAAGGTAAAAGGCGGCTCTTCGGGGGATTTATTTGATCATTATAAATCAGGATTAGGAACCCGTCAGCGCAGCCATAATGCTGCGTCATGAGGCCACATTTCTTTTGACCATGAGAGGGCAGTATGATTCTGCACATTTAAACAGCCAGAAGACCAGACATCCTCCCTGCACAGCCAGGTTCAGTGGGTTCCAGATAAATCACTTTACTCTCTGCACTTAGATTTTATCAGGCACCAAAAACAGGAGTGACTAGACTGTTATTACACAGCAGCAGGTTATATATTTTTGCCCACAGTTATTTCTCCCCGTGTGCCACATTTTATTTAAAGAGCACTATTTATAAAAAAATATATAAAAAAGGAGTTGTGGTGATATCAATAGCATCACCATGATTGCTGTGCTGCTGAGTCGGCATGTTTTGCAGGACTGGGACCATGAGGAGGAGGAGGAGGAGGAGGAAGAGGAGGAGGGCACTTGTGACTCATTCAGGTTGAGATGACAAAGCAATTTCTCTTCACTCCCAACAACAGAAATGGCAGCAGGTGCTTTCTTGTCTCTCTTAACTCAGTGTGATGCAGTACAGAGGGACTTTATGATATTATATAAAAAATCTGCATAATGCATAAGCAAAATCGTGCATAAAATAAATAAATACAATTTAAATCTATGCGTAATATATATATCTTTTATTAAAGGTTAGCTGCAGTAATCACATCTTTTGCACAAGCTGTGTGAAATGCAATCACAGATTTCATGTCAAAACCATATGAAGAGAAAAAAAAAACCCTCTTCATCTCCAGTGCTAAAGCCCTGCCGGTTATGTAACAGTTCTCACAAGCTCAATATCCAGAAAGGTGTGTCCAGAGCAACATGTCAATCAAAAAATAAGCAAACAGCGTGCTGGAGGCTGAGTGAGAATCATGAGGAGAAAGAGATGGATGAGAGTAGAGGGATGGCTGAGGGGCGGGACTGCAGCATGACTTGAAAATGCTGCAGCATCCGGCCATCCCTCCTCTTCCTCCTCCTCCTCCTCCTCCTCTCTCCATCTCGTGCGTACCCGTCGTTTCCTCCACCCTCTCTCTCTCAGTCTGCGTGCTGTAGCCTTGCTGTACAGTCCTCTGAAACCTTCTGTTGTGCAGCACCAAAGGGAGGAGGAGCCACCGGCACTAGCATACACACTCACTCACACAGACCAACACTCTCCTGACATCCCTCCTGCACATCCACTGTAAGCACCAGTCAGCCAGCCAGGCCCGTTTGGAGCAGGGGAGCCCAGCTGTCTCGTCACCCAAGATGGATGTACTGATGAAGGGGTTTTCCATGGCCAAGGAGGGAGTGGTGGCCGCCGCAGAGAAGACCAAAGCAGGCATGGAGGAGGCAGCCGCCAAGACCAAGGAAGGGGTGATGTATGTAGGTAGGTAACACGTCCTATATGTGCAAAGTTTTATTAGGAGATGCACTCATTTCTTTGTGTGTGGTAGCACTGTGTGTTTTTGAGGTGGGGTCCCATAGGTGCCCATGTCTGGGACACTCGTGAGAGGTGAGTGGAGAAGAGGGAGGAGCAGGAGGAGAGGAGAGAAAAGGAGCAAACGAGTGAGCAGAGGCTGGATCCTGCTGCAGGACTGGTGCAGGGCAGAGGGTGGGGGTGTGAACGAGTGAGGGATGGACAGATTGATGGAGAGGGGGGTTGACATGGAGAGAGAGATGATAATAAAAGTTACAACCGGGCAGCAGGGACGGTAACTGGTGGAGGACTGGTTTGTCTTGGGATGGGAAGAATAAAGGAGAAAGAGTAGGAGGAAGGAGGGAGGCTGCAGGATTTCAGGATGTCACTGCCTCAGGCTTTTATCACCGTCCTGGTTTATGCACACTCAGTGGCTGGTGGAGCGGCTTGCAGAGGATGGACTCTCCAGAGACTCCATTTCTGTGCCTTGTTAAAATTTTAAGAGCTGACCTACATGTGCATTGCTCCGGTACATTTATCTGGTACATTTGACATTGATTTAAAAAAAAGAATTGTATAAATACACAATAAAAATGCAAGTATACGATGACAGGACGTTTTAAGTCAAAGAATTTGAATGAGTACTTTTTTGAAGATGCTTCAGACGCCGTGTGGCCCGCTGCACGTCCCTGCACGTTTACGTTAGCTGTAGCAGCAACTGCGTCACATCTCAAGGTTACCCCGAGAATCAGGCTTTTAGGCCGCCTTAGAGGGGAGAGGGGAGGGGAGGGGGGGAGGGGGGTGCAAAAGTAAGAAGGCGGGTGAGGAGTTTGTGGACGTCTACGTCAGTCCCTCTCTCCTGCACTCCCGTCCACTGTCATGCAGCAAAATCTTAATGGGGACGAAGAAAATTGGAAAATGCATCCATGCAAGAGTCAATGTCACAAGATAAAAGAGCGAGGAAGGGGGGGGAGAGGGAGGTTCAGGCAGACAGGGCAAGGATCACTTGAGCACTGCAGCATTTGGACCATGCAACCCCCACCCCACCATAAAAAAAAAATATTATCCAAAGGATTCGCCAGTGCACGCCGCTCTGATGACTAACCACCTTCCTCCCCCAGAGCTCTTTAAACAACCCCCCACTCCAACCACCCATCCTAGGGAAAAAAGGGAAGATGGAGAGATGCAGGGGGAAGAGACAGAGAGAGAACAAATGGAGAGAGAGAGAGAAGGGAGGGGTGTTATGTCAGATGCAAAGATTTGTGCCTCTGGTCTCGTGCATGGCCCCCTGGATGAACAGATGGAGGGACAGACAGAGAGGGACAGGTGACGTGCAGCGATGGAGGGATGGTGGAGGAGGAAGAGGTGGAATGAAAATGACGTCTGGATGTTTCCGGGGAGTGCAGGGTGGTGCCGAGCTCAGGTAAAGGAGAGGAGGGAGGAGAAGACGGGTAGAGGAAGAAGAAATGAACAAGGGAAGGAAAAGAAAATGAAAATGCAGATCACAGGAGGTGGGAAAAAGAGAAGAGAGGGATCGCTGATATGATCACTGGAGGGAAGATGGTCGATAAAGCAGTGTATCTGCCTGCAGCAGACTGCAGCCATCAGTATGTGAATGTGGGAAAACTGTATCGAGGTCGGCATGCTCGCTCTAACAGACAGGCCCACACCTGGAAACACACTACAATGTACTAGTTTATTGGGTTCTTTATTTAACAATCACTATGTATTTCCTATGTTTTAATCAGAATAATAAAAAATTATAAATTGCACTTTAAAGAACCGATTTTCCTTCACAATAATATGTAAGAAAAAAGGTTATAAGCACTAATTTCCTGCGCAGACACTCAAATATGTCTTCAGGAATTTGACAGCAAAGGATTTTTGCTTGAAAGGGATCTATCAACCTTTTTTCCCTACGTCATAGGCGTCACCTCTATCTTTTCATCTGTGCATATGTAGAAAATGTCGGTGTGTACACATATTAATATCTCAGTGCTTATATTATATATTCTATGTTGCTGCAAATATATAGCACATATCAGCACTGATATGATAATTCATTAATCACAGGTCAAACGCCACAGCAAAAATCATCAATATGAAAATATCCCAATTTTTGTCAATTGAATACATTATTTTATCATAGGAAAAAGCATTCACACAATCTAATCCATGCGATCTTCATTTACCGAGGCAGCTTTTCATCGGGATTATGATTTATTATCAGGATTATTTAAAAATGCTTTCTTGTTCATGCTCAGCAGGGTCCTGTGGTGGAACTGCATCCTTTTTTTGCACAGAAAAAAAATCTGGTTTCCTTCCAAACACCTCAAATCCTCTCCCATAGATCACAGTTTGTTCCTTGTGATGGTGGAAGACGGATCACCACAGGCTCTCATACTCAAGTGCAAGTGACACTCACAGGGCTCCCTCTGTTGGCTGAGAGAAAGAAGCTGTGTCATTGCAGTGTGTGTGTGTGTGTGTGTGTGTGTGTGTGTGTGTGTGTGTGTGTGTGTGTGTGTGTGTGTGTGTGTGTGTGTGTGTCGGGGCTGTGCTGCAGTGCTGCTCAGTGCTCAGGCACGTGCCCCATGTACCACGGGGAGTGTGCAGAGAGATGGAGGAAGCAGCAGCCACACACAGAGAGGACGAATGGATGCAGGAAACAGTAAATGGCAGCGTGTGCTATTGTGTGAAAAGCAAGAGACACAACAGTGTGTGCGCATTTCACTCTCTTCAGATTTATCTTTCCTTTTCCTTCCTTCGTTTCAGCCTTCCAGCCATTATACCCTTTCATCATTTACAGCAGATATTTCTCTCTTCCTGTCCCTCACTCAAGCAGATTATACAACCACAATTTAATCTGCTCCAGATCATGCTATAATCAGCATAGGATTGCTGAGCAGGGAGAGAAAAACCCAGAGACGCCATTCCAATTAAAATATCTCCATTAAAAGACAAACTGGGGAAAAATGTGAGAGTCCAAGCAGACGACTAAGAAAAAAAGGACAAGTTCACTTTAAACAAGCAGGAAAGCACGTCAGTAAAAGTAGGTCTCTAAATGTATTTTTAGAAAGAGTAATGGATACTGCTAACACGACACTCTCGGGACGGTCCTGCAGCCAGCAGCAGCAGAGAAGGGCTTTTAAAAATACAACAAATATTTGGGTTAGCACATTATTTAAAGTTCTGCGATCATTCCTGTGACTTTGTTGCAATGTATTAATGTTCTTATCAAAATAAAAGAATAACCTGTTAATTTCATAAACAACATCCCTTTATTACACAGACACAATATCTAATTTGGGCATTGTGACGTTCTGCATTCATGTGATGAGTTTTTCCTCTTCTCATTACTATGTCAATAATCAATATATGTATTACATCATCGGTCAGGTCATGGTTTAATACCGTACTTGATCAAAATTAATGGCATTTTACACTTCACTGATTAAATGACCAAAAATGAATGATCTTTCACTAAATAAGCATTTTACTTTACAAAGACTTCAAAATTAAGAAATATTAAATATGTTGTTTCCATACTACGGGCCTATAGTGAAGGTTGTGTGCATGAATTTGATTGTAATCTCTCTCTTTGACCCACAGGCAATAAGACAAAGGAGGGAGTTGTGTCATCAGTAAACACAGGTGAGAAATGTTGTGTACGTGTGTCGTCCCATTTATGACCTTAGCCATATTAACTTCATAGCCCAAATCCATACAGAGGGAAACACAGACGTCTGCTTGTTATTCTACAGAGGATAACTACCTGAAAAAGATCTTTGCTCAGGGTGAAACCTTTGTTTAGATCCGTTGTTTCCTCAACTCCTGCAGCAAAGAGGAGAAAAGCAGTAGCATTTCATCGAGGCTTTTGCTGAAAAGCTGGAGACGGTCTGTGGAAATACTGGATAGTCCAGTACAGGAGCCTCCACTCTGTTTATTATTTGATGAGACAGTCCCAGATGTTTCTGTAAAAAAGCTCAGGAAAACATCTGTATGGTGCTCTTTGACAGAGTTGGAATATAACCAGACCGTTAGCGAAACAACCAGCTACTCTGAATTGTTGTAAAACTGAAAAATATGAAAATGCATAAAATATAAAATAAGAATATATGAGTTTAAAATATAACTGAAAAATAGACTTCAAAACGGCTGGGATAAAGCATACATTTCAAATTTGTGTTATGGCTGTTTAAGGATGTTTTGTGATGTGGGCCCTGTGGCCATTGGGGGGGAAATACCCACTTTAATTGCAATTCTCAACAGCAGCTGGGTGTTGGTCGCATTTCCTGTCCTCCAGCCTCAGAGGGCAGTAACGAGCCCATTAAAGATTTGCACACCAGAATCAGGAGAAGAAGAATACAGCAGAAAATGTATTTGAAGATTTTGGTTAGTCAGACGAAATAATTCACAATTTAGTTTTTATTTGATCAGAGAAAACATTTGACTGATGCATAACCGACACACCTTTGTTAAAATGCAGCACACAGAGTGTTCCATGGAAGCATCCGAGCCAATCCTTTCCAGATAGCCCCACTGTTCTCTTCTTGCTCTTATGAGATGTACACCACATCCACAGGTGCCATATTTAAAAATACTAGATGTAAATGCTGGTAAACCCTGAGATCTTTTGAGCAGGTACTTAAAAAACCTAAATAGATAGGGAGCACCAAGGTTACACACTTGCAGGCTCATGTATGCGGCCTTTACGTACGGAAAAAGACATCGTCCGTTTGTTTGTGTGTGTGTGTGTGTGTTTGTGTGTGTGTGTCACTACTAACCCATGTCTATTCTGCCTACCAGTGGCCAACAGGACCGTGGACCAGACCAACATCGTGGGAGACGCAGGGGTTGCCGGGACCAACGAGGTGTCACAGGCGGGTGGGGAGGGCGTAGAGAACGTCGCCGCATCAACCGGGTTGATCAACCAGGTCAGTAATCATGGCAACGTTGGGTGAAACCAATTGGCTTCAACAGGTTTAAGTCACTTGCCACTAGTATCACCGTAAGAGGGCATAAAGACTTTTTTTAAATCGAAATTATTATGTTTTCGAAATTTTGATCTATTGTGAATAAACACATTATTGCTTATAAACCTTTTGAAATTTTGATTAATTTATTAATGTCGAAACATTAAAAGAACAGAGAAAAATGCCAAAGTTTAAAATGATGTCTTTAAAATGTTCTTTCTATTTATTTCCTAAATATATTGTCCATAAAATGCCATTTATATCTAACTCGTATATATATTTGCACTTTATTCATAATTTTGTTTGGTTCTCAGTCATGACTAAATTTAGGATTGTAAAATTCTGTCTAAAAGATTGGTCCATTGTAATTTGAACCAATAAGATTTGATGACTTGTCAAACCTGTTAGATGTATGAACATCTAACGTTTTGTGTGTTTGTGTCTCATGCACGTCTTTGTGGCAGTGTGTGTGTGTTTTGCGTGTCACGTGTCTGTGTCGCTGTCGTTCTCACGTTTTCTCTCGTCTATGCTGTTTGTGTCTCATCTGTGTTTTCCTGATAGGAGGAGCCTGTATACGAGGTGCCTATTGGACAGAGCAATGTGGGGGTCATAGGTCGTCCCCGGGGTGGGCTCGGGTGAAGGACAGACAAAGAGGGGATACTCCGCATGTTTCACCCACAGAGTTATCAGTTTATTAGGCTCACCTGTACAATGTGATGTAATGAGTCAGACCTCCGTTTTGAGCTGGGATTTCTTGCACTGGATTGCATTAATTGTACAGTTGGATTTAAAAAGCTTGTAATTCAGTGTATATCAGATAATAACAGCCCACAACAGACTGGGTGAGCGTCAGGAGAGGAGAGGAGAAAGAGCTCAAACGCAAATTACTTCATTGTTTGGGCTTCGGCCAAAAGCTTTCACCGAATTACAGTATAAAAGCATGAAATACAACTTGATATCCAACAACTTCCTTACTTTGCGATCACTGTCTTCTCACCTCTCAGACACTTGCTCATTCACGTGGTTTAGGCAACGATAAATACTAAAATTGCTCATTTCTAACCATGTAGCTCCTTCATGTAGCCCCAAGTGCAGAATTCATGGCTCTTCCTCATTCATTCAGTAGCTTCATGCACCGCTCAGGCTGAACCAGCCCTGTGTCCCTAGAGCCTGGCAGGTGGAGGTTTCATGTCCCTCTTAAATCTCTAATCAACTAACCGACGCCCCCTAGAAAGTGTTTTAAGCATGACTATAAAGAGTTGTTGAGTCAACCGGACAGCATGGTCCCTGTATCTGCTTCGTTATATCACATCTGGTTAAAACCAAAGGTAGACAGGTGGTCGATAGTGCTTTTGGCCCTCCGCCCTGCCCATCGCCTCATTCTTTTCATCGTCACAGAAAAGCCTCCACCTCTCTTTCGGGTCTAATTTATCATTCTCCTACTTTTTCCTCTCCTACAGGGAGAATATGGAGGGATGGAGCAGGGCGGCCAAGGAGGAGAGGTAAGGAAACAAGTCAGGCCGCTGATGGAGTTTAAACAGAGCGGCTTATGAATACCCAGCAGCTTTCCATGAGAAATATTGTTGTATTTTATTACAGCATTCACTTCATGTGACAGTTTTGGCTAGTTTGCAGATTAATTAGCAAAATTATGATTCATTAAATGAAATCAATTGCCACAGAATAGTAAAGGAATACATATCAAAAATGTAAATTAATTTAAGATGCAAAAATACTATTATCTGCTGTTTTTTCGTTCTTTATTAATGATGATTACATGAAATGCAACAAGGGATCCCCGGTTGTAAAAGCAGCAATTAAACGCAAATAGCTTATACTTTAGAAAAAGTACTCCAAAATTGTACTTGAGTAAATGTACTTGTAAAATGATCTTGATGTGTAATACCTGTGCCCATTACTTTTACGATGTGATGCAACTTTTAATCTTTTCCTCTCTTTCCTTTCTTTTCTCTCTTTCCTTTCTTCCAGGGGTATTAGTTGTCTTCAGGACCCCCCCAACCCGCCTCCAGTCTTCTCCAGCAGCCCCCCCAGCCCCCCTCCCTTTGCAGACTCCAGATGTTCAACATATTTTTTTGTGACTCTACGGAACCAAATCAACTAAAACAGACTCTTCCAGATGCAGCACCTCAGCCCCTGTATCCACCCCCCCACCCCTCCTCCTCCTCACACACCCCTGAATCCCCACCCCACCCCACCGTCTGACCCCCTGCAGGCTGTAGCTTCTCTTCCACTGCCCATCTTACCCCGCCCCCCCCCCCCGCCCCTTACTCACCTGTGTGTTAGTGTCGTCCTGATATGAGCCCTGATGTTGTTACTGCCCCCCCACGCCTACAAACCTAAAGGGGAAACCTCACACACAGACACACACACACACATACCAACACGAACACACACGAACAAAAAGAGACACACTTTCATTAAACACATGCATGAAACACACACACAGTGCATACCACCAACGCCAGCACAGACGCACACACTGACCCGATCAGTGTCATCTGTCAGAAATGAGATGGTGGTTGTGAGAATCCACTCAGGCCTCTGCACTGCAGTGCACAACAGTAACGGATGACTGAGGCGGGGTGTGAGCTGCTGTTTGTGTGCCTGCGTGTCCAAAGCTTATATTCTATATATATAGTATATATATTCATGTGTGTATGCATGTGCAGTTGTGGCATATGAAACAAAATACAATAAATCTCCGGACGCTTGTGCAGGGAATCGTGCGTTGATGGCGGATCTCGTTCTGT
Organism: Pleuronectes platessa; assembly: GCF_947347685.1. Taxonomy (NCBI): domain Eukaryota; kingdom Metazoa; phylum Chordata; class Actinopteri; order Pleuronectiformes; family Pleuronectidae; genus Pleuronectes; species Pleuronectes platessa. The sequence continues at coordinate 8,681,141 of NC_070646.1, read as the reverse complement.
CGTGTGTGTGTGTGCAGTAGTTAGTTAGCCCCGGTAGACTGCATGAAGAGATTTTTGTAGAACGACTCGTCACGTGTTGAAACTGTAGAGTAGCAGCTGTTTCCGTGTGGCTTTGTATGGCTTAAGTGTGTGTCTCGCCTCGACGTGTAGAAACAGGGTTATTAACAGTGTCGTTCACCTGAAAACAACGCACAGGGCTCTTTCTTCTAATCGATATTTAATATTCACATACAAGCTGCCATCGATAACTGATGGTTTGATCTGGGGCAACAGGGGCATCTCTCTGCAAAAAAACATAGTTGAATGATAAATTATAATTGGTGATTGGAAATCCTGAATATCTTCCTATTTTCTGTCCCAATTCAGCCCAGTGTTTCCCATATGAAATAACCAGTGGTGCTCCAACTTTGGCAGAAAAAAAATGATGTGTTCATATCTATAGGTTCAAGCAGATTAGTGGATATCAAAGTTTCCAAAGGCACCAGGGTGGAAAATGTGCAGGAAAATGCTGTAAAAACCATTAAGAACTGAGTCTTGGGTTTGAATGTTTCTTTCATTGTAAAGATAGAGTCGGGTCAGGATGAACTTGGATAAAGGTGGAAATCAAAAGGGAACATTTTGGTGTTTTCAGGGGAAAATGAGCAGTTGATTTCTTATTATCATGTAGTTGCTTTTTGGTGTTTGTGAAACCGGCTTGCATGCCATAGAGGAAAAGTGAGCAGCCTGGATGTCATTCAGATTTCTGTGATGAAAACGATCACTCAATAAAAGGGAATCGGTCCAATGAGAGCGCAGGATGAAGGTTTGTGTTTTCACTGTAGTTCAGCTTTGTGTGTAGTTCTGTGTACAGCTTGAATTCTGGGATGTGTAGTGGATTTTTAGGGGTAGTTTTTTTTTTTTTTTTTTTACACTCACTGGTGTTCTGACCCGCTCGACTGTCTCGGCCAATCAGGCGATTCCCTCCTCTCGTCACTCTGTGTAACGCCACCTTCCACTGCTAGTCTGTGTGTGCGCGTCAGTATGCACTGTATGTGTGTGCGTATATGTGTGTGTTAACGTAGAACGGTTTCAGCCAGCAATGTGTGTGTATGTGTGTTTCTGGAGCAGGTGTGTGTTTTTACTTTGAGGCCAATGGAAACTGATGACTGCATGTTGCCTTATTAAGCAATCTGACATTCACACACACAGACCATACACTTCAACACTCTTACACTAACAAGTACACACTGTCTTAACACCCCCCGCCCCCCAACACACACACAAATACAAATACACACACACCATGTTTAAGTTGGCATCAAAGCAGACTCGCTGATTTTATAAACAGTACCAGTGAAATTAAAAATGTTTTGTTGAAATCCAGCTACGGTGTGGAGAGTTTATTGAAGAGGGGCCTGAATGAAAATACAAGGCTTTGGTTATCTTCACATAGTCGGGGCCATGGAACAAAACTGAGCAACAAGTCCCAGAAAAAGTTCTTTGTTTACTTATCAATATCTTTATTATTTTATTATTTTGTCTGTGCTGGGAGGTGGTTAACTTAGCTAAGCATTAAAACAGCTCAAACAAATCAGAGCGTACAGCACAATTAATTTACCTGTTGTAATTCATCCGTTTAAAATTGTACAAAACGTTAAGTCTAAATTTGAAGTCTAAGCAGTGTCGGTAGCAACAGTCATTGCCTGATACTCATTAAAATAAACTCACGACACGCCCATATTGTTCCGAACATTTTATTGGTTTCCACAAAATGAATAAAAATAAAAAATAATTTCCTCCAGAATGGTTTGTATGTTGAGGAACTGGACGGTTAAAATTGAGAAAAAATTAAAATGAAAGCCGGGATCAGGCGATCACAGTGACACCTCGCCTCCCACCCTGATCCTTTCTTGGCGAGTGGAGGAATAAGGGAGAAGCTGCTTTTATAGATTAGAGCAAGCGGCGGGAACAGGAGGAAGAAGAAAGGGACAAGGAGATGGGGGAGAGCATCTTTTTAATCTTGAAAAGGTAAAAACTACAGCAGAAAAATACTACATCATTGTTGGGAATCCTGAACCTTGGCAACTTCACCTCTAACCTTTACACCTCAAAACAGTGAGACGACAAACTGAAGGGTAATAAACTCTATTCTCTTATTCACATGAAGTTACATCTGAATCCCTTTTTATTAAAGTAAAACTGCTCATTCTCAGAACAGACATCTATCTGAAATAAGGCATCTGTAGTGATGACGACTGAAACAGGAGGGTCACACATGCGTTCAGCGATTACAAAAAAATAAAGGGGCGCTTTGAACATGGCTGCCTTACAACAATACCATTAACATGTATACGGGGTCTGAGGGAGGGATGGGGTTTTCCATTCTCTCTCAGGACGGAGCACTATCTGCATTTTCCTCAACAAAAGCAAAACAGGATTTGACAAGATTCAAGCAGGGATAAAGATTCAGTATATTTGCGGCACAAAGATCACAGGGTAAATACCAGGCTGGCCAATGTGTCGCTGCGCAAGTGTGGGAGAGAAAGAGCCAAAGCGCAGGCGTAAACAGCGATATGTTCTGAAGGCTGTGTGATGGATGGAAAATGCCAGGAGAGGCTGATCAATAGCAGGCGGGTAGAGGGGGAGGAGGTGCGGGTGGTGATTGGCAGTTTATGTGAAGGTGAGCCCCGCCTCGTTGTAGACTTTGAAGACTTTCTCGATGGCGTTGACGTATGCAGCCGTCCGCAGGTCCAGACCCAGGTTGTGCTTGCTTGCCGTGCGCATGATTTGCTGAAAAGGCAGGAGACATTTTTATTAAGAACTACATATCACAACAGGCCCTGAATATCTCAAAGACAGAATCAATTATCATGACCTGATCACAGAGGAGAAAAAGGAAAAAGAACCACGCACATTTGAAGATCCCTGATATGGAAGTGTAATGTCTCATATCAGTTTACCAAACTAAAGATGGCAGCTGTGGGTTCACTTACCCGAGCAGATCTCTCCATGGTGTAGGCCAATCCAGAGTGAACGATGTCCTTCTCAGAGGCACCCTGCAGAGACAAATGAGTGTTAAACACACGGTCAGTCTTAGACTTTTAAATCTCTTATGAACCTTTGCGTAGCATGAGATTCTCCTCTCAGGTCTCCTCACTATCCCACAGACCACATTACAAGCTAAATAGGGCCGAGCCTTTGCAGTCTGGACCTCGAAGCTCTTGAACAACTTGCACAAGGATATTAAGTCGTCTGAGTCTGTGTCATCTTTCAAGTCTCTTCTTAAACTTATTTCTACTGAAAAGCGTTTCCTGATGCGATCAGAGCTAGCGATCCAAATTATTGAACTGTTCTGTTTATTGATCATTTATGCTATATAAAATACAGTAGATGTTACTCACAGCGACTCTGGCCTGGAAGTCAGCAGTGGGTACGACGGGAATGGGTCCCCCCTGTTTGCCAAACTTCCTCTCCAAACTCTCCTGCACAGACACTATAAGAGAGAACATGGGAGAGGGAAACAAGATATCAGAAGACTATTTGGTTTCTTCATGCTGTATTCTCAAAGCTTATTTCAGCTGTCGGTAGATTGTGCAGGAATTACAAAGCAGTCGTCTTGTACTCACTGAGCAGGTGGTAGTTTGAGTCCCTCTCATATTTGAAGGTCAGTCTTCCATAGCTGACATGGTTAAGATTCTTCAGCCACTCGAAATAAGACACCGTCACACCACCAGCATTCAGGTACATGTCCTGTAGAGTAAAACAACACTCACTCAGATGGATCTGCCTGTTAATAATACTTTTTTATTCTGACTAACAAAGACACTGAAATTAACACTTAACGTTATTCATTTTACAAGTAAAACAAAACAGATGAGAAGAACAAAGACTCAAGGAAGTGTAAAAACAGTGTAGAAATGTTCTACTTACAGGGATAACCATGACGTTATTCTCTAGGAAGATCTTGTCGGCCTCTGGGGTGGTGGGACCGTTGGCACCCTCAGCAATGATCTACACCAAACAAACGGAACTTAAGATGACTGCACTCTTATCAATCCACATAATGATTTGAGGTGTAGATCAAAATTATTCTTTGCCTTGGCCTTGATTCTGCGGGCATTATTCCGGTTGAGCTGCTTTTCTCCAGCAGCAGGGATCAGGATGTGGCAGTCGGCTTCCAAAATGCTCCCTTCGTAGGGTTTGGCTCCTGGGAAGCCCACAATGGTGCCATGTTGCTGCAGAGACACACAGAAAAAGGAGGATAAATATAATGTTTATTTCCAAAAGAAGAAATGCAAACTGACAGAAATACTGTTTAATGAGAATGAATCAGTGAGACACAAAAACTTTGCTGGTACCAGTTTGTAGTCCTCCAGCTGCTTGGGGTCGATGCCTTCTGCGTTGTAGATGGCTCCATCGATCTCACCGATACCCACACACTTGGCCCCAAACCTGTGCAGGTACCTCATGGAGTGAAGACCCACATTACCAAAGCCCTGTGAAAAGTCACGGCAAGAAGGTTATCATTAAGTTGTATAAATAGTAAACATACTGTATATATAAATTATACAAATTTTCTTCAACCATAAAGTATAGCTCAGCTCCAAGTAACTATAGCCTCTGGTGCCACCTTGTGGCCTGCTAAGGTTATAACACCACCATCATCATCTGCTGTAATATGAGCTAAAAGGAGACGTCAGACAAGTTGGGTATGTTTGATTATGTTGGCTAGAAATGGAGACAGGATAGATACAATAAAAACACAGGATGTTTCGGGGTCAGTGAACTGGCTGTAATGTAAAATGTGTCATCATTAAAAGTACATCAGTGCTGGAGCCAGCTGATTAAATCAGATAGGATGGTGGGTAGGTGATATGGATATTCATATACTGTATATAAATGCCCTCATTTTTATTAACATTTCTACACAGCATCACAGGAAAACAGAGAGTCTAAGGACTGACTTCATGGTTGATTCAAAAAATATATATATATAAAACTAAATAAATCAAGTCGGTAGGAGCAAGAACAAGATCTGCTATGTCCTCTCTTACGAATATATCGCTTAGCAAATCTAATCTCAGCACAACGTAATCCACACATACACACACGCACACAGAGAGGGATAAGCTGAACTTTCGTCATGATTCATCTGTTGTTGCCGCCTCTTCACCTCCTCGGTCCCCCCCCACCCCCATCATCACTCGAATACCCTCTCCACAAACCTAATTGTTTTATAACTGCTGACAATCTGTATAAAACAAAGAAATAATAATTCCATGTGCAAACAAGTATAAGCACAGCCTCTTTTAAGTGTGAGAAGGTTACACAGGGTGCATCCCTCCTGACAGACACACACCATACAGAGACGTCAATCAAGTGTGTCAGATTATAGTTTTTGTCATGGAAAAGTGGTAAATAAAGTATGCGAGGAAAGCCGAGGAGGCCGATGTCGAGAGGTTGCCATTTGTCAGAGTGTCTTTGTGTCCATCACAAGCGAGGTGAGGCCATGTGACGAGTGGAAGTGAAACTGCTGCTTCTCTTCTTAAATACGTACTGTTTAAAATGGTACACTGAGAGAAAGAAAGCCCTTCCCATGGTTCTTTGTAACTCACCTTTGTTTCTTTCTAACGCTTTCTAAGATTTTTCCATTTTGTCGCGTTATGCGAAATAAATGTTCGTGATCTGAGCATTCCACTGATTACATTTATTCCTTCACACAAAGACCCGAAAAATATCAATATAAAAATATAATTTGTTATGCTCGACAAGCAGGAATAATTGAGCCAGAGCAGTCTTACTTCCTTTGAATCATTTCCCATTAACAAAGAAGGGAAACTCCTTCAGTTCCCTGCCGCTGCTTGGTGTGAGGAGATCAGGGCCAGAGTAGAACAGATGGCACAGCTCTGATTGAGACGCAGCTCTAAAGCCCCCTCATTGTGCTTTCAAATGAAATCTTATCCCCTGCAGTATTGGCGGTACATCTCCTCTTGAGCTAAATGTTTCCACTGTCATCAAACCACACATGAAGGCGTTAGTTTGTGTACCTGGATGACGAAGGTCTTGTCCTGGACGCCAGGGGTCAGACCAACCATGCTCATGTAGGAAGCCTCATTCATGAAGTTCTCGATACCATGGAAAACTCCACGGCCAGTGGCTGAGATACGTCCGTGGATTCCTCCCTGGCTGATTGGTTTTCCTGTCACACATGCGTGAGCGTTGATGTCCTGTAAACACGGGCGAGGAAGGTCAGAAGACAAACATCATAGACTAGAAAATTATGTAAACAGCACGAGTATAGTTACCATGTTCTTAAAGACTCATTTTGTGTGTTCCAGTGAGCCAAAGCAAGTTTTTAATGCTTCCACTCATTCTAAATTTAATATGAATTCTTGAATCTAGTCAGATTTTTTAAAAAAGCATGTGGTGGCCACGTTGGCATGCATATACTAAGAGGTTGAGCAGTGCCAGTTCCAGACTATGGTTGAAAGAACATCAGCGCACCCCACTCGTTACCCATAATCCTCTGCACTCAGATAACCAGAGCAGGAGTGTGTCACACACTCTTAAGTCCTGCCAGGGGTATCTGGAACAGAAGTCACTGTGACTGTATACGGTGAAAGTAGATTTAAGAACTAGAGTGGAAAGGGGAATCAAGTGTCAATGAGAAAGGAATGGGACTTAATATTTTAATAACATGGATATGCAAGAGTGCTTGATGTATATTAATTATAGATCATGAAACCCTATATCGGATTGTGGGTTCATAAAATTAAAACAATACATTTAGTAGCCATTGAGGAACCTGTTTAAAAGATAGATTCCAGCAAAACCCCTATTCTTGGTCGACTCACTGGTTACCAAAAAAGGCAAATAAAATGAATGAGCGCAGGAAAAAATTAGCACTATTTTTATGAAGAGGACCAATGATACATCGGATTCTACATAAGGGAGGGACCAACTTGAGCTGTGCATAAAGGCAACCTCTGAAAGGCTTCCGCTAACAGACACTGTTGTTGCAGGGTTGGGTAACAACCATTAATAATAAGTATCATCCATCATTGATGACATGTCAGAAGAATGAAGAGTTGTGGCCAGAAAGCCATTCTGTGACTTTTGTTTACCCTCGTTCAGAGTAGGACAGAGAGAGTTCTTCAATTCATGTTATATTAACTGGATTTTCTGCTATGACTGTTCATGTGTGGCCTCCACTTTCTCCTATAATTAAAATATCTATAACTGAACCTACATGCTTTCATATTTCATTGGTAGTCCCCATCTTTTCATTTTGTAAACTGGATCACTTTCCTTCCATATGAAGATAGGGGCCAAACTTATAACTAGTCTGTTGCTCGTTCAACACATCAGAATGGAATTAGCCTACAAAGTTACCAGTCTGATGGTTTGCGTGAGTTTGGCCTGGAGTTAAATTCCTGCCCAGAATTATTGTTTCAGTCCAGCCCTGGTAGTGTCATTTGGATTCTCATAACACTGCAGTTGGCTTTATCATGTTCGAGTTTTTGAGAATTATAACATGTGGCAGTTGGATGAAACTTTTAACAGCTGCTATAAGCATATGAACATTCTGATAATACACACACACACGTGGGTAAATATTTCCTATCTCTTATCAAATAACACCAGTTTGACAGGTTTGGATAGCATAAGGATTAACCGATAACACACAGAGAAACACACAGGCCTCTGCCTGCTAAGCTGACTTCAAGAGAGCAGGAATGTCTCCCTAATGGGAAGGGAGAGGCAGGAAACCACTGTTCATGGTTTACATGTGAGTCACTCCTTGTTTTTCCATTTGGCCCATTTTCCGATTCGTACCAAAAGAACCAGCCGAAGCACACATTTCTATTTGTATGTCTGAGAACTCACAGTGTGTGCAATGGTGTTCGCGTATGTGTCGGCAATCCAGGACATTTCCCTCTCTCCTGTGCTCATGTCCGGGGCAGGGACATCGATGCCAGGTCCTGGTGAACAGAGATTGTGTAGGAGAGGAAAAGAGGGTACAAGAAGGGAGAGCATTGTAAAGTGTGCCAGCGACTATGTACCTCTGCAGATCCTAACAAATTTGAATAAACGTTGTCCTTGACAGCACAGTATTGGATGACAGAAACATGAAGCACAAGACATTGTGTCATACTGTATATACATGTGCCCTCGGGCTGGCATTCAGGAACAAGGTTCAAAAACAGAAGCAGGCATGCAGAGAGGTGGGGGAGGGGAGTACTGAGAGTAAGAAAAGGATGAGCCAATCTCTCAATAGGGGCAGTTTGACCATGTTACACTCACAGTGACACAATAGAGTAGAGAATGTGAAGTGGGTACTGCTGCACATCCAGGGTGTATGTATGAATTCACCAGTGAAGGGCCTTGTATAAAACCTCACCAAATGAAACAACTGTTTGTTTACAAGCATATAAAATATCAATATATACAAATAACAGACTGTTATATTACTCAGTGCTGTGTTTGCACAGCACACTTTATAAACACTAACTTGCATCCAGGCAGGGGTGAAGAATGTGCCCGTATGGGGGCTGTTAACCTGCTGATCTGTTTGTGTACTTAACTTAAAACTTTAACTACATTTTCCACCACGGCATACAGAATATACGCGTTTTCACTTCAGATTCTTCACCTCTTAACATCATTTTCACTGTGAAACTCGATCTCAATCCCTTTTCTTTCTTGTGACACCACTATTGTTGCTCTCGTCAGTTGACACGGGCACACCCTGAGCTACCCCAACCTGAATAAACAGCACTAGATGACAATAAATGTTTGCTTCTCTCAGGTAATATTCATCACTTCACCTCTTTGAATAAACAGTGACAAGGACACCTGACATTCATCTTTCAAAGCAAACAAATAAAAAGCAGTATGATAAATTATCACTCACAGAATAAATTATAAAACAATTTCTAACTTTTTGAGTACCAAGTTTTAGGATTATTGATTAAAGAATCTCACCAATGAATCCCTTCTTGGCCAGCTCAATGGTGAATCTCCTTGTAATCTTCTCCAGCTCATTATCCTACAAATGGACACACAGACAGTATAGGTCAATAAAAACACAGTGGCAGTTCCATATAAAGTAATATGGCCATCAGATATTTAGAAAGAAGCTCCAGCTATGTTGATAAGAACAGCCAATGAACTTTAAATCTGTTCATCTCAAAGTAGCAATCAATAGATGGACTAAATTCCCTATGATCAATCAAATAAAAGGCTGGGAATCCTCAATGAAAGAATGTGAACTTTGCACTTTTTATCTTCATTTACTGGCACTGCAGTTCTTCCAGGTTTTAAATTTAACTTGATCTCTCTCCATTCAATAGAGGAGAAATACAACATGAAGGGGTGAGACTCTGCAGCCCTGGCTTGTGCATTCTTGTTTGGTTGAATCATCCTCTGGGGTTTGTTTGGATGTGAGAGACACACAGTGAAACTGATCTTCCTCATATGACTGCCAGCCTCAAGATCTCCTCTTGGACTGTCTCGCTTTAAGCATAACAGCACACACACAAAACATTGCTGTAAATCTCCACATGTGCGTGTTAAGCGTAGGCGAGGAGGGATTGATATTAGAAGCCTTACAGAGTAATTCTTGGGGTTGATCTTTACTCCAGCTTTGGCTCCCCCAAACGGCACATCTGGAGGAAAAAAACAGGAACATAATGTAGATATGTTTTTGCCAACACACAAGACGATAACATACGCAGGCAGAGCTGCATTTTTAATGTGTAGTTAGAAGACGACAAAGCAAAACTAAAGATTGATTCCTATTCTCTGCTAGCATTACATGACCGATAACCTAACTTGCTGTCAAATGGTCCTGATTGCTTTTGAGCATTAAACGTAAAAGAGATGAAAGCGCAAAAAGAAATTGTAGAGATCAGGGGATAAGAGCTAAGAGGCTTTGTGGAAAGCTTAGACATCAATACCTACCGACAACGGCACACTTGTAGGTCATCAGAGAGGCCAGGGCTTTCACCTCATCCACAGACACCTCTGTACTGTAACGGATACCTGAGGAAACACACAAAGATACAGAGGGAAGTTTAAAACATGATAACCTTACAAAAAAAAAACTGGAAAAAAGGAAAATGCACAAAAAAGGGCTTTATGTGTGATCATATTCAAGTCATTCAAATGGAGTTTTGGTATTTTTACAGAACAGTATTTAAAATAAATGGCCTACACAAACACCATTACATGTGTATCTCAACAACAGAATAATACTATCAAAGACTGGACCAATGATTGCTCACAGTATGTTCTATGCAATTGCACAAGAGTACATAAACCGGTCAGAGATCACTGATTGTGTCTGACAGCCACAGTAACGGAGGTGGGCGGGTGGAGACCGAGTGAGCCAATCCCAGTCCCCCATTCTGACCCCAGCCCGCAAGCTGCAGTGATTTCTTCCTGCTGTCTTGATTTTACTGCCGTTGCAAGTGTAACATGTGTGGATCTACCCCCAGCGCAGCGTAAAAACGCGATCAAATAGCCAGCTGCCAGCCAGGCCATACCAGAACAGTTTGTGTGTCTGTGTGTGTGAGAGACTGACGGTGATACCAAATATAGTGTATCCAGAGTTAGCTTAGGCGGAGGAATCCAAGGGCAAACGCCACAAAGAGGGGACTGTAGAATCTCAATGGAGAAGAAAGCCCTGTGTGTCATTGCATGTGTTCCAACCACAAGCAAAAACACAGGAAATGCAAAATCCCACTTACTGGCATCATTTATGTGTGTGTTAACACAGTCAGAGCCTCTCATCTCGAGTCTGTTATTACTGAGATTTTGGAATAGACGAGGAAAAGATCAGACATCCTGAAAACAAAGCTTCATCTTGTAGAGTGCTGTTGTGGTTTCCCCTTCATCTTCCTCACCATTCATCCACAGATCAGCTGAGTTTCCTCAGGCTGACCGTGGAGGACAATCTCGGGCACAGTGATCAAATTAAAAGGGGGAAAAGAATAAGCCTAGCTGCCAGCCCATCCCCCACCCAACCAACCATCTAACCATGTATCCACCCAACCAACAGCCGATCCCAGCAACAAGAAATCAAAACATGTCTGTAAACACATTCCTCTGAATTGGAAGGGCAGACTTTTCTCATATAAACTGAGGCCACGCTGAAATTCAGAGTTTCCACTGGAGTCAGATGAGCTGGATTTTTTTTCACTAGACCTCACAAAATGGAGCTTTGTGAGTCAGAGCCTCTTGGCTGCATTGCTACACTCCTTTTAAAGCAATGGCTTAGATTAAGGTGTGTTTGGTAGATTGTACCTTAATAGTAATTGCTTCTTAAATACCCATTTAATCTTGTTCATTTTTCCTCAGCAAGCACATAGCGATCCTTGTGTGTATATGTGTATATAAGCGAGTTTGCCTTTATTCAAAGGTCTTTAACTTCTATAACATACCTATGCAGCTTTCACAAACTGCTGAACTTGTGTTTTCCATGTGACATGAATTTATGCCAAGAATCTATTCCACTTCTGCACAGAAAGGAGAAGGATGTTGACTAAACACATCTTGAGTGGCGTGTACTGTGGAGCAACTTGTAACAAAACTCTCCTCTTGAAGTGTGTAAACCATAAGAGATTATTTTATGCTGAATGGGCAGCTTGGACAACAATGGCTTACTGTTAAAAAGGGACAGGATGGGCTGAACAAGCTGAGGATGGCAGCTTAGGATACTAACCTCATGAGAAGCAAACAAGTAACACAAATACACGTTAACAGTGACGTTGCTTTCAACGACTGTTGGTGAGTAATGGAAGGAAATTGGATACTGAATTAACGATGCTCATGTTTAACTGGTAAGTAAATAGATGGTAATGCTAAGGCTGGCTATGCGGCACAAGCAACAATCACCTACTGTATAGCCCCAGACGCTCACTCAGTAGAAAGCAGCTGTTGCTCTATGTGGCCCTCAATGTGCACACACAGAAACAGCCTTTGCACTTTTGATCTGACCACAACTGAGGGTCTGTGCACCATATCAATGATGTTTACTGAACCACTTGAATCAATGAGCTCTGCAGTTTTTTTTTAATATGTAGCGCAAGTTAAGATAAGAGAGAAGTTGTGGTTTCACAGTGATGCATGTTTTGTTGTGTAAAAAGACAGTAACTCCAGCAAATTGCAAAATGATTTCCAATTTACTTTATAAGTTTGAATTCAAAGTTGCCACACATTCAGTGATTTGTGTGGTCAGCCATTGGAACAACTGGTTAGCTGTTCCTGTGATCTAAATTAAGCGACGCGAGACCGGAAGTAACGCGTTCTAGTAACGCTAACGCTAAATATGATTTTTAATGCCGAGCAGGGTTTTGATTTGGATAGAGCTTCGGCTTGTGGTGATACTCTGCAGTTCTCTTGCTCTCATGAAAGGTATCGTGAAGGTTTTGCTTGGTATAACAGATTTGATTGGAGTCAGATTTTTCCCTGCATTTCACACTGCTAACTGGCTGTTTAGTGTGGTGCTGCAAATTCATCAATGGGTGCACTGATGCATTAGTGATAAGTGGTTTGCTGATGTGTAATGGATACTTTCAGGGTCACGTAGATCAGGACATTCTGACTCGGCCTGTAAGACTGCGTCCTTTAAAACAATATATCGCTGTGCACGGCCCATTCAGGAAAGTGCACGTCTTCAGTCTAAATCTGCCTCCCCCCAGAATAGGCCTTTCACTCGCCACGTTACACGGCTGCAGTAGAGGGTTTGGTGGTGTTAATAACAGGCCAATGTCAGCTCCGTACCATTCAAACGTGCCCTTTGACTGCGCTGACTGAAAGGCATGCCTCTTTTCCACCGAGATAGCCTCCTCTCCACAGCCCCCTCCCCGCCTGTCACACCACTGACAAATAGGAGTTCCCGGAAACACGACCACCCCCATCCCCAAGGCTGACACACCTCCTGTCTTCCTATACAACATAGCTCCACTCCCAATTTACCCAGAGTGCACTTAAGCAGAAAACCCATAATGCTCCGGCTCTGAACCTTGAACTCTGGCCATGGAGCATAGGTCAGTGAGCATAAAGGATATTATAACATATTCTGCTTGAGCCTGACAGAAAGTATTGACAGCTCCTGCATAAAGTAGATGAGTATTTGTCTATATAATGGGGAGGATCCTAATCAGTGTAGTAGCTCTGCTTTTGGGATTTTTTTCAGCCTTCTTTGATTCCAAGGACATGTGCAATGGCTCCAACCATGTGTTCTGTGCAGCAAATGTGGGGATGCTAAATCTGGAAGTGCTCAAGGACATAACAACTGGGTTCTGCCCTTTCCATCACACCATAAATTAGATTAGAATATGCATAGACGACGTTGGTGATGACAGTAAACAGATTTGCATAGGGTCGTCCAATCCAAATCTGGAGATCAGACCAATGGATAATGAGAAAATTATGTCAAAAAGATGCATTAGTAAGTGCATTCTTAAGATTGATGGATTTAGAAGGCGATATTAAACAGGGTAATGCTAGCTTGCTGGTGGCCCCTTAGGCTAGCAAAAAACAGCCACAGGTGAGCAGGAAGGTCACTGCAAACTACCCGGAAAGTCTCAGTTTAAGCAGCCGGAGTTTATACTCGGATGTGAGGTCGGCTAGCTCCGGATAAAACCAGTGGCTGAATGTGTGTGTGTGTGTGTGTGTGTGTGTGTGTGTTGCGGTGAGCTCAAGCTGCAGCAGTTGACTTCCTTGTGTTTTGTGCCTTTAAGGGGCTAACGTTGCTGCTAACTCATGCTAAGTAGCTGGCTGAGGCTAACTAGCAGAGGGGCCAGTGTGGGGTAGGGGGTCTGCCGCAGGTCTTACCTCCTTTGCAGGGAGTCCTGTGCTGGCTGTGCTGGGCGCGGTACGCCTCGATCACCTCCCACTCTCCGTTATCCCTCCTGATGGGGAAATTCACGCTCAGGACGTGATTGCAGGGCTTGATGATGCGCAGGATGCCCCGCACACGGTGCCTCTTCTGCTCGGGGGTTTCCCTGGTCTTTATGTCCTCCACCAGCTTGTCCTCCACGATGGAGGCTCCGCGGTCAAAGAAGCCCTCGACCATGCGGAAGAAGTTGGGGTCGTCGGGCTTTTCGGCCGCGTCTGCATAGTGGCGGACCCTCATCAGGGACGCGGACGCCGGGAGAGCGGAGTCCACGCACCCCGAGGCCAGGGCGCTCCCCGCCGAGCGGGTCAGCAGCTCCCCGAAATACCGATACATGACCGGAGGTAGCTAACCGTGAAGAACTGGAGAAAACAGGGCAGCAAAGCAACCAGGACAATGAGGGTGACGACAGGAGAGAGGGGGGGGCAGAAAGAGCGACTCCTCACCGGGTCCTGTCTTCTGGCAGAGTGCGAGCGACCCGCTGCGCGTGTTTGCTTTAAAACGGTGCACGAGCCCCGGCGTGGCAGAGCGAGAGGAGGTCCGAGGCGTGCGCGTGCCCGTGCGAGGCAAGTCAATGTAGCTGACAGCGCGCGTTCCCGAGGTGTCGCCAGTGATTCTAGCATCTGGTTTATTGACCGCGCGTGCACGTCAGTTTATTAGCGAGTAAGCATATCCAAAGCACATTTAATTCCAGGAGCATTCGGTTACAAATAATGAAGTATAAATGAATTAGAATAAAAACAATTTAAAGAAGTGGAAATAAAGATAAAAAAGTATGAGATAAAATAATAGGAGGATCGGCTTAAAAAACATTAACATCCGAATTAAATGGAATAAAAACAATTAAAAGAAGTTTTTATAAAAGACAAAAATCAAATTCAATCAACCATTGTGGCTTTAGGATTTATTCTAAGTCAGAGGCCACAATTTACACAGAGGGGCCAGTTATATGTCCAGGATTGTCAGTAAGTGGCACGTCAGGAGCAAATCAGATTTCACCCACCCCTGTGCTGAGGAAATTCTGACTATCCTCACATATTACATCTGCACAATACCATTATAAGCATAGTGCCTGTCTAATTGCACACATACTCCGTTCTCTTTTCAAGCAATACTCAAGGTCTGGTTATAGATAACCAGATACTAGATGTAAATTGTAGTGTCTTTGCTCATGGACTTTCATATCTAACTCAGATGCCCCAGACAGAGTGTCACCAAACTCCAACTCTTTTGCCTATTTCATGTAAGGTAAGACGTAAGGACACAACGTAGCTTAAATGCATACTTTATGCTTAACTATCCAATAGGACGCAAACACCTTCATGTAACATAGAGAGTGACAGCAATTATAGCCTTTCCATTATTTGATGTTGGAAAGGGTGATGCAAAGTGAGGGAGAAAAATTGGGATGCCGTGTGAGACATCTTCAGACTTGGGGGGTGATAACTGCTGATGTTACACTGTTTCCATTTGTATGTTGTTCAAGCTTCGGGTCTCCTTGATACATCAAGTCTACATTAAACTCTTCTGCATAAGACATTAGCTGCTGCCTGAGTTTTCCTTTGGATTAATACATTCTAATACACAAGTGCAGTAAACAGATCGTACCTTCACGAAGGTAATTATTTAACTGCATTTGCAAACTGCCCTATACGAGTTTTCCTATGGATGTGTCCACACCATTGAAACAACAGACCCTCCTATTTGTATAATAAGACAGTTCAATTGCCATATTCAACCGTTTTAGAACTATGTGCAAACAGACATGGGTTATATTGAATTTAACAGGGTTGTTTGATCTAGCTGCTTTCCCCTGTGTGCCATTATAGATTATTACAGGGAATTGAGCAGGTAGAAAGGTAGTGCACCAGCCTGGTCATTCATTAGCCTTTGTATGGTAGAGTTTTGTACTTTGTGGCTTGATGGAAGGTCCTGCTGTTATCAGCACTTCCCTGATCAGTTTAGTGAGTGATACATCCGTAGAGAGAGAGAGAGAGAGAGAGAGAGAGAGAGAGAGAGAGAGAGAGAGATGATGAAAAGGGCCGCAGTGTATGCGTGATCAGCCACCCTCAAGAGCAACTATGATAAATGGTTGTAGTTGATCTGGCTGCGTTGATAGTCTGCAGATACCACATTTCCTATTTAGTGTGTCAGCATGATAACATTTGCTAGTAAGAAACAATTTAAAGCTGAGGCTGATTGGAAGGTCATACGCTTTGCAGGTATTTGGTCCAAAGTACTGGATTAAATGAGACATTATTTAAAACTAATATCCGTTAGTATCTGTGCAAAATGTCGTTCTGATCCATCGGCCAGACTGTAATGTATTTTACTGAATAAAGTAAAAAGTTCGATCAAGTGATATTAGGTGAAAAGTCAGACAATCACCAAAGTCAGGGATACACAACCCTGGAACCATGAATGTCTGCACAAAGTGTTCAAATGTTTCAGTCTGGATCACAGTGGTGGACTGACTGACAGACCGACACATTTCAATCCCTACACCGACCCACTAGCAAACTTTAAGCAGGTATTGAAACCAAGTCCTTTAGCAGCAAAGTGTTCTCTGCGCTGTTTAGTGCAAACAACTTATTTGCATGTATTGTCCAAATGTAGTGTGACGTGGGGCATCACTATGCACACATACAAATGCTCTGTGTGTTTGCAAATATGTGTGACCAAGTAGGAGAGCGTAATTCAGGGCAGCAGATCACACATGGTGAGCATGTGAATGAATGGGGTGTTGCTGGAGAGCATTTAGGAGACAGCTGGAACAAGGCAGACGTGCGTGTGTGTGTGTGTGTGTTCGTGTGTGTGAAAGAGAGAGTGTGGCGACAGCACTACCAGCTTGCTCGAGATAATTTTCATAAGAGGCCTGTTGATGTAGCGTAGGGGCAATGTATCATGGGTACAACCTACTGATCAGCCAATCAGCAGAGCTTTTTTTTATACTTTGCTCCCGTTGCATGCAATCCAATGTTTTCCACAAGAGCCAAGACAGTGTAACATCAATAATTAAATGCTGTTAATATCTGCTGCTATGTACTTGCCAAAGTGTGGGTCTGCAAAAATACTCTCAACAAAAACTGCCAATTTCTGTTCTGGTTACACGTTCGTGTCTGTGCATCTGCTCCCACACTCTGAGCACAGCTGAGGTACCTAAGCACGAAATCGCTCTTATGTAAAAGGTACATGGAACCATATATATATACTATACTTCACACATATAGTTTATGAAATCATTATCATCCACATGGCACAGAGAGAGGGGATAGCAGTGCTGAGCTCAGCTGATCAAAGGCCCTGACCCGGGCTTACACCCGTGGACTCTGCACAGGAGATAAGATTAGATCCAGGTACAAATACACATTTATACTTTGCTTAAACAGTGCTACAAACACATGATTGCACAATGTGAAAAGTCACTTAAGGCTCATTTAGTAGTGATTTTTTTAGAAACACATGAATATTATTAGAGTACATCCAGGTCTGGTGCAGGTTAACATGGTTGTATTGTAAAGCTGCGTGTCTCTGAACACCCTGTATTGTCTCTCTGATGTCAGGAAAGAACAATCAATAGAAACCATGTTACCCATTACAATGGGAACAGAGTCAAGGCAAAGTCTCACTGGTAGTAATGCAATAACAGGGGAGAGCTTATCACTTTGTTGTTGAAGCTGCTTTCAGGCAACCTACTCAAGGTCCTTGAGCATCACTGACTTAAAAAAGCTGATATCCACTATGAAAGCAAATTATTCTACAACAGAGCGAGAGAAAGAGAGAAGAGATATAATATCTGCATACTAGTGTGCCTGTTTGTTCTGTCCTTTTTGGGAGATAACAAGCGGCGCTAAAGATAATCGGAAGCTTTCTATACAACTGAGGCCTGTGTCACTCCTCCTCCTGAGCATACCAGCCATAAAGGGAAGAAGGTGGACACCACACAATCAGAGGCTTCAGCACAAAAAACTGCATGCAACAGAAATTTGCATCAGACTGTCTGTACACTGAACTTTGCAAGTTGCCACACAATTTAGTTTGCATTAAAAAAAAACTATCATAAAAATTTTGTTTAGTCAATGCAGTTTTTGAATTGCAGTGCTTGGCTGTGTTCAGCCACATAAATGAATAAAAAGGAGATGAGCTGAGTTTTCCAGATTAACAGAAAGTGTTTTTGTGGAAAAACTTCTGGAAGACTAATATCAATAAAAAGTGTTATTAACAACTTGGTTTTCTAATGATTCTTAATTCCCTTTTCTTACCTATACTATGCTACCATACCTCAATTTTAACTTCTCAAAACCGGCCTTATGACAACCCCTAGAAGATCAGCGGATCGATTCCAGTCTGCCCCATTCAACATGCCAAAGCGCCCTTGAACCCCAAAGCATCCTTGAACCCCAAATTGTCCCTTATCATAGAAAAAGTGCTCCACATGGATGCACTGTTGTGTGTGTGAATGGCAAAAACTGTACTGTAAAGCGCTTTGAGCGGTACACACCATTAACCCTTCTCTCCTGCTCCTTTATGTTCCTGAGCAGCTGTGGCTTAGGAGGTACAGAGGGTCGTACACTAACTTAAGGGTTGATGGTGCACCTCCAGGCTGCATTCCACAAGTGTCCTTGAACAAGATACTGAATCTAAAATAGCCCCTGAAAGCTTTTCTGACATTGTGATAGAAAAAGCTGGGTCTAGAAGCATTCTGTGGATGTGTGTATGAATGGTTGGCTGCGACATGTACTCTAAATAGATATAGTCCATTTAACATTATTTCATATTTATGTGTAAAATGTTCTTACTTATCTTATTTTATTCTATTTTATTTATTGTCGCGGGCTATAAATACACATGTTTTGTCTATAGTCGTACAGAAATCCTACACTGAGTTCTTGAGCTGGTTCTTATGAATGCGTCAGCTCGCACAAGGACGCAACCTGTTTTCTCTTGTCATGTCAAACATCAGTTAAAGGACTTCAAACTCTGCACCACAGGTCAATCTCCATCGGCTCGGTTTTTTTCCACCCACTCTCTATCCAGATACAATCTCGTTTTAATAAAACAACGGCTGCATTAATAATTAAATTACTAAACATAGAGCAATTCATTGGCCTTTGACTCATTTTATTGCCCCCCAGTATTTACCTGCACGTGTATCTTTAATTACATCATTTAAACATTCCCAACCCCTCAGTGTTTTGCTCTCTTTAACTCTGCCACACACACTTTTTTCATTTATCATGTTTGGATTTAAATGGGTGAGCGAGCGCTGTCATGCCATTGGCTCACAGCCTGACAACACCCACCCAACCGTAGGGGTGTGACTGGGGGAGGAGTGGAGTGAACAGCAGAGAGAACATGGAGGGGAGGTGACTACAGCACGGGCCTGATGAGTCAGGTCACATGTTGTTTTCACTGAAAATGATTTGAGGAACACACTGTTGTTCCGCGCGTGTGTGTGTGTGTGTGTGTGTGTGTGTGTGTGTGTGTGTGTGTGTGTGTGTGTGTGTGAATGTTTTTTGGGAGCTGGTTGTTAGAATGAAATTGAGAGAAGAGAAAAAACACCCCCCTGTGACCTCCTCCCAGTCCGCCTCATACTGGGTCATACTGGAGCATTCAGGCTTCTGAGACAACTCCCGGACACAGATTCCTTCAACAACACAACTACACCAAGGTCACCTTGAAAACCGTTTGCATGGTCTAACCCCCCCTAAAAAAGAGGTTTCAAATAGAAGTTTAGAAAAATAATGCAACAGGATGAATTTCTTTTCTTAAAGCCAAGTTAATGAAGAGGATTTCTTTGAACATTTTGAACAAGTGGTTTACTTTCCCTTTCGGCCATAACTCTCAACAAGCGTCTTTTATTCCCTTTCAACAGAGCAGCGAGTTCACATTATTATATTTATTATGATCAGTAGAAATTCAAGGTCAAAGAATAAACAAGGCAATTCAAATATGAAATTAACCCCTAAAACTAAGTCAGACCGTACCGGGTCAATTTTAAATCTAAAGAGACTTAACTCTTGCTTTCTAGAAATTTCTAGAAACAAATGTACATCTGTCAATCTGTATGATTTATTTAATCATTATCATCTAGAACCACATTCAATTATTATCTAACACTTATTGCAGCTGACACGAGAGGAAGGTCATACCCTAGACAGGTTCTATCGTCTAGTGTTACACATTTAATTACCTGGATTGAAATGTTATAATTAGGATCATGTCTCAGATCAGGTCACACTATTGCAAAAATAAACACATGCCGTAAACTTTACTTTATGCAGATTTTAATGCAGATTTTTGTCAGAAATTGGTTGGATTATATTGATTTAGAGGTTAGGGCTGTCAGTATTCACCTGTCAGTTTGATTTCAGGTTTTTTGTTAAAGTTTCTGATTAGATTACAAACCAGAATTGTGCCATTTTTAAATGATTTGATGTATTATGCATTTGCACTTTTAACTGCATTTACAATGTTTTTTCCCTATGAATAAAAAGTGGTTAAAATAGTAATCCCAATTAAATTAAATCCACAGAGATCTGAATCCTGGGCTGGTTTAGACTTTTTAATTAGCTTTTGTGGGGCACATTTTCATCTGTATTTGTTTTCAAGTCCTGCAGTGACATGTTCTTTGACATATGAGATAAACCATTTGTTGTCTGATTGTTCAGAAACCCACATGTCAAGGCCTGTCTATGGAACAAGAGCAAAGGACCCTGGTGAACATCAACAAAAATCAAAATACTAGATTGTTGTTTACTGGAGTTTCTCTTCTTTAGAATTGTTTTTTCTCTGAACACCTTGGAAGTGAGTGGAGATCTAATCAGTTATTTGCCTCTAAGCCAAACTGACTGGAGGAACATGGCCGCTATATTTCACTGACAACAGTTGAACACTAGATGGAGCAAGACCTTTTCCCTGCATGCTGAAGTCTGACTGCATCAATGTGAAGGTGACAATATGAATCCACTCGGGTTCACATCCTTTCATTCAAACTGAGGTTCCTACTGAGTGACACCCAAATAAAAATCCTTACACAAAAACGATCATTAATGCACATTTATGTGAGATAGCAGAATTGACTGCATTATTAAATGTAAATATAGAACTTATGTTTCTATTAATGTAGTTACATTATTAAAGGCATTATTAGGCACAATTTACCTTTGTTTAACTCAAGTTGTGTTGTTATGTCAGTAAATACACAAGCTGTTATGACTTTTTTTGTCATAGATACTTATTGTTTGTAATGCATTTGTATTTTCAGATTGCTTTCAATTTAGTTTGAAAGTTCGTGTTTGTGCATGTGTATGCGGTGCTTGTGTGCTTGTGTGCTTGTATGTGTGTGTGTGTGTGTGTTCTTGTGTGTTTGTGTGCTTGTGTGTGTGTGTGTGTGTTCTTGTGTGTGTGTGTGCGTGTGTGCATTCAGAGGCCAAAAGGTAAAAAGTTCAAGCAGTTCCCACGAGAACTTTCCTCTTATGCGTCTAATCAGGAAGCTGTGGCTTTGACTTGTGTCTGCTCACATCTCATCATCAGCAGAATATATATCACCCCATATATACTCAGTGTGTGTGTGTGTGTGTGTGTGTGTGTGTACATGCATGCATGTGTCTATGTGTGTGTCTACTGCTCAATGTGTCTGGGTCTCACAGTCAGATGTCACGCACCGTGTCAGGTGGCCCAGGAGGAAACCTCAGAGGAAGTAGGGTCAGGCCCAGGGCGGTCAGTAAAAAGTCAAACTGCCTGTTTCAGCTCCACTTTAATCACAGTCTGCACCTTTAACTTTCACTTTCTCTTTGCGGAAGACAGATGTCGTGCGAATGCAACTCTTATGCAAAACAGTTTGAGTAGTAAAAAGTCCAAAAAAAAGTCGCTCACTGCAATACCAAAACTACAAACCACTAAGAATAAGTCGTTTTCTCAGGTTCTGTTGAAGCGTCTGGTGGAAACCAAATACTCAGCTTGTTCAAATATTTCCGGCGATGTGCAAATCAAAAATTGCAAAGTGAGAAATATCAGAAGACAGCAGCTCAGTTCGAGGGAGAAACTCTTATATTTGATCAAAGCTAGCTCGATGGAGATCATTTGACGGAAGGAAGTATACGAGCCGATTGTTGTTCTTCTACAGGTCGACTGTTAATACATTTTCAGCTGTGATATCTGTTGATAGTCTGGTCCAAAGAGAGCTGCAGGGACGGCTCCTCCACTCCACTGTAAGACACAAGAGAAATCACAGTTCACATCTTACCCCTGACCCTAACCAGGACCTCAGGAATGAAGTTTTGCCTCATAAGGGCCTTGTTCCCAATTAGGGCCCCAGTCCTGACAAGATAAGTATTTCCTCTGGACTGGGTCCCAGAGAGGACACAAAAACTAGATTACACACTTACCTGAGGATGTAGGTAACACAGATGATGCAGAGGGGCTGGTACGAGCGGGGCCTGGACTTGGAGGCTCGGACACTGGGGATGACGGCGCAGTGACTCTCCACCCAGACGTAACCCCCACCCCTCACCAGCATCCTGTACTGACCGCTGACGGACTGACTCTTAAAACACACTGCGGCAGGACAGAGGTGCAAGTCAAATAGTAGGCGTGCAACGTGTTTGTGTGTTTTTTGTTTTGGTTTGTGTGCATCAATACTCACGGTTCAGGTGATTCTTGGTCAGACAGTTTGTGTCCAGTGTGTGACAGAAATCGTAAATGGAACGACCGAGCAGCTCGACAGGACTGTAGCCTAAAAGCAGAGTCACTCTGCACAAACACAAAAGCACAAAGCAATAACAATTATGAATCTATTCCACTAAATACTCGCTTTAAAGAATTAGTCTAATGATTCAAATGCAGTTTCTTTTACTTATTCAGCAGCAGCCTTAGTTCTGAATGATTTTTTTGCTTGAATTACACTTGTGATCCTCAGAGAAGCCACAGTATGTCATGTTTACAGTTTACTGAGAAAAATTCAACCTCAAAGTTCCTTACAATAATACCTCAATACTTCATGCAACTTGTAGTCATCAGTTATTAGTAATTAAAATGTCTGTGGAATCCACTCAGCTGCAGAAAGTCTCCTACGGTTTGCATTGAAACTTGAAACTAAAATCTAAAATATATGTGCAGCACAGATGCCGAATAAAAAGTGACAAGCCTTGTGTCAAAGAATTTCTAATTAATTACATTATGTGGAAAAATGGCACCTCCTCTTTCACAAGTCATTCAGTTTTCAGAGAGCTCCTTCTATCTTTTTACATATTATAACATCAGTAATTTATGTTATATTTGAACAGGGGAAATACTAAAGACTGACCGTTTAAATAAATACTTAAATGCTTGTATATAGTGTAGATGTGTCCGTGTGACTCACCTCTGGTCACAGTGTGTGAACCTCATGTCCATGCTGTGCTGGCTGGTGAAGGTGTGTGTGCTGAGGAGTGTGTGAGACAGGGGCAGAGGTCGGCAGGTGAGCAGCAGGCAGGACCCCGCGGAGGGAGCTGAACACAGCCTCACTCGACCCTGACAGTGCAGAACCTATAAAGCCACACAGTTTTATTTAGGCAATCAGATGATAAAGACCATCAGATACGCTTTGTGATGTTCAAGAGTCCCAGGTAGAGGGACATAAAGGGAAAGTCCTTTGTGGCAGTTTCTCACCAACCTTCCACGTCGCTGATTTGAGGTTGGCGCTTCTTCCTCTTTGGGTCAGAGTGCTTTTTATCCTCAGGACGAAGGTCCTCGTGGCAGCGCACCAAAGTCCCTCTAAAAAACAGGCAATTTACAGGGCTATACAATTTAAATCTGCAAAAAATAACACTCTTGATCCCACACACACACACACACACACACACCTGACATCAGCTGTAGATTAGATCTGATTTCTTCACGGTCAGAGGGGTGGATAAAGTCGAAAATATTGTGTCCCATCAACTCGGTCTGTCAGAAAACATAACGTACACGTTAATCTTAAAATCCAGATTCCTAAATGTAAACCAGAGCAAGATTCACATAGACATTTAAATTGTATTACAGGCGCACATGTGTGTGTGTGTGTGTGTGTGTGTGTGTGTGTGTGTGTGTGTGTGTGTGTGTGTGTGAGTGTGTACCTGTGTCAAGCCCATGTATTTGCTGACATTGTCTGACAGGTAGACCATGTCTCCCTCAGAGGATAAAACCATCAGAAATCCCTCCAGGATGCTCAGATGCAGATGTGTCTCCCCCAAGGCCTCGGCTTCCTCCGTCTCTTTCTCACCGTGGTCTCGTCTTCCGTCACACACTTCCTCTCCACCTTCCAACACGTCTCCATATTTTACACTCTGACTGGTCTCTGCCTCTGTCGCAGAGTTCACTGAGGGTCAGGGACAGAAGATAAAAGAAATGGAGGGATATAGTTGATTCTGCTGTGAACATTTTGTTCATTTCATGGGAAATGTTTCTGTTCTGTTCTACAGTGGGTTTGTGTTTATGGGGAACTGTGCACAAAGGATGTGGTGTGTGTGTGTGCGTGTGTAGTCCAGGTGCTATTACACATATTATACAGCTTACATCAACAACCTGATGTTATCACCTAGTGGAAAATGTCTGGTTCATCCAAAGCAGAAGTTCTGCAGAGAAGCATTGTTACTAAAGCCGATATTCAAAACATTATTTTTCGTTAGGATGTTTGTTCACTAAACTCGTATGTATAATTAAAAGAACAATGGTTTTTGGTCGGTGTTGTATGAGGGATGGTGTTAAATGTCTGTGATGACTTGTGTTACCTTTGAGCAGTGCGTGCATGCGTATGTAGCTGAGGGTGAGGCGGATGACAGAGGGCTTGTCCAGGTTGGCTCGGACCGAGGGTTGGAGAGGCAGCAGCCGAGATAAATCTCCAAACACCTCAGACTCCACTTGACGTCTCTTTCTGGCCGCCTCACGGCTGATCGCCCTGCACACAGGTATGTTTATAATACTTAACAATAATTGTAATAATAATAATACAAATGTGTGTTTAGGTTCAGGTACTGACACCGTGTGTGTGTGTGAGTGAGGTGTCATTTCATTGCTAAATCATTGTTACTGTGAATAATCTTGCTGTTAATCTCCATATTCAAATGTACAGTTTAAGTTAAAGTGGGAATTTAACTGACACGCAGTGTTATACGCCATCTCTCTATCTATAGACCTAGTGTGAATGCTTGAGGCATACATCAGTGGTGCTAGTTGGTTTACTGCCAAAGAAAATAAAAAGTGTACTGAGTTGTATTCGAACATTTTATTGCAAGCTACCTTCACAAATCTATAAACTATTGAATTATACAAAGACGCTTTGATTAAACATTTCACCTTGGTTTTCGCTAGCTCTTAACGCAGGATTGGAGTTGTTTGTTTCTCCATGTTGTTGTGATGACACTCATCTCAATTTGAAGTTGATCTGATGTAAGCCCTGGTACAAGTACCTCAAAGTAAAAATATGTGACTTTTTAGTTTGTCTGGTCATGATACACATGTGTATCGATTTTTGTGAAGATCGGTCAATGTGAACATGTTCCCTTGCATGTTGGTAAGAATGATTTATAATATATAATAATAATAATCCTTAAAATTTCAATAGGGCCTCATTTTCTGTCAGTGCCTGTCAGTCATCGGGCCCTTACAAATTAAATTAAATTAAATTAAATTGACTGTTTCCTATGTAAGGCAAACAATAGGAAACAGTAAAAAAAAAATGAAAAAAATATGAATATGTATGAATATATTAGGCTTAAGTGAGCTACAATAAATCACTGCATAGCACGTGTTATTATATGAATATAGTGAGACCGTGACACTGTTTGGGCTGATTAAGGAATTGTTATGATCCCAGTTTGAATTATGAATTCACTTTTCATTGCACAGAGCACAACTTAAAATACTAAATGTAATTGAGACATGTAATTATTTTATACAGTTATTACAAAAGATTTAATGACATTCCAAAGAGAGTATTGGCGAAATGGCAGAAGACTCGACGTATTGACTTGATGACTTATTACCACTAAAGTACTAAGTAATAATTCCGTTAAGTCAAAACTCACATTTCTGTACTTTTTCAGATTTTTTTACTGTGCATTTTTTTAGTTTCTCCGGCATATCTCCAAAACTTCAACTTTGCAGGAACTTGGATGAGTCATATTTCAGTTTGATGACAGTGACAATTTGAGAATTTCTCAACATGTAGGGAAGCACATTATGCTTCAGTACGGAAACTCCATTCAAAGGTTATCATCAGGTTTCAAAAAACATTATGCTGCTGAGAGTTTTTATTTATTTGTTAAAATATTTATGTAGTCTTGCTTTGATTCGTTTTTTCCACAACAGATGAACTAGTTGGGGAGACGAGCACCGCACTGTAGTTATCGTTAAAGTTCAAGTATATTCACACGTGTGGTTACACCATCTTTGGCCTCACCACTTAGTCACAGACCAAACCAGCACAGAAACAGGTCAATTAAACGTGCAAATTACCATATTTTCAAAAACACCGACTCGAAGATGATTAAAAAAAATATCTGTGCACATGCAGCTTTTACCTTCTCTTCTCCTTGTCGGCCGTCATCGTGTCCAACAACTGGCGCCTCTATCCAGCGTCATGGTGAACCTCGGCTCAGGAGATAAAAAAACATGGTGGCAGCAGGAGTTCACAGCACGGCGGGGAACCTCGCCACTCCAGTTTGCATCATCACAGGCAGTGTAATTAATCAGAGAGGCAATTAGTGGCGAGGCAAATGTCACGAGGCAAGTGGTCCCCCGCAGCAGAGATGACTTAATCAGACTCAGCCAGTGTCTCCTCTCCCTCCTCTGCATGTGCATCACCTACAGGCCTCCACAAGCGAGCTCACTGATAGGTCAGCTGGCCAGGAAAAGCATCATCCTCCCCCTCCACTTCCTCCTCTCCACCCCCTACCCTCTTCTTCTTCTTCTTCTCTTTCACAAACTTTCAAGCATCACACAGACGACTGAGGATGGATAAAAAGCAAAATACGACAAAAAGAGGCAGGAAGAGACG
Organism: Pleuronectes platessa; assembly: GCF_947347685.1. NCBI lineage: Eukaryota > Metazoa > Chordata > Actinopteri > Pleuronectiformes > Pleuronectidae > Pleuronectes > Pleuronectes platessa. The sequence continues at coordinate 8,654,238 of NC_070646.1, read as the reverse complement.
ACACGGAGAGGTGTGAGGGTGATGTAGACAGCTCAGTGTTTTATTGGAATCAGACCAGACAGGACTAGCCTGGCTGTTGCACTACATTTTGGCACAGAGTAAGATAGAAGTGTGACCAGGAACAGCCCTACCCCTGGGTGCACGAAGCTTCACTACACAGCGACTCTACTGCACACAGAGCAAACCCCGCTCGCCTTCAGACCACTGTACAGTACATGCGACAACAGTCCTTCTCTGTGTGTGTGTGCGTGTCTGTGTGTTTGTAAAGAAGAGAGTGAGAAGAAGAGGGAGGAGGCGAAGGAGGGAGTCTGCATGGGGTGATTTGTGTCTTGTGTTTGAAATGAGAGGTAATTCAGCTGCTGGTTCTCCACATTTCTTTTTCACCCGGCCGTAACAGACTTATAATAGTATAGTTATAGTATTTTACACAAAGGTTTCCTCCAAATACACTTTACAATAATAATAATAATAATAATAATAATATAAAAGAGAGAGAGAGAGAGAGAGAGAGAGAGAGAGAGATAAGAAAGAAAAGCCATTCTTGAAAAAAGCAAAAGTCAGAAAAGCAGGTAGTTTAGGCTGAGTGACAGCTGCTATTGGTGGGAAAGGGGAATTGGTGCTTCTGAGGAGACGTGGAAGGAAAGTGGGGGGGGGGGGGGGCTGAAAACACTGATTGTAACTATAGGAATAGAAATGCTGAGGACAAAATGTCATACATCAACGAAGAAAAACAAAATCCACGCATTCACCCACAAAAAAATGTACATTCACGAGAAATAATAACAATAAAACCGCCCACAGGCCGGCACATTCTGGCCGGCAGGAGGGGAGGTGGACTCTGAAACTAGCAGATGCATGAAACAGCTGAAAAAACTGGTCTTTTTCACTGCTTGACAGGCCACCTGTAACACTCTGCTCCACATAATTAGTTCAATAGCCTGTAACTCGTAAAGCTCGACATTCACTTTGTACACACGAGAGAGGATGAGAGCGATCGATCATACGACAAATCCGACAACAACCAAAAAAATAACATTTCGAGAACAAACAAAACCATAAAATATATAGATAGTCAGGGTATTGCACAAAGGGTATTTGGCCCTAACCGGTCCACATTAAGGACAATAATAACACAGGTGCTTGTCCATGCGCCACGACTCTCCTTTACTAGAAGACGATACCAACACGATACAGCCACTCGACACAGGCTATATACAGGCCTCTGCACCCGGCACCTACAGTCCACATTTATACAGGTGCTGGGGAGAGGAGCAGTGTCAGTGTGTAAATGTGTGTGTGTGTGTGTGTGTGTGTGTGTGTGTGTGTGTGTGTGTGTGTTTGGTTGTCTAAGCATATGCAGTGAGACTGCAGGGATGTGCGAGCGTGTAAAAACTTGGGATTGTAGTGTGTCTGTGTGACTTTGTGCTAAACGTGTGCACAGGGGAATGTGTGTGAGAGAATGTACAGGTGTGTGTGTGTGTGTGTGTGTGTAGTCATATTCATATTCATAATAAACCCAGGCAACAAGGACAACACAATGCAAGTAAAGAATATTCCAAAAGTAACAACAACCAATAGCTTAAAAATAAAGGAGTGATTGCACGTGTGTGTGTGTTTTGTAAAGGGATCTGTGGTTCTACACATGTGAGAGTGTCGGCATGTGTGCGTTTAAATGCGTGCTGGGTTTCATGTCGCTGGATCAGTGTGTGTCTGTGTGTGTGAGTGTGTGTGTGTGTGTGTTAGGTCTGCGTCTCCTCGGGGGCGCAGTAGGAGAAGTCCTTGAACTCGTCCTGGTTAATCTGTCGGATGATGGCCTCGTCCGTGGGCGTCAACACGGGGTCCTCCTTAGTGAAGTCCTGGTCGAAGTTATTCACATCTCGCTTGGTCTTCTGCAGAGCGCGCACACACACACAAAGAAAAGAATGACTTCAGAGGACGAAACTTCACTGCAATCTAGTGCTATGAGGGTAATATTATAGCGACCCCTTGTGGCCTTTCAGACTTACTGCCTTGTTTGTATGTGACGTTCGTACAGTCAGCTCAGTGTGTGGCTAGTGAATACAGATTCTACAGAAGTGGATTCCAACCCAAAATGTCGCATTAGTTTTCTTTGGGCTCATAAAATGATCAAAACTTTTTAATCATTGTATTTTTATTCATTAGTTTATTTTGGCTTTCTTCTAAGCTAAACCTTTGCATTTTCTAATCCAATACTGGATGGTTTTAACTCCTCAGTATCAGCTGCTTGTGGTTTGAAACTCTCCAGTATTATATGATACCAGTGATGAGTTTAAGGTCACATATCATGATTTAGTTTAAGGAGAATAATTTAATATCACAAGCAAAAACTTTGTCTTAATACAAATCGTTGTGGTTGTACTTTGGCTGAACAAAATACAAAGTACAAACACAAAAAAAGTATGATTTATCACTGGAGTTTGTTTTACTTTCCACAAGAGAACCTTATTTTACAGTGAAGTGCAGAGCGGAATGACCTTGCTGCAGGAAACAACAACTTTTGGATTTCTGGAGATTTTTCAACAGTCGGGTCCATTTTTTAAAGTAAATCAAAATCAGTAAGAACCAAAAACAAATGCAGGAAACACTCTTGCATGTGGGAACCAAGTTAAGAAATTAAGTCACAGCAGATGTCACTTTATCTTTAGCTTTACAGTTCTGAAGGGATGTAAGACGTCAGTGTTTGTGTGTAATAATATGTGTGTGTTTCTTACGATTCTGGGTTTGAAGGGCGGTTTGACTTTTCTCTGCTCCAGCAGCAGCCAGTCGATCTCTCTGAAGAAGGGGTGGGTCTTGATGGCCTCCTCGCAGCCCTGGCTCACCACGCAGCCCAGACGCTTGGCCGGGTTCTTGGTCATGAACTAACACACAAACACACGACACACAAGCTTGACTCTGAGATTTTCAGCTGTCTGAAAAGCAGCCCCTTTTAAAAAACAAAAAAGGACGTTTCCAGCTGATGTTTCATGCATAAAACAACGAGGACAGAAACAGAAGGATAAGGGTCGAGCAAAAAGCATTTCGGTGCTAATAATAGAGCGGAGGCATTAATGGCTCTGTGAATGCTACAAACAAAGAGGTGTAGTGGCAGAGTGATGAAGCAGGTCAGCGGAGGGCTGCTGTTATTTAACGCCCTTGAAAGCTGCGTCGCATTTGTTCCGCTGTCTGTTCACCGGCGTGAGAGCACTTTGTGATCTGCTGTGGTTTTTATGATGCCATTATTATTTTAACCTCTCTTTTTTTATTCTTCTCGGTATCACAGAGAAGTGCGCGTCTGTTTTCGTGCACTTTGAATGAGTCTGATTTGAGCAGGTGTGGAGAAAAACATGAATGACTGTGTGATAACAATGATCACAAGAATATTAATGTGATAAACACCTCCTTTCATGATGGAAAAACTTTTTCATAGAGACTTTTCGGATTAATACAAACATGTATTTCATAATGCAGCGTGGTGATATGCAGGTGAAACGCTGTTTAGGTTAAAACCTGTCTGAAAAACATACTGGTAGAAGATCCAAGTCTACATACAGCTATTGTATCATCAGCGTTTAACATCAGAACCTCAGTCACACATATCTGAATGTATCAGCGGCGAACCTTTGCCTCCTGTTTCCCTTCCAATCAGCGTGAGCGAGAGGTTGAATAAAACATTTGCTTCCCGTGGTGAAGCAAATCTGCAGCGAGGCTTCGCATGCGGTTCAACTTTGGTGAACTTTGACCTGTGATATTCGCGTGCATTGTGTGACTGTGCCATACCACATGGCACAAACTGGAGCTATATGCAAGTTAAACATCTACAAACTGGCAGTTTGCAATGGAACTCAGCCCAGTTCTGACTTTTTCTAAGCTTCTAATCATCTCATAAATGATCACTGGAAGACCTCCTCACAGCTGATTATATATTTGTGTGTTTAGTAATGAGAAGTGTCAGGATACTGTAACAAACCCCCAAACAAGTCACAAATAGAAATCAACTACATTAAACTAAATTAAACTTGTCTTCAGTTTAAAGCAGGGACGAGCCTCGCCAGTGATGGAGATGAATTGACTCTTTCAGGGATTTTAAACAGCTCTTAAAGAAAACATTAAAAGAGGTGTGTCTGAGAGATGAGCCGTACCGCTCGGAGGATGGAGACGGCCTCTTTGCTGAGCCACACAGGGTACAGGACGTCGTCGTGGAGGATCGACTCGAACAAGTCGTCTTCGTTATCGGCTTCGAACGGAGGCTGCCCGGCCATCATCTCATACATCAGCACGCCCAGGGCCCACCAGTCCACAGACGCTCCGTACTCCAGCTCCTGCAGGATCTGAATTCAACAACATGACACAGTTTAACGTGAAGGACGGATTTGAACCGGCTAACCTCCCCCTGCCTAACAGACTATAGGACTATCCTTGTCTGTTGCATTTTCACAGGATAGATTCTTCAGGTTGTGCAAAGGTTAAAACAGGGAAACAGCTAACCTGCCTCTTTAGAAATAGCTCTAAAACCCATTGATCCTAATGTTGAGTCTCTGCTGGTTGCCTAATGGCGACAGAAATAGCCAAGAACACTTTTTTAAACTCTGTTTTTTTTCTTCTTATAAGGAGACAAAGAAGACAAACAAGGCGCTTAATATTCATAGAGTTTCATAGGTGTTGTTTGGCTGATTTAAATATTTGGAGAGAGCATAGCCCTCTCTAACAGCTTTTGTCAAGTCGAATAAAAATTACTTAAAAGGTGGAGAACAGGGTTATCGCTGCTTGGAGACAAATCATTTTCAAAATAAAGCCTGCAGTACTTGACTTTCTTAATGTTGCAACCAGCCCACCACAGCACAGTTGAGACCACGATATATAAAACCAGCATCTTGAGGACAACGTCATGATCTGTGGGCTGAGTTCGGCTCACCTCGGGCGCAATGTAGTCCGGCGTGCCACAGAAGGTGGTGGTGGTCACTCCGTTCATGATGCCCTCTTTGCACATGCCGAAGTCTGCCAGCTTACAGTGTCCCTCTGCATCCAGCAGGATGTTATCCAGCTTCAGATCCCTACGAGAGACACAGACAGAGAGGGAGAGAATTAGCACCGTCTGGTTTCCACAGCAGTCGGGCTTGCTGAGATAAGTGAGCATGCGTTGCCAAAAAAAAACACATGAGAATCACCCCCTAATGCATGTGTGAATCATGTTGTCATGCACCTTCTGGTATGTTTCTTATAACTGAGCCATTTATAAAATTGCCTTCACTCATCGGCTCTCTGTCTTTTTCTGGCTTTTAGACAAAACAGGAATATTTTAAAGACTCTAGTAGATATTTCTGTTTCAAAGTGTTCTTTTTATCAGTTTTACAGAGTTGCTGGTAGAAAAACATGAAAATAAAGGAGCTGTTGGGGGTATTTACCTGTAGATGACACCATTACGGTGCAGGAACATGAGGGCCGAGGTGACTTCAGCGGCGTAGAAACGAGAGCGAGGCTCATCAAACTTCCTGGATCGCTGAATCTGGAACATCAGGTCTCCTCCGTTCACGTATTCCATCACAAAGAACAAACGGTCCTGCAGACAGAGGAAGACAAACACTTGTGAGACTGAGAAAACAGACATTAGCCATCAAATACGTGCGTGTGTGTGTGTGTGTGTGTGTGTGTGTGTGTGTGTGTGTGCAGTCGGGCCTTCCTACCCGTGTCTGGAAGCAGCAGTAGAGCTGGGTGAGGTAGGGGTGTCGGCGGGCGAGGGCTAGGATGCGCTTCTCGGTCATGGTGCAGTCAACGTCGTCGTCCTGCAGGATCACGTCCTTCTTTAAAACTTTGACGGCGAAGACCTCCTCCGTCCCCTTCAGCTCCGCCAGCATCACCTGAGAGGGAGAGACCACAGCAAGGAGGAGGAGGAGGAGGAGGAGGGAAATAGAGAAAGAGGAAGAAAGCAGTTCACAGAAGTTTAAGACTTTAACCTTTAACTCCACATTATTATAAATCGTATATCTCAGCTTTTACAATTGAACATTGAATGATTTATATATTGTTTAAATTTCAATATGATTATTCAAATCACATTTTAAATACCAAAACCTTTGTTTGTTATTATTTTTGAACTGAGTAATCTGTGTGTTTGGACAAACATTCATTGAAATTAAAAAAAAAGAGCCTCTGCCTCATCATATAATGTACATATGACTGGTGTATTGAGGTCCTTGATATTCCCTGACATTACCAGATACTGAATGTGGTGTTAAAAGAATAACACTGACATAATCATAAAGGTTAAGAACAGTAATCATATAAACATTCTCCTAAAACGCCTCCTCAGAGCCGCCGTACCTTGCCGAAACTGCCTTTGCCGAGAACCTTGATGAAGTTGAAGTCCTTGAGGGTCCTCCTCTGACTCTGTCCGTTCTCCCTGCCCGCGGAGGACGAGGAGGACGAGGAGTTGGTGGAGGAGGAGGATGAGGAGGAGGAGTGTTGGGGTCCCTGCTGGTCAAGCGACAGCACGTCCTGCAGGCGATCTAACTCTGCCAAGTCTGTGGGTGTCAGCGGAAGAGAGGATCAGTGAAAACAGGCTGGCTGCCCTTTCTCCTGTCGCTGTTCAGCTCGTCGTACAACAACAGAGACGTTTGCCATTATTTTTTTAACAATTACTTTTCAATAAACTTTTAAATTAATGATCATATTCTGGGATGATTCTGTTTAAGTTTCTCTGACCAGGAGGATTAAATAGCAGCTGTAACCTGTGTCATCGGAGTTTGGCCCGATAACGAATCCTTCCACATAGAGAAAGTTAACTTTTATTTCTCAGCTTAAATAGTATGAAAGCAAGATGACTCGGTAACAAATGGTGGTGGGTGGCGGGGGATCATTCTTACTGTAGGTAAATCAGGGTTAGTCTTATATCTAAAAGGGACACTAACGTATACAAGTGTAAATCAGGGTTCGTCTTATATCTAAAAGGGACATTAACGTATTCAAGTACTCAAAAGGAGCAACAATATTATTACTGAAAATAAAATGACCGGCTCTCACTGGTAAAATTAACACAGTAAAACCACATGCTGCTCAGAATGTATCTCAGAGGGCTTTGAAATATCTTCATGTTTGTGTAAAAGTGTTTTTTGATGATGATGTGTGTGCGTGTGAGAGTTTGTGAGTGTGTGTGTGTGTTGTGTTACCCTGCTGTGAGGGGGAGGTGGGGACAGCTGGCTGGCTGAAGCTGTTCTCGGTCTGAGAGAGCTCAGGAGGAGACTGGGGAGGGTCCTGCCCTGGAGTCAACTGGAGAGAGAAGGAGACAACATGGCCTTTCATTTGGGGTTCACCTCTTAAAACCTGTATCATCATGGGCTGCAGAGTTTAATCTCGGGTTCTCAGTTCGAGCATGGAACTTTGTTTTATGATAAAAACAGCCATTTAAAGCCATTCACAGATATATCCGAATCAGTTTGTCAATATGGGTCAAGACAACTTTTAGTTTACAGTATGACAATGTACAGAAGATGTTGATTTATCCAGTTTAATTTTCTTTTCTTTTTACAAGAATCTAAGCTTATTTGATGAAAAACTGCAGACAGAAAGAATATACGGCCAAAGGGGCAGATGCCAGTGTCTAGACGGGAGATTCTCATTATACCAGGCATGAAGAAGCTAATAGCATATTTAAAAAAAAGAACCAATGGCCTTCCAAATGCAGATTCAAACTTCTTTATGTTCCTGGTTGCAGAAGCATCACAGTGAGAATGATTCATTACCTTCCTCCTGCGCTGCGCGGTATTCGAGATCTTGTCAGGCGTGACTCCCAGGTCAGCCAGGACCTTAGCGATTCCTCTGGCGTCCACGCCGCAGTTAGGAGCTACATTTTTCTCACACCGCCTGTGCACATTCATCTTACACACTGCAAAACGGCAAAAACACATGAAATGGTTCAGGTTCATTTATTTTTGAAAAGGGGCCTTTTTAAAGAAGAAGAAAATGTATCCAAGGTATCAAAGTACATTGTTAATGCAGAAGATATCATATCTGGATGCTATGACTGCAACTTTGTTTACTAATGCGAATTTTCATTACCAATAATAGATTTCTCACATGGATTAAAAATGTCAGAAAAAAAGAGAAAATAAATGAGAAGCAGCTAACTTATAAAGCTGGAGGTTCGTGGAACGAATATTTTTCATTTTAGGGATTTGATGCAACAATCAATCGATTTTCAGGATGATTAAAGTATTATTCTGGTTTATTTCTCTCTATTGGGTTGAAATATCTTTTCATTCGCCATCTCCGTTGTAGAGATTCACGGACCGGCAGACTCGCATAAAATATTTTTAATAGTTATGCTGAAGGAGTTAAATCGTCCATGGCCACATAGATTTCACCAAGACTGGAATCCACCTTTCCTTCTGCACCGACTGTACGAACAACACCAATTTCCTGAGGTGCATCGTCCTGTTCCTGTTGTGTCTGTTTGATTTAGCTTCTTGTCTGTTTACTCCAGTTCAAATAAATACAGTGGACCACCACAGAGAAATGACTCATCCTCATAACAGTCCGTGGCATAATCCAACATTGTTTTTTAGCTTTTAGAATCTCCTCAGACGACAGTGAATCCGCAGTGAAAGTTGGCCTCCCACATGTAAACAAACCGGTGTGTGTGAATGATTATGCAGGGGGGGGATTAGGTCAGCCGGCAAGTTGCCCTGGATGTAGATCCCTATAGATCGGCATAATGACTGTGTTGCCTGTGAAATGATTCATGAACAAAGCATTTTTATTCAGTAAGCTGTTAGAAGGCTTCCACTGTTGGCACCGATATGTGTTGTTTTGTGTGAGTCCTTCCCTGAGTCCCTGAATGATTCTGATAATCGAATCATCCTTTCAATGAGCTAAGTTGTGCAATATTTATTCACCAACTTTGCACATAAACAAATCTTCCTCTGCAAAGATATAATGTGTGTGTCATTGAAACAATTGTGATTTTGTTGACAGCTTTTGATTTTAATTATCTGGACACATAAGATTTGTTATCAGGCCTCCCTGCAAAATTCCCAGCTGTGCCTGAACTCACCTTTGCACTGCAGGCCCTGCCTCATGAGGCCCCAGAGCAGGGAGCCACAGTGATCACAGAAGGTGGGGACTTTGTAGTTGTGGATACTGAACTTATGGGGCATGTTAACACTGAACCGCTGTGAACCCACCTACAGAGGGAGACGCACACACACACATGGTAAATCATCAGAATCTGAATTATTATACACAAAAGACCTTTATGATTGAGTTTGTGTGTGTTGATGTCGATATGTAGGTAAATGTGTGTATATGCATGTGTGTGTGTGTTTGTTTGTGTATGTGTACCTCCTCTGGTGTGTCCTCCTGCTTCTTCATCCCGGCACACTTTGTGATGATGAGCTCATGGCAGCGCTTGTGGACGACACACGTGCACACTGGAAGCACAGAGTCAAAATTTCAATCAACACATTTGTGGAAGACTTTCCCTTTTTATACGTTTATGAAACGTATATGTTTAATTTGATGTTCACATGATTCTGATGTACTGCTGGTGCACATATTGATGCCCTGATCCAAAATTGACCTTATTTAAAGAGTTGGGTATTCGCCAAATGTGACTCATCCACTTTAAATATCAATATGGAAATGTAACAATGGAATTTTTATCATTTTATACTCATGAGTTTTATTTCCACAACCATTCATGTCTGTTACTCTATGTAGATAATCAGCACAACTTCCTGCATCTGCACTGAACGATGAAGAATCATTCAATTTGATTGAGCATCAACACACTAATACATCATGTGGATGTTGTTGTGATGCAGGTCATAAACTCTCTGGGTGATGGCGGGTTTTGACCAAATCACAGCTGTCATTCAGCAGCACGTAATCCCTCTTGTGTTCTCAGGATTAAATTATAAATGATATGCAACATGTTACTTGAGAAATTGGAACCCGCGAAAGAAAAGTACTCACCCTGACACTGGTATCCCTGCTTCCCCAGGACGCCCCTATCAGATCACACACACAGAGGAGTCAGTGTTTCAGCCGGGGTGGTTACAGAAAACACAACAACAGGTAGGTTTGTGTGATTGTGAGTGTGAGTGTGTGTGTGTGTTTCCTACCAGATAAAATCTCTGCAATGTGAGCAGTAGGTTGGCTGTCTCAGGTAGGTGGCCATGAACTTGTGTCCATTGACTTGATGGACACGTCTTCGGACGGCGCCCTGTCGGCGGCGGGGACCGATCCTCTCCCGGAACACCCGCTCCTCATTGTCGTTGGTACCTGAGGCTGTGGAGCAAACAGACGGGAAAAGATCATCAGTAAAAATGTCAAAGCATCTGTTCCTTTCAGATGACACATCCACCCTCTGCGGATGTTTTCTTATGGCCATCGATTCTATTTCCTGAGACGGTTTGTACAAATAAGGACCATTTGCATCATGTTGCACAAGATGTTTGATCATTCAACGGCCTGTCATCTTCCTCTTCCCCCTCCCTCCTTCTTCCTCACACCTACCAGAGGCCTATGCATACATAGATGTGATTGCGTGCTATTTATACTTTGGTGTGTGGGCACTAAAACGAAGGACATCATATTAAAATACTCCTCCTCAGTGAGCAGCATCCATCCAGCCGTTCCCTTCACTTCCTCTCCGCATCTCCCCACAAAGATAAATGCTTTCCGAGGGTAACCTTAAGACAAGAGAACCACCTACACTCTCACTCCCACACACACTCCTCTCTGCGCTCCTGTCCTAGTTTGCCGTTCTCTCACTCTCCCTCCATCTCTCTCCTGGGTGCGTTATAGATGTGGTTACCGCTGAGTCTCACCAGAGTTCGATTACAGACAGGCTTTCTAGGGAACCTGTGTGTGTGTGTGTGTGTGTGTGTGTGTATGTGTGAGAGAGAGTGGGAGTGTATGTGAGGGGAAGTGTGTGTTTTTGTGTATCTGATGGTGGTGTTGGTGAGGGGGGGTGGGGTGGGGGCTAAACAGGCCATTACTGGGATCACTTTGTTTTACATAATACATCATCCATCTGTCCAGGACAGACACACACACACACACTACACACATGTACTAACACACACACACAGAGGCATGCTGACAAGGAGGGCTGATGAGTCGTAACAACAGTTAAGAGTGATCGCCGTGGAGACAGACGTACTCTGGACCCACTGAATGACCACCTGGGAGTCCAGCAAACACACGCACAAAAATACACAAACACACACACAAACACACAAACACAAGCAGGCTGAGGATTCGATAAGACACAAACATGTAAAAAAAAAAAAAAAACAGCGGAGGAAATGCTGAAGTACAGATGGTGGCATAAACAAATATGACGTGAAAAGGAATAACAATACAACTGTGGCAGGAACCCATCTTCCTCTAAAATAATGAATAACAATCTATTGAGTTTGAAGATAAATATATCAAATACGTTATATAGAAAATTGCACTGCACTCATTTCATTACTCATTGCCCTACAATGAGAAATTAAGTGGTTCCTCAAATTGCAAATATCTTTGTAGAAATCAATCCGGTTCTAACATTTAGAGGAAGAAAGGTTGCAGCAGAAGTTGAAGTAACAGTTGAAGCCGTTCCTAAAATATAATTTATGATTGTAGACACATTTATGAAAAACCTTTCTTAAACTGAAGAGAAATTGAAAAGAGAAAAGATTACATTTTCTGAAGAGAACCGAAGTGTGCTCGCCTCACTTCCACTGAACCACTTCCATTTCCCGTTTAAACATCGGAAATGTGACAATGCTGACTGTGCGGATCTATGAAGTTAAAGCTGCAGTGGTTTCTCAAATACTATGTAGGATTATAGGTACATTTGTGTTTTGTACAAAAATGTATCAATTGGTGTGTGTTTGTCAATAAGTCAGTCAATGAAAAACAAATATTGTGGTAATTGATTAATCGTTATCACTTTAAATTTTTCTCAAAAAGCTTCTCAAAGTGAAATTGTGATGCTCTATGTTGTCAGACACACAACGGTGGGTTGGTTGAACAAAACAAGTCACAGTTTTTTTCCCATCTTTTAAAGACCAAACAATACATAGATTAATCAATCATAATAATCAGCAGATTAATCAAACAGAAAGCTCTAAAAACTGCGTTGGCACTCAGTAGAGCGCGTCTGCCAAGCCCCACAGTTCCCTCAAATTCAATCTAGCTGCACCAAATTTCACACACTCATAGATATCAGTCCGCTAAATGTGTCTGATAATTGTTTTACCAAGATCCATTCATAATCTATAGGGAAATTGGTTAGAATGCCCGAAAATGCCCTGTCTTGTGATCTAAAGAAAGAGAGCGCAAAGATCCTGAATCCGCCATTTTTGTCTGGATCTGTACCAATAATGGGGTATTTCTTCCACCCTCCTTCCACCAAGTTTCAGTGCAGTAGTTTTTAGCGTAATCCTGCTGACAACCCAAAAAACAACACACAAATAAACAGAGAGTGGCAAAAAAAACTCCTTCGAAGAGGTCATAACAAGCCCTTTGTTGCTTTTCTTAAAAAAAAAGCTTTTATCAGTTATGCTGGTAATATTTTAAGTGTTATGTGGAATGTTGCGTCACTTATTTTGATGAAATGTGAGGAAAAACACACAAGGATCAGAAAAAGGATGAAGAAAGATTAGAAGAATACTGAAACACAGGGGGTGAGGCTGCAGATGGTCAAAATAGGTCAGATTAATATTTGCTTCCTGAGACCAACAGATGCAGAAGGATGGAGAGGACAGAGGAGGAGAAGAAAATAGAGTGGAACACGTCCTTCCGTTGTCTCAAACTGCAGAGAACAGATTGCACCAGGGGAAAAAAATAAATCTGCTAAAAATACCACCTCTACTTCTAGTTCTCGCCCTGTATCTCTGCATCCTCTACTTCTCTCCATCCGTCCTATCAGCGCATGCACACACACACACAATACACACACACACACCGTTTATTTTTATCAGCATACATTAACATGACGAGCACTCAAGCCAGCTGAACTCAGAGAGGAAGTTCAGGAGTGGGCGGAGAGAGAGTCCAGAGGTCACAACAGAGGGTCCAATCATCGATAAGGAGGGCAAGACAAGGGTCTGTGTGTTGATGTGTGCGTGTGTGTGTGTGTGTGTGTGTGTGTGTGTGTGTGTGTGTGTGTGTGTGTGTGTGTGTCTGTGTAATCCGTGGCTCAATCTACCCTACTATTTTAAGAATCTACTCCCTCTCTCTTCACTCTCCACAGCTGCCTTTATCCTCCTTTATACAGAGGAGCTCTTCACCTTTATACTGCGGCATCCTCTCCAGCACAGTCACTTCCACCGCACACGCATATACATGTATATAAATGCAAACTTCACCGGAAAGCAGAGAGTTGCTTCTATTTATAACCGGGTGTCAACGTACACAGGTGCAGGAGACAATCACTCTTATCCAGCAGCAGGTGAGTGAGCGAGCGCATGGACTAATTGAGGAAGACACTGTGGGCGTCTCCATGTTTAATCACTTGAAACAAATGGAGGAGATGGAAAAAGAGCGAGAGAGAGAGAGAGAGAGAGAGAGAGGAGAGAGATGAATTCTGTTTAGCGACTTTCTAAGAAAACAGGACGGCCTCGGGCTTCATGTTTGGCCTCTTTTCACAGTAATCGCTCCATCACACCCTGTGACCTCAAATTTCACTGCAGCAAAGTGGCAACAACAGCAGAGGATTTAAACTTATAGTCACATTTTATATACAACAAATAACACAGGCTGGAAGCTCTGCAGATCGTTTGAAATAGTTCACTCGTGACCCAACAGAGGGCGCTCACTGTCAGCTTGACCTATTGCATTTATCAGCAACGTAAAGCCCCTTTTGTCACTGATCAAAAAAGCCACTCACACCTGCTATCATCTGACTTTTGTCTGCACTTGGAATGGGAGCCATGGGCATTCAGTCCCAGGACAAATGCCTCTGCAGTAGACACAGGTTTCTATCTGCTCCAGCTCTGATAAACAGTGATGGAAACGCAACACTCGGGTGAACGCACTAACTTGACAAGACAGCGAAGTGAGAGTTGTTGGTGCGTTCATGACGCACCAGGGAAAAAACTGAAAGGCAAATTCCTCTACTGGCAATGGGAATGGAGTCAATCATATTTATATTTTTTGTGTTTACCCACGTTGAAAATGGAGGACGCTAGCAAATAGCGACCCTTATAAAAGCTCATTACTTTGAACTCATACCACATCTGTACAAAACCATCATTAAACTAGATATTCTTTCATGTGTTAAATACCTTTCTTTTTCCCTCTGTGTGTGTTTACAGCAGGACAGTATGCGTAGTGTGTCGAGTTGGTCTCACCCTCTGTGGAGGATCCGGAAAGGTCAATGACCACATACACCTTCCCCTCGGGTTCCAAGTCAATCTGTGCAGACAGAGAAGGAGAAACACAAAGTGAACCAGTGAGAAATAACACAGCTGAACAGTGAGTGCAGCAGGGGGGGAGGGGAGGGGGGACTTTCCTTTACAAAATAAACACACCCGTGCACATGGAAGAGGTCATCGTCTTCACCAGCATCCCCCCCACAACTTTATTTCAATACAACATATTTTTACATGTTTACAAATGAGAAATAATGAATTAATCCACCTATTCAATGCATGCTGCAATCACTAAATCATTTCATTTAAAACTAGTCAAATTCTCCTGAGTCCTTTGCTGTTCTGGAGAATCCTGACAACAGAGGGTGTTCAAGAGAAGCCAATTCTCGTATAGTTAAATAAAGTGTAACCCTACTTTAGCATATTATCCTAGTTAATATTACGCTACTATTAACAGAGGAGACATTAAAGCGGTTCATGTGCTGAGTGCTGGTAAATCAGTAAAATCCCTCCTCAACAGAGTCAAATCATTTTCCTAGACAAAATGTTCTGATGCTGTGAAACGCTGGCAGCCAATATTACATGTCGGACATAGTAATGCTCGTGGAGTCTGATCCAAACCTCATATTTTTAGATCAGTGTCAACACACTGCAAAATGCTAAGAATTAATATCTTGTGCCGCACTCAGAGGGACGTTCAGAGTTGCCAAAACCCAGACGAGTTGCTGGAGGAAGAAGACTGCAGGGGAAGCAAAGCTGCTGGGAGAAGGAATGATGTCACTACAAGATATTCGCTACGTGTGTTATAATCCATTAATCCTCTACATACACTAGGCTACATAGTATGAATTATATAGAGCTCATATAAATGGATTTATCAAAACAACAGCTGATTAAACTGCCAACTCTTTTTAATATATCGTTATTACTCTCTGCGTCCTTCATATTAGCAAACAGCTTGAATTACAAGTCAAACTGAGCGTTGATCGGTTTGTGTGAGCAGGTGTCATCCAAAAGGATTCTGGGTATTTCACATTCACGGAACAAAAAAAGAAATGTTCCTGCTCAAACACTTATAGATAAGCAAACATGGGACACACACAAAGTTATTCAACAAATAGTGACCTCACCCACCCCCCCGCCCCACCGCCCGACATTATACATGCAATTACGGAGATTAGCGAGAGTGCAACAGAGAGCACCAGAGACGGCCGACAACAGGAAGAGAGAGACGGGAGAGAGACAGTGCAAGAGAGAGTGAGACAGAGAGGTTTAAATCCTTAGTTAAGCTCTGGGACAGTGGCAGATCCCCTTATGCAACAGTCAGACTCACACACAGGCAGCAACACACAAGCACACACACACACATACAATTCTATGCATCGCTGAATGGCGAGACACAAAGAAAACACTGCACAGTGAATTCAACAAATACTATTTGCTTATCCTATCATTTACATCTGATATTGATTTGTATTTTCCCCATAAAAATTAAGTAAAATGTTACCTGATGTTTTTTTTAATTTGTGGTGCATTAAACTAAACCCTACATTTGGCAGCCAATGATCGGAAGGAGGAAGGTGTTAATTTAATTTGCTGCTCAGTAAAATAAGAATGAAAAACTAAATGCAACTATTTTGATGATTAATAGTTTCTAAGTCATTGAAATGGTAAAAACTACTCAAATGAGAGGTTTTTTGCTGCTTTACTTTTCATTATAAACTGAATATCTTTATGTATCTGACTTTTGACAACATGTCACTTGTTATAATAGCATTATTATTTCTATCTATCGTTGACTGATAATCAAAAAGGATTCATCAGAAAAACAAACAATACATTCATCGAGAAAGAAAATTGTCATTAGTTGCAAGTCTCTGATGTCAAGGAATCTATCTCGAGTGAAAGAATGTAGCTCCTATATATTCATCAGTATGCAGTACTATCATCCTTTTGTTGTATGGGTAACACGTAACCACTGCATGGGATTTGTGACCTACAGTATAAGCGCCATTCAATTCTTGATGTCTACCCTTGAAAATGTTGTGCTAATCCCCAAATGTAACCTCTTGCGTAACGGCGCATCTCAGCGAGGATTTCAGCCGAAAGATGGACTGAGAGTGATTTTGAAACAGAGCGGAGCAAATGGACGGCACCGTCATTGACTCAGTGCTCGGCTCCTGAGGCAGCACGGCAGCATTGTGACATCACCTGCTGCTGGCCAGGTGAGCTGGGAAGTGCCTTCAAGATAAATCGATACGAATGACTATGACATGGACATGGGGTTTTCAAGATTAATTAAGTCCGAGCCAGTGTTTGATATCATACCCATTAGTCTGAAATAAACAGACCTTCGTTGCTCTTGACAGACTTGAAATTCTTTTCTTCATGATTTCAGATGCAAGGGTTGAATATGTAAGGTGAATATGCTGAGTACTAATCAAAGCATAGTTAGACCCTAATACCAACGCTCTCACTCCAAAATGCTGCACATAGCCAGTGTAGCATTAGCTGCTTTGAGGAGAGCACTGGTGTCCCGATAATTACCAGAAATGTTTATCGGGGGCCTGTGGGTACAATCCCAAATTCCCTGGGAGTTTTCCTCTTGTAATGAGTAAAATATACAATAAAATAAAACATAAAAATATTATATATACGCAGTAATATGAGATTAACAAATTTAAATAGACAAAAATAGGATAAATTTGGGTGCAAGGTGACATTTTAAACAAAGAAATCACAAGATACAATGCAATTATATGAAGTCTTGAGACTGGTAAAACTTATAAACATTGTTGATTATTTTGTTTCTTTAACGGTTTAGGCAATTCAATGTTTGCATATTAAACGAAACACAGTCTCAACGTCATGTTCTTGTCAACCTGACGGATCGATTAATCGTTTCAGCGCCACTAGAATGACCTATGGCCGTGCTAAGTGAATCGAAACGCTGCTCAGCCTTCACCTGCCGTGTGCAGACACGCACATGCACTGAACACCCCCGCCCTCACAACGAACGATGGGAGGAGAGAGAGAGAGCTGGAAAATCTAGTTCCCCTCATTAAGCTTGTTAGTCCAATTAGGACACTGATACAGCCAGGGAGACGAATAACTTCACAAACCTTCTCTCACTCTCTCACACACAGCCAGTGTGTGTGTGTGTGTGTGTGTATGTGTATGTGTATGTGTGTGTGTGTGTGTGTGTGTGTGTGTGTGTGTGAGATAGGAGAGAGAGAGAGAGAATGTCTGGGGATTTTTTCAAATCGACTTCAGAGGGAGGTTAATGTTAAACACACATACAAGCTTAACTCTCTCACATTCCCTCCATGGCCACACATACAAACAGGCCCCAAATACACTCACATGGGTGCTAGAATTAAAAAAAGGACACACACACACAGACACACACACCATATGCAGTAGCACAGAGGAGCACTCTACCAAGCAGACAGGCCACTCAAAGCTTGCATTATATCAATACTGTGGCGCTAACCCCCTCCCACTCTCTGTCCATCTAGCTCGCTATCTCTGTCCAACCAGACAGCTCTCTCCGTCTCTCTCAGGAGCGTTTAGTCTCAGTGACAGCCTCCCACATCCATCTGTCAAATAACAAATTTCGGCTTGGAGAGAGCTCGACCGCAATTGCACAATAACAGGCGCGTGTGTGCTCCTTGCTAGCAGTCAGCAACTCGAGCTTGCCCACTTGCACACACACACACACACACACAACACACACACACACAGACGGGAGGCCCATGCTGAGTGAGACGGCGTGAGAGTCATGCATCTTTAATGTAACATCACAGACGGCTAATAATGTAAGAGAAGCTGAGCTGTGTGGGGGTGAAGGAGGAGGACAGTGAGGGGGGGGGGCTAAGCTAAGCCAGATCCCTACCACGAGTGACGGGTCAGGCCGTCCAGTAGCGTCTACAGGACAGGGGGCATAATTAGATTTGGAGGAGCGGACATTCCCTCTCAGCTCATCCTGGCTGCTCCGTCATCTTGCAGACGAGCGGGTGACGTCCAGATGGACTGACAGACGGCCTGAAGAGCAGCCCCTGCAGACCCCGCTGCTGGAGCAGCCTGAATGAGAGCACACTTCATGGAGACTCAGTCAGCAGGAGGAAGCTGCAGTCCAGGAGAACATGCAAACTCCACACAGAGCGGCTGCAGAGGAACCGGGATAACCACAGCTCTCTAATTTTTACTTTCATTACTGATATTGTGATGTAAATTGCAGCTATTCTCACCCAAAGCTCTCAAACTGTGAATCAAACACAAGAAGTATCCGTGAAGCTGCTCCGAATTTCACACACTTAAAGAAATCAGTAGAAAAAAGCCTGATTTATTTTCATCAAGATCCATGAAACATTCCTGATGTGGATTAACATCCAAATGTAATGGGTTCTATCCCGACCCATACCGCATCATTACCAGTTTCTCGGTAATTTGTTCAGCAGCGTTTGTGTTTGTGAGACAAACAAACAAACACATTATCTCTAACTAACTATCACCCTTATCCGTGTGTCCTGTCCCTGGCTAAAGATAAAGGCAGATAGCATGGAAGTGTGTGAGTGAGAAAGTGTGTCTTTCTTGGCAGACACACAAAAATAGACACACTGCTGGGGTCACACAGAGAGAGATGGGACGAACCGTGTGCATTTCACCTGCTGTCCCAGAGCTCTCAAATATCCTCCCATTTCTTCCCTTTCACTGAGAACATGAATTAAACACACTCCAGCGCGCACAAACACACACACAGACACACACACACAAAACAAGCGTGCTGCTCTGCCCACTGATGCCAAATCAGGTCAACCCTTGGTGTGTGTGTATTGTCACTGTGGTAACACTGCATCTTAAATCCAGTCTGTCCTACTTAACCAGGAGGCCGCCAAGGGGTGGAGCCCATGATGTCATTGTCCGGCAACTTGCCATGGTGAGAGAATGGAGTCTCGGGGTCAGGGATAGAGAAAGGGATGATGACAATATGGCTGTGACCTCGTCTTGAAACGAGCAGAGAGGGAGGGCGGGGCTGAGGAGGATGGCTACACGGCGCTGCAACTCAACACTAAAGAGCTATGGTAATTCAATGGTGATGGAGATGTAAAGGTACGACCCACACGGCTACATGGTCATGCTGTTGCTTATGTTCTCAAGACTGTTTATCGATAAAGAGTTATTCACTAGACAAGCTTGTTAACACACAACCTGTCTCAAAGACATCTGTAAACTGCTTAACATCGGGTTTATTTGTACAATTTGTAACACAGCTAATAAACTACATTAGCATCCTTCATGTTGATTCTCAAATTCATGGATTCAAGGTCAACTTGACGCAAAAGATCATTTCTGATTCACCCAAACCAACAAATCTCCTGGTGATGACTGCGTCGAAAAACAACGATTCAATTGCAAACTTTACGATCCTGCCGAGACCTTAACGCAACCTGGGTGACATCAATGCTGGTGATGCTACAAACAGTTTACTGAGGAAATGGATGTCTTACATGATACCTATGAGCAGCCAAAAAACAGTCTTAGCTATCGAACAAGACGTTTAACCCCATTTTTAAAGCCTCAATTAATCAATTAAAACCAAACTTACACTTTCACATACATTAGAGTAATAAGAACTACCATAAATGACATAAACCATCTTTGAGAAAAATGCCCTTTGACTTTTTTGTTTGATAACATGAAGGGATTTATGACCTATACTGCAGCCAGCCACCAGGTGTAGATCAAGATGCTTTGGCTTCACTTTTAGGAACCTTTCATGTCGTCTGATGTACATACTGTCCCAACATTAATGGCACAGCTCTCGAAAGATAAAAACAAAATTTTAAAACTACAATATATAATAATATTATAGATTTGGCTGATTGCATCTTCTAAAAAACACAATAATAGTTGATTTAGGCCTCAGAGACAATGACTACAAACAGGGTCACCAAGAACAATGAGAGGATTTGTCAACGTCAGCCTCACAAAGCGACATGTTTCAGTTCAAACCCGTAAACTATGAATTCATCTAAAAATATTTTAACCTTTTTAAAAAACAGACTGTCCTCTAAAAGAAGTCCTTGACTCATTAATCCTGGCTGCTGGTAAGTATAAGCATGTGAGTGTGTGAATGTGTGTGCGTGTGAGTGTTGATGCCAAGTGTCGTACCGAGGCTGGCTGACATCTGACGTGGCCCAGTGTCCCCGTGAGGAAACATTACACTGGTGTGGTCATCGCCTCTCTAACTTGTGCCTAGAAGCTTCTGGCAGCCTCACAGCTCTCAGCCTCCAGCCTGATATATTTACATGTACACACACTCACATCTACACCTCGTCTCCTGCTCCCCCGCTCCTTCATCACTCTCTTCTGCACAGCCTCTCTTTCCTGTTTTTATTTCCTGTAAGTATTTTCATTTCCCTTTCACCCCCCCCCCCAAACTCCCTCCTCCTTCTCCCTCCTCCGCTCTCTCTCAGGACCTTTTGACGCCTTTTAAAAGTTACCTGACACGGTTTATAGACCCATTTTAGCAGGAGAATTAAAAGTCGATGACTCAAGTCCAAACGCAGACAGTAACGACATTAATTTGGACTGGAAACATGTTAGACTGGCAGCATGTCCAGAGTGTAGCCCACTTCTCCGCCAATATCAGCTGCTACAAGGCTCTAGCCGACCATAAAAGTATAAGCGGTATAGCTAGTGGATGAGTGAATAAAAACTCATCCTGCTTTGCACCACGATTCAGCAAGAACTTCCAAAATGTGTCATAAAATCTAGAGAAGGAAAATTTATTTTACTTTGACAAAAACATTTATTGCAAGAATCTGTCACAAGAATCTTGTGGATTACTCTAAATAATCGGAGACAAACTGCTACAGACGCAGTGCAACAGGTGACAAGATGAGGTGAATCCTTTGCGATCTTAACAGAGTTGAATAACGATTACTTTGTGAGCACAGGATAAACTACAACTTGCAGGAACACACTACAAACATATGTTTTGGTCCGTATACATGAGACTCTCTCGTTTTAAGTAATTTCCCCACTTTTGATAGTTTCTACTGTGTTCGGTCCTCTGTGTCCTGCGTACAGTCATGTCTGAAATAGCTCCGACCCCTCGACTCACCTCTTCTGCTGTTTATCCCTCGAGCATCTGGGGCTTATGGGAAATGATGTTAGCTAAAGGCGGTTAAAGCATGAATACTGAATAAAGAACCATTTTACTTTGACTCTCAATCCCATTCGTTTTGGCAAAAGATGGTTCACCGTGAATTTGTTCATTCTTGCACATGCATGACATGCTTAACGAAATATTATGATCCATAACCATAGCTACTACTTATTTCATAGGAAGTCATTTCTCTGACTCAATCTTCACATTAACATCCATGACAGCAGCCAAATAATCTCCATTTAGCTAAACAGCTTATTTTCAAAGTGGAAAGTCAAATGTGTGACCCTGGACTTCAATCATAATCATCCTTTGCATTGCTGCAGCGCTAACATACCATGGCTGCCACAGGAATGTACAGACACAGTTCTGTTTACAGTGGCATGTGGCTCACCTCTATACAAAGGCGATGCAAGGCAGTTGTATTTATATAACACATCTCACTGCAAGTAAACTCCATCGTGCCTAACGTTTGAAAAGGCATACAACACAATCACCTACACGATCAGGAGTGTGTGGCAGCGGCGTTTGCATTCATGCGATAGCTTACATGAAGGACAAACAGTGCTATGACGTGTTGTGTCGCTGCTGATCTCAGATGAAGCTCTGCACAGCAGTGGACGATCGAACCGGACATTTGGGATTGTAGCTTTGATTTTGTAGCTGACGTGAACTGAACTTTGTCAGGACAATTCTCTATGGAGTTTGCCTTCTAGTTTGAAGAACAACCAGAAAATGTCTGGAACATTCAGATGAGGGTTGGCACATGGGTTCATCGTTCAGGACGCGGGACATAATGTATGGATTCTGCTGCAGAAATCATGTGTTTGTTTTTTTACAGCACATCAACACTGACGTCGGCCCTTATCTCTAATCTCTTCATCTTTCCAAGTTGACATCTTCATCGACAACTTCTACGGGTATGGCTCCTCTTTTTCTTCATCATGAGATATTTGTATTCTGGGTTTTTTTGTGTTGCATTTGTCGCATGTTCGAAACGTCATCAACACGCCCACTCGCTCGCTGTGAATTCCCCAGACATTTTCCTGTTGCTCGACAATTCATCTGGTAGGTAAAATAGAATTTCCCATGAAGGATGGCCTGTTCTGAGCGGACGCCCCATGTACGCAGGCTCGAGTCCTCCAGCAGCAGCTGTAGGTTTGGTTCTGACTCAGCCCTTTGCTGCGCGTCTTCGCCGTTCTCTCCCCTTACACACTTAAACTCCGTCCTATATAAAAACAAAGAGGCTTAATGCACCAAAAATGCCCATGTTAAAAAACCCTGTAAGAGGTTTAAATCATCCTGACTCTGCAAAGAACCACAAGTGTTCTACTTTGTTTTTCCTCTCTTCTTACCCCCCCCCCCCCCCCAATTCTCACCTACCCATCTCTCTCCGTGGTGTTTCTGTGGGTGAGAGGCTGTCACCAAGGGGACAGGCTGTCATTGTCACCATGGGGATGGGCTCCGCAGAGCATCTCAATTACTGAGTGGGACAATTAATAAGCATCAAAGCCTGGTTAATATTTCACCGGCGGCACGGCGTAGGAACCTGGCCCACAGCGCTGGGGGTCCATGTGAGACGGATCGTGGAGAGGCGGAGGAGGACAATAGAGAACAGCAGGCAGAGACGATGGGAATAAAAGAGGAGAGACCGGTGATGAAGATGAGGAAGGCAGCAGAAGGACGGAGGAAGTGAGAACGACTGAGTTAAAGTACACAGGCCTCTGTGTTCATGTGAACAGCCGGCAGCTCAACCATTTGGTACAACTCTGGTCTGTGTCTCACTATGGGTCCTAGCATTCATATTCAGGAAAGATGTTCCAATACTGATACCAGCACCAGAAATGCCTCTGGTACTGCCGATAAGACAGGGTCAGGCATCACCTAATAGGCCAATCTTTGTATCGATCTGAATCTACCACATCTTCACCCAGGAAAATCTGCTATTTTCCTTTCCTGTAAATTATTTATTCTTCTTTGCCGCATCACAACAGCTGTTGCGCCATACTGCCACTGGCAAGTAGTGATCTGAGAGCGGCGGAGAAGTAGTGATTTCCAGTAGAGTTAGCCAGAGCTAAAATGTCAGCAGGTGGGCAACGTTTCACAAGTAAAGAGGTGCAGAGTAACGTGTGCAAGACTTCAGTTCTGAGCGGTGGAACCAGTATCTTATTGGTTCTCATATCGGCCGATACACAAAGTCCAGGTATCCGAATCAGTATCAGGAAGGGAACAATGGTATTATAACATCATAATATTGATTAGTTATTTTAGTGGGGTTGTTTAGGACATTTTACAATTTAATGGACATTTTGTTGTACTTGAAAGACTTTATTCCTGTTTTTCCTGAGAAAGTGACATTTTCACAATATGTGTCCTTTGTGGTGCGCAAGCCCGGCAGGAAGAGGAAGACGATGGGTAAACGAAGGCGGGGTGGGGGGGTGGGGGTTTAAGTGTAAGTACTATGACGAGAGGGGTATCACTGCTGGAGATGGGGAGGATGGGGGAGGCAGAAGTGGTGAGTAATGGAGTATTGCAGGGAGGAGGACGCAGGGAAAGTGGGTGGGACTGTGCTGCTGGGAGGCTGATGTATTGACGAGCTGGCAGCGTGATCGATGGGATGTGGTCAATCAACAGAGTGATCCATATGCTGACCTTACTGTGGATGGGCAAGGGACGAGGGGCGTGTGTATGCGCTCCCTGTCTGTGGGTGTGTGTGCGTGTGTCTATTTATATGCGAATGTATACCGTTATAGTACTATGTTACATAACTATACATCAATTAAACAGCCCCTGGGGACCCGTACCGTGTGGTTTTGCATTCTTCAGTCTATTAAATCGTATACATGGTGTAAATATTAACAAAGAGTTCAGTTACTTCTGTATGAAAAAACTCTTCAGATTAATTCACCACAATGGACATTTTGTTGCCCCTCTCTTTTCTATTACATCATGGTCATATGTTAATCCAGCTGAAGACAGGGTCTGTATTTAAAAAGTCTTCAAAACAGAGTTACCACGCAACAAAAACGCCATTTTGACAGAGGAAATGCCACTAATGCTGTAACTGTGATGGTTTATCCTCATATTTCCAACAGGTTTAAAGTTCCTGTTGTTTCTTTCATATATGGTATGAGAATGGACTGAAACCAGTGGCTACCCTAAAAGATAGGAAATTATTATTTCCCAGAATAGGCTTTGGAAGATGGTCTGCAGTGATGGAAAATATACGTTAACCGCAGCTTATGGGCTAATGACAAAACAACACGTGTGGTAATTTAAAATCCATGTCCTCAGCTCCCACTACACGTCCTGACATCACCTTCGTCAGCCGCTCATCCGACACAAAGACAAGAACAACCACACGCAGCCGAAGTGGAAGAAGATCACATGTCAGACCTGGAGACAAAACTCACAGACCACAAAACAACTGGCCCTTTATCCCCCCTCGTATACAGATCCACATGTGGCGCCCCGGCATCACAGTCCCCGACGCAAATGAGATTACATGAAGAGAAACCGTAACAAAAGAAAGGAACTTCAGTCTCTCTCTGTCCAGCTACTGAAGTCACAGTATGATTGTGTGTCTGACAACTCACAGGAACCGGACTGTGGTGAAGTCCCTGCTTCATAATTGTGATTCTACAGCTTCCACTCCAAAAGGGGCAGGAGGAAGTTGAGGGGCTGAGGAAGGACGACTACAGGC
Organism: Pleuronectes platessa; assembly: GCF_947347685.1. Classification (NCBI taxonomy): domain Eukaryota; kingdom Metazoa; phylum Chordata; class Actinopteri; order Pleuronectiformes; family Pleuronectidae; genus Pleuronectes; species Pleuronectes platessa. The sequence continues at coordinate 8,629,001 of NC_070646.1, read as the reverse complement.
TGCAGCTGAGACGTCCAAATCTGATCTAACGCAAGTTCAGCTCCCGTGTCACAGGTGAGCGGCAGGATGTCAGTACAGAAATCTCTTCCCTAGCTTGAGTCTGCATCACAGGTTAAAAACCCGACCGAGTTGGACGGCCGGTCGAGAAGAGTCTCAATTTGATGGGAGACTTCTAGCGCTGAATTTGCTGCTAAACTGCCAAAGGGGTAAAGGTGTAAAAATCTAAGAGGCATTTGTGGTTTAGGAGCATGTTTGCAGCTGAAAGGCCCCAAGAACTGAGACGCGTTTCTTCAATATGTCGAACTTATACAGTATCGTCTCGTCTTGCTCTTCTATATCGCTGATATATTGATTCCAAATTTGCTGGAAAGAGAGTAACGTTGTTGGATCAGTGCTCAGAATCCGTAAAAAGTTGGATCAGCGCATCCCATACTCATGAGCAAGGCATTGGGCTCACTAAAGCCTGCGATGCAATAATGTTGTGAACCTCCGCGGAAGGGATGTGAGCCTGTGAATGTATGTTGTGAAGCGGCAAATGACTAAATGAGACTCCTTCCTGGAAGAAGCTGTTGATAAAGGAACTTGGACATGGCTGAAGGCTCATTAAAACCTAATCAGCTGAGGAGCCACTGGGCAAGGTCATACTATGGACCTGTTCCTCTCTACACTGCAGATCCAGCCTATGATGCCCTCCAGTACCCAGGGCACCTGGACCTCACATATCAATCACATACCCAGTCTTCATAGTGCCTGGTTCCGTTCTGCAGCAGGTCCTCCAGCTGGATGGTGCAGTTGGCCACGAAGTCATCGTATCCGATGGGCGCATCGTGGAAGACGGAGAGCTCCAGGCTCCGTCCCTCGCGGACCTCGGTGCAGAACTCCTGGTGCCAGGCGGGGCTGTTGGTCTTGGTCCTGGTGGCGGTCTGGCCCAGCCGGGTCTGGTCCAGGTTCAGGGCCAGGTAGGGGTCCAGCAGGAATGAGCCGCTCTTGCCCACAGCGTGACGCAGGGCCCATGGGGTGGGTTTCAGGTCCACTGCCTCACACACTCGCACCTTCAACAGGCCACTGAACACAGGCATAGCTACAGGGGTGTGTGTGTTCTGTGTGTATGTGTGTGTGTGTGTTAGGACTAGTCAGCCTGTTCCTGCTCCTGTACACAGAGTGTTTCCTTCCAATGAGAGGGGGTCACTGCACAGTCCTGCTACATCCCATAATGCCGCGGGCTCCTTAGACTCTCAGTCTAGTACAGCCATATCAGAACACTGTGTTATCCTCACACTCACTCACACAGACACACACTGATGTGCGGTAACACGCAGCACCAACGCAGACTCACACCCTTCAGAGGTCGCTCTCGTGTTTGTTTATGCTCCAGACAAGATTCCAGAATATCTGCGGAAACAGGCCGGGATAGGGACGCCTGGGCGGGGTGTGCAGGTTAACGGGCTCCGGTTGGGTTCACTCGAAGCCCCCGAGCCTCCCCACCGCGGGTCCGTGCGTGTGTCTGTCCCGGGTCAGGGTGGGAGAGAGCGGGAGCAGCCGCGCCTAGCCATCCGGGATTGGTGCTCGGTGTCCAGCCCGTCGCAGGCTCGCTCTCCGCCGGGATAAGCTCCTCGACCTCACGGTGCCGCGGTGTTCCTGCGCGTCCTCTCCGGTAGGCAGCACCTCTGTGTGTTCGCCAAGCCCGCTGCGGTGGTTTTGTGTTCACGACCAGCCTGAGGACATCACGGCGGGGCTCCGCTCCCCAGCTCCGCTCCGCTTTTTTTTCTGCTGTGGTTCCTTGCGCGCGCCCCCCGCTTCCCGTCCCCTCGCTCCTGAATCCGCGAGTGAGCGCGAGCTGCAGGAAATGCGCAAAACGCGTCACACGCGCTGCCGAGCTCTCGCGCCGGATGAGAGAAAAGAGAGAGGGAGAGAGAGAGAGAGATAGACTATGTGTTTGTCTGTGCGTGTGTGTGCGCAGATGGAAGAGGTGTTTTCTGAGGGGTGGGGGGGGTGGAATTCACCCGCAGGCATGGAGCGTGCGTGTGCGTGTGTGTCATGGCCCAGACAGCCAATAATGCAAGTCAATCATTCAGTCCTTATGCATGGTCACACACACACACATACACACACACACACACACACACACCTAGGAAACAGAATAAATAACATACATATCTATTACTATTATTTGCTACATGTCAAATAATGATAAAATCTAGTTTCAAGTTACTCTGAAAACTAGTTTTGAAGTTGTTATGACTATTTATTCTGTTTTCTAGATACTCTTTTTTTCCAGTTTTTTAGATGCTCGGTTTTCTACTTAATCAGTTTTGTAGTAACTCTGTTTTCTATTTATCTGGTTACTCGGTTTTGTTGTCAATCCCTTTTCTAGTGCCTCTTATAGCTACATTTCTAGTTAATCAATAATTTTGTTGATCACTTTTCTATTTGCTCGCATTTGTAGTTTTCCAGTTACTCAGTTTTATAGGTTTACCTTGAGTTTCTAGTTCTCTTCCTCTTGATCTTCACATTCACACACTGTGAGCTCGTATATTAAAGCAGATGTGTGATGCTGCTCTGAGCTGCAGTGGACATTGAGTTTTTCAGGAACTTCCTCAGGAACCTGTGATGGTGGTATTATATTCACACCATCATATAAGTCTCTGTATTAACTTTAGAGCTTTACAATCAGTACATCATATGGGAGACTCTGTATAGTGAAAAGTAAACACCTTCATTAATCAGTGTAGTTTATAATAATATATATTAGTAGTATTTACCATATACTTTACTTGGGGAAATTATTATAATGTGCATGATACAGTAATGCTGATTGTAATGCTTACTCTTCATACTGTGCTGTGTTTAATTTCATGTCTGATCTCCCTGGTCACGTATCAGTCTAATAAAATCTAATACATTATATTGTGAAAACCTCATGAATAAACATATTGTTAAATTCATACCTCACTAACAGTGTCAATCAAAACTGAACATTATTGTATTATTATAGGTGTACCTAATTAAATTACCTCTCAGTTACTGTTGTGTTGTAGGATTTTATTGGATTACAATTCAAATCTCTAATCTATCTATCTATCTATCTATCTATCTATCTATCTATCTATCTATCTATCTATCTATCTATCTATCTATCTATCTATCTATCTATCTATCTATCTATCTATCTATCTATCTATCTACCTTCTTTGCTTGTCGACGACACCAGGCCTGGCTCAGCTACGCCATCTGCTGGCTTTTAAGACTTATGACAGGTTCGATGACGCACCCAGGACGTGACGTCGAGGGACGCTGTGTTCAAGTGCTCCTCGTAAATTTGTGTTTCACAAGTGGTTAGTGGAAAGAGTATTCAGACCCTGTACTTAAATTAACAATTTAATTCAGATTTGTATAAAAATACTGCATTGTATGTCAAAGCATTATATTCCAAAAATGTATGAAAATAGAGGAATAAATGTAAATTGATTTAATCGAGACTAAAAAAAGCCTTTTCCTGCAGATTGCCCCACTCCAAAACGTATATTATAATAAGTGTATAGAATCATTAACTACATATTTTAAGTAGTATTATGTATGATTACTTTCCATACTGTTGCATAGTCATCATATTGTATACTTAACTAGTAACTTGCTATTGTATGAATGTAGTTGAGTAGTATGTTCAATATGTATAAGTATGAATGTGATTTGAGTAGTTATCGCAATTTCTTAATACTCAAGTAAAAAAAACAACATCAGACTCATACTGAAGTATAGAACTTGGGTAAATGTACTACATCCACCGCACTGTCTTTATTTTGGCCACTGGAAGGCGCTGTTTTGTCTTCTTTCTTACTGTGGGTGCTTCCAGAAATGCGAAAATCCTCAGAAGACAGGAGATTCGTGAACAGATTCCGTCTCCTCGTGTGGTACAGGGGGAGAGATAGAAAATTTTAAAAAAAAATTTACGTTTTCATGTTTTATCTTTTCTCAACGATGGATGAAGTATTTTGGAGGTAAATGGGTATATTTTATCTAAAACAAATAAGACTAAGAAGGAGAATACCATGCAGGATATTTAGGAAATTGGTTCAACGCAAACTGAACAGGACAAAAAACAAAAGTAGCAAATATGATCCATATTATTTATACCTAAAAAACACCCAAATACAAATGCTTCTATTATGGTTTCTTAAATAATTTAGTCACCTTTAGATTAATACTATTATAAATCAGAAAATCATGATTCACCGATCATAACTTTAACCATTTATAAGAAGCAACAAATTTATCAATTGCTTTGAATCTGTTGTATTTGTATATTCACAGTTAAATCTTTATCAATAAGATATTATAAAGGTTTGTTCCTGTGCATAATTTCACACTAGATTAATAAATATGATGACATCTTTTCGGAGAAAGATATAACTGTCAACAGATAAAATAATGAGTATAAAAATATAGATCGCCTTTATATCTGCGTAATAGTGTGTCTATATTAAGAAATATTATAGAAAATAAAATTGCTAAGTTAATTAAATTTCTGTTTCTTTAGTTTGACCAGGAAGTCATATTAAGCTGAACACGAATATATACTGTTTTTCTTTTTTATTTATCCACCTGAATGAAGTGAATAACGCTCAATAGGGACATCTTCACATAATAACTCACACACTCACACACACAAGAATAGCCACAATATGAGTCATAAATTAGATAATTTTATTTATATACAGTATAAAATACCAAAACATATTCTGCATCAAACTGAACTTGAAGTCTGACATATCATCAAACACAGACTGAACAGTGAAGTCTCTGAACTTTAAATTAAGTATAAGAAAGGTACAGACAGGGAGGAAGGCTTCAGTGTGAATTGATTGTCCAAAGCAGGGGACATCCAGGGGTCCTTCAGGGGCCTCTAAAGACACAACTAGCTCCAATAAAAAATAAAAGAACGACACATAATTATAGAACATAAGAGTGATTCGCTCCTCCTGGGTGGGGGTCCCTGAGTTGAATTCCAACAGCGGGAGGTCAACCGATGCGCACTGCCTTCGTCCAGTGATGTATTTAGAAAAACCTACTGTGAGTCTGGTCTGCAGGAAACGAACAGCACGGACAGAAATCTTTTACATCATCTGTTTGATGTTCTGGAATAATACAGTTTAGTGCAACTCCTCCTCCTGCTCCTCCTTTCTCCGGTTTCCCTCGACGGACCACCACAGGCCTCTGAAGGTCCATTCCAGAAGATTTAAAGTGTCAGACATCCAAGTCAGAGTCACTGTCTGTTACTGAGAGAAGAGTGTGTCCGTCCGCGCGATCTGCGCTCCCGTCCGGACTGCACTCTCCTCCACTGAGTGCACGCGAACCGTCTGGACACATATGGTGCTGCAACCTGAGGATGGAGAGAAGAAGAAGAACAGGAGACGTTAAAACCCAAATGTAAAAATGCATTTCAACTCAGAATGAAAAAGAATACCAGTTAAAATCTGAAAGACAAAACTTCTCATATTTTGTTTCGTTGTGCAAAAAAAAGGAAAATTCATAAATAATATTACATTTATGTTATTATAAATATAGAAATAATAAAACAATTATATAAACATCACTCTTTTGTCAAGGCAAAAATAACAAATCATCTCAGTCAAAACGTCTTGGAGTCCGTGCGGGCATGGTAAGCAATTTGCGCCCATTCATGCACATTTTGCCTCCGCCAACAGGGTGGTTGACCCAAACACTGACCCTGAAGCAAATTAAAGCGAGAGAAAGGAGAAGAAGGATCAACGAGGACACGCTGACAGGGAGAAGACAAAAACCTACAAGCTGAATGGCCGAGCACTTTTACGCATGAATGGCCCCTTTACGCACAGCCTTGGCTGCCCGTGGAGAGGAAATTGCTTCAACAAGTGAGCGCATGATGATAGAGGAGTGGTCAGTAAAGAGAGAAATTAGACATTTTGGAGTTTTACAAATTTGGACAATATTTTTTTTAATATATGCTAAGACCAATGAGGTCTGTGTAGATGGACTTTTAATAAATCCGTTATACTCTCCGGTGCAATAAGAGTAAGTTCATCCTGCTCCCTGCAAGATGTCAAGTTTAACTCTCAAATGAAAACTTCTTTCAAAAAGTTACTGACCTGTTTTTGGCTGCTGCCGCTCGGTCTCTCTGTCTCCGGTTTTTGAACCAGTTCCCAACTTGAGTCGGTGTCAGTCCGGTGGCGTGGGCCAGCTCCCGCTTCTTCCCCGGGTTCGGGTAGGGGTCCTGCAGGTACCACTCTCTCAGCAGCCCCCGTGTCCGCTCCTTGAAACAGTGCGTCTTCTGCTCCCCGTCCCAGATGGTCCTGGGCAACGGGAACTTCTTCCTCACGCGGTACTTGTCCACGGGTCCGAGTGGCCGCCCCCGGAGCTTCTCTGCCTCCCGGTAGTGAGCTTCGAGCCACATCGCCTGCAGTTTGCCGTGCGACGCGCGCGTAAAACGGTGCGTCTCCAGGATGTGGTACAGCTCGCGGAAGCTCCCGGTGTGGTACGCCACCACGGCGCGGGCCCTCTGCACGGACTCGTGCTCGGAGATGGAGTCGCGCCCGTCCGCGGTCACCGGGAGCGACCAGAGGAAGCGGGCCAGCCGTTCAATGTCCCCGGTCTCCTCCAGAGTCTCGCACACGCTGGCGATCTGCGCGGCGGAGAAGCACAGTCCAGGGAGAGCCATGGGTGGGCAGGCGGAGGGAGTATCCTCCGGGGACCGGGAGCGGGCCAAGGGTGAGGGCCCATCCGCGAAGTGCGGCAGGAGGAGGCGGGAGGCTGAGAAGAAGTCGAGTGGAGATCTGAAAACCATCTGGTCCACTGAGTGAAGCTCGAGAGGAGACGGAGACAGTCTGACAGAAATGTGCTGAAGTCTGACTCTTTAGTTCACCTGGGAGTCAGGGAGGGACCCCGGATCTCACTCCTGATTGGTCACTGTGGAGCTGATGCGAGGTTGTCATGGCAGCACTGTCAGTCAAGCACAGGGGGTTTATCTCCCTCGTTTAACGCACAAGCTGAACACGTAAAGTCTCTCTGGTGTTAACGATTTAACCCAGCAGGAGGGTTTGCCATGAAACTTATTAAATAAATATATATAAAAAAAGAAATCAAAGGTCACTTTTTAACCTCTTTATTTCCAGAGCTGTGGAGCAGATTAAATGATTCATGGAGTTGAGTGGAAGTGATTCAAACATATTGTGCAGAAAAATCCTATCAACCAGATTGACAGAAACAAATCTAAAGAGACAAAGAAAGTGTCTCAAAATAAATATATTTGATTTCATTTAAATAAGGGATCTGTTAAAACTCTCACCTGGTTGTGTATTCTCTTTATTGTTGATTTGTATTTTTCCTCATGCATGTAAGATGTTTAAAGGAACAAACATTTTCATTTTGATGCCACTTTTTCAAACTTCACTGATGCCTTTATTTCTGCATCACAAACACCATGGAAACAGCCACGTAGCCCTGTGTACTGGAGCTGGGCAATAATTAAAATAATATCAATAATTACCACAGTGTAATTGTCATGTTTAGCAATATAAGAAAAGCAGAGTGAGGAGGTATAATACGAAATTGAGCCACCTCAAATTTGTCCAAATGTTTGTGCTTCAGGAGCAAAAAAAAATCTGTCACTAAAGATGTAATAAAGTGACATTTATCGTGATGATTTTTCAATATCGACTGATTCTGAAACTTTCATCTCTGTCATTTTTGGCCACATCGCAGAGATATGGCAAATATTCAAATGTGAAAAAATATTCCGACCTAAAGGGGACAGAACAGATTAAATTAATAATTAAACACAAGCAACACAAAGACCATAAGCCTCATGAGCAGGACAGATGCTGATTAAGATGATAAAATAAGGGAGAGTATTCAGAAAAAAATGGACTAATAAACTGACACCTCTCCGCTCCTCTCTCTCTCCCTCCACTAAGCTGCTTGCATCATTAATAGCAGTAATGTGTGCGGTAACCCGGTGTGATCGGAAATCTCCTCCAGACCTGAAAGCGTATGTTTCTCTGAGTGTTCTCCCGCCACTCTAATCACTCTCCTGTTCTCTAATATCCATAAGTTCAGAGATCCTAAGCCACAGTGCAGCTCCATTCAGTTACCTTGGATTAACAGCGCGCCCATACACCTCCTGCCAACATTAGTCTAATAGAGAAGCATATTCAATCAACATTAGCACATTTCGGTGGCCCCCCCGGCCATATGCTTCGGAGCGTGGCACCCTCTGTGTAGCATTAGGCTGTGTACGTGTGCATATAGTGAATATCATGTGTGAAATATTAATATAAATGGGATATTTTGGTGCAAAATAAAATAAATAGACAGTTTTTGTAAATTTTATCGTGCATCTTTGCATGATGTTTTGTCACTCGCACATATTAAACTCCTTCAGACACCCCAGTGCAGATGTGTTGGCTGTGAAAAAAGGGGGTCACCCAGCTTTAGGGGGTTAATGCCAATTACCCAGAGAGACAGATGTCCCTACACGGTGGTGTGTGAGGAGGCGTGTGCCAGTTTTCGCCCTGGATGATGCATATGGTTCCGGCTTGTCGGGGCAAACTGCTACTTGCTTTTTAAAATCAAATCCAATAAGCCTAAATAATAACAATAATATTAATTAGAAAGGCAACAAAAACAACAATAATAATGAACAAATATGAACAAAAATAAGATTGGAAATAAGAAAAATCAAGTTGAAACTGAGAAAAAAGGGACTTATATAGACAAGTATATGCATAAATATAAATGTGCTGTGCACTCACATTTGTACATGCACACATTTGAATTGATGTTCTTACAATTAGCAACGGGCTATATCATTTCCACTTGTCCCTGGGTTTTATTCATCTACTTCTTAGATGCACGGAGGCAAGAAAAAAGAGTTGGAGTCTCTGGTGAGTTATAAAGAAATATTTGCAAACAACATAGAATAAAGGGGATTTGCTGCCTAGAAAGCTGTTTCAGTTTCAGTGTCAGTTTTGTTGAGAGGCTCCTCCTGCTCTTCTCAAGATGCCCTGAGTCCCCAGAGAACCTCAGCATGTTCCTCTGTGTTGTAACAAACACAACAATGGACAAACACACACTACAGTCTCTGAGCGACAGTCATGGCCTCCTCCAAGTTGAAAAGACATTCTTCATTAATCGAAGCAGGGAGGACCCACCAGACATAGTCGGGGAAACATACTCAAGGTGTGTGTGAGTGTGTGTGTGTGTGTGTGTGTGTGTATGTGTGTGTGATGAGGGGGACGAGTGTGTCGTAGCGGTGACAATTAAGTCAATTCAGCTACATCTCCTTTCAGCCAGAGGACAATTATTAGGGAGGAGGAGGGAGAGCGGAGCACGGCTAAAAGGAGGTGGATGACACCACCATGGTGGCTGCAGGAGCGCAGTGAAGGAAGTGAATCACTTCAGCGTCTCCTTATCCCACCCCACAAACAAAAGCCCTGCTCCTAATTAACCTCTCCACAACTTAACACTGACCCCCTAAGCCCCGAAACTTTAACCCCTCACCCTGCCTCACGGAGGAGGCCGCACAGCCCCCTCCCCTGACTCCCCCCGAGTTCTCCCCCTCGTTAAGCCACTAATCACTTCCTGAGTCTTTGTTGTGCTTTTGTGCTCTCGCAGGGCTCCAAGAGAGTGTGGTGCACAATGGTACCCCCGGAAAAGAAAAGGAAAGAGGAGGGGAATTGTAGCAGAGCGAGGAGGAACATGAAGACGTGGAGAGCGGTGGGAGGACAGTGTTTTTTCCAGCCTGATCACAAAACTGTCAGTGTGTTAGATAATCAATCAATTAGTTGTTTGAAAGTGTTTCATCTTGTTTTAATTTGATTGATTTGAATTGAAACAACTAGTGGGACAGTGTTTGACTCCCTCATCTTCCAAAAGAAGGAAAGAAGGCTGATGGTGTGTGTATATATATATATGTGTGTGTGTGTGTGTGTGTGTGTGTGTGCAACACTGACCTTTTTCAGTACCAGTGAACCTCATGGGGACCGAAGCCTCGTTCTAATGAGGCAAAACTAATTCTGTGCAAACCTGTGTGTGTGTGTATGTGTGTGTTCGTGTGTGTGGTCCAGGTATTATTGATGCCGTGGGGACCTAAATCTGTTTACACATTATGGGATGTGTCCTCCTCGTGGGGACAAACATTAAGTCTCCAGAGCCTTAATCTATCAAATTTAAGGTGAAGACATTTTTAGGTTGAGGTCAGGTTAAGGCTTAAGTTTAAGTTTAGGTTTAAGGCTTAGGGTTGGGCAAGAATAATATTTCAATATAATATAATATCAAAATAACATCCTCTTAAATCATGGAGACACAACTCTGTGTTTGTGTGTGTGTTTGTGTGTGTGTGGTCACCATTTGACCTCATCTTGACCTCTGTCCCATAAGAACCAGAGGAGGGATACAGGTATTCAAGTAACTGCACCTGAGCAACTAATCCTGCACTGTGATTGGTTTGTAACACAACACCTCAAAGTGAATGCTGCTGTTTTTATTGGTGCCGCGTCACTCCAGCTGTGTGTGAGGGCTGAAACAGCTGGAGAGGAGTAGTTTCATCGGGAGATATGTCCACATATAACTGGGTCTGTGCCACACAAACACACGCAGTCACACACAGACACACACACAACAGATGGGTGACACAAATGTCAGAGCACAAACACCTGACAGATACCACAGAGGAATAAACAAAGTGATCAGATCATTTGAATAATAACTCCTCAGATGCACAGTTTGTTTTAAACCTGAAGATCACAGCAGTGGAGCCAGATGTAAACCCAGTGATTTCATCATTACCCTGTGTGTTGTCAGTGTCATCTCACCACTCAGGCTGTTTTTGGAGACAAAGAAAACACCAGCGGCCCAAAATACAAACAGCTGGAGTCTGAACAAACGTCAGGCTGTTAGGCAGACGCACACAATCGTACAGATGTAACCACAGACACACACACACACACACACACACACACACACACTGACACAAGGCCTTCAATCACACAACTAACACACATCCTCCAGTTACATGTAGCCATGAACACTCACACGGTGGAGGGGGAACCACTGTGTCAGAGAGAAGAATCAGATTTACATCCTCATTTCCTATTATTGAGGAAATGTTTGGTGTTTTAAACCACGTCAGTCCAACTACAGTGTCCTCAATAAAACTGAAGAAGTAAAATCAATTGATCTATTAACACTTTCTAGAATCCAGGTAGTTTGGTAAGGGGGTCAGCAGCAACAATCATTTAAAATTAACATCCATAAAATATAAAGAAAGAATAAAATGAGACCCAAATAGAATCAGAAGTTTTCTAAACAAACGCTTTCTTTAAAATCAAAAACAAAAAAAGTTTTTAATACAAATATAAAAATACAAATAACAACATAACATTACATATTTCAATTGTTCTAATTGGATATATAGACTAGGGCCGAATCTGAGTATGTTTTCATTGTGTCAGTGTCAGTGACGTGTCGGTTGTTTTATAAATGATTCACTACATTATTAATACTGTTCCTGCTTTGTTATCTATTAATCATATAACTAGTCTCACTTATGCTGCCCAGGATTTGTCAGCTGTTTAAAAAAATACTACTAAATTCCTTTTAATCACAAAGCTTATTTCATATAACATTTTGTCTTATTCCCATACACTGAGATATATAAACACCCAAAGAGAAACAGAACAACATGCCTTTCTCAATCTGTCAGCAATTCAGTTATTGTACTTTTATTAGTTAAAATGTATTTTCCATTTTTATTTAATACCAAACTTGCATGTGTTTAATAATGTACCTGGTTAGCTCCACACACACCTGAATATGTGAGTAAGACATATATTAAATAATATCACAATATATTTAATAATAAGGTTTTTAACAATATCTTAAATATATTTTACGGATGTGTTTAACTGCTTAATGTTTTAATCTTTACTCACCATTTCGTAAATAGACAATATGGGAAAACTAACTAATGCAGAATAATACACAGAGGTAACAAGGAAACTGTAAAACCACGGACAAGCAATATTATAAAAATTGAAAATAAATCAGGGAGCATGATCTGTTTGGGTCTGAAATTGAAATCCCTTTATCTGAAATAAAGAAGAAGAAATGAGAATAACATGGTCCATGCTGGAAAAAACTGTAGCTACGAGTTCTGGTTTACACAAAAAAAGATAAATAATCTAAATGAAGTGATTAGTTGTAGAAGGTGTAGCAGAGAGAAAACAGCAGAGAGGAAACAGCTGATGAGACAAGACATAACAAAGTGGGACGAGGGTACGGGAATGAGAAAAAAAAGCCAAGAGAGGTTGAATTTAAACGAGTGAAAAGAGAAGGATGGCTGAAATAAAGGGAGGGGGGAGGAGGAGGGGAGGCCGGCCCCTGTCCTGTCTGGTGTGGTTGGGGGTAATCTGGTCTAATCTGCTGCATGTTAACCTATCTGAGCAGCAAGAGCCAGATTATCCCTCTAACAATGGCCACCCGCTCATCTGCTAAATTACTCCACTCAAAATCATATGCTGAAACACACACACACACAAACACACACACACACACAAACATACACACACACACACACACACACACACACACACAGAGAGAGAGAAGTACAGACTCCCACACAGATTTCTGGGAGCCATCAGTATTTATATTTCACCGGGTATGAATATTGAACTCCCTTTGAGCTCTTCATTTGGAGCGTTAAAAATCAAACCCAGAGGTGTCGTGTTTGAGTCGAACTGGTCACCACTCTAGTCCAAGGTCACAGCCACAGCCTCGGTGTGAAAAGACAGGAGTGGGCGGAAGAAGAGGAAGAAGGACTCAGGAGCAGGTGAGAGAAGAAAGGAGAGAAGGTAAACCAACGGCGAGGAGAAAGAGAAACACTTTCCTCCTCCCTGCGAACAAAGCAACCCGGAGGTCGGTTTTTCTGTGGGCGCATGTTCTTTAGCACGTCGGGGTCAGCCGGGTCAGCTGACCTTCAGATGTAGAGAGCACAACGATGCACCTTCCCCGTCCTTTCAGGGAAGCAATGAATAAACACAAACAACACAAATATATAGCGTAAATATTGTAACACGGAGCTGGATCTGCGTGCCGAGCACACGCGATCTGTAAATGGAGTTTGTGAGGCAGCTGGGGGTTTTCTAACAGCTCCGGGTCGGAGGTGGTTGACCGAGAAGCTCGGAGGTTTTCAAAGAAGCTGCAGTCAATTCAAATAAGAGGAGAAAGACGGAAATGAGAAAGAGGCGTGTTGGAAGAATGGAGTCAACAGCCGTGTGAGGCTGCAAACATCTGGATGCTGATGTGTAAAGGTGTACGTTTCATGTTCATAACTAAAAGAGTGCATACCTCCACCAAGGCCCAACAGTCCCCAAAATTCACTCACGATGCACCAATTATTCCACAACTCTCAATGTAAAAGAAAGTGAACAAAGGAGACATGGAGACAACACATGTCTGTGACAAACTTCATGGCAATCCGTCCAATAGTTGAGGCAGTATTGGAGACATCTGACTGGAAACCACAATAATCAGTCTCATGCGGGTTCTTCCTATGGGGAACAAGAACACCTGAACCGATCCAGCTGAGGATTCCAGTGGTTTAATGTAACTAGGTGCATATACTCAAGTACTTAAACCTGCAGTGAGGACGTTTTGTCTCCTCCCTCTGGCAGTGAGTGGATGTACACAAACACTGCTGCTGCATGGACACGGTGTACGCCCAGGTATAATTGTAATTGCATGACTTTAATGCCAAACGAAGTATTTTTCTATCTAGGTATTTGCAGAGGTTTCTCACTACAAGAGTAAGAAATAGGCTGCATTAGAGGAGAAGTCAAGAAAATCACCAATTATGAAAACATAAATTCTGAGGATCATTTATATCTGTAACAAATTTCAAGTGACAGTTTTTGTTGAGATATTTCACTAGAAAGTAAAAACCTTGTTGTGGCAGCAAAGCAAAAAACGTCAGGGACGACTGAAGTCAGTTAGGATCCATCCTCTGGGGACCATGATTTAATGATTTCTGATAGCTGTGGAGATCTTCCACTCTGGTGCTGGTGGACGAACTGACGTCACCTTAGTACAAGCTCGGCTAAAAAGAAAAGTGCATGTCAGACAGGAGCAGGCGCAGGGGGCAGATCTGTTGTTTTACGTCGTGTAGTTCTGTGAAAACAAATTAAAGTGAAAGAGATTAAAGATGCAGCGAGCAGGGGCGCGCAAACAGTTTTAACAGGTCACTATCTATTGTTTTGTAATATGAGGCTTAATGTGGATTCAGCCAGTGAATCAGTGAGAGGGCATACTCTGTACCCCGCCACCATCATCAAATTAAATTCCACCCCCCCCCCCCCACCCTCCAGTACATGCACACACGCCATCATCATACACACCACCACCGCAATATATTTGGATCGCTCATTCACACTCAAACGCACACACACACACGCTCCGCAATCCCATAATCCCACTCCAGATTGAGAACACCTTTAAGATACGATGTGATTATGATTAGGGATTATGATCAAATTATGACAGAGTGACAGATTAGACAGGGGTTGTGTGTGTGTGTGTGTAGCGGAGATATGGTGGTGTGACAGCAGCACACACAATCATTTATGAAGACGTCTGTCTCTGTACAGCGTTCTGCTTTAATTTGATGTATAAACGATTTAATGAAGAGTGAAACATATTCGAGAAAATAGAAAAGGGAAAATCCATAATTCAGATCAAAAGTATAATTTTGTCGGCCAGAGGATCGTTGTCGGACGGTAAGAACTACAGGAAGGAATGGATCACTTCCAAATTTTTATAAATTATCCTTTAGCATAGAGCAATAGAGCATGTAGGGTTTAGAGAAATCCTTTTGAAAAACACGAGTCTGTCACTTTCTACATGTATGTAATGTGTGTATTTTATCTTGTGTGGTGAGATTAATTTGTAACTGACTGCTGTTTCCAATGTGTGGACTGGATCACATCAGCCTACGTCTTTTTCTCCCGAGTCTTTATAATTTGTTGTTTTTTTTACCCTTTTTCAAAGTAAATGTCTTTTATTCTCGTTTATTTTTTAAGTTTTTCATGTTTCTGGGTGTGAAATTTACCCGGAAACTTCAGATCCAATAAATAAAGAGGAAAGTTTGCTTTGCAGCACTGTGCAAAGCAAAGGACACTTTAGATGTTAGGTCACTTCATAATTTGATTTGTTCACTATTTCTTCATATATGTTGACTGATGTTAGTATTGATGTGGGGCAAAATATATAGAACTAATGAAACTGTATGAACGTATTGTGTGATATTAATGCTATGATGATGTTTAACGATTAATATCTAATTGATTTTTTGATATGGCCAACTGTTTTTACGTTGTATATTATGTTATATACAAGTGTTTAAGAGTATTGCTGTGATTTGTAAACTTGTGTTTGGATTACACTGAAATAAGAGAATATTAACTCAACGCAACTAAATTAAACTTAAGTTTCCTGCTGCTACCAACTGGTTTGTATCTCGTGATTTGTGAGAATGAATTTTGCAGATGTACAGTTAAAACTTTACCGAAGTGTCAAGGATGGAGTGCAATAATAAGTCTCTTTATTCATTCTAGTTAGGTTTTGTGTCTTTGTCTGTCTTCTATACGCTGATATAAGTGTTCTTGGGTCTCTTGAAAGTCACTATGTAAATTCAAGCTATTATACATTCTGTATTTTAATAAAATACCTTTTGGAAAACCGTTATATTCACACTGTTCATCCACTGACCCAAGGTTCCCCTGTGCAAAGAATACATATTGTGGAGTTCTGCATTGAGAAGCAGTCGATACAAACCCTGCACCAAACAGACGTTTAAAAAATGAGTCTTTCTTCAAATATCAACACTTTTCATTTCATGGACTTAAGACGTTTGAACAACATAATATTTAGTGTGAATAGTGTCTGCTTCTTTATAAAATGTTCCTCCAGCTCCTGCATACCTTGTGCAACTTCAACCGTTCAAGTATCAAAACATTCAAATCGTTTACGACTTTCCTGCCATTATAATTTTCATCATTTGTTATTCTATTTATGTTTTTAGATATTCAACTGTTTCTTAAAGTTTTGATCTCATTCAAATGGATGAGGAAGTATTCAAACCTTCAAAAACCTTGAGCCCTTTTAAATGAATCTAAGTGCTCTTACTTATGTGCTAGAAACTTCATTCAAGAGTTTCAGCTTTTCAGGTGTTTTTCAACTTTTTGATACCATGTACCAGTTCTGAAGTTTCATCTCAGTTTTTTCCAACACACTTTAGTGATTCTTCTCTTGTATCTCTCATATATCGACATGTGGCTCTGGCACACAGTGTGACTCCTGAAGCAGAAGGGCTAAAGGTTTCTACAGTTTCACCTCAAACAATAATTTATGATTTTCTGGTAATTAAAGTAATATTCAGCAATTTACAGTTTGAAGAATTGATATTTTTTCTTGAAGGTTCTCTTTGGGGATTAATAAAATTCTTTCCAACCTGCAGCAAAGTCTCTGCTCATTCTCTACTCAGGTCCAACATTAAGGTCGACGAGAATTGGGTCCCTAAAGCTCATAAGGCCTTTGGAGTCTCAACACGGTGCTTTAACAAACACACACAACCATCAGTGTAACACAATTCATCCTGTAAAGAAGGAATAACAACCATATGACACAAAAAAAGCTAAAACCATTAAATATGGACATTTCTGGAAATGGAAGTTTGTAAATCTGTCTGGAGAGTGACAAAAATATTACGCACATGCTAACGGCCTCCGTGTAGCCGCACAAGCATCAAGAAAATGACACAACTTCACTTATTGAAATACGCAGCCACCGCTGGGTCCTTGGCAGGTATTTTATTTCATATATAGACGCTTTCTGTAATCAAATGTGAGTGCAATCAAACAACAGCAATACAAACATTACCAATGCAGTCTGAGAACCAGGAACAGGGTTAAAACAGGGAGTTGACTCACTCTACACAGCGAGCAGCTAGTAACCTCATGGCCAACATTAAAAAAGAAAAAAAAACACGTTCCTCTGTCAGGACAGTCCGCCGTTATGTGTACCTCCAACTGCGATGGTGAGGAGGGGGGTGGGGAATCATGTCTGATCTCCCACCCTCCCACCTCCTCCTCTACAGGAAGTCCAACCAGTGATACAACAGCCTCCCCACCACCACCACCATGAGTCCTCCAACTAAATAACCTCCCATTTTCCCCATTGTGATTATCATCGTCATCATTCTAATAGTATGAGCAAAGAAGAAAAAGAAAAAAAAAAACACAACTCATTTCCACTTCTCACACGGCGGGAGCCAATCAGAGCCCAGAGGTCCTTTGGGATCAGCCAGTCTCAACCAATGGCTGTCCGATCCGGGGTCGACAAGAAAACCACATAGCTGTACATGTAGAACCTAAGTCCTCATGCAGTGCCCTGCAAAAGTGGCACATATCGTGCACAGGTGGAAGTGGGAGTTGGTGGGTGTGGGGGGAGGGGAGAGGGTGTTTATGGTTTTGGTGTCTGTGTGTTAGTGTGTGTGTGCGTGTGTGTGTTTTTAACGAGGGGTACAAGCGAAGGTGTTAGGCAATTATCAGACCCAGGAGCACGAAAAAAAATGTCCAGAAGAAGAATTAAAAAGTCTCTATCCTTCATCTGTCTTCTCTTGGCCCTCCACGAAACACAAACTCATCTCTCACACATACAAACACACATACGCAGACACACACACACAGACACACACTATAGGTCCTCATGTCATTGTGAAGTCGGGTGTTCATTGTCAACATTCAAGAAAAGAAAAGGAAAAAAAAACACCTCAATGGTAAAAATCATCTCTACCATCACAATGCTTCAGTTCATAAAACCTTGACATGTCTGAAAAAGTGAATTTGTTTTGTTTTTTTAATCCTCCAGGTCTAAAGCAGTATGCGTGTGTGTGTGTACTTGTCGTTTGTCGTCTTAGTCCCACTGCTGCAAACACACACACACACACACACATGCACAACCAACATACGCACTCACGCACTCCAAGACACACCACATGTCCTCTTTTTTTTAAGTGGAGAACGACACGGCGCAATGGAGAGACACCTCCTCCTCTGGGTGGACGAGCCGGTCACTGGGAGGAGACGACGGGGGGATTATTGCCACGGCTACCAGGGGTCCTCCAGCTCACCGGTGCTCTGGGCGGGTGAAAAGCAAAAAGAGAAGGAGAGTTGTGTGTTAGCTTCTTTCTTTTTTTTGCTGCATCTTCCAATGCACACAATAGTTTACAAACAGCTCCTGATGCCTTGAATAGAAGTAGATCTTACTGCCCTCTCTTGAACTCAAAATGAATGGATAATGGTGAAAGACAGTGAGATCCCCCTGCCCGGCCAGCACGTTGAGACACCAAGAACCCAGACCTCTGATGACTCACCTTGCGGAGAATCACAAGGCCGACTGTCAAGACTGAAAGACAGGGGGGGAGAAATGGGAGAGAATGGAGTCCCTATAAGACCACGCACCTTCCCTCTCGCTTATCACCGGCAGCTCAAGCAGCACAGTGGCAGGCGTTTATTTTTCTTTGACTTGTCTCAAACCTTGGAGCTGCCATTTATTTTAAAAAGGAGATGACAGATTAAAATGTCCTTAAGCAGCCGACGCAAAATTACAAGTGTAGTGCAAGGGCTGAAAGCGGACAGAGGAGGGCAAGCAATGTAAGGATTTGTTTTCGACTCAAGCTGCTCACAAAAAATTCACAGCGTCGGCTAACATAGAAACATACACAACATATTAAATATTGTTAAGGACACAGAAAAACCTCTGAAACATTTGAGGAAATGGTATATAATGCTGCCAAATCAGTTTCAGGTCTGTTTAGGCTTTTTGTGATTTGTTTGTGACGTGCAAATGGTGAACTATGACTTTCTCAGCTTTTTGAATTCCCTAACCACAACCCTGACTTGTACATCTGCAACGTGACTCACTTGGCATGGGACTGACAGAGAGAGAGGAAACAGCTGGACAGCCAGTTTACACTGAGAGACACTCACTTGACACAGAGCTGTAGCATGATACCTCAAATCGTTTTTATTTGTTCATTTGTCATTTTATCAACGGTGTGGGACTGATTTGGCCCACGAAACCCCATACAAATACAATTCATACACACACGCACACACACACAGACAGACAGTGTTTAGTGTAACCTCTCTTCCTGATAGCTAAGTGCTTTAGATATTGTTAAGGATAAGGGCAGTGCATGCATTACCAGAGTGGCTGGGTACAGGGCATTATACAGACTCCCTCTTCCTGCTTTCATAGAGAAGGAATAAACACTGTAGCTTGTGCAGCCTGTTTGAATCAAACGTCTATAATGAGCTAAGAGTTTGAGATTGTTTCTCTCTGAATAAAGCCAGCAACCTGTGGGGAATAAAATATGCTGGATGTGGGGGATGGTTTTAATCAAGCTGCGACTCTCGTAAAGCCACATTTATTACAAGCATCTGGCAGCATTAGCTGTTGGAAATTTATTAAAACACAGGTATAACAACATTACTGATTATAGATGCACAAGTGTCCCACGTACAACACATTCGATGTTTGCTCCGGGTGTGACTGAGGGTATAAGTGCTGTATCAGGCCTGGATTGGATATGGTCAGCCCCGCTACAGTGGCAGCGTGACCTTAGGGATGTGATGGTGGTTGGCCAGGTCCAACATTTTGGTCAAAAGGTGCAGCATGAGATGTACAAGGAAACAATTGTGGTCTCGGTCACCCATCTAGTGCCATAATCAGTTCAAATATTCCACTTGCTGTGTTCAGCTCCTGACAGAAAACCCTGCAGACTAATGACATGGATTCCAACATAGCCTGCTAGCATGCTAACAGGATGCATGTTACCTTATAAGTTAGCCAACTCAACAAACATTACAAACGGAATTTTAGCATGCCATCAAGTGAAATGCTAAATGTTAGCATGCTAGTGTGTATGCCAACATGTCAACTGTAAGCAGGTTTGACCACTTGTGCTTTGGAACGTACCAAAAACCACAGTGCAGTCTTACCCTCTCTAGTGCTGCACCAAGAAGAAGCAGATTTTAACCTCTTTGTGTGTGATTGTGAGGCAGTGTTACTGTACTGTGATGTTGTAGAATCTGGGATATGTGGTGAGAGAATTATTTAAATCAACTGTCGCTCAAACTACAAGTAAACACCCACCCCAGGCATTCCTTCGTTGTTTAACTGCCCTGTGATTGTGCTGATAAACGGGTTAACACTCAAGTATCATCCGTTAAATCAGGTAATGTGTGTGGAAGTGATTAGTCTCTCAAACTCTGGCGCACTCAAACACACACATACATACATACACACACACATAAACATAAAAGAGTGTGTTCTGAGTCTGTAGATGGAGTAGGCCTGGAGACACAGCTGCAGTTCAGAGTGTCCCCTCTCCTTTTCTTTGTCCATTGTAAGCAGGTGTGAGGGGATGAGGCTGGGGGAGAGGAGGGGTTCAGGTAGGAAATCAGCCAGAAGCCAACACCAGGAATCGTAGACTGTGGAGTGCCATGTTCATTTTTTTTTTTCTTCTTCACAAGCCACTTTTACACAATAATTCACCTTGATTCTATTGCAAACATGAGTGTGTGTTGTAAAAGTGGCTTGGTAAGTTTTGGGGAATCAAAGCCGAGGTGGACAGGAGGAAAAGGGAGAGAGAAAATCAGGGAGCGAAAGAGTCTTCATTAGGTTTATGTAATAAATGTGGCTTGCAGACAGAACTTGAACAGACAGAGGGGCCATTTGTGTTTACAAAGAGTTGTTCAAATATTGTTACGGGTATATGAGTGGCAGCTGAAGCTGAAGACAAAACCAGAAATGGCCAATTTGTAAATTCAAATTCTGTGCTGCAGGAAAGCGGAGAGGTCATAGCACGTCTGACTAGAGCGCTGGAGTCTGAGGGAGAGATGGCTGGGTGGGTTGCTTTGCAGGCGGGGTGCTCAGTCAGAGGAGGGATTTAACTCGGGGGTGGGCGCATCCTCGCTGGCCTCCGGCTCTGCAGTGGCAGGTGAGGGCGGGGGCGAGGGGGGAGAGGGAGGTGAGGCGGGCTGCTTCTGGCCATCATTGTCGCCGTCCGAGGTCCTCCTGCTGGCCCCTGTTCCCTCAGCGGCGCTCTCCCCCCGCACTTGGTAGGTGGCCAGGGTATCCTCCAGCACTGCGCGGTACTGCCCCCGGTGGTGGAGGCGGAACTGCCGAAGAGCCTCCAACAGATGTGCCGCCGTATTGCCACCTCCCTCCTCACTCTCCTCCTCTCCCCCCGCAAAGGCCTGAGGTGACACGCCAGGGGTCAGACTCTGCAGGCACGCTCCATGGTCAAACACACACACACACACGTACATCTAACAAGAAGTGGCACAATACTCATTTACACAAATATCTACCACACACTAGCATGACAACGTCAGAGACATTCTTGCTCCAGTTGGACAGACCCATGCAAGAGCTACCTCTGACCTTGTGGCCAACAACCCTTTGTGAGTTTCGCTGTGTGGTGTAACAGAGAGGAGGGGGTTTGGTCAGAACCCACACAGCCCAGAGAAAAGAGCCCGCAACACAAGACTCCACTGACATTAATGTGACAAATAAGCTCATGTGCCCTCAAACAAACACGCACAGACACACACAATCACATCTGAACTGTTTAAAACCTGATAATGTTCTTTTTTCTTCAGAGTGATGACATTTGAAAAAATTGGAAGACGTGATTTCTTTAAGATGCTGCTTATGAGATTTCCTCTGACTCATGACTCTGAGATTGACATTAGATTACACAGATGGTCTTTTTGCATCTGCCTGAGGTGGATATTATACTTTGTAGTTTTTAAGCGTTTTAAATTATACTGTAATTTGTAGTCTTTTAGATTAAAGTTGTTATTTATTTTAATTCAGGCCTTAGCTGAATGATTGTGACACGATAGTGATGCACTCAGGAAAGATATGTTGTTTTCTACCTATTTTTGAGGACCTTATTTTGAGGGGAGGGTTTGTAAATTAAACTGGATTATATTAAATAAAAGCAAACAACTTCTAATGAATGTTGTTTTATGTGTAGTGATGTACGATCAATTAATTAACTAAAATCTCTGAAAGGACTTCCAGAAAAGGTCGTGGTGAAGAGTTTTTTTGTGTTGTTGATGCAGGTGCTTGTACAAGTGTTTGTTTTAATGCACATATTTAGGGAATCAAAGTTTCTCAATTGACTTTGTTTGATACCTTATCCTAGGCCTTAATTTACTGTGTGACACATTTTTCTGACGATAAAAAGCTCCTCACATTTCATCAGTTTGAAGTGTCAATTATATATTCAGTATTATTTCTTTCTTAAAGGGGGTGAAAGTTGGTTAAATCAAACGATTTACACTTGACAAACTTCCAGTTATCGAATTCAGATGTTTTTATTCCAGGTTTGTGAAGCCTTTAATACTATGAGTCAGGTGGTTTAAAGAGTTCATTGCTGAGGAGTTCAGCAGGTTTGCCAAGGTCCTGCTATACATCTTGTTACAATGACAAACACAAAATTGAAACTGACTGCAGAGGCCTTCGGTGCTTTTCCACATGAATGCAGTGAACTAAGATTGCCAAGGCTATTCTGTTTAGTCAATCCACCACCCTCATTCACACTTTAACCACATTCATTTTCTCTCACTCTTAGCACACACACACACACACACACACACACACACACACACACACACACACACACACACACACACACACACACACACACACACACACACACACACACACACACACACACACACACACACACACACACACACACACACACACACACACACACACACACACACAAAAGAGTGTCCTTGTCTGGGCTGGTCAGTGTTTATGAGGTCATGTTAAGGGGCTGGGGTTAAAGGTTGAAGAGGTGAGGGAGTTAAGAGAGAGCTCAACTCACGCCTTCCTCTTCTCTGTGAGGGTTCAGCTTGTTGTACACCGCCTCGATCACACTGCGTCTGCAAAACACACAAACAGCACACGCCTCGTTGCTTAGAGAAGAGAACAACTCCTGACATCATGTAAACGCTCTGTGCTCATTCTTCTCAAATGTATATTGATTAAGATTGTAATGGAATCAAGAAAGCAACTGAGTCGATACTCGAGACGCCGCTATTTGTGCATCAAGACACTCCAGAATCTCTTAAACCATGTGCGCATTAAAGTGTTTGGATGGAAAAAGTGGGTGTACGGTTGTTGCTCCTGCAGTGCTGCCGGGTTGGCTGTCTTCCACTTATTTTAAGTGAGTGGGAAAAAAGTGTTGAGGGTAGGTTGAGATCAATTTACATTTTTTTACTGTCCAAACAGTTTCCACCAGTGACGTGACACAATGAGAAATTAACTGTGGCTGAGTTTCTATTAATTTGATCCTTTTAACAAGTAACTAAAGCATAAGGAAATATGTATTGCTGCTATTCACCTCTAATCTTATTCAACAGTTTGAAATGTAATAACATGTAGTCATATATTTACTTGCTGGCCAGGCCGCCACCAGGTGGAAGGTTGGGGATGCTCTCTGTGGCAATGCTCCTTAGGACAGACACCAGGTCAGGGACTCCTGCGTCCCCACAACCTGCCAGTAGATCTACACACAAACACAAAGAGGATAAAAGGTTTGTTAGAGGTAGTGTTGTTTACTGATGTGAGGTCGTAGCGTTTTAAAAAACATGTTTCTCTGCAGAGGCTGAGAAATCACCCATAGCAGTGAAGAAAAAAAGAAGAAAAAACAACAAATCCATGCCATTTGCAGCACTACTGACTGAAGCAAATGATTTCTAAATATTTGTATTACCCTACAGAATGTTTATTTTGTCCTGATCGTGTACACAGAAACTGAACCCAGCATGTGGCCACTTGTGTAAATGACCTTTAAAAAAAATATATATATATATATATATATATGTATTGAAAAAAGAACAAAGAAAAACATAGAAAGACTGCTGGGTCATAAAAAACAGTGTAGGTATTTACCCACCACTGAACAGATAAATATTTACAATAATCCATTCCGACTTTCAATGAGAACCAAATGATGGATGTATTTGCAAGAACCATGATTCAAGTTTAGGACATTGGGTGATGTCAGGTCTACTGACCCTCAACACGGGACTCCAGGTATTTATCCAATTCCTCTTCTTTCTTCACAGCCTCCTCTGAGATCTTGGGAGCTCCGGGTAAACACACCAGCACCACACTCATATTGTCCCTGCTCCCCTGTAGGATAACGGAACAAATATAGAGTTAGACGAAATCAAGGAATATATTATCTTAAGAATTTAATTTCTACACAAATATTGTTTGAGACATCAACTTAGTATTTGTATAACCTGATCCTGAGTGTTTTAACCACTATTTCTGTATTGTATTGTATATTTTTTGTAATACTAGCATGCCATTACTTATATTTAAAAAAGTCCTATAGTGGCTTTAAATTTAATATTAATTCAAAACTTTCCAGTGAGGTCGACTTAATATGGTGTAAATAATGAGTTATAGTAACTGGCAACAATGTTGTTTGATAATGTACTAAAATATTTTCGGTTAGTGAAATGCTAAAACCAGTATAATGCTATGAAAGGTGATTAATTGATTATCAAAACGTTTGCCAACTGCTTCTGAATAAAAAAAAATATTATGAACCTCTAACGATGACTAAGGGATTTATTCTCTTGCCGTGTGTTCTAGAAACAGAACAGCTTAAACTCTGGCTGGAAGCTGCTGTCTGATCATTAGACAATATATTAGTTGATATTTATAGGACACACAGTCACCTACAGCCTAGATGGAGCAATGGCCTAAAAGCAGTGGATAGTCACCTTGTCATTACCATGAAATAAAGTCACAGCAAAGTTCTCCAAGTGCACAATCTCACATTCATCACAAAGGGCAGTGGCAGCAGAGGAGATTTATGATAATGTGAAACTTGTGAGAATCCCTGAACTGAAAATTACCAGGCCATTGTGCACTTCTCTTCAATATATGAGTGATACACATAAAGCAAAAGCCTCAGACGAACACTGTGGAGGATTAGTTCAGGTAAAGAGTGACCGTTACTTTATCTTGGATCGATAACAGGGAAAGTCAATGGACAGGGACCGGTTTAAAAGCAGTAATGTATTATTCAACATCTGATTTATCTTATCTCTCGATGTGAGATGCTAGGTTCTGTTGAGCATGAAATCATTTTTTCTTATACTGGGGTGTAGTTATTAAATATTTTTGGATAAATACTTGTGTCTGTAGATTTTTTATAATCTGCCGATATGAGCCTTTCAAAGACATGTTGGTATTAACGCAAGTGTTACTAAAAAGTGGATAATACAAAATAAATGATTTTAGTTTAAAGAACCTTTTCCTGTTTATTTTCTTAATTCCAATTCTATATATGTATAAATACTAAAGTCTATGATTTAACTGCCAATATCAAGCCTTATAAACACCGTCAAAAGGGTTTGATAATGACATCTTAAGAATCATTGCCATTGTATTTGTTGATTTATCGCTATCGGAAAATGTTGGCTTCTAAAACTCCGAGGCAATATTTGAATGACAAATCGATCAATAATAAACCTTCTTCACCAGACACTTTCTCAAAGGTTTGATCAAAGCAAAAGCACAAAGTAATCAAGCGAACTGAGCATATGGGCGTCTTCTGTGAAACATTCTAAGCTGGCAACTATGTATGAACTTTCACCTTCAATGTGTGAGAATGTATGTGGAACAAAAGCAGCTTACCTTATGTAGACAGCAGTCCACCACAGAGTTACAGACCTTCTCCAGGTCATCACACACCAGCAGTCGTGAGCGGACAAACTCGCACAGCTCCTCGTTGGACATGACGTCCCAGATTCCATCACACGCCAGCACCACAAACTCGTCTTTTTCGGGCACTCGTTCCAACACACACACCTCGGGCTCAGGGCTTACCAGCTGCTCCGTGGGGCCCTTACCATCCACACATTTGTAGTCATAGTCCCCCAGGGCCCGGGACACAGCCAGGGAGCCGTTCACCCTCTGGATCATGACTGAGCCGCCAGCGTTCTGGATGCGCTCCTTTTCACGGGGGTTGCAGGGCTTGTGGTCCTGGGTGGAGAAGCCCAACTTGCTGTCTCGACACAGCACGGCCCGGGAATCGCCGCAGTTAATGAAGTAGAGGTGGGTCGGGCTGAGCAGCACGCACACAGCTGTTGATCCGCTGCGGTCCATGCCCTGCCGCAGGTCAGTGAAGCTGCGCATGTACTCGTCAATGTTCAGGAAGCCTGAGCGGATGCCGTCCTTCACGCCCTCCACAGAGCCGGTTCCAGGCACAAATTCGGCCCCTCCAGACAAGATGTGTTCCAGCAGGTGGCCAGAGCAGTAGTTGGCCACCCGGGACCCTGCATGGCCATCATAGACGGCAAAGAAGGACCAGTCAGTAAGTCCGTGTGGAAGACCAACCGCAGCTGTATGGGCATCTTCCATCTCCACCCGCCATCCCTGCATGGAGCTCAGGCCATACTGCAGCCCATTGCCATCACCGTGGGCACTGTGCTTCTCTGTTTTCGGCTTGTCCAGGAATGCACCCATTGTTGCCTATAGCTGGAGATGAAAGGAGGAAAGAGAAGCATTGACAATGAACCATCGTCAGCAAGAACCAAGAAGATAATCTATCCCTCACCTCTCATCATCTATCTACTATTCCTATCCTTCTGTTAAATATATTGTTTACATAATTAAAGTTAAGTATAAATACAAAAATTAGCCAATATAGAAGTAATAAGAAAATGCATTATAGAACTTCCAGACAAGGTCTGACGTAATAGACTAAAGGAAATAGTGTCACCAGTTGATAATTTGAATATCAGAAAGCATGAACAAGGTGACATTTCAACTTTAAAAAGTCTCTTAGTATACATCAAGGTGAAAATGCTTTCATAAACAAATCTAAGAGATCTGTTTCAAGATCATTTTACATGCAAAAAGTAAGGTAAAAATACTTGTCAACATCATTATGGCATGTTAAAGGTTTAATTAGTTGTGCTAAAATTAGAATACAGGCAATACCAATGTGTAGGGGTTCTCATATTTTATATATATTTAAAAAACATGATTGTGACAGAAATGTGAAGGAAACATTGCCTCAGTGCACAAGTAAAGTTTCCCTTCAATATTTAAATAACTGTTTACATAATAGTCACCGAAAATATCCCCAGTCCTATAACATCCTCTGTAAATCACCAGTTGTTTGTGTCAGTAGTTCAGTAGGCTGCTTCTTACTATTGTTACAGGCTGCTTTTAATTACTTAATGGATGGTGAGAGCCAGAGATACTGACAACAAGACAAAGATAGCACTGGAGGAACCACAGAGCTCAGGATTACACTGCAGCTGTTAAGCTTCTTTGAGCACAGAGAACCGCTTTCACACACTAACTAATGCCATTAGTCAACTTGGGAACAGAGTAACATCCCTGAATCATTACACTCGGAAATTGTCAACTGCCTAGAGCTGAAGTGGAGTGAAATTTGACTTGTAGGGGTTAACCTCAGGTGTTACTTAAGCTGTCTGTCTACATACAACCATCAAATCATGAGCGGATCACAACCAACGGCTTAATTATTGATGTCGTCAGGCAGGTAGACAGCATCTCTGGTCTGTTACCAGGCGAAAAAAGGCATCTGCATAATTTCTTTAACTTAATATTACATTAAAATCATCATTGCACTATATTTTTCAACTATTTTGGTCATTAATTTGGAAACTAGCAATTGTTGCAGCATGGAGCAACTTACAGGGTGCACTGCTTGGTAGGACTCATGAGATTTTGAAATTAAAAAGAACTTTTAAAAATGTAAAGCACCCTCTGCATGTCCCCCGCCATATAGATTTCTCGCCCTGCATTACCTCCCACATGGCATGACAGGCGTGTGCCCAAAAAAGGCTGGTACATGCAGGGAGTGACTACCACTGGTTTCAGAGGAGTGTGGGTGTCTGCTCTGCGCATGTGTGCAATGTCATGGTCTATGTGCAAGAAAAAGGTGCTCTATAAATACGCCAGGCTGGTTTAGATTTCATGTCCAGGGTGGGGCATAGGGCCACTGCCATTGGCATTTCTATAGCTTTTTCTGCTATTTGATTATATCAACAGTATTCCCTCTTACCTTCACTAGCAGCTACTGAGATTCAGAGGCAGCCCAAATGTACATGTATGGTAAGAAAGAGGGATCACGTATGTATATGTGTGTGTGTGTGTGTGTGTGTGTGTGTGTGTGAAAGAAAAAGAAATCTGTTATGTTCACCAGCAGTGATTCTCTCTAAAAATAAAACAAACACACTGCCATTGCCTAGCAACCACCCACCCTGCAGTGCAAACATCCAGGCTAAGCTTCATTCAACGACATCCCCCTCTCTGTCTCTCTCTCTCTCTCTTGCTCGCTCACACACACAGCCGCCTGGTAAAAAGAGGAAAGGAGAGTTGCATCATCCGTCCATTAAAAGCAGTCGCAGCAGCTTAACCCTGAAAGGAGACATGCAGACTGCAAGATCACATGCAGATACTATGAGATTTCCTCTGGCTAACAACGCTACAACTTCTGGCAAAAAAAAGAACGAACGAAACACACATTTTCATCAACACAAGAAAAAGCGCCAAAAATATCCTCTGTTGAGACGTCACATTGAAACCAGGAACACTCCACCCCCGAAAGCTGCCGTCACCCACGCTGTTACCACAGATCAAAACCAACACGCCCAATGCTCAGAGGCACGTCTGCCATAAACCACTGGCTACCAAGAGGGAAGAGGAAGGTCACGGATTACGTATTGCAGCAGGGAGCCCCATCTTAACAAGTTTCACGTGGAGGTTCAAAAACTAAACAAGCGTGCACTTAAATATGTTCCAAAAACCCTGGAGCTGCAAGTTTATGCATGATAACAGAGTCTAAATAGAGCATCTGAGACACGTGTTTTTCTTTCACTTATTATTTCAAACTTCTCAAATAAAGCTTAAGACCTTACATTACGGGAATACCTGTGAATACATTTCAGGGTTTTTGCAGAATCATCCAGACCTTTGAGTTTTCACTTCAAATTTTGCAGAGCATCAAGAATTGTTTGGCCATGTTTACACTAACACGTAACTTTTTTAAAAACAGATTACATTTTCACCTGCCATCTAGACAACTCTGGCGTTTTCACGCCCTGAAAACTGCTTTTCGTTGGAAAATTCCAGGGTTGCATTTAAGTCTGGACTTGCAGAAACTGGGAGTTCCAGAAACAATGAAACAACAGAAAACCACTGATACTTTCGGATTGAGTCATATCAGCCATGACTCGACTAACAGCAATGAATGTAAAGCGTTATGAACATTTACCGTAAGTAACATTATGCCCTGTCATCAGTCCACAAAAGAAGTCAACCGTCATAATTTTTGCCAATGCTGTTTTTCTGCTACTACGCAACCAACTGCAAAGTCGAGAATCAGCTTCCTCTTTACATTTGCACTCTCATGACCAGTGTACGCGAAAGGTTAGGTGATGTGTGTTCTCGGGAGAGTTTATTTCTGATGCAGAGCAATTCAGGTTATAAAAGGCTCTTTCAAAATGAAAATGTACTAGAGAGGACATAGCCATAAATGATTTCACCCCAGATAGACAAACCATGGAGCCAATAATAGAAATAGCTACAGTGGGTAACAATACCAAGTGGTAAAGATATTTTAACAAACAGTTTCGGAGATACAATTCTTATGCAATATGAGCTAATAGGTTGTTTGCCATTCCAACGCCTTATCAGTATTTATATAAGGTAATACAGTAATGGACAGATGTATCTACAATGCTATCAACATCTCAGTCACTAGGAAATTAATTTGAGTCGTTCCTCCACAGAAAGAGACAAACTAGAAGTCAATGTTAACTGAATAATGGAGTGGTGATCAAATTGTTGCTCAGCCTGATTGTGAGTCTTTTACATCAAACCTCTTTCTTGAAGACTAAGCTGAATCTCCATCTCAACTCTTGATAGTTTGTCAACTTGTGAGATCAAACTTATTCAAATTTATTATTATCCAGAAATTTACCGTAATCACCCAATAAACCAGTAGATATCAGCAAAAACATTTCACCTCAACATATGAATGACACTATCAAACAGCTTACAGAGCGTAATTTAAGTATCCATAACATTTTGTTGTCATATCCTATGAACATTAAATTATCCATCTCTCAAAAATAATCCAAAGTCTTCTCTCACAGCATTTACATTCTGCTCTGGCTTTCTCATTGGTCCAGTCCCTGTCATGGATTCAGTGAGTGATGACTGAAGGAGAACACCTGATAAACATGACACGGTCATGTGATATTTCCTCATATTCGCAGAAAGTACCACGTGAATAGCACCATTAAACTACCCAGCCCAGAGAGGATTGTGGGATAGTGAGTGAGGACTGCAGAGGATACACCGGGTCACATTTCACAGCCGCATTTGGAGAAGTCTCTGGAATGGAACAGCCCCGTCGAACTGTTATGACTTATTCAGTCTTGAAATAAGGCCTGAATTGGAACACAGCCTGTGTTGTGTAGATGATCCCCAGAGTTAGGGATTACTTATAGAGCCACACCTTCCTATTAAATCATGTGACAGTTTTTTAAAGCTTTCATTTATCTTATCCAACGCTTAAAGGATCCTGTTTTAACCTTTACTCTACACCAACTAAGACCTTGCCTCTGTGTCTACGTTGCTTTTATTACACAAGGTGCATAGATCCAACATGCAGCACTTCCACATTCTTAATTGACTCCATTTCCTCCCCCCCCTTGTGCTCTGATCTGCAGCAGAGTTCTTCCAATGTCAGCCGTACAACTCCTGAATCATAACTGTCAATGGAAATCGCCCTTGTACCGCTTGTTCTCATGGAATTTTTTTCTTTGACAGTGTGATAGGCAATATGATTTGGCGCTGAGATGCCGACGTAAGCAACAAAGCAGAAACTTAATGGACAAAAACGGACACGACAGCTGTAAAGACAGTTTTCAAACCTAGGCAGACGCTAAAATTGATAAATCTTTGAAATCCAAAGAGACAAAAGCATCATGGTGCCAAATGAGGATTCAAACACTACACACAACTTCAGACTTAGTGACAGTCTAAAGTAAAGTAGTGTATAATAAGTCCCCACCAAAAAAACTTGTTAAATATATACAAATAATGGTTAATAATAGTTAGCTAACTGGCTCTCTCGTAGCAAATCTAGAGCATCAACCTTACAAGGAAATGACTGATAGAACTCGGCTTACTGATCTGAATGCATGGTTTGTCTTTGTCGAGGAGATGTTATCTCTTGCAGGGACTATGAGTAATAAGACTTTGGAAGTTGACTGGACAGTGTGTGAATTATACTTCATCTAGTAGTCTATCACTTTTGGGTGAACACTAGCACACAGTTGTCAAAATATATTGGGCCAAAGTCTTGTTAACACAAACAGTAAAGAATGAATTGGTGAGCAGACTTTCAGTTTCTGTCCTGTCTGTGCTGAAGTGACATGTAAAGTGGATGTCTGTACTTAGATGAAGCATCTGCTACTGACAGTGCATGTGTCACCGTATGGCAGTATTTATGTATTTTAAAATGTGCCCAATGATGACATGGTGCAGAATGAAGCACCTTGAGATGCCTACAGATCCATCATTGCATGGCCATAGCCTTTTTTGGATCTGTCAAGCACTAAAATAGGGCAGTGTTTCATCTGCCCCTCAGTCTTTAGACAGTGTCTGCTGACTCAGATAAGATTATCAGCTATTGAACTCCTCCTGCATCTGACTTGTCGGGCACCTGCCAAACACAAAGTGATGTCATATACGGGTTAACTGTGCACCTTATCACAATCTGATAATGGGTGCGCGAGTGGCTGCCTGTCGAAATTTCAACATGGCAAAAACATAAATTATAATATACCATGAACTAACCACAAGCTTAGCTTTGGTGACATTAAATCAAAGCTTAAAAGTTGGTTGAAGGAATCAGCGTGTAGCATTTAAAACTAGAATGGCAGTCAGTCAGGCACATACCTCAGCCAAGGCCCAGTAATAAGTTTAAAGGGATAGTTCACCGAAATTTCACGTATTATTTACTCACCACTATGCTAATGGAGGGGTCGGTGAAGTGTTAGAGTCCACATAAGACTTTAAGAGTTTAAGGGGAGAATAACGTTGCAGACAAATCCAATACAATTTAAGTAAAGGAGGAAGAAGCGATGCTACCACATACCCTTAGGTAAGACCTTGTGTGCACGGTTAGTGGTGTGTGCGTGCGGCCGTGAACACAGCTCCAGAGTAGGATCACAGACAGACATTGACCATTTCAGGTTGAATTTGAATGCTGAGGCTTACTGACACTTAGATGACACCACAGGAGCAGTGTGGAGACATTTAGTTTTTTTCTCATTGTATTTGATTTGGCTGCAATGCTGTTTACCCCTAAAACTCCAAAAGTGTTTTGTCGACTCAAAATCTTCACCCATTCCTCATGGGCATAGTGGTAAGTAGATAATGAGTGAACTTACACTTTTCAGAGAACAATCCCTTTAAATACATAAATATATAGGCACATTACATTTCTCAGCCAAAAAATTGCTAATGAAAACAAACTCCTTGGCGAAT
This sequence comes from Pleuronectes platessa, assembly GCF_947347685.1. NCBI lineage: Eukaryota > Metazoa > Chordata > Actinopteri > Pleuronectiformes > Pleuronectidae > Pleuronectes > Pleuronectes platessa. The sequence goes on along the minus strand of NC_070646.1, from coordinate 8,596,268 downwards.
GTAATAATGATGCACAATTACAACAAGAGTGCATTCAAACCCACACTCAATGGCCATTGTTATTATTGTATCAGCAAAAATTCCAAACTCATAAAACCTATACTATAGCATATCTTAAGTAAAGTTAGGAATTCCCAACCAAGCCCTTATTTAAGCTTAGGGCAAACCCTTTTCATTTTACACAACTGCCATGCGCCGCTGGACACCAATTCATAAAATAAATATTTCAAAGAAATAATCACAGCACATTGCATCTGACTTTGCTGTAATATCAATCAATTGAGGTACGAGGCACAAACTTAGAGTTGCACAATTAAACATTAGCCCACCTGAAAGGTCAAAAGGCAATAAAAAGAATGAAGTTTAAACTAAATGTTGTCACCTGCCTGTTTTCCTCGGCGTGGTTTATTATTAATAGGATTAAGCCTAACTACTGGATGGATCACCACTTAACTTGGTGGAAGGCTGGGCAAAGAAAGAACCAATTTCATTTTGGTCCAGATCCAGAAAAGGGACAGGATTCAGGATTAATTTACCTTGATGTTGTGCGATGGGTCATTTCCCTCCCATTTTAATTTCTCTGAAAATCATTCATGGATCTAGATGGGGAGATTTTGGGGGGGGGGGGGGGGGCAAGAATGCTTATTGTGTGTGCAATAAAAATGAATCTGGATCTAGTGAATGCAAATGTGGTTTCGTACATTTGCATTCACACCATTCACCAAACATCAGCCTTGGCTGAGGTTTGCTGAAGTCTCCTGGGGGCCATTCTAGTTTGTTTATATGTTTACATGTCGGATACAATGTTTTGTTGTTGTAGGTGTTGACAGATTTCCAGCCACACAACACCAACTGAACCTCAGCAAGAAAAATGTCCTGCTACAAACTGATGTGTACATACGAACATAGAACCAATCGTTCATATCAGATGAGAATGGGTGAAGTGGGGAGGAGCATTGCTGTTGCCGCAGTGAAACACGACTTCTCTGGAATATCTCTCTTGAACAATATAACTATTAAACATAATCTGATTTAACTCCATTTCACGTGAAGCGAGGGACTTCCACGAAAGATACCAGACGTAAAAATGGGCCCTTGCGGTTATATTTAACCTGTGAGGTCGCCGCATACACAACAGGACAAACAGCAGCCATGCAACTCAATCAGGTTTTTTTAACCATGTCGTTGTTATCTCTGGGTATTTATATCGCAACATGGCTACTAACTGAAATCAATCGGACCTATAGCTGCGTGAGGTCGCGTGCTTATAAATATAAATATCTCATATCGTTAGAAATGTCGTTAGCTAACCGCTGACACTCGTATGACAAAGTCCGCTAAGCTCTCATTAGCTGGATATAGCTATAGCGTCGCCTATACCGTTCTAAATTAGCTCGCCTGGGACCCGACTAAGCGCTGGAGACCAACGTGTTCACACCAGCGTTACTTTAAATGTGCTTCATTCAGAGGTGGCTCGCTAACGCTGGCGGAGCTACTTTGAAACTTCGGCTACAGGCTCGGCTTTTAACCTGGCAACGCTCCGTTCCCACGCTTCACGTTCCCGCAAACAACGGGATGTGTCGCATTCGTCGACTGGCCTCTGTTTGTGAACGCGGTACAATGTAAAAACAAATAAATACCGATCCACTGACCACATGCCGAACTCCTCATAACACCGCTCCTCGCCACGAAGGGGCCTAGTTCGCTCGTGTGTCGGTGCGAGCTAGCGTTAGCGGGCATGCTAACGTTAACCCGACGTTTGGGAGCCAGCGCGACTGCCCCGGGTTGTCAAACGTTAGCTAACGACGCTAGCGCACATGCTACTTACGTTTTCCTGCCGCTGGGCGAACGCAGATCCAATGTTGATCACCTGCCGGAGCCCGCTTTGGTCTGAAGATGTGTCGCTGCCCTAGCTATCTGCGGTGCTAACGTTAGCTGGCTAGCTACGTTATGTTTCCTTATTTGACAAAAAAAAATAACCGAGATTGGCCTCAGATGAGCGGCGATAATTCCTTTCTCGGCGGTACCCTGCTTGGACAGCGTTGATTTTTACGCATGTTTGACGCCCGTTCCTGTCGCTCACGTCAACTGGAGATGCTTTCGATCGTTCCAAAACAAATATGGACCCTGAGAATGGTAGATATTATACAACACGGGCAAATCTCGCACTTTCTTCTTCCATTGAAAGGCCACAGAGCTTTCCTTCCACTTTGGGTGCTGAAAAAGAGGAGGTGTTATTTTTGGCACATGACCGCTGATTGGTCACCACGTCCAGGCGAAACGTCGGTTAATTGGCCACTTCTCGTGTCAATTAGCTCTGCCCCTGTCCAGAGCGACAATCCCATTGGTCAATCAGCAGAGCTCCGTGACGCGCTGGATCCGGAGGATACACTTGTATCGACTACTAGCGTACGCCGAGGCCACTTTGGGTGGGCGGAGTCTGGCTTGAAATAAAAGCGTGTAACGCCGCGGAGGGAGATCACTTGAGATAAACGTGACGGCAAAGACTCGAAATATAAATACAACTAAAAATTGAGTAATTTAGATTTATATTACATCGTCCTTCCTCAATATATCCTCTAGTTACCACACAGAGGAATGCCCCTGAATGGATAACAAGCGCCAACTATTGCAAGCGCAGCATTGATGCTGCTGTAACAGAATCACACTCATTGTTTGTGCATACAAGGAATAAATAAATAAACCTAAACAAATGACCATTATGAACAAGACAGTAGGTAATAATAAACGTAATCATAATAATAATGTGGTATTGGGTTTCATTGACACCCCTACTTACAGTTCCATGTATCTATACTATATCAATGTCAACTTTATTTATATAGCACATTTAAAAAAACTTGATGGTTGACTGCAGGAGGTGGTTGACCAAAGTGCTTAACAAAGTAAAAGGTAATACAAAAAAAACAGCAATACTCAATAAATCATAAAACAAATGACAATAGAATATAACCTGCTGGGATAGTAACGTACTCAACTCGAAAATAGGGCCAAAGGGAACAGATTAGTCTTTAACAATGATTTGAAGTTTGTGAGAGAGTGAGCGGATCTAGTATCGGGTCGTGAGCTGATCCCAAAGTTGGCTACTGCAAGGGCTTGATCACTCTGGTTATGAGCCTAGTTTATGGCACATCGAGGAGCAGCTGAGTGGCTGGCCTCTGACCTAGCTGGAGTGTGAACATGAAGAGGTTCGGGCCAGGGCTGGGCCAGTTGATTAAGAGATGTAAATGTAAACAACAAAATGTTTAAATCAATCCTGTAATGAGCATGAAGCAAGTGGGGGGAGCACATGAGATAAATCTCTTTAATTAATGTTGAGGCCCAACACTCAGCCGTCATTGATTGTGCTTTACGGAAATGTCTTAATTGTTGTAAAAGGTTTATTAATGATCTGGTCTTTCTTATGCAGGTGAGGACAAACAGATGCTTGTACATTTGCTTTTGCATTACTGTACGAATGAATGGTTTTTTTTCTTCATACATCAAAAAAATTGACCTATAGAAATGACCAGAAATGTCATAGAGTGATTATTTCGCTCTACTGACCAGTGATGGATTCAGACAATTACCATTCTACTGTTGGATCTCGCTTGTAGAGGAATGCATCAGACCAAATTGAAACTTTAAGATCAATCGAGTCACCTGCAATTAACTAATACTGAGCCCAAAGCCATATTATCAACAGGGAACATCGCTTTTGGTCCACACATGTGCCAACGGGGGAGAAGAGAGTGGCAGGAACTGGGGATTAATGGAAGGTCAACTATTCATTTTGGACAATCTACTAGATTGGTCTATAGCCAAGACCTTCAAGATATTATGCATTTGTCATATGTTGCATTCAGATTATAGTCATTCATAAACACAAGACAAGGAGTTACCCTTTATTTCCTTCCTGGGTCTGATTCAGCAAACTGTTAGTTTTTTAGGAAAAACAAGAGGATTTTCACGAAAATTCTAAATGTTGAAATCCCACACTGAGTCAACAAACTAAAGAAGCTCAGGTGATTCCCCACATGACATGAACAATGAGTAACGTGTTTAACATTAGCTCGCCTGACCTCACAGGAAGACATATGACTCAGATACAACGCAAACAGCAAAACAGAGATTGCTAGAATAAACCTGAGCTCATGCTTGGACAGACATATTTTGACTTGTGACCAGTTTTCAATGAGAGGAGATAAGGGAGGAAGCCTTTGCTCTGCAGTGTAAGGGCTTATGTGAACAGAAAAAAGTTTAAAGCCATAAAAATAGAATACAACACCTTCCTTTTTAGTTTGGTTTTGAGAAGCCTGGACCAATTCTTGCACCGGCAGATTGTAAACCAAAGATTTACAAACACAGGCGAGCAAAGCGATCAAATGTAGGCTGGGGGGAGCAGAACGGCGGGATTGGGAGATTGAAGCATAAACTAGAAAATAAGTGCATGTATAAAGATGTTTAGTTAGACAGTGAATCAGTGAATCAGTGTTGGTGATGGTAGGAAGGGGGGGAGAGCGGGGCTTATCCGTTGTCATTTTGTGTTTCTCCCTCAGGATTAGACTTGAGTCTTATTAATGAAAAACTCATCAGATATCAGAACAGCTCCCCGAGGAACCAAGCGGGGTTATGAGATACAGGTCAGATTAAGACCCTGGTGTGTGTGTGCGTGTGTGTGTGTGTGTGTGTGTGTCACAGAAATACAGAGAGTGTGACCGGGCTTGAAGAGAGCCAGAAGAGGGGTATTTAATTTTCCAAGATGAGGGATTATCACTGGCTGAATTTGATCATTCGGCTCTGATCTCAGGATGTTCAATCACAGCTTATCCCAAATATTAAACTCTCTGTCTTTTGTCCCCTCAATCCCTCACACACACACACACACACAGACTGCCAGGCTTCTCATTGAAGAAAGTGGCCCGCTGAGCCTACTGTCAGGGTGGTGTGTGTGTGTGTGAGAGTGATTGTTCCACCACCTGGTCACCTCAGGCGATGGGTGAGGATGGTGGAGATGTTGGACGGGGTGGGTGGATGGGGAGCATGTCGAGAGGGAGGAGGGGGGTCTGGGGTGTGGCGATGCTCAGCTTTAAGCGTCTTTTGGAGGCAGCTGAGGAGAGTAAATTAAAAAACTGTTACGTCTAATCCGGAGCACCAAGAACAAGTGGCACACGCTCCAAAATCTGATCCCTTGTGTTTACATGGATCTGCATGGGCTTAAACACACATGCACACACACACACACACACACACACACACACACACAGACACTACAGCATTCTCTCTCAAATGACATACACATATTCACTGCATACTTTCAAGTACACACACACACACACACACACACACACACATTCCCTGCTGCTAAATACTCTGTGATTGTGTCCCAGGGAGGGGTGGTTGGAGGGAGGAGGAGGGGGGCTGTGAGGGGGGGTGACGGGATGTACGGCAGCCCTGATCTGCACTCTCATTTTCAGCCCAGAGATCTGCACCCGGGACATCTGGGTCACATCATTACTGCAATCTTCTGCTTGTTCATTCCCAGCTTTGCGGGGCTTAGAGTGACAGACGACCTGCAAACAAACATTCACGCATAGATCACAGACACACACAGAAATCCAGACACACTATACAACATGTCAGGCACAAACTGACATGACTCACATCTGAAAAAGAATAAGATGATGGTTAATGTCTTAAATCCCACAGATTGAGGAAACTGGACTGTGTTGTTCAGAAATATGTATAAAGCAATGTGGACGGATTCTGAATAGTTGAATTCAGAATATAAGAATATAAGATATTCATTAATGATAATAAAAGTGACCTGAGGTGGAGCAGAGAGAAACCGCCACAGGCATCATTAGGAAGTTTTAAATGCACATTTTCTTAAAGTTACATGCATGTGTTTGGCGCAGTCGCACCGCCCCCCCGTGGTGAAACCCTGGTTTTACAACAGTGATGTAGTTCCACCTTAACGCCAGCAGGACGCGATACTGAACAACAAAGGAAAGGGGTTGCCAGCAGATCATCTGTCCTTATAGATTATGAATATAATACTAATATTTGTTCTTTTATGCGGTTATTTTCTATATTGTTCGAAAAAACTATGTAAGATACATTTGAATTTTCTACCAAAAATAGAATTGAATAAAAATATCGCTCTTAAAACGTAGGAAAGTTGAATGTTTAAAGTAATAATCATAATTTACGAGCAAATGTATTCAATATATTATGAAATATGATTAAACTGGTGCAAAGATAGTGGATAAATAACTAACACTACAATTACTGATAAGAATAAGAATACAATGTTGCAATGCATATTTATTTTAAAATGTTTACAAAAAAAAACTGTGTGAAATGATATTTGTATCTTCGTTTATTGTCTTGTGTTTCTTTTTCAATGAATGAATAAACTGAAATATTCCATTTAACAACAACATTGCAGACCTCGTTTGCAATGAAACGTGGTCCCTGCAGAAAAGGTTCGAAGATGTTATAGAACTGATAAATATGTGGGTTCTCACCTCCTGTGATGTACTGACACAATAATCACAACTTGCAATTAGGTATTTCCACAGTTGTGTGTTTGCATATGTGTGAATATTCAGTCACAGATCCAAGTCAGAACGTTCTGTATACTGTTTCTTAAGAGATGTACGTGTAGCACCACAAGTACTTCAGATTCCTGTGTGACTTGGTACGGTAACGACTGGTGGGGATTTACCTGCAAAAGGGAGAAAAAGAAAAGACTTGCTCCAGGTGAGGCTCGAACTCACAACCTCGGCATTGCTCTGCTTAATACTGTCATATAAGTACCGCGCGCTGACCGATTGCGCCACTGGAGCTTCGTCAGTACGGCGACGGGAATAATGTTTAAGTACTAGTGAAATGTGGCCATTGCACAAATCTTGTTAATAATGTTTGTAATCGATGTATTTCTGTTCTTTAATACATGAGTGGACTTGTTGGAGACTGGAGGAGAAGCGAGGATCGAGCTAAGTCCCACAAACAAGCGCGGCCACCACAGCCCACTCGCGTGATGCGTTCACGGACCACTCGCTCAGCTCCGACCGCCAACAACTTCTTCTTCTTCTCAACAAGACTAGACGCTGCCTTGGCGCATTACTTCCCTCTACTGGTGTCCTCAACCGTGTTTATATTGTCCAATACTCAGTGGCGATTCTAGTCTATTGAGTAAATAAAACCCACTTTCACACGCTGCTTTGTGAATTCTATATAATGTTGGACAAGTCTCTGTCAAAACATCGGGGCTGGATTTGATTTATTTTTTGTAGTTAAAGCTGCTGCCTCTAACAACAGCCACAAGTACACAATTAGATTTTTTTTATGCTATAAAAAAGATTTGAAAGCTCAGCTGAGACTGCGTCATGATTGGTGGAGTGCACACTCCAAATGCACAAGATGGCAGTGTTAGCGTGAGTATATGAGACTTCTTTCTTCTTGTCTGGATATCCAGATAGAATATGGATGTGGGCCACTTCAGGCAATGATGCAGCACCTCTGGCCTTCTTGTTGCCCAGATGGATTGGATGTGCACCTAAAGTTTCCCACCTGTAAACTAGCTAAGTGTGGCCCAAATATCCCAACACAAATGAGAGCCTTTCTTGGCAAACATGCGCTGCTCTAGCCAAGGTTACTCTGTATATAGCCTAAAGTGGTAAATTTATGTTTATTTAAAGAATGCCAAATTTGACGTGCATTATTGCTATGTCTTACTCATGGCCCAGATCTGACACACAGTGCCATCACTCCATCCGGTCTGTGGGTGGATGACGTGTTCGTTGTAGGCCAAATCTGGGTCAAAACAATTATGCTATGTGTTGAGTTAAGGACAAAAGTCATAGAGAAAGCAAAGGGGAAGTCCATATATGAAAGCCACGAAGGGCGGGTGGGATTAAAGAGTAACTGCCCGCAGGGGACGCTCTGAAGTAAAGCAAACGCGCCCGCAACGAGGCAGCGATCATATCAATCATTTCATTAGGTGATCAGTGGTCAACACCTCACCTGGCATTCTATTGGTTGGGGAGACCGGGGCTATTTAAGTGCAAGGGCAGGCTTTAATCGAAAGTCATACACAATCTGAACATAAATCCAACAAGTCCTGTGCTAAAACTGAAAGACCGCTCTCTTGAATAAAGATAGGGAAAAAGCTCCATAACTTAAAGGCTTACGTGTTGTGTAAACTTGAAGTATGAAGTTCGCCCAAAGTGCTATCTTAAGTTTGTGTAATTTAAGATTACTATTCAGGTCTACTCCTGTATCTAAGTTCAAACTCTTAAAATATTAAATATGATAAACTGGAATATATGTATTCTTATAAATGGAAAACATAAGTCAACGGCACTGCATAGTTTTAGTTGAGAGAACTATAGTTTATTAATAACTAAACAAGAATTTAGGCCCCGTGGTTTTATGCCCCCGCCCACGAGAGCAGTGACATACACCTTTTCCTGACTCATGGTCCCCTTGACCTTTGACCGCTGACATTGAATTAGTTAACCTTTGAGTCCAAGTGACAACAGTTCCAAATTTGAAGAAATTTGCAGAAAAGATCTAATATAGATTTAAAATATATTCAAGTGCATCGTGACCTTGACCACCAAGATATCACCAGTTGCTCTATGAATCTAAGTGAACATTTTGTGACAAATTTGACATTATTTTCTTGAGGCGTTCTTAAAATTCAGCTTATCATCAATACACCACTATGATAGAGAGATCGGTGAAGTGTTTAGAGTCCAAAAAACACTTTCGGTGTTCCAGGGGTAAACAGCATTGCAGGCAAATCAAACGATTGTGAGGTTGAGCTTTTTACAGTGCACATACAGGAACTTTTTCTGTCACTCTGAGGTCCCACATGATTAAAGCTGAGACGAATCATGTCCAGGTCCGTCTTAACGTTGGTTCTGATTCTCACCTCCAGTGAAAGCCTCGGACTGGGTAGAAAAACCCTTCGCCACAGAACAACGGGGGCTGTGTCAACACATAAACACACAGTGATGTACCTCGAGGCGGCCTGTAACCCTCCAGGATTGTGATTTATATTCTGAGAGCTCTTCTCATTCCTCATCACTGTGTCGAGTTGCCATATTTTGTGGAGGTATTTTATGGCATCCCTGCTCAGGCCGCTGAGTGTACGAGGCCCCATCCATCACACACACCCCCCCTCCAGAGCAGCACAAAGGCAGATAGAGACAGAAAGATGGAGTGGGAGGCTGGGAGACAGGACAGGCTGTCCGTGTTTAACAGCAGGAAATGACTCACTGAGACTGGACACCATAATCTGGCATTGTGTTGTTGTTTTTTTTTATTAATATTACAGTTCTCAGCATATTCATAATTCAACACAAGACATACAGGAAACACAAACAATGACATTCTAAATGAAATAGAAGAAATCACATGACCCCGTTGGCCAGCGGAGGCTCGAGCCTCAAATACATGCAGCGGCGATGCCAGTTTCAGATCTGTACACACCCGATGGCCGGACGGGTGAACCGGCAACGTTTTTGAGAGGCAACTTTGTCAACAAAGCAGAAAGAGAGAAGAGAGGGGGAAAAAAAGAGGTCTGGAAACAGGAAAAAGCTGCTTCAAAGAACATTGAAGAAAAATAGGCTTCATCAGCAAAGAGCAGATAGCATTGGCTGGCAAAGTTGCTTATTTCCGCCTCAAAAATATTGCCAGTGCGTCACAGCCTCAAGTGGAATATGATGGATCCATGCCCTTTTTTTATCTGCTGCAAAGGAAGTGCTTTAGTGCCCAAGTTCGGGCTAGGTAAGCACAGTCGCCCATAGAAATAGAATGAGAAGATTTACAGTGCCGTAATGAGATATACAATATATTATACAGAGGGAGGTTTGCTAGCTCTATGCGCTATTTCTTTGCCCTATTATTTTTCCAAACCTGCACGATTGCTCATGAATAACTGGTATATTTGTTAAGTAATGTCCGTCGTTCCGCAACTGTGTCTCCAGCGTTTTTGATTTACATGTCAGGATGAGCGTGGGAAAAACTGCAGGTACAAATTTCAAGCAGCCATTTCTTAAAAAGGCTGTTTCACACAGTACAGTGCATTAATGTTCCTTTTTTTTATGTAAGCGTCAGACATTTGCCTCCAATGTCAAAAGACCCCCAGTCCCCATTAATTAAAACCACCCCCCTCCCATAACCTACCCCGTTCTATACCCTAAACCCCATGACCCTGCCCCAAAAGAGCTTTGTACAAACTGATAATTTCACGACAATTCACCATCAACACAAAGTTCACACGAAGCTCTGTCGTTACATCCAATCCATAAAAATTAAGAAAAGCATCCCCCTCATTCCAACACACACACCTTCACACGTTTCCAGGGGGATTAACAGACAGGCAGCACTTGCAGTCAGGTCAGGTGCACATCTCCGTTGCGTCACGGCTCACCAGCGTCCGGTGTTGTCGAGGATTAGAAAGGACTATAAGCAAAGGAGGATTGTTTAAATGAGACGAATATCAGGCGAGAGTTTGTCGGCGTGTAGCTGGTCCGCTCAGTCGTGGATGACGATGGGGCCTCGCATTCTCAGGCTGGGGTGAGGGTGTGGTGGCGCCAGGACGAGCCCCTGCGGGGGACCCTGGGAAGCCCTGCGCAGGGTGATCAGCTCGCAGGGCTGCCGACAGGCGTGCCTCAGCTGAGAGCGGGACAGCAGCCGCCTGGCCCTCCTGGAGATGTGGAGACGAGACCAGATATAAGTGCAGAAGAAGACACACGGATGAAAAAGCTAATATGAGAGACAAAAGTAAAGCGTTAGTCAGTTACAGTGTAGTTGTAACTTAGTACATTTATTTAGTTTTAAATACTTTATATTATATATAGCACACAGACTAGGGTTAGGGGTTTTTGCGTCTTAATGCCTGTTTTATTCTGCCTGACCAAAGTGTTGTTTCACAGGCGGCTGAGCTCAGAGGTCATAAGGCCTCAGAAGGAATCTCGGCTGTCATCAAGAAGATATCGATCCTGCCGTGACTTACACTGACCTCTGTGCTGCCTCCCATATACTGCTCACTACAGAGATGTTTCGGACGTGATTAAAGCTTTTATGGTGTGGCTGTTTGGAGGTGAGCTCCACTGAGAGTCAACCAATCTGTGTTGTACGAGTACTAGGGTCACTTAGGGGGGAAGAAAGGAGAACCCGAGAATAAAGTCCTTATATTTAGAGAAAGGGTAGCACATAACTAAAGTTCATATTGTACATAGTGTTTATCATTTTTTTCTATTCTTATATTTGTATTGGTAGGCTTAAACACAAACATAACAGCCAAATCCTTGCATGTGTAAACCAATTCGGCAATAAACCCTGATTCTGACTTAAGTCCCCTGCATTAAAATGAGGAATGTGGAGCATCTTGTTAAAGTTATACTTTAGTAAAAGCTTCACAAATAATAAAATATTTCATCTTCTGTCACATCAGCATCACATTATAACAATAGTCAGGACTTTGATTGAAACTATGTCTAATCTGAAGGAAGAACCTCACAGACCTGGAGGAGATTGTCTCTGTTGTGGAGAAGGAGATGTTTTGTGGTGGCCTGCAAGAATATTGTTTGATGCATCTGCATGCAAAAGTTTTTTTATATAGTTTCTCAAGAAACAATGAGATTAGTAATTAACATTCTGGATGTAGAAGGAGTGGAATAAAGTTTTCTAAATTATTACTTTTGTCCATTAAATCACGAATAAATTCTTGCATATTTAAACTATTTTCTTGAAGTCTCTGGACGTGTGATGAATTAAGTTCTTTCTGAGGAAAGCTCGATGATCTTAAACACATCATATTTTTCATGAAACATTGCACATTTTTTGTGGGAGCTTAATAATTCATGATTGCATCTTTATGTTTCTGTACGTAGCCGTGGAAAAAGCCCGCGGATAATGTTTGTGTGAATTTATTATTTATACTCAGCTGTCCATAGGCTTGATTCCTCTAATTTATCCGGCTACTTCTCATTACTGCGGCCACTTTGCAGTTTGGCTGCTAATTTGTCATGTATATTACTGCTCAACAACAATGCATTCGACTGAACTGCTGCTAGTTGCTCTATTGATTCCTTAGCCGTGAGCAAAAATTCTCCATTACTCAACAATCGATTCTGTCTCAAACAATGTCTCCTTGGAGCTGTGTTTGTTTTCTGTGTTCAGCTCCCCTAGAGGACTGTGACCTGCTCTACGTGAGGTGCGCGGCCTCACCCCATTTGACACGTGTGATGGAGAAACTAATAAAGAGAGAAAGCGGTGGACTTTAAGTTGGTTGGAGTGATTAAAAAGCAGTCGGATGAGTTCAGCTTGAGGACACCATATTGAGGTTCCAGGCCGCTGAGGAAGTTATTAGAAACACGTGCCTTTTCTCATTTCAGGAGGATTCACTAAAGCAGAGAGCGGCGTGTATCGAGCATCAGTATCTATGTGCGTTATGAAGGAAGAGAGGGGGATCATCTCTGCAGGATTTTCAGGCTTAGAAATGGGCTCAGTGGCAATTTCCATCCTGAGAGAGGAAGTGCTCTTTCAGCAGCCGCAGCACTAAACGACCGCGGCGTACATACACTCACAAGTGTGGGACATAGGACTAATGTAATTCACAAGTGCAAGACATTGAACCGCATACAGGATTCTTCATTGTTCCCCTAAGGCGGTCATGTATAGTCAACTACATGTGCTCCCATTCTTCCTCTTTCCCTGCTCTCTCCGTGGGTTTGTTCTTCCCTCCTGATCCGTGCTCTTAATAAAATCAGCACCAGAGCACTCGTGGAGACTCCTTGTACATTATGTGGCTGCATCATCCAAGTGCGATTACAGCATCTGTAAGTGCATGCGAGAGTATGAGAGGCCCCTTAAGATATAATTACTTGGGTTTTGCACATAACATCATAAGTTCTGTAGCCTATTACACGGGAAATTGCTCTTTATTTAATGCTCTCTCACACACAGCACTGTTCCCTATATGCATTACAGTCTTGCAGGATAGTCTGGGTAATAGAGGATAACAACATATTTAATGTAATTATGGTGTTTTGTGGTATGTATGTTGAAATAAAGATTTATTTGACAGTCAGTGTGGGAAGAATAATGCTGTATATTAAAACAAAAAATAATAGCACGAGAAATAAATAGCTTGTGTGAATACAATAGCTACATAATAAGGTTATTAAAGATGGATGACGCGTCTCCGCTTCCTCAAACCATACAGAAATGTTCCTCCTCACTCAGACTGTTGAACCCCAGGCATCCAGAGCCCGCTCAAACGTGATTGGTCAAACTAGAAACCGACACCAGAAGGCTTCCTGCCCCAAAATGTTGTCCCTCACATACATATTCTCCAGAATCTGTTTATAGAGATTAATCCATACCCCATCCGCTAACATGGAGGAGACAGGGTTTAAGACAAACACTGTTATGAGCTGTTTATGAGGATCTGATTATAGCAGTGTTTGTGTTGTAGGTGTAAAATGATGATATTCCATGTGAAACACAGTGTGAATTTATTCTCCGCACACGTCTTTCAAGCTCAATACTCTGCAGCGTGCTCTCTCGTATTTACACGGAAGAGTCGCAGCAGAATATAAACCAGAGAGAGGAAAAGAACAGATTCAGCTCTGGTGGCACATCGTCCAAAGCTCCCGCGTTTGTCCGTTCAGCTGGCCACTGGGGGGGAGGAGAGCAAACACTTAAATCCACTGTCAAACATGTCAGGCTGTCTCGTTTACAGATCTGTTCTCTCCGTCTCTCGCTCTGTTCCCATTTCTGCTGCTCGGTCCAAATCCTACCTCCCTGTTTCTTTCATTGGACACAGGCGCTATTACCTGGATCCTAAAAGTATACCAATACTATAATGTAAAAATACTTGATTGCAAGTAAATTCTGGATTAAAAATCCTATTTAACAGTACTCTGGTGTTATCAATCAAATGCACTTTAAGTGTTTAAACTAAAAGTACAAATTCTGCAGAAAAATGTGTCCCTGTCCCTGGTATATAATAAATGAATTCAGCCCAACTACCCACTTAAATGCAATCAGGCTGTAGCAAATTTCACATACTCACATAAATCAGTCGCGTGAATGTCCCTGATTTTCCTCAACATCCATGAATTATCTCCTGGGAACTTTTTTGTTAATGGTAAAATATGATGCAATGATCATGATTAAAAACGAAAATCTAATGATAATCCTTGGCCGAGGTAATAACTATGCATTAGAGCTAAACAGCAATTCAACGTTGCAGCGATTCTACAGGTAGAGTCGATGAATCACACAAGGTGAATGTGACTCGTTGTGACGTAATCAGTGGGGCAGGAAAGAAGAAGTTCTGCTTTAATCACAAGTCGGAATCAACTCCTGGACGGTTTTCTAATGAGCTTCCAACTGTTTATTAACTGCATCAAGGCGTTCCAAACGATGCAGCTACAGGGTCACTCCGACCTTCTTCATTTCTCTCTGTAGCTCATAGAAACGTGGCATGAAAAAACATTAAAAAAGTATGACTTGCCCCTTACGTTCATTAATGTTTAAATATAAGAAAAACTGATATAACAATGTTAATAAATCTGCTTCTTTTTTTTAGCAAAGACAAAGATTTACAATAAACTAAAAATGTGGATGTTTTTTTTGTTTCTTTTGTGCTTTGAGAGAACTGGATAAATACAGTTTAGAGCTCATTTCAAGAAACGGTGGATGAACCTTATCGGGCTCAGTCTGCTCTGATCTGTCTCAATCTTTCCATTTCGACTTTGCCTTCATACACCTGCACACGTCTTCTTTGTGGTTTGTTTTCAAATACGATATATATATATATGATATATATTTGCGTCGGCACATCTACGCTGCGTGTTTCTATTTGTGTCTAACAATGCGGCACAGAGTGATCTTATTTCTATTAACATTAATATGTCTCACTTTATTGTTCTGAGCGTCTGCTGTCATGTTTCATTATCTTCTTGATTATTGTTCTGCATGTTTATGAATGATTTATGTGACTTTGTATCTTGGTGTTTCTGGAGCTCACATCTGCTGAAATAGAAATAAAAAAAGAATCTCTTGGATAACTTTTAGAATTGATAGAATTCAACTGTAATAGTTGAACTCTATGTGTTTTCTCGTGGGATTTTTTTTTTCATAAACTCCCCCATTCTTACGAGTTCTTAAATGTCATTACGCTAAAAAAAAAAAGAGCGAGGAGGGAATGAAGAAATAAATGATGCTCCTCTACTGGGTCTTTAAAGACCAGCAGGACAGCAGCAGTATTTTATTAGAGACTGAAATTACACCTTAAATCACAAGCTGTGGTACAAGGTGTTACCTAAATCTATGTCTGAAAGGTGACTCACACTGGACCTGATGTGTTGTGGACTTAAATGATAAATGAAGTATGAAATAGCACATAATCGAAATATTTAAGTATAGCACTAATGAATTATGCATTGAAAGTGGACCTAAATACTCTCCTCCAGAATGAAAAATCTTAATAACTATTGTATTGATTGCAATTGATTTTGTTTTTCATTAGAGATATAAATGGCCCCCAGATGTTGACTCTGACTGAAGTTGGTGATCGACTGAGATTTACTGCAGAGCCACCATTTGAATAACAGTTCTGAACATTTCAAAATGAACTAGAATGACACTCAGTGGAGCGCATATCCACACCCAGACCCAACAGCCCCCTTTAAATTAATCAAGCTCCACCGAATTTCACACACTCATCAGTCTCTTTAAATGTGCCTGATTTCTTTCATCAAGATTCATGAATTATTCCCTGGGAAAATGAGGAAAATGTTGAGAAATGGAAAATCTTGCAATGTAAAAGATGTACAGATCTGAATCTGCCCTAAATCCGTATATGCACAAAATGTAATGGGTTCTTCCTTGGAGTGTGTCTCCCGGACCACAACCGGCCACCAAGTTTCATGGAAATCCATTCTGAGATTTGTGTGTAATCTATTTTAGAAACGGACAAACACTATCTTTGTATCTCAACACTTTGGATGGAACGCTATATAATCAGGCACAAATGTTAATTTCCGGCAGAATTAACTTCAATGCTTCGTGGATTCCTTTGACTTTTCGTCCAATTTTACGTTTAATGTTTTACGCGTTGCAGGAAAAGTGTTTTTGCCTCTATTTGTCTCTTTTGCCTCCTTGAATAAGAGGGAGTGATCTCCCACTCTCTCTCTCTCCTCTGTTGCTCTTCATCACACTGGGAGATAAAGAAAGAGAGAGAGAGAGAGAGAGAGAGAGAGAGAAAGAAAGAAAGAGAGCGAGAGAGAGAGAGGGGAGCACAAAGAGATGGAGAAGGGAGGAGAAAATGAAACTTCCGATCATGTCTCATTAGCTGCAGCCTCTCATAGCAGATATATTAATGTCTTTTACTCAGAAAACCATTCATTGTCTTTACCAGGAGAGCAACTGGCAACGTGATACAACAGAAAGGGTACAGTGTTCAGAATGATGCTATCTCACACACACACAAACACACACACACACACACACACACACACACACAGAGCCACACGGAGCCACACACACAGAGCCAATCTTGTCTTGGTGGGAAGTGAGTGATCCATGTGAGTGCAGCCGTGGTTAATGTGGTAATGATATTTCCACTCAGGGACCAGCGGTGCCTGGCTCCTCGCTGGCCCATCTGCACCAGTTAGCTGCTCTAATTTTAGTCCCGGCGGTCTGAGGGCGGCTGTGAGGGCCGGGTGCCATGGCTCATTTAGACACAGGCTTAATGAGAGAACATCTTTCTCGCTCACATACAGACATGCAGACTTTCACTCATTATGTGCATGAGAGTTTGTGCCTGTGAAGACGCTGTGTGCCCCACCAGCTTCCCGAGAAAACGGACATGGAAAAAAACTTTTATTTGAATTTATGCAGATTCTTATTCATATGTCTCTTATGTGGTCATGTCATTTTCTGCATGTCATATATTATGTTTTTAACATGAATTACCTAGAGGCTTTAAAATAAGCCCAAAGGGAATTTGAATTTTTGATGTATTTTTAAACTGTGCAAATGAAATGTCAATAAATTTTGATCTTTTAATGAAATTATTCCTCAAAAATTCTAGTCAGGTTTATTTCTATGAAGTGAAAATCCTTAAGAAATTATTCGATTTTAATAAATAAAGTTACATTTATCATCAACACCTTTGGAAAAGTGTATGAAAACAAATTCCTGTTTTATTAAGTTTAATATTCATCATGTTGTTGATTAAAATAGAAATAGAAAGCATCGATTGTGGTTTTGTCTCTGATTCAGTTTGTACTGACTGATCTAAGCCCAGGCCTTATAAGGCAGCCATTTAAATTCATTATGTGGAAGGTGTTATAACGGCGGTCACTTCATCCGACACCTTTTTTTATTTTTGTTCTCGCTATTTATTTTTCACACCTATTACTCTATTGTTTTGAAACCCATTTCTTGAAGAAATTGAATAAGTTGACTGAAATAAATTGTATAACGTTATAATAGAGAGAATAGCAAACAGGACCAGATTGTTTGATAAGGCCCTACATGTTATATTTCCTTGTGATGTCAGTTGGTTGTGTTTCGATGAAAATTCACACTGAAAATAATTTTAAATCTTTGAGATGATGCACTGATGTTTTTTACACCTTTAAATTGAGCTAAATGAGAAAAAGAGTCAGCTCCCCAATTTTTCCGCACTATGACCTCAGTGGATCTGAGTTATGTTGTAACAGTGTTGCTTTTAAGTCGCAGCTCAATTCCTCTATTGCTCGACTCTCAGCATCACTTGCTTTCCCTTCACATGCACATACATGCACGCACATTCAGCCAATCAGAGGTCGGAAAAGGGTCACCTTTGCTTACCTGGTCTCCCGGGTGACGAGGAAGAAGCTGTCATCGGGGGCATCGATCCAGTTGGGGCGCCTCTTGCGGATCATCAGCCCTCCTCGGGTGTTGCCACTGCTGCTGGTGCGGCCGTTGTGCTGCGAAAACACAATTAAATAATATGGATTCAGTGGTGCAGGGTTAATACATATATATATAAAAGATAATAAGACACGTACCAGGGGGGGGCCACCTGTCGTACCTGGGTTCTCTGTGAAAACAAAGCCACAGCAGTGAGAGAAAGATGCAAAGTGCATGAGGGACTCTGCCAGCTTATGAATAGTATTGATTGGTTTATTGCTTTTCCTTGTTACAAGTGGTGCAACATATGACTGTGTTTCAATTTCAGTAAGAATAGTGAAGTTACCAATAAAAAACAAAGTGTCAGAATGAAGTTGAATCATCCAAATTATCCAAATGAACCCCATCTGCTGACTCGCTTTAGATAGAATTAGTTGTCATTCTGTCCAACGAGCTAGTTTAGATAAGAAATGGCAGAAAAGGTTATCAACTCCGGGCGTAGCTCCTCTAACTGGATTTCTTCAAGCAAACTGATGACAAGAACACTAGATATCAACACTGTACGCTCCCCGAGGTTCATTCACATCAACACTAACTCAGTTAAAAGCAAGAAGGGACACATGTATCACTTTTTAAACACAGCATCCAAGGACTTTTGCCTCAGGGCAGGATTACTTTAAGCAATAACAGGCCTTTTGAAAAAACTAAATTACATTTTGTGTGGTTGATTTATTTGTGTATGTGCTTGTGTGTCTACCTGAGCGCCTGTCAGGCTCAGCCCTGCTGTGGTGGTGGTAGCTGCGTTTTCCCAGCATGCCATGGGGACCGTGCGGTAGAGAGGAGAGCAGGCGTCGAGGGGGGGGCGTCTGCAGGCCCGTGGTGCGGTGGGAGCGAGGGGCGTGGGCTGCAGGACGGGACTCTGAAAGAGACGCCACACCAGGGCTGCATCAACTTGTTTCTGAGGACCACTTGAACGTTGCCAGCTCATGTCGGATTCATATGGTGACTCATCAAGGTCAAATCTATTGATTCAAATCAGATTATTTGCATGGATTTACCTAGAAACTGCACGACACTGGTCAGAGTGCTCCTTTGGGCGGCCCTGGTTTTGGGCAGGCGGGTCCCCTGCCCTTCTGACACCCTTAACATGTCTAAATTAAACGCAAAAACACACACACACACACGTTACAAAGCAGTGCAGTGTTTCTCAGATTGCATCAACTCCCTCTACTCCATTCTGGCTGATCAAGAACACAAAGTACTATTTTGACATTTAAGCAGTTAATGTGGCAAACGTCATGCAATTAAAACCAAGTGAGTGTTCATTGAAATCTGTATATAAATCAGTTGATAGGTGGGGGACCTTGTTTATGGTTGTCTTATGTAGATGGTTAGAATGCGTGTAGACGCAGGAGTCAATGCAAATCCCTCTGGGGGTAATAACATGGTGAGATGCCTCCTGGTATGACATGACCACGAAAAAAAAATAAAGATCTCTCCTGCATGCTTCCACGTGCACACTCACAACAACGAAAAGCACACTGTTAACACACACACATCGATACATGAGGGTGTCACGGGAGCAGGCGCTCAGAGTTGAGTGCCTGCTGGGGGTGGAGCGAGGTCAGGGTGACAGGGTGGGTTGTAGTTCCTCTGGAGTGTGGTGGAAGTTGATGGACAGATAACATGGACACATGAAGCACAAGGACTCGGAAGAGATGCTTTCAGGTGCGGCTTTATTGGAGGTCTACTCCGAGTTCACACAGTGATGAGAGAAAAGAGCAAAAAGACAAATGAAGAGAGAGGTAGAAGGTGAGATGAGAATATTGCAACACGTCGGTCAATAAAAATGAAGGACAAAGTGGAGGGGGGGGGGGGGGTAATGGCAAATCCCACGCCACAGGATTTACAGAGCAGAGGAGGCAACAGGATGGATTCAGAGGAGTGTTGAGCATGATTTGAGGCGAACAGCTGAAGTGGATGGTATGGTTAAGACACTGCTGTCCAGGAGATGAGGTCTTAAGGCCTGAGCCAGGAGCTCGAGTAATGGGGGAGGATGTAGCTAGCAGCGAACAGTGAACAACCCCTGCTGTCGTTAGTCCTCGTACCGGACAAAAGAAATTCTTAAGCTTTAAACCTCCGTTATTTCAAGTTTCATCAGTCCAAAGCTCATTTATCATTCATTTTGTCCATAAACACATGATTCACAGCATGAGGAGAAGATGTGTGTGCACAGAATATGGAATAAAAATCTCTTCTATTTTTTTTAAATGATGACGGCGAACACAGCAAAGCTTAAGTTTAGTATTTACAATAAACATTTGGTGGCTGAGACAAAATAGAGCGTCTCTTAGTAAAATACATTCTCTCTACGTCTAACTTCAGCAAATATACGGCTCAGACTAGAATATGATTTCTATTGGATCCATTACAGACTAACTGTTAATGTCAGGAGCAAAATCTGCTGTTATGTGTATATTCAAAGTGGGTGTTCATGTACAATAGTCCTGTTTAAACTAAGTCTTTGTGTATGATTCGAACAGTGGGTTTCAGTTCACAGCGAGTATAAGACAACACCACAACAGATAAAATAATAAAAAATAAAACTATGAATGAAAAGATGATCAAAACTCATAGTTATGAGGACAGGCAGTCTTTATTGGAAAAAGGGGTGGGGGGAGAATACAAAAACCAAAATAATAATAATAACAATAATAATAAAAACAGAAAGGGAGACAGACAGCGGTGTGGGGGCGGAGATGGGCAGAGATGGGGGTTGATGGCGGGGCGGTCAGGGTGAGGCGGGGTGGTGAGGTGTGTGTGTGTGTGTGTGTGTGTGTTTCTATATGTCTGCGTATGCTGTGTTTCTGTGTGTGTCCATGTGGCAGAAGTTAGGAGGAATTGAAAGAGCTCTTACACTCTGCCTTTATGGCCCCACAGTTAATGGGGACAAAGGGCCGGCGTGCGGCACGGCGCAGCCTGATGATGTCACGGCACATGTGCCGGGCCAGCTTGGTGAGGCGGGTGGCCTGCAGCAGGAAGGCCTGCTTGGACTTCATGTTGGACTTGGGGCTGCCGCTGTTCCGCATCGGCACCATGTGGTTGGACTGGCGGGGAGCGTGACCTCGTGAGCGAGACTCCTGGGATGGAAGGAGGGAGACAGAGAAAAGAACACTTAATACAGGTGTACTGAGGAAAAGGGCACGCTGCTCTATAAAAAACTAAATAAGTTTTATTTTGCATATGATATTTTTCTTTTCTTTTTGTGTGGTCTAAAACTTTTTTATAAATCGCCAAGGGAGTTCTGTCTTCAAACTTAATATGCTGTGGTTGCATATTTAGTTATGAATATTTAATATCAGACTTTAAACTAAGTTTTCAAGTCATTTACAATTTTTAAAAACACATTAGCCCATGTTACAGTCCATTTCCTGGCCGTTACAGTACTCTTATGTCAAAGACTTATCGAAGCTATAGTTTTGATGGATTAGTGTCGTCATCTAACTTTAGATTTTTTCAACACTCTTTTCAAATTTTACTGCCAAGCTGTTTTTATGATTAACATCACAGTCCAGCTTTGAAATCATCAGAAGATGTGAACAACTCAACAATAAAATGTTGTGATTAACTGTATTATGTTAGAAAAGACATGTTTATATGAGCCGCAATATTCTAGTATGAACCTGATAAAGATAAGTGTGAATAAGATGCTGCAATGTATATAGCAATTTATGATGTTAATCCGAATGAGGTCATACTTAGAATTAGCAATAATCAAATGGAGACATGTGGAGTAGTCATTGCATTATGCAGACGAATGCCCGAGGTTCCAGTGTAAACAAGTGGCAGGATGTGATGTTGATGTGTCATTATCTTGTCCCTATAAAGCGTAAACAACAATACGAGTGGAATATTCTATTCGTAACTCAAGTAAACAGCATAATCAGTGTTACGTCCTTTTTTAGAATAAGGTCAATAGCCAGATTATTGGTGTCCACACAGTGAGGTGGGAGTTTATGTAACTGCTATTTCCAAACTGGTCACTGAGTTGAATCAGCAGCTTCAGCAAAGACGGAACATTTTCATTTCTGCGAAAGAAGGAATTAATCACAAGGCTATTAAATATAAATGGGACGCATACTGTGGACTGGCAGGTGGACGTGTGTAATTAACATGAACAATGGTTACACTCCATCCGTATCAGTCGACTCCACGACTCTGCTTTGAGCACTGTGACAAGTGCCACTCCAATTAGACTGTGACACAATTAATAATTATATTCCTTTTAAATCATGTGCTGAGAAAATGGTTGTCGAGCCCAGAACCATGGGGCTGAGGGTTGAGCTCTCTGCACTGTGTCCTCTGCAATCTCTAACGAAAAAATATTACTCCACAAATGAACATTGACATATTTATTCGTCACATTTTCTTTTACACTTCATGATAAAAAATATATAAACTACAGTTAGTCA
Source organism: Pleuronectes platessa (assembly GCF_947347685.1). Taxonomy (NCBI): domain Eukaryota; kingdom Metazoa; phylum Chordata; class Actinopteri; order Pleuronectiformes; family Pleuronectidae; genus Pleuronectes; species Pleuronectes platessa. The sequence goes on along the minus strand of NC_070646.1, from coordinate 8,573,865 downwards.
CAGGGCGACTGCACTTTCATCCACTTTCTTTTTCAGTACCAGTTATTAAGACGTGCATTCAACAGTCTGCTGTGGATGTATAGAAATACATTTCTCTTGCCCGGTCAGTTTTTACACGAGAAAAAATGAATCCGACAATAGAAATAGAAGATGTGTGAAGAGAGGCTTTTAACAGCTAATAATTGAGTTACTGTATATTATGATTTCAGCTCAGTTTATCTATTGTAGATATTACAATTTAAGGAGCAGCAATAGTGGGTTTAGTTTGACTGTTTATTTTTCTGAAAAATATTTATAATTTGGGACATGAGCCAATTTGTTTTTGCTTAACCAAGAAAGCTCAACACTTTTGGACCTCTGAAAATGAATAAAGGATTCAAAGTGTTTTATTAACTGCAATCCTGAACATTAGAACAGGCTGAAAACCTGATTCTGACACATTTTACGCCTCCACCATATCCCACGCGTTTCACATCTGTGCTTTCTGACTGAGCTTACATTGCTTGGTGGAATCGGTGAGGTCCTCTCCTCCGGGGCTTCTGCTCTGCTCGGCATCTTCAGGCCGCCGTACTTCTTCCAGTACATCCAGCAGGCTACGCAAAGACGACACTGCATGTTGGGAGGCCCCCACGAGTACCACTGGGCCGACTGCATGGCTGTTAATGTACGAAATGCATTAAAGCTCGTCAGATGCATCGGCGGTCTCAAGACACTCAGCACAACAATCTCTTCATCAGTGTCTCTAGCTCTTACATAATATATGTTATCAATATCTGCACACAAGGAGGAGGCACAGTAGATGCTTTTTAGTGACTAATGAGATAAGTGCTTATATAAATCCACAGAAACTGTGCACATTAAGTTATCATCAGACTTAATTAATACAATACAGATCCAAACTTTGCTGTCAGGGATTCACTTTTTTTTTTTTTTTAGAATCTCTTTCTTCTTATAAAAAAAACGTTTAAATGCAGAACGAGTTTTCATTATCAAACGAGATATTCACCACCGGATCAAAAACAGCTGTCAAGACAAAGAAGCAGTGATGGGAGAAATTAAATAAAAACATTCCTTCTAGACGTTCAGCTGAATTGGTTTCCCATTAGTTTTTGAATTATCCATGTTCCCTTTCGTGTTTAGATGTTACACAAACAAAACTCACAATAGCAGCTCTCGCAGGCTCGGCCCCCGCCTGTTGCATTGTAGGCCCCGGGGCCCGCTCCATTCACTGTCGCCATCTTGCCATTGGTCACTGAGATCTGGTTGGGGTTGGGTTTGTTACTGTCAGAGAAAAACAAGATGATGAGATTCAAGAAACACTTCTACAGCCTTTGGCAGCACTTTAAATGTAAACTCATTGTCATCTTGCAGCAACGATGCCGACGTGCGAGTATTGAAACGTGAAATGAAGCGACTTACTACGTGGGGATATAAACCTGCTTCAGTTTGCTCTCTGCCTCTGCTGCCTTCAGTCTCTTCTACTCAGAGGAAAAACAGGAAACAATGGACAATAGACTCATTAATACAGTAAGAAGAGAAACATACTGTTTGACAATGATCTTGATGATTTGAAACTTCAGTGTGAATAGGAACCATGAAAAAGGGATCGCAGAGATACAAAGATAATCGCTTAATGTGTCAGCACATTTCACAGGTGTTGTTTCCTTTCTTTTTGACGTAATGACGCAGACACCATCCATTAAGACTGTGTAAAGCTGAATTTCAGAAAATGATTTGCAATGAGGAGTTTGTCAGACCAGTGTGGTGGGAAACCATCTTGTAGGCTGTTATTCCTGTGATATATTTGGCTAACCCTAACCCTAGTTTGAAGTGACCTCTTCCCCAAAAGCTGTACCAACACCATTTCTATTTGTTCTGCATGTAAATAATTGTATAATCTATGGCTTTGTGATAATATCATAGGATGGGCCTGGTGTAAAAATTATGCAATTTCACAGAAGGAAACTTCTGATGGAAGATGTTAGAGTTACATTATGGGAATTGTACGATCCAACCTTTTGTTAGTTTGTATCAAACCTCAGAGTAATGTTAAGGAATTCTGAGCATTTACTGCTTCACTTTGTTTTACATCTCTAACTTTATGGAAGTACAAACCAATCTTGGACATACAAATTGCAGTAGCTAAATTAAGTACAAAGGAAAACGTGCAAAATATTACATACAAAAATGTAACATATGAAGAAAGAATTAACAAAAAGCACGTCAAACAGATATAAACTTAAAACAAAAACTTTTTTTTTCATACCACACAGACTATTCAATACCTTCTTTATTCAAGGTAACAATTATCAAAGAATGACTAAAGCTATTGAGACATAATAGAGCTAGAAATATGTGTCTACTAATTTACCGGCAAAATAGATTTTTGCCTGATTACTGTCAGCACTGCAGCAATAAGAAAACAAATGAGGAAAAAATACAGAAAAAAATACTCTCTGTTTTGAAAACACAGAATTGGTCTCACCTGTTGAACATATCTATCTGTGGTCTTCCACATGTAGTAGTACTCTATGATACTGGTCAGAGACTTCCATGGCAGCTTCAGGAGAGGAAAGAATGAGGGGGGTGGGGGGAGGGGGTAGAGAGAGTTAATTAATGATATTATTAACTCATATTCTTGCCATCTGGGTGTGAAAGCCCTCATGTATATTCATGAGAGAGGCATCGTGAACACAGAGGCTGAAATCTATCAGTGTTGCTTGGTTCTGAGCCTCAGACAAAAACATTGTACAGTAAAGCTAGTTGGGGGAAGAACAGTTCAGCAGAATCACATTGCCACCCCCTGTAGGCTTGAAAGGTGGCTGTAAAAAAAATGGCAAATTCTTCGTTCACAGAGCAGCGTCTGGGGTCAGCTTGAATTCATAACCAATTACAATGGATTCCCATCGTGACAAGTTTCCACTGAGTGGGGAAAGGACATATCGCAAGTCCCCCGAAACTGCTCAAATAACTCCTGCAGCTTAATCTAAGATGCAGGCTGTCCAACAGTGTGTTAAATAAGTTTTTAAAAGGTCAAATATTTCACTAAAATAAATATGATCACACAGCTACTATCTGTAGCCTTCCCAGGACATTGGTCTCGGACATACATGAGCATAAGAATGGAAAGCAATGAGACAGGAGCATTGAATTAAGAATATTTTATGAACATAAAATGTGGGCACGATTTGAATAAATTAAAGCTGACATCAGCAGCTGTCAATAAAGAAGTATACCAACTTTTATAGATAGATGTTTGTCTATCGTCTTTCATAGGGTCCTTACGCCACTGTCCTAAACAAGCCTCCAGTTGAGGGGGTTATAATCCTGCTGCCCTTTAGGGTAACAGGATGCAGAGACTTCCCTTGGGGAGGTCATAAAGTGGGTAGTGCATGAATTTTACAGCGCGACTCCAGTTAAACAGATATAAACACCCACTTACAAAGTCTTGTCGAATGTCGTTGAAGTCTTTTCCGTATTTCTCTAGTGCCTCTTCAAACATGGCGGCTTCCGAGGCGCTCCACTCCTCCATCTCATCCCTGCAGAGCACGGGGCCGCCCGCCGGGACCAGCACACTCAGCGCACTGGACAGGTCGTAATTATGGCTATGCAGTGTGTCCATCGCATGGAACTGCAACCGAGAGATACAGGAAGGGAGTAAAATCTTTAATTAATTATTGATCTTTAAACAACACTCTCTCCAGCAGTTAACAACAAAGGGGCAAACAGACTGCCCTTCATAACGTATTGTATAATATGAGGTATAAGCTGGCTGGGGTTTGACTTTCTCTCCAAACCTGGATTGAGATCTGGAGTTCGAGAAGCCATGACTCATCATTTATCATGAATCACAATTGACTGTTGCAGGCTGAGTATCCCCTTGTATGCGTCCCACTCACCAATGTGATATCTCGCGAGGCTGCAGCTGCACTCATGTGTAAACTTGGTTGTCTGACTGAGCTGCTGCAGTCCAACGCTCTAGCAAAGGTCCCAACCGCTCTGGGGGGGGGAAATGCATATTTACAAAGTTATAGAATATATATTATATATGAAAGGAATCAACCATTTGAACACCAGCACATAACAACACGATTATATGTCATCATCAGTAGGGATGAATATGAATAACCATAGACAAACAGATGAGAATATGTTTCTAGAGAGAACAAACAAAATGGGACACAAACAAAAATGAGCCATTTTTTGCATTAAGATAAACGATCAAAAGTTAAAGTACAATTTTTAAACCATCTTTGTATTATTCATCTTTAATAGAATAGTTATTAATTATCAGTGCTTAGTTCCACAATTCTCTTAAGAGTAAAAGTGAAAATAATCTGTCCTACTGTACAGTCATGCTTTAAATTATCATATACAAACAGAGCAAAACAATGGAGCTAATACTACGGTCATGCATTGTCAAGACAAAGAGGGATTTAATCTCTATGCTAGTGAGAATTAAAGTAGACTGAAAGAATTGAGTTCGAAACGTTTGAATAGGAGGTTGTGCAAATGTCTGAGGTGAGATGTTATTTACCGTGCCACCACTAGGAATTGGTCTATCTGTTTGTTGGTGAGCGGACACTCCGGATCCCAGAGCTTTTCTTCGAGCTTCGACTGGTCCCTGTCATCTGCCTCACCTGCAGGACACAGAGACATCGGCTTACACACAGCATCATCACAAGAAAATGACCAAATAATCAATTTATATCCAATGTCTCATATAAACCTAATGAAATTGCCCACAAAATGTTCACTTGTTGTGGAAAGAAAATCACTTTTCATGATTGTGCCCGAGTGAATGTTGTTTTTGTTTTCGATCAATAGCTGATGGGCACATTTTACCAGATCCAAGTTTAATCTGCTATAAACGCTACGATTTAACTCAATGTACAGTTCACTTCATTCTCCACTCTGATGGTTTACAGCACCAAAAGCCTGGAACTGCAATATGCTCAAGACTTTAAAATAAACACAAACCAAGGACTTTGAGACTTTCACCTCCACAGCGTCTATGAACTGTTAACACTTATGGAAATTCTACAACTTTTGTTTCTAATATGGAAGAAACGCTTTCAGGTTTGAATTCAAGGACACTCAACACTTATTAAGTTACATCAGATTACTTCACTGATCGCTCATAAAAAAACTTGTATTTTCTTCATGGAGAGAACAAAGCCTATATGTACTTTCCATTGAGACTTATCATATTAACTAAACCTGTCGGCATATTTTCACAAATCAAACATAAAGTGATTCAGCTCATGTGCAGTAAAGACTGACCCTCTTGTAGCATTTCAGGTACGTCTGCCTGAAAGCGAGGTCCCACTCGGATCTCTCCTTTGTCCGCCAGCAGGGTCTTCTGCGTCGGGTCATACACCAGCGAATAGAAGAAGGTATCCTGGAGATAACAAGACAGCGATTAACATAACAAAGAATCGGCTTCCACAGTTTCCGCCGCGGGGTTTTCACACAGGCTCCAATGTCAAACTCATCTGCGCTAATATACATTTAACCCTGGAACTTGAATCTATTTGAAAATCTGCTGGTATACTTGTAATCAGCTGTGGTATAACAGAACCAAACTTATGAATATTTGTACTGAAAAGAAGAACAAAAACAAGTGGATAAAATGTTTTTGAAAGAATTAAAGATAATTAAATCAAATAGACAGAAAAATACTAGGCAAATATGCCTCATATCATTTAATATGGTCTGGTTCCAACTTCTAAAATATGCAGACTTGTTTTAGTTATTTGACAATATAGGTTTAATGTTGAGGTGTTAAGCTGGACAATCCAAGTGATAATAACTTTATATTGGTCTTTCAAAAACTTCAATTGATATGTGTGTCATTTTTCTTTCACTGGAAAGTCAAAACAATAAATCAACAAAACAATCAGCATATTAAAAAAACACACAATCTAGTATGACCAGCAAGAGAAGGCAAATCAAGTCTTTCCTTAGTCCGCCTCACCTCTTTGTCAAGGTATGAAAGAACGGCTTCAGTCTCATTCAGTAATGCGACACTGCACTTCCCCCTGACAGAGAAAGAGAGAGGGGACAAGCACCATGTAAAACACACGACACGTGACATGAGCGGCCTTTCATAGGCGTGTTCATGCCTGGATGAGTGACTACCCATGAGCACTGCCGGCAGATGATGAGCAGTTGGGGGCAGAGTGTGTTCTAGCGATGTGCATCATTAACCACCAACCAACAATAAGACTTTTGCAGACAATAATACCATCAGTTTATCTGTTAAATTCCTCGAATATTGGTACCTTGAAGCATGCGTTCCCAGATGGACTGTGTGTACTGTACCTGATGTGTGTTGCAGGTAGACTCTCATACTGCCGGGAGAGGAAGAGCTCTCTGTGACGAAGCTGGTGTTTGTGTTTTTCTGATAGATCTGTCTCTGTTGGGTTCTCCTTCTCCTCTTCCAACTCCTCTGCAAAGTACACACGCACACATGAAAAATTACTTCAGATTCCATATTCAAAGAGACCCTGATAATGACTGGGGGTCACGTGTCAAAGAGGACAATGTGAAGCTCACCCGTGACAGATACATTACAGGCAGATGATTAAAGTCACAAATGGTTCTCAGCCAAATTCGTTCATTTATCTTTGAGATTTCATACAAAGACAATTATGATATATTGTGCGCGCAGACTTCAGATGCAAAACAATTGACTAGTAAGAAGTCTCCAGAGGACACTCTCAATCACTAACTATTGCTGCCATCTATTAAAACACAATTAAGTCATTATGCTCAGGACTATTACTAGATATCTAACTGTGAAAACAGTGTACACAAGTATTTGAATAGCTGGTGTGTTGCAGCTGAGTCACCACACAATGCAGGCAGCTAATAAACATTTTAACAGTGCAGACATATACTTATATATACATATAAATAAAAAAGATCTGCTCCATGTATTATTCCAGCGGATGTTTTCATTAGCGAAGAGTCGGACTTGTACAGCTTTACATTCCTGTAACAAATTCCTACTGGAACTTCAGCCCTGAATTTTCATGCTTTACTGGTTGATTCTGTCAGAACAGCTTATAGCATGGGCGAGTAGCGTTGGAAACATAACACTGGAATTGGAAGGAGCGAGGGTGTATCAGACCATTTCTGTAATTTTCAGAGTCCAACATTTACACCCACACTGTTCTGTGATTGGCCAGCTGTGCAGAGGTGAGAACTAATCCTCTCTACTCTCTGCTTTACATATTGGACAAATCTATTTCTGAAACTTTCCACGAGAACAACAGAGTGCAACACTATGATTGTCTTGCAGGAGACGCTGTAAAAAAAATTTGCACAGCTGCCCCCATATTAACCTCTCCTCTAGATCCGCTTCCTAGTGTAGCTGATTGGAAAATGTACCATTTAAACGACTTGAGACTGCGGTAAACTTAAATCTGACCAGTTTGTATGAAAAGGTAGAGAAACGATGTCGGTCATGAAAGCGAAAGGCAAACGCCGTTGCACATTTTTGATCTTCTTTGCTTGCAGGCATTCATGGAAATAACACAAGTGGGAGTTACAAAGACGTTCAGACACTATGCCCCTTTCAAAATGGAATAATTCTGAGGGAAGTGGGTTTTGGACACTGGCTGGAGAACCCTCCATCAAGCACTTCAGCTGAAGCACGTTCAACAAATCAGTGTTGTTTGTTTCATTCGCCGTTTTCAATGTTTCTAAATTTCTGGTGTAAAACAGTCATTTTTTTCAACACAAACAACTCGATTTAGCTTGAGAGGCAGCGCCGATCACTACCACTGATGCCTTTGAATCATGCGAAATAGAATCAGAACTATCTGCACGCTTTGACACGAGTGAGAGTAGGTGAGAAGATGTGGTTTATTTTCGACATGGGTCCTGTTCACTCTCCGGTAGAGCTCATATTTGACTCACAGCGTTTTTTTTATCCTGAGGTGCAACAATCAATCAACATGATAGACAAAACACATTTTGATCAAAATAACTCAACTAAGAGCACGGTTGCACTAATCTGAGCCATAAATTGTGTGAAATATTTTTTCAAACTATGTTAGGCAGTGTTAAGTCTGATAGTTGCTTCGGTCTTTTCTTCTGACCAGCTGGTATTTCTCACTTGGTCTCCTTCTGCTGGTTATTCAGCCACACTCCATTTATCTCCCTCTCAATAATAAGCAATTAAGAAATAACTACCATATATCAATATGAACAGTGCCATATTTTTAAGTTTCAGGTGCACCACCTCCAAAAATGCTGTCCCTTAGTGGCTGCACTCTGAGGCCCTGCTCGACATGATGGGGGGAAAAACTGGACTTATTGATAGCGCAGGTTACATTGTGCAAAGAAAACACTAAGTGGAAAGGCTGCAGGAAATGTCTGCTTGACTGACATGCAGCAGAAAGCCCGTAATGACGTTTCCCTTCACAATGGGTTAAAAATACAACCAGGGCTGAAAACCATTCAGTTTCAGAGAAGTGCCCAACCGTACATTAATCACCTAATAACTGACCAAAAAGTTTGTTTGTATCGAATATGACAAATCCTCACTTCTAAAAAGTTAAGGATTTGCACCCTTTTAATACTACATTTGTTATTAATAGTAATAAACAATAATTTCATGATTTTTTAATCTACTGAGTGCTCAATGACTTTAATCGTAAGATGAATATCTGCCAAATATTTTTTTATGTGTGTTTGACTGATGACTCACTTGCATGTTTGTCTGCAAGCTGGATGAGGCTGTGGGAGATGTCTCTCCTTCTGTAGAAACATACCACCTTGGCTTCCACATTCCCACTGGCCGTCTGAAACAGAGAGAGATGACAGAGATGAAGCTGGACTGGGGTGACAGCGGCTCCCTGCACACACTGCTAATTTCCCATGAGACTTGGTTTTTTTGTTTGCCTGTCAAGCTTCTTCGAGCTGCTATGACAGGCTGACCAGGGCATCAACAGCACTTATGATCAAATGATTGATTGATTGTCTCGCTGTATAATTAAGCTGACAGGCATAAAGACACTGGCCAGCATTAAATGTGTGACTGATGGAGAGTGAGGGGAAGTGAGGGTTCGAGAAAAGTGGCTCCAACTTCTACTGCTTTGTGGATTCAAGTACAGTAAGAGCATTTGTACTTGTCCCATGCCCCATTACTATTTTCCCTTTGCGTTTCCTATTCCAATACCTGGACTTTACACTTTGAAGATGCGAAGTACAGATTACAGGTGAAGTGATGACTGATATCCCTCTTGCACAGCCTGTGCCAGGTAAAACCATTTAATACATATGGTACACGTCAGTGTTTTACTGGTGGGACTTTCCAGCATGAAATATTGTCAAATTGCTGACATTTGACCTAGTTCTGGCTAACGCTACACTTTGCCACTCTGCAGTACTTGCCAGTGGCAGTACAGCGTAACTGCTGTTTGGAGCGGCATGAAAGAAGTGATACTAATAAACTTGATAGTCATGGTTTGGATCAGGTTATAGGTTTACGTACTTTCCAATACCCAATCCATCAATTTTGGCATTATTTGAGACATTTCCGATACCGGTATCAGTATCAGTAAATCTCCATTTAAACCAGTTTTCACATGAGGGATGTGGGTGGGAAAAAATCAAGAATAATGAAAATAATTACAATGCAGCCCCAACATAAGTTACAGCTGCAAAAACCTGGATGACAACTAATCAACCACTCTGTCAGTCTCAACACAAAGTGAAGATTAGTAGCTTCATACAGGCAGCAACCGTCACACTGACTCTGCAGGGAGTTCCTGTTATTTCAGCTGCCACTTCTTTTCACCTATAATTACAATGTATTCTTTATATACCTTATAAAGTTTATCTTTAGTATGTTTTCTTTGATGCTGACACTGATGGGACCTGACATTTTCCCACCAACCCAACCTGCTTATGGCATGTATATATCTGTAAACCTGGATTAGAGAAAAAGCATTTAAGTCCCATCTATGTCCCTTACACAGCAAAATGGACAATAAAGCTGACTTTGATCTATGCAACGTGGGAAAAGCTTTTCTGACCAACCTGATAAAGATGATAGTGTGGTATTTCAACCATGTATGTTTTATTACTGAATGAAATAGGTTATTCTACATCTTTTAAAGCAAGTATCACCAGTTACTCAGCCTGGCAGTAAATATTAGTCCAGACTTTTATGAGCTAAAATCATCATTACAATAGTTTCTCCCACCTACACACAGCACTCAGAGATAGAAATGGCATTCAGAAGAATGGGGAACATCTGTCTCTCTTTTAATGACATTACAAGCACTTAGTCAAGAAATGACCACACATGCCTATGACATTACAAAGCAGGGTGGGAGCAGGAACAGGGAGGAATCCTTGTTATTCACCCTCAGGCATAAAGAAGCATAAACACACACACAAAAACAGACCAGACCACTTCAGTACCTTGTTGAGTTCTTCTATTCGGCGGATCAGATACGGGTTACTGGAGGAGTTCTCAAAGAATACATAATCTGCAACAAAAAACAACACACATTTCACTTTACTGTATCAGAAAACCGTGATGCTGAATAAGCCTGTGTGTTGAAATGAAACTAATATAAGTAAGGTCTAAACTAGAACCATGCATGTGTGTTAATGTGCAATTTGAACATGCTAGCACCACTGAGAATATAAACCTCCACGTCAACAGAAGCAACATGCATGCTGCAAGGTTACCACGGTCTGTGAGATAGTTTCTGTTTCTGTTCTGCCCATAGACTGTATATATAAAGGGTTCTGCTGTGACGTTTGTATGGTAAATCATTTGGGGATAAGGACACAGCAAAAGAGTTTCCTCTGCTCTACAACAAACTAACTGAGTCCACTTGATTTCACCTAACCTAAAGACACTGAAATCCAGCCTGGTTCAATTGCACCTGGGCAGATTATAGGGTAACTTTGGAAAAGTTCAGTCCATAGAAAATGCTGCCTTTAAGCGATGCCTGAAATTTTGTAATTACAGTGGTCCGGGGACATAAACAACTCAGCTAAGAGGTTAATATATCACAGCTGTTAAAGAGAGACCTTCAGTTGTATTCAGTGCACACACATATCATTGTTGTCTACCTCTGGAATCAGAATAAGTTCGTCCTCATAGTTGTAAAATGATGAATTTCACCTCTAACAAACATATTCCTCTTTTTATTTTCCCAGCGTAGCAGCAGCATTAACCGAGCCCAAACTACTGGTCACTTAGATTGATATGAAAATGTAAAAAGCATTAGTTTCAGTCACGAAGGACCAGCAAACTGATGCCAAATGTGCGGACTTCCTGCTTTTGTTTGTCATACATTATTGCCAACACAATATTTGGGGTATTTGGAGTTTTGGTTGAACATATTAAGCGATTTAAAGAAGGCCTTCGGGATTCTGTAAAGTTGTGATGGGCAATTTTGGAAGTTCATATACTATACAATGTATCAATAAGGAAAATAACATTAACTGCAGCTGTGCCGGGGATTACCTATGGATTGAGAAGCAACCCATTATCAAAAATGATGTGTTGCATCAAACATGTGTTATTAGTTGTGACAGAAAACAGCAATGGCCAACAGGAGCCAAAGTTGAAGTAGTGTCCAGAGAGCACCTGAAGGCAGCAGCTCAGCACTGGAGGTGAGCAAACCGATGTGGGGAAATGAACCTGATCCTGCTGTGATTAAAGTGCTGCCAATAAAATCACCTGAGCTGAGCTACTCATTGATAGTGGGACATGTCAAGCACCGAGCCCCTTTCACCCCGATCATAACAATAATACACACGTGAGGCGAGTGGGAATAAAGGGCTTTAAATCCTCCAGACGCAGCGACGCCACGAACCCAGACAATCATTTGATGTGGAATTCCACCTCGGGTGCTAACGAGCTAGCTAACCACTGGAGCCAATCTGCTAATTACTGCCACTTGCGGTGGATGTAAGGGAACAGTGGGGGGACACGAAGCGTGGAACGTGGCTGATTCCGTTAGATGCGAAGGCTAAAAACAGGGTCGAAACTAGTGCCCGGGCTTCGATCATGGTAATCAGTGGAGCAATAGCTGGTGCTAACGTTAGCTAAATTAGGTATCGTACTAATGGCTACATGCCAGAGGAGGCAAATACAAAGGCAGCCTCAGACTCTCCGGGGTAACGTTCCAACCACTGTTTTAAAAAACACATGCCCGGCGGAGAAGCCACGCCGCGGCTCGGTTCCCACACTCCCCGGTGGAAACACGCAGGGAAAGCGAAACGCAGATGATAGTGCCGACCAGTGAGAAAATGTTTACATTGTGAGCTAGCCCATTTAGCAAGCGGGCTGCTAGCTGCCGTGGCCACGACAGACGCGAGGCCCGACCCATTTTGGATCCCAAATATTTTGAAATTATCGCCCTCCTGCTCCACGTTAACGCGCCCGTGTTGGCGAAACCACGTCCGCGCGTCGCCATTAAGCCCAAACGAGCCGAAATGTCGCCACGGCGAACCCCCCGCGGGGAGTTAGAACCCTGGGACGACTCTCTGCTTGGAGGAAAAAAGGTCCACATTGACATACATACCTCCGACCCGGTACATGTTGGCCGCCATTTCTGCCCTCCCGGAGTGTAAACCATAAACGAGCGAGGAAACGAAAAAAAGGAATAAATTAACAGTAATAACAACAGTAAAAAAAAAAAAAAAAACTAAGGATAAAAAATAGACCTCTTTTTAAAAAAAAAGGTAGAGGGTGCGACGAGACTCCGGATGTGCACCTCAATTGGGAGATTTTTTTGGGCAATTCAGCCCCCCCCTCCCCTCTTGATACGATTCACAGCACCCTTTACACTACAGTGAAGTCAGAGCAGCAGATCAACCAGAAAAACCACTGGCTGCTGCTGATGACGTCAGATGTGTGTGTGTAGGGGGGGGGGGACACACACACAAACACACACCCCACACACACACACAAACACACCCCACGCACACACAGCCACAATGTTATCCAAGTGCACTAACAAACTCTGCATTGCATTTTTGCAACCGGCCATGTTAACTCGAGGCAACACTCTACTTTTTGACCCCAGCTATTTTAACCTCCCTGAAAAAAAATGCATAATCATCACAACTGTTACACAAGTTTTATGTTGTTCTTTATGTTTCTTCAGGTCAAACATAATCCTCCCACTCCCCCTTTATACAAATTACGAGACAATATATAAGAGAAATGGTTTAGAAGGCTGTTGTTCAAGCTTCTATTTGTTTGCTCTTCCTCTGAACTGAACGTCCTCCTCCCTGGTCTGATGAACTATGCTTCTTACTCTACTACAAGTATGGTTAGGTAGATTAGAGCCCTAAAGCAGAGGGAAGTTTTGTAAAGATTATAAAATGAAATCATCTTATAAAGAACAAAAACAAAAGTGTTTAAGATTATGACCGCAAATAGCACCAACGCATTGAAGTGCAGGCAGGACATACAATCATGCAAGTCTTGTATTCACCCAGCAGTTGTCCCCATTAAATTAGGCAAAGTCATAAAATACGAGTGTCTAAAGTTTTTTACTTCTCAGTAAGTTTGAGGACAGCGTCACTGGGGATTGTCGTTTGGTGAAACACATGTTTTGCATAACTCTGAAACTACTGACCAGTGTCCAATAAAACTCCAGGTGTGAACTGGAGAACTTTTTCACAATACATCACAGATTTACAGTTTGCAATATTTAAACCAGTCGGTGTCCAATATAACCAACCAGTAGGTGTCCCATATAACCATAGCACTAGTTTACAGCCACATTTTTTGCAGTTATTAGGCCCGAGCACTGACAGGCACTGACAGACAATCAGTTGAAATTGTAAGGATTATTATTATTATTTTTCAGGCAAATGAATTGTCTTTTTGAGGGCTTTAATATGCTCAAATTCTTATCAAAATTCTTATCAGAAAATTTGAAAGTGGTGAAAAATTACTTTTGGTCTTTGTAAGTTATAGATTAATCATTGGATAACATTTATCATGTTACAGCAGGAAAGAGGGAATAGTGATATATACACTCAGTTAAGGTAATAAACATATTTTAAAAAAACACAACATATAAGGAACTAGAGAAATATAAATAAGTACAATATGAACAAACATGTAATGTACAATATAAATGTATCAAATATAATTAGATTCCTGTCATTGACTTTAAAGACCTGTAAACTGTTATCAGTTTTTTGTAGTTGTGGATCATAATTGTTGGTGGGAATTTGTATATAATTGTGCAGTTCAACATCCATTTTGCGCTGTACTTTCTTTATCCTGTGGCGTGCGCCGGTCTGTGCGCGCTCATGTGACATCACGGCTGGGATTGGCTCACCCTGACTGACTGGGTTGGAGAGGGAGACTCCTCGACAGGCTACACACACAGGGAAGAGGAGACTGAGAGACGGACGGAGTAGTTTCCATCAGCCACGGAGCTGCGCGCACGCAGGGCCACCTCCACTCCGTGCCAACCACACCCGCCCCGGGGGGAACATGGGAGACTGTGACCCCCTCTCCCCTCCTCCCCAAGAGTCCAAACTCCTCTTTGGAAGGGGGGATGGACTGTGAAGAGGACTTTTAGTTGAGGTGACCCATTGGCGAGATGAAGTTTGGGAAGAGCATCTGCGTGCTCAACGTAGGGGGAACCCGCTACGCCTTCACCCGTGAGGTGATCAAGGATTTCCCTCTCCGGCGCGTCAGTCGCCTGCATGCATGCGCATCAGAGAAAGAAGTGCTGGAGCTGTGCGACGACTACGACCGGGACAGGAATGAGTTTTTCTTCGACCGCCACGCTCAGGCTTTCGTGTTCATCATGCTGTACGTGCGCTCCGGTACTCTCCGCTTCGTCCCCGGAGTGTGTGAGCTCTCCTTCTACACGGAGATGCTCTACTGGGGGCTGGAGAGCGCGCACCTGGAGTTTTGCTGCCAGAAGCGCCTGGACGACAGATTGTCCGAGATCGGACTGGACACTTTGTCCGAGGAGGACATCGGAGTGTCCGGGGACGAGAGCCTGGGCGAGTCGGTGCAGCGGCCCGCGCTCACGGGTCGAGCTCTGTGGCTGGAGAGGATGCGCAAGACTTTCGAGGAGCCCAACTCGTCGCTTGTTGCGCAGCTGGTGGCCTCGGTGTCCGTGATCTTTGTGATGGTTTCTATGATCATGCTGTGTGCCAGCACCCTTCCGGACTGGGATACAGCCAAGAGAACCACTGTGGACGAGCACAGGTAAGCGTTAGTTAAGGTCCAGTTAAGTTTAGAGCAGGAGAGGGGACACAGAGCGAAGGGAGACTGGTGCGTAAAGCTGCTAAATCATGTCAAGGATGCGTGCCTATCACGATAAAAGACCTTATGAATAAATGAACACCCTCATAATCACTTGAGAATCTCATGCCAACGCCTGCGTGCATTAGGCAGCGGTCAAACTCGCTCTCTCCATTTATTTCCCAGAAGGTTGGCACAGGCATTGAAGGGGTTGCTTTTTGTAATCCTACTGTGATGTGACCGTTTTCATACACATCAAAACCACCATCTTCTTTCGTGCAGTTTATTTAGTAAACATGCATTCGTTATTTGCAGATAATGTGTCCTTGTGCTTTGTGACCGGATGCTTACCAAGTGAATACCAGCCTGATGACAAGTGGGAGACTGTATCCTCATATGTCAGACCAGTTCCCAGGGAAGCAAATCAATAACCGATCCATATTATCTACAAAAATTGCAGTGTTAATTATTAAAAGGAAATAAACAACCCTGCTCTGCACAATCACTTTCTTAATTGGCGTGGTTAATTTACAATGCACAGTTCACAAGGAGAGCAAACATGTCAGATAAATGCCAGATTCGTAATCTTACAGCGGATAATGAGGGCGATAGCAGAGGTGCAGGGAATATTAAAGCAAACAAATGAATAAGGACTCAAGCCACTTACAGTAATCCCCTTCTCTCTGAGTGCTGTGTTTGGATGGTTATTTCTGCTTCATTTTCCTTATGCACCTCTCTTTCCACATGATTTTGACCTGTTCTCAGCTGCTGTGCTAACTGAGGCGGCCTCTCTCTATATAAGGCTGGGTTATGTTCACTCAGGGTGGACATGGTTTTGAGTTTTGGAACCATTACAGTGGTTAGGTAATCGTCTAAAAGTGCAGTTTGTGCTCGGGGGTCAAAATGATTCCAATGTAGTTTCATGCCAGTAGATGATGCAATTCTCCCGGTCGCTGTATAATTTGGTTTTGGTGTAAATGCTCTGATGGAGTTATCCTCATCCATGGCTCTGTGGTGTTTGCTCGGCCTGGCTGCTTAAATATACACAGCATCTCACTCTAATTCACTCTGATTTCCTTAATCAATGGGATAATCGTAGCTTGTTTGTGTCACACTCTCAGGAGGGTTTATGATTTCTCCCTCTGTGCGGTCTCCGGGCTGTTTTTTCTCCTCCTCCTTCCTTATTGTTTACTTAACTTGTGTCATCACTGAACTGCGTCTGATTTCGTCCCTTGTTCCCATAATTTACGTGACCCCTGCTTTTCTCCCTTCTTCCTCATATTTACCGTTTGACAAACAGTGTTTCATATCATCCATATATCTCTGTAGCGCCTCTGCCATTTCCTGTTTACACTCATTTTTCTCCTCTGCTCTCTCCCCTGTAGGATAGTGGAGGCCGTGTGTATGGGCTGGTTTACAGCGGAATGCATAGTGCGTTTTCTTGTAGCCAAGGACAAGTGGGAATTTCTCCGCCGGCCACTGAACATCATCGATGTGATTGCCATCACCCCCTACTATGTCACCATGGTAATGGCCCGGGCAGGGATGCCGGCTGCTGGGCTCGGGGTTGCTGGGGTGGTACTGCGGGTGCTGAGGATGATGCGAGTGTTCTGGCTCATGAAGCTTGCCAGACACTTCCTGGGCCTGCAGACTCTGGGGATGACGCTCAGGCGCTGCTACCGGGAGATGGTCATGCTGATGGTGTTTGTCTTCGTCGCCATGGCGATATACAGCGCTCTGGCCCAGCTGCTGGAGTACGGCTTGGACTTGGGCACGCAGAACCCCGACTACGCCAGCATCCCAGCGGCTGCCTGGTGGGTCATCATCTCCATGACCACGGTGGGGTACGGGGACGTGTACCCCGTGACAGTTGGAGGACGGGTGCTCGGGGGAATGTGCGTGGTCAGTGGGATCGTACTCCTGGCGCTGCCCATCACGTTCATCTACCACAGTTTTGTACAGTGCTACAGTGAACTCAAACTCCGATCTGCCAGATATGCACGCACCATGTCAAAGGAAGTGCTGCAATAAATTTGTACCAAACATCCACAGCGCTGCCTTCATCAGAAAGAAACTCGACAAAGACAATCTGCTGATCCCAACGTGAAATATTGACAAAATACGTTCCCTGCTCCAGTCACGTTGGATTTTATTGGGCTTGTCTAGCACCTGCTTGTTTTGTTGTTAATCTCAAATCATCTTCCTCAACCAGCTATCTCTGCGCCTGTCTCATTAACAGCACAGTTTGAACAGTAGAATAGGAATACGCAAATAATTATTTATTAAACACACACAGGCAAGGTCAATCCACTTTTGACAGTGGCTGCTGTTGACACTGTATTCCCATGGTTACAGCATTGGCAAAGACGGCTGCTGCTTTGTGCCGCGCCGAGGTCCCTGCGTATGCATGTAATGTGTGTGTTTGTCTGCCCGTCAGCCTTTCACTTTTGTTTTCGCTTAGAACCCAGATGGCACAAATTACACAAGATTCATGTGTGACCTAGATGCATTCGGCTAAACCTGGGAAATATTGTGAAAGAGCGAACAGGTGAGAGCAAAGTGAGGACGGAGAAGGGGTATACAGAGGGCTTAGGGTGTAGGAGTAGCTTAAGCCATGGATAATTGAATATGGAGCCAGGTCAGCAAGCACTACAGGGTGGCAGACCAATACAGCAGTGACAGATATCACAGGGCAGATGGAGCGTGAAATGCACGATAAAGGATCATGGGACTAAAATGATAGAGATGACTGGATGTTGAGCTAGACTGAGCACACGCTGAGGAGACGGGCCGCAGCGTGTTGCTTCTGAATTAAGGCAGTTTGTATTTCTGTGTCTCCAAGGCAACCCCATCCTCCAGCATGTCAATCATAATGGTGAGTGATTTGTGTGCACCCAGATAGGCCACATCCTGCCACCCCGCTGGCTGGCGTGCAGCATGTTAAGCCTGTGATTATTGGGAATAAATCACATTTCTAAAAAAAGAAAAGAGTAGAGAAAGAGAGGAGTGCACTCACAGACAACGGTTTTATGGTTTTCGCGATTCAGACATGTTTGCAATGGCCCTGGTTTGCCAAAATGATATGATTTGTTGAAGAGACACATGATCCAAACAAACAAGTCAACACCTCGCCCACACAACAGTCTCTCTCTGGAGCTCCTCTCCTCTTCCCCCTGATGCCATCAACCACCCTCCACACGGACACACACATGCATGCACGCACACATGCACACACGCACACACACTAAGTCAGTTTGAGTCTATTCATTCAAATTAATGTCTACATTTGTTTACAATGTATTTTGGACCGTACATATCTCAGTGTCCTTGTTGTGTTGTCAACGTGTTTTTAAGTAGTATTGCAATCAAAAAATGAAGGATGATCAATATTTTGTTGCCCATCTTATTTTTGCCAAGCTAGATTAAACAAATGTATCAAAACTTTTTCATCCTTAGGTTATGTAACTTTAATTAACTTGATCAATGTATGAGGTTTTATAATAAAATGACTCTGTGTGAAATGTCTCTGAATGTGTCATCCCCTATTTCAAATCATATTTTAATATAAATACTGTAAAATGTACAGTTTTGTAATAATTCTTAAGGGATTTCACATATTCCTAACTTAAAATAATCCTAATTAGTTTCACGGTATGAGCCAAAGATGTGATGAAGACATTTTGGGCAGAGGATCTTTCACAGGTCCTGATGTGATGATGTACAGTTTACACCTCCGGGCCTCACGTGGGCAGAGGAACATAACATCCAGTGTGAGGAACACCTGAGCCCACTGGCAGTGAACTTGTCAGAATTTTACTGGGCAAGTGTTGTTTCAATATATTCTTCACAAAATACTATTTTAGAGATAATAACGATATTTCAGTGATATATACGTATAAAATCAATAACGTGTCAAGACAGTGCAACTAAATATCCAATTAGTTGATTTGGGTCAATTAATGGAGGCCTCTTCATGTTTTATATTTCTTCACTTGTTTATTTTGGGGCCTCCTTTAGTTTGTTTGGATCTAATATATATATATATAGCATATATAACATTACAATTTAAGATAGCTTAACTTAAGTTTGAACTTGTCAGAATGGTGTTGTAGGTATTATAAAGATGAATTACGAATAGCCATATTTGAATTTTAGATATCCGAATCTGGAACTATCATCATAAGTATGTTGAAGAAGTCATCACTATAAATAGACACTGAATATAAAGGCTAAAAAAAATGAATAATAATAGTAGTAAATACATTTTTTGGGTGTTTTATACTCATTTGCATTTATTTGTCCTTCATCACTGTGATGAGTCACTTACCTGAACAGGAAACACATCACATGATCCAATGAGTTAATCCATCTTCAGACATGTACTTCACATATCGAATTGATCTCATCAGAGATCGACATAAACGCCTCTGACGCAATCCGATCCCTCACTTATGGTATCAACACAGCTCAGACCGTTAATATTGTGTATATCTATAGGGGTGAGGGTATATACATGGGGTGAGGGTTTATCTATAGGGGTGAGGGGTTTAATCTATGGGGTGATTGTATATTTATGGCGTGAGTGTTTCTCTATGGGCGAGGATATATATATAGGGTGAGGGTATCTCTATGGGTGAAGGTTTATCTATGGGGGAGAGTATATAAGGGTGAGGGGTTTATCTATAAGGGTTAGTGTATATCTGAAGAGGCGGTGGACTATAGTGGCAGAAACTTGGACTATGGGCAGAAAAGGTCTCTGGTTCGTCTCTGACTCGACTCCACGGAGAAACAACAAAAAGATGAACCTGGATTGATCTGTCCAAAAATTCAAGTGGATTCTCCCTACCCTGTCTAGTGCCCCTGAGCAAGGCACCTTACTCCCCCAACATCTGCTCCCCGGGTGCCGTACATGGTCGCTCACTGCTCTGTGTGTCCTGCACCAGATGGGTCAAAAGCAGAGGTTAAATTCCCCTACCTGCATGAGTGTGCCTGTGCATGTGTTTGGGACATCTTAATCTTAATCTTAAGGGTGAGTGTTTCTCTATAGGGGTGAGTGTATATCTATGGGGTCAGTGTATATCTATGAGGTGAGTGTTTATCTATAAGGGTGAGTGTTTATCTATGGGGTGAGGGTATATCTATAAGGGTGAGTTTTTATCTATAAGGGTGAGTGTTTATCTATGGAATGAGGGTTTATATATGATTCAACAGCCCGCCACTTGAATTTTGAACGGGCGGAAAGGAGGCCGCCTCACGCCCTACGTCACTTTCAGTCGACGGCCGCAGCAGGAAGACCCTTTCACGGGAGTTTTGGTAGCTTCGAACCCGCGGACGAAACATCCCCACGTCCTACAGCAGTAAAATGTACTACAAGTTCAGCGGCATCACCCAGAAACTGACGGGATCGCCTCCCACGGCCGCCTACAGCCCCCAGGTAAGACCTGGAAGACGAGACCCAGCGAGCCGGTAGCCACAAAGCGATGACCTTCATATCACCATGTTGGATTATTTTCCTTCGTGTTTCAACCGGCGTTTAAAACAAACTTAAAGACACTTCAAGATCCTTCAAAAGCAGTTAAATTGATTATTTAGCTTCTTAATAGCCACACGTGATGAAAAAGTAAACGGTAATATTATTATTTACATTGTTCTGTATCATATTACATGGTACTGTGAGCTAACTTCCTCTCACATCTTCAGTTTAGTTACTTCAGCCGTCTTGTTATCTGAATCTTTCATATAAAGTCCCTTTTATTTTTATATGAAGCAATATAGCGTCTTTATAACGTCCAGGAGAAACCACACAGATCGAGGCTGTGGCCTTTTCTTGTCTCCTACTCTCTCTCCTTGTCAGATTCAGTTCCCATTCTCCATTACCGCCTCAACACCAAATCCTTATTTCACCTTTATCCTGGAAGATAACCTCCTGAATGCGGACGTGGCCGACCTGCGACTTAACAGCCAATTTTCTATATTCAATGGCCTGTCAGAGCTTCGACCAGACGTGACCTTTATTATCTCTCCCCTGTCCTTTTGAGTGCTTGTTATTTTGATGACAGTGGTTCAGGCGGCCTTCGAGCTCCTCTGCGTTGTATGAAGAAAATTGAACCTCATCAAATTGGCAAATACGTTTATCAGCCTTTTCAACCTTGTGGTGCAGTGTATTCATACGGCTGTAACCTACACCCTTTGTATTTATAATTGTGTTAAATGTCAGATATTATTGGATATTAGTTAATAATATCAATCCCAGCTTCTCCAAGTCCGTGGTGATGAAATAAATAGATCAATAGTTGCAGCTCGTGTTTTTTCACTTTTTCTAGTGCTTGGTGATAAAACAACAACAACAACAACAATCATTACAGTGTCATTTTCATATATAACACAAATTCAGCATATTGATATATTGCTTATGCATTGTGCAACACCGTAAGGAGATTTAACATAAATAATCAACCTTAGATTTGAAAAATGTTTCTAAACATGGCTTTTGAACTTAAAATAATTGATAATGTGACATTTATCATGATAATTATCCATTTTGACTGATGCTACATTCGTTTTTCTTTATAACCTTATTGTTCACTTAGCCGTTCTTTATACTTTCTCCTCACGGTGATGGAAAACTGTCTTTTACTCCCCTACATTTATTTAACACCTTGATTTACTTTTTCAGATGAAGGTTTTCTACAGAAAATAGTGCAAACTTGCTTTTGAGATTGAACTAAACTAGAGTAGATCATTTAACAGTTCAGATCATCATGTGCTTTATTTATACTGAAAACTGTAATCAGGTCAAGACAGTTAGGTTACATGGTTTGTTCTTTATTCACGTGCTCCTTGTTTCCAGTAAAGGCATAATAATCCTGGTCCATACGAACACACCTGAAAACAAATGTGCACTTTCTTCTCATCTAGTATCATACAACCTTAAAGTTCACATTCTAAAATGGAGTCAGCAGTATTTTCCAACTTCTCTATTTAAGGTGCTTGAAAACTGGTACTTGCATGGATGTAGTCTTGGATATATGCCAGGCTTAGTATCTAATCAAACCAGCCCAACTTTTACAACAGATCTGATCTCTTGTTAACAATTGGAATAAAACAGTAACTTGGCACATGCAGGAAGAAAATATTTACAAAATACACTGTGCGCCAACTCTGTGTAGAATCGTCGTTACATGCATTATGGAGGTTAATGAAACTGAAAGATTATTTGTTACATTAGTTAAGTAATGCTGGATCAACACCATGCATTGGTGGTGTTTGTATCATCACTTTAAGAACTGTTACACCCCTTTGATAACCAGGATTCTGCTGTTCAGAGCTGTAGTAATTTTCATAGTAAGCCGTCCTGAGATCAGGTGTCGTGGTTGTTCACTCTGACCTCAACTAAAGATGTTAAATAGATTTCCCAGCCCATAAAATCATCAACAAACCATCAAATCACAGGTAGGCTGATGCTAGTGATAAATATCCAAGCATTATGAAACTGAGCGGTGAATGTGATAGCTGTCTTATATCTAACTGCGCTTTAATTACGCCCTACTTCACCAGCCACACATTTATAAAGGTGCACTTTTAGTTCAGTCCTTGCTGAAATGACATATCATAATATTCTGCTTCCAGTGCCTCTGTGTTTTCATATGTCAGATTTAATTCCCCTGCTCTCACAGGAGCTTCCTCCATAACAAGCACAATGGGTCTCCTAGCAATTTTCCAAATGATTGGTGGGTGAGAGGCTTTTCCTCCAAGAGAGAATATGAAGCAGGCACACTTGTACTTAATTAAGACCAAGGTGTACCCCCGGGAAATACTCTCAGTATTTACTGTCTGAAAAGTATAAGAGCAGTAGGTAATTTAATCATAATTTCACGACAGTCGTGCACATGAATAGCTAAGGAACATGTCTATGTCAAGAGGGCTGAAGGGTTATAAGTCCTCTGTGTACGGAATGATTTAAAAGACCAAAAAAATAATCGGGCTGTACGTGTCTGGAATGGATTTTAGTTTTTATTTGTCCTTAACTTAAACTTTCCTCCACTTCTCTCTCACTAACTTTATTCCACTGCTGGTTTTCTGCTACTCAAGACTGTGTGTAGTAACGCTGCCTTGTCATAAAATGAGGGAGAAAGGTGAAGATAACATTGCATTATGGAGTGCATTACTTTTTTTTGGTAGAATTTAAGGAACACTTGTTTGGATGCAGCTGATGTGTCAGAGTCGTTGTCATTTTGATATGACATTGCATTTACATGTGAATTGATATGATTAATCGTGCAGCCCCAAAAAATAAACAACTTGAAAACGCACAAGAAAGACCTTAAAATCTACAAGTATAAAATTAGTTAAAAGATCTGGCTACGTTCGACATGATGCTGTGTTGAAGTGCTACTTGAGTTCCTCTTTAATAATCTGAACAGGCACTTGAATAGTCTCACAGGGATCATTTTAAAGACGAGCTCAACCACATGCTCGTGTAATTGCTTGGTCTTATGCAGCAGATTTGAGACGGCTCCTACAGAAACTAAATGGGCTTTAAGTTTTACTTAATGTACAGCAGATCAATATAATGACCCTGTAAAAAAAGACTTGATTATAATGAGAACGTTAGCATCTGCATTTACGATACCTTCCGTAGATTTATTTCCAAGTTAGACACTTCTAGAGATGTGAGGTCTCTTGCATGCTCTGGACCTCCCCAATTATTTGGGTATTAAGCAAAATTATTTGAAAAACTGAAAAGTGCTCGGTATTCCCGATGAAATGCACTTGTTTAGGTGGAAATAAGGGAGATAGAAATAAAAAGGTCCTGTCCAGTTTTGTCTCCATGTTCCACGACGAGTCTTGGTGGTTTTCTTTAAGTCTGATGAGCAGGTATTTAAAAAGGCAAACGTCATTTCCTGCTTCCTGCTTGATGTGACTTATTTTTCTGAAATGGAAGCATGGAGGCAGTAAACCCTATCAAACCCTATTAGACTCAAAATATGTCTAAAGTCCCAATTCAGAGACCGTGTCCTCGAATGGAGACGACCGTAGAGCCCGAAACAAAATGAGTTGCTCTGGTCAATGGAGGATTTTCGTGATTTGGGTCACCAGGTTTTCTTGCCTTTACCACTGTCGCCTAGCAACACAGCTGCAGTTGGACATGAAGAGAGCGTTTGAATTCCAATTTGGCTTTTCAACATTTGTACTGTTGGGTTGAGTAAATTAATCAAAATGCATTTTAAATGAACCATGTACAGTATGACATTAAATCACATTTCAAAGCTTTTTATACCACAGAAGAACTTCTGTCAGTCCATCATCAGATGGGTCTAACATGGTTCGGATGCCTGATATTTCCATTTTAAAGTCTAATAATTGGACGTTTTTGTCTTGTTGCTTGCCAGTTCCTTTTATCTCTTTAGAAAAGATGCTGATAAAAGAAGCACAATGAATCCCGGGAAGAAATGTTAGTCTCTGTTGCTCGGCGATAAAATGATTGCAATTGAATTAGCCTCCGAAAATGGGTCTGCCTAGTGACGCTGCTGTGATGGTATCGACCTTAAAAATGTAGCCTCCGGAAGATGTGGCCCCTTAATTGGTACGCAGCTTAAATAAAACTTTTGTCAGAACTGAGACCATTAGTTGTAATAATTTATTCTGACCATTTCTTGTCATTTTTCCAGAAACGATAACAAACCATATCGATACACTTTTTGTCCAGTGTTAACTTTTACTGCTTTTTATATTTTACACAGCTACTTCGGAAAAAACTAAACAATTGAAGACCCTATTCATGGCTTGTGGACATTTGTATTTTAATGCATAAATATCCATGAATTTGACAAGAGCTCTGCATTTTTTTGTGCAGGGGCTTAAACCAGGCGTGCCAGCGGAGGCCCCGACCATGATATTTGCCACACCCACCAAGGTGGTGTCAGAGGCCGGGTCCACGGTGGAGTACCTGGGAGCAAACAAGGTTCATGAGTACCAGAGGTTATTCCAGGTAATGAAATACACAGAACAGAAAACACTTGTACAAGTCTCAGAGTGAATCAGCTTTTGTTCATTTAAAAAAGTGCCCACACGTGGTGTGGGGGTGTTTGGGGTTTCAAAATATGATTCAAAGCCATGAAAACTCATCACCATTAAGCAATGACTGGTATTCAATTCCCCCTTCTCTCTAATGGCATTCTGCTCCCCTCTCCTCACTATTCATCACATAACAGGCAGCGAGAGAAATAAGAGATTCCGAAGTTGGGCAGAGCAATCACTCAGACAAATTGAAAGGACTGTATTGACTGCAGCTGCAGTTTTATAACTTTTTAAAGTATTTATAAGAGAAGGAAAGAGTCAGAGCCTGCACATCACACACCAGAGAATAACTCCTTTTTTTTATAGAATTAATTCCATATTTCAGTTTTTCCAGACAACACTTCAGACAGTTTTCATTCCAAAAACATTAAATTTGTGGTTCTGTGTTAAGATTTGATAATATTGTGTGTGCAGCAGATATAAAACCATCAAGTCTTGGTCTGAAACTGAGTGTTTGTTGCAAAACTAAGCAGTTGAAAAAATGACAGAAAAATAATAAACTAATTTATTCTTCCTTTTCTTTTGTCCCTCAACCCTTCCCTGCCTTCCCGCCTCCCAGTCGCAAGAAGGTGTTCCCGTGCATCTGAAGCGCGGACTTCCTGACCGGCTGCTGTACCGCACCACCATGGCTCTCACCGTAGGAGGAGCTCTGTACTGTCTGGTGGCTCTTTACATGGCCGCCCAGCCCAAAAAATAAGTGACCAACACAAACCCAGGATCTTTGTGACACCTCCCAACGCGCCCGTGCTATAATTCATCGACACGACTCTCCATCTGACCTCGTCATGCCACCTCTTGGGACTTTTAAGATGAGAATTTATCACTTTAAAAAAAAACACACACCGGTGATATCAATGTCTGTCTTCTTTGTAAAAAAAAGTCTAAGTTAATACATTTTATGGGGAAATAAAAGAGAAAGATGTTCTCAAGCACGTCTTTTTTTCCTCTTTTGTTTGTCTTTAACTTTATACCATCTGGATGAAGTACTGAAGCAGCACTCACTGTAGGAGAGGCGTCATTATTGCCAATCATGTGACACATTCACAGGTCATATATAAGCACGTTTGAAACTATAGTGGTTTGCAGCTGCTGCGTCTCCCTCGGCTCCTACGGATGTGAGAATAGAAGCAACATGTAAAGATAGTTATTTTTTTCTGTGCTCCCAGCTTTCTCTCTGAAGCAATAAGCATGATGGAGGCTCCCGTCTGGAACACAGCTGCTGCTCACTTGGCATAAGCATTGTCTCCTACAGGCCTTGGTGTGATGTCAGATGCTCCTCGCCGAGCTTCAGCAGGAGCGAGGCGGTTTCAGACAGACATGTTGGCAGTCTCGCGTCAAGCTGCTGAAACAATCATCAGCTCAGTCTGGTTTGGTGTTGTTTTTTTTCTGATTGGCTTGGGATCATAGGCTCTATATAAAGATTGAACTTTCTTCACTTCATCCAGTTGGAGGATGGAGAGACGGCAGGCTACATTAGCTGTCACGTTGCTTTGTGGGTATTGTTTTGACAGGTTTTGACGATAGTAAGGAGGGAATGATTTTAAATTAAAGTGATATGGAGTGTGATGCTGAGACGTCTATATCCGTCACAAAACGTTTGTTTCACTTGAGGCTCAGTGAGACTGCATTTAGATATGGCTTCAATTTAATATTTAATACATGGTTAATATGCTATTAACATAAAAACCCTCAATATTACACAGAGCATTAACTAAACTATGGATATAGAAAGGATCACAATTCATGCATGTTTCTTTCAAAATACCCTGGATCTCAAAAACACTGGAAAACAAGAGATTTTAAAGTAGATTTATATGAATGGATATCCATAAAAGACCATTTATTAAAATATTGAACCTTCATTTGCTGGTATGAGTCAGCACTGGACCAATAAACAGATTTATTTTTATTTTTGTCAACACCATTGGCTGATTGAGAGAATGGCCTAGTCTAATTGGATTACCGTTAACACCCAGCAGTCAGACTTGTGAATGTGTGGGTTAAGATAAGAGTCTTCCTGATTAAACCGAGGCTAATCTCCATCATCAAGCAATAATATACCAATTATCCCAAACAGCCTCACTCCCATTTCCCCCTCTTATGGCATTGATTGGTGCCATGGAAACACGGTTAAGGGATCAGAGTGACTAACTTTTACCTGATGATGCACTTACAACTGAATAGCATTGTAAGTGTAAAACTAAGACTCTGTTGTTGAGTCTAACTAGCATATTTGGACTCGTGGCCCTTGTCTCACAGGTCTTGTACGTTTTATGATTTTAAAGACGAGAGAAGATTGATGTTCGAGTCGAGCCGGGAACCTTTTAGTTACATGTTCTCATTTCTTCTGTCCCTCGGTTTTTCCGCAGGTAAAAACTGGATCCATCTGTACCTGACACAGAACCAATCTAGAATCAAGACATTCTCTTTCCAAATCAATAAAATTGACATTTAATGTAGTTTTTAAAACGTTTTTCTACAACATTGAAGCAGATTCTAGACAAATGTTTCCAAATCTGACCAAAATAGTCAGAAATCAGCTAAATTGAATGCAAATGAATGCATGTTTCCCCCATCTGAATATTAGTAGGTTTGGCTCATTGAGATAAACAGCAAGGGGCTATCAGTACAGAAGGAGAGTATCAAGAGTCATGGAGAGCTGTTACCACTGTTGTTATATCTATAAGCCAAAGTGATCTCCTTGTGAATAAGAGCATGAAACCTGTTTTTGAGGTGTTCACTTATATTGACATATACCACATACATTACACATACATTCCTTTGACCTCTTTATTACACTCTGTAGAACAGTCAACACTTTGTACCACACATCCCAGCTCCCTGTTTCAATTCACACACACACAAAGTAGAACACCAACAGCAGATAATGAGCAGACCTTGGCCTAAAATCTCTCCCCCACAACACACTAAGGCAGCTGCGTTGAGACAGGAACATTATGACCTCTGGTAACCACGACAACGGAGTGCACGTACGATATCTTCATCACGCGACATTCCAAGAGGATGAGGCACTGCCCCGTCTAGATGCAGTGGCCTCCATCTAGTTTCGACCAATCCAAGAAGAACCCCAGTCACGCCCAATATATCAATATATAACCTATGTGCGCACTCTGTTTAAGCGCCATTTTTTCCTGTGCTGCCTTCTGCATAGAGTTAGAGGCCCATGCATGTTCAATTGCTGGACACCGCGTTTTCCTGACCTGTGACCTCTGAATAAACTTGCTTGATTTCAACTTGAGAACGACGACTCCTCTCCTTTGATTTTCCACCCGTAACACTTAATTCAGGAATGGATCGCCTGCTCAGTCTTTCTCAATCAGAGGCCTCCCGCTGTGGCTTTTCTTAGAAGAAAAACTAATCACTATACATTTAACTGTCAAGACTGGCAGCTGATACCTGGTATTGATATTAAACCCTTCACCAGCTTTTCATCCAGGAATCCTTCAGCATCACTTTAATTTCCCCTCTCCGTCTCGCCCCGTTCCCTCTCGCATCACGACAGCCCACTTGAGAAACAATGGATCCTTTTGTCGTCGCTCTTCTTCCCCCCCGACCGAGGAGACACGAGAACTCCGCAATAACATGTTCACCACTCAATGAAAACTGTTAATGAGGCACACACCTGGGGGAGCGGGATCACAGGAAACCCGGTCTAGACGAGACATAAAACACAGGAAGCGAGTGGGGTGTGAGGAGCAGGGGGGGATGTGAGAGGGTGAGAGTGTGACATGGTTATTTATGGAGGAGCCGTGAGACCTATGGGAGGAAAACTGAAAATTGAATCCCCTTCTTTGCAGCAAGGAATGTCTTCCTTGTAATGTCAGTCTTGTCACACCATCTCCCTAGTTCTAATCCTGGTTTGAAATAGATCATTGTAAAACCAATATAATCAGAATTATGGGATTATTATTTCTTAAAATATATTATTTGCTAGGATGACATGTTCTAGAGTAGAAAAATTTAACCAACCCAGGTGGGAATAGCTGAAGTTCACGTGTTTCTTTCATGTCAGATTTGCGGTCAGGGATTACGACGTTAGTTATACACATTGACTTTAAATGTATGTATTTTGTCTCACACTAAATATTCGAAATATAAAATGGTAAAAGCTATTTTACTCCAGGCTTAATAGCCTCACCAGTTTTACACTTTGATGCACATATTTCCTATTTCTCCTTTAATTTAAAGTTCAGGCCACTCGGGAGCAAATTAGAAAAAATCTTTAAAAGTTAAAATGAAAAATTCATTGGTACATTGTGAACAGTTTGTGATTGGCCTACAACTTTTAGTTTTCAGAGACTGAAAACTAAATATATTTCCATAGACTATATAGAAATGTTCTCCACTTCCTTTCCACTATTCAGAAAGGAAGTCAAAATATTTCTAATACCTGATTGCTAGTGTCCAAGTTAATTTCTGCCATATGTAAAAGATGATGACAGGATTGAAACGTTGTTCTCTTAGAGCCGCGGCGTAAACACACAAGTACAAAAGCAACACAATGGATGGAGCTAAACAAATAAGAACTAAATCACAACGAACAAGAGCTAACACAATGATCTATACTGCAACCAACAAGTGTGTGTGTGTGTGGGGGGGGGGATCGTGATGCTTTGGCTTCAATTTAAAGGGGCTGTCACGTCATTCATAGAAACGGTCTATGGTTTTTATTGTACTTAGTGTCCTGGATACGGATAGCGATGACAGTCACAGTATTTCTTTGATACATGTGAAAACAGAAGGACGAGGTGGAGGCACATTGGTGACATTGATTTCTACGTGGGAGCTTTTCTTTTGTTCCGTTTCACATCTCACACAATTGCCTCGTTTCTTGTTTCTCGCTCTATTTGATTTCTCACAGAACCACTTCAGTTCCCTCATCTTGTTCCTTTGTTTGGGCGGGATGAGGTCAGAGCTCCAACGCTACATTTAAAAATTTACAATGAGGGCT
Source organism: Pleuronectes platessa (assembly GCF_947347685.1). Classification (NCBI taxonomy): domain Eukaryota; kingdom Metazoa; phylum Chordata; class Actinopteri; order Pleuronectiformes; family Pleuronectidae; genus Pleuronectes; species Pleuronectes platessa. The sequence goes on along the minus strand of NC_070646.1, from coordinate 8,543,551 downwards.
CGAGATGAAAACTCATTCATTCGGCGTGAGATTCTGGCTGCTACAGGCAAAACTAAATCTATTACTCACATTGCTTTTTCACTGTGGTTTGTTTCACATGGAGTCCAGAGAAGAAATACACGGCTCTTCATCTTGTTGTGCTCTATTTTCGCATGCCGACATAGCAGTGTAGAGTGGCTGAAAAACCCAAAGAACCGGAAAGAGGCTAAGAGGCTGCACACATCTGAAAAGTTTTGGTGTTAATTCACTGTTCTCCGCACCTCCAGTAATCTTTTCACATGGTACAGATAATGGGTGACGCGATCGACCACAGAGAGCCGAGTGGGCCTCTGAATGCGGTGTATATCTACGTCTGTTTGCCCCTGCTCGTAGGAACAATGCAGAAACATAACCGCTCTGCAAATACAAATGGCTCTTACAGCCGCCTCGCAGGAAAGACTGAGGGGGGGAGAGGGGAGAGGGGAGAGGAGGGGGAGTGACAAATCACCTCGGCTTAAAAATGGCCCTGCCACAATAGCACAGCCTGAGAACAAATAATGAATAAATAAAGTTCTCTGAGATTGAATGAGAACTTCAGGGGAGCAATTTGTGAGGCAGGAGGATTGGTGTGCGTGTGCGTGTGCGTTTGTGTGAGAGAGTGTGACAGTGTGTGTTTGTACAAATGGCCCCTGTGCTCATCTCGCAGATTAAAGGAAGACAAGTGGGACTGGGGGTACGAACAAAGCAGCTCGGTCCGAGTTCCGGTCCACAATGTGCATCGATTACAAATTTTAAAAACCACATGGCGATGACTAATTGGAGCCACTACAGGATCACCAGGCGTGGCACGTACCTGCACCATATGAATCATCGCGCCTCGGATAAAAATACACATGCACATTTCACAAGAGGCCTCAAGTGAAATCAGGGTGTGATTTGAGCTGGGATCAGGGTGAAATCGACTCCCGGCCCTTCGCTCTCTGAGGGCCCCCACGCTCGCCATTTACTCCCCTCTCGACATGTAACGACCAATCAGAAGCAAGATAGGAAATAAAAAAAATGGGTCATGGAGAGCCTAAAGTAATGGAAGAACCAGCAGGAGGTCAGGTTGTGGTGCACATGGCGGAGGAGATTGCGGCGTGTAAAGAGTGTGCTGATTGGTGTTATAAGTGCAGGCCGCTTAAAGGGCTTCTCTTTCCCTGTGTGTTTCCAGAGAAATGGTTTTTCTTCCGTCAGGCTATTTTTCTCTTTCTGTCTCCTTTCCCTGGCAACAACCTTACGTAACACACACTCTACCCTTTATCCATGTGATGAAACTGTCCAGCAAACCCCACCAATATCCAACTGAAAATGTCACACATTGCAGGAGTCATGTTTTATTTTTACCTGGATATATAAAATAAGAGTTAGTCATTATGGCTGCCTAAGGATGTGAACAAGGTGGAATGAAAATGAGAGCGGGAAAGGGTGGAGGGGGGTTGGAATAGAGTTGGAGCAAGATTAATGGCTGTTTAAAAAGGAACAGTATTCATCAGTAGTCAGCTTCAGGTGCCGAACAGTCGGTGTGTGTGTGTGCGTGTGTGTGTGTGTGTAAGTACACTTTGCAACAAGTTTAAACTTTGTCGAACTTCGATTCATGTCTGGTTGAATAAGTGACCACATTACATTGATACTGATTATTTAGCAAATGAGAGCGAGGCTAAATTTCTTCTCTGACTTGCCGTCAGATAAACACACACACACACACACACACACACACACACACACACACACACACACACACACACACACACACACACACACACACACACACACACACACACACACACACACACACACACACACACACACACACACACACACACACACACACACACGCGACGCTTCACAATGTGCCAGAATCAACATTTTATTTCTTGTCAAAAATCTTCAGGAGCAGATTCAACCTTCACCGGTACAAATGATCATGTCCCCATATCGCTAGAGAAAACATCTTTCCCACAGGATGCCAACCAAGTGAACGTTCCATATAAATAACAAGTAAAAAGTTCAAGGAATTCCGCTGGAGCACATGAAACCACCTCGCAGTGTGTTCGTTCTACATCACTTGCACTTGTAGGTGAGATGTTTGCGGTGATAGTGGATCCACGCAGGAGCAGCGATGAGCCCGGTCAGGAAGCCGATCATGGCGCCCAGGCTGCAGGAAACGGGCCAAACCTACAGGAAGCAGAGGGTGAAGTGAGTGGGATCGTTCACAGCCATTAATGGTGATCAAACACTGAATTGTTGCCTTAATAGATGAGGAGGAGCTTGAGTATCTTGCCCACCGGCAGACGTCTCCGCTCGGGTAATGTTCGGTTAGTTTAAACAGGGGCATCTGGAGAACTACAGCTCTGTTGTCATTTAGACTTATGCTCTAATTATCTAACTCTAATTTGCCATTCCCACCAGTCATTTGGCAAGGAACTCCCCTCGCAATTATAATTTCAATATATCTCCTTTTAGTCATTTGAAAATGTGATTAATTTAATAAAAAGGATTTAATTGTTACTGGATGAATTCTAATTTCATCCTTATAGAGTTTGTATTTGATACAGTTCAATGATGAATGGAAAAAACCTGTGGTGGAGCTGTACTGTACTGTGGCCAGAGGCGGATACAACATAAAACTATTTATTACAACTTACAAAAGCTCGTTTTTTTTAAAGTTTATAGGGTGATTCTCGAGTGACAGATTGTTTCATTTGAATCAGTTCAGAAGCCTGAGGATATATAAGAGGGATGTCCCATAAAAAGACATATTTCAATACCTTTGTCCTGAACACCAGTTTAAAGAGAGTTGATATTAAAATAGAGATGCCTGTCCTGCACTCTTAAACACAGTTCCTGTTTGCCCTGAGGAATTTATTATAATGTTAGAAAAGGTTTTTTTGATCTATTTCTGTTTTCGACTGAACTAAGAGTCGGCATATTGCTTTAGTCTTTTTACTTAAAATAATGAAATCAACATTAGAACAATAACCCTTGATGAACTCATTGCAAAAAACAATAATAATTCTATTCGTATCATCAACATAATGGTTTGCAAACTTCCTGAGTTTTTTATTTATTTATTTAATGTATCAATATATCAGTGCTGACACCAGAATATTTGTTATGTATTTGTCTGATGATTCCTGAAGCTCCATGAAGCTCTGCAGCATGAAGCTACTCGTTTACTATCATTTCATAATTTTATTTAAAGAAATTCTGCTTATTATAAAACCTAGCATACTCACAAGACCTTTTCCCAAAAAAGCCTTAGAATACAAATATTAAATGTTCCTGCATGATGCCTAACACAAGGACAAAGATCCCACTGTGTCCCTTATTTTTATGAGAGACATGAGCTGACCTGCCACTGCCGGTCCCAGTCCAGAGGTATAGGGAAGGCTCCCACCCAGGCTCCTACCAACGTGCAGATGACTGTAATCTGGAGACAGGTGTCCCACACTGACATCGCACTGGAGATGGAGATAGAGCGCAGCAAGGTCAGGTACATTCGATTCAGTTACATGAGATAAACACATGAAACACATGACAGAGGGGACAGGGAGAAGAGCTTACCCATGCCGACTGAACACACGTATCCAGGCCTGCACATTGGGCCCGAGGACACAGAGACACCTTAACGTGGTTAGAGAGGTCAGCAGCACAGCGAGGGAGAATGTCTCCAAGGCGGATCTGGAGAACACGATTTAGAGGTTCAGAGCACCAATCAAATCCCTGTCTAAACCCTCAGAGTTTTAAGTGTCAAAAGATACCAAACAATAGACAACAGCAATGTTTAGAGCATACTGATTAGAATGTATAAAACACAATAACATCATTAAAATGTACAGAAACAAAATTTGAATGTCACCATCTACTCACTCAATCAGCGGAGCTCCGTAAAGCACCACCACCGTGTGAAAGAACAGGCACGACAGGAAGAAGTACACACATGAACGAAACAGTCTGGACAGCTGCATGGAGGGAGGGGAAGAAAGTTCAACAAAACAAAAGTTAGTCAAATGAAAAATTCATTTCCTATGTAGTAACAGTCTCAGATAGAGGAATGTGTTACGTTCATATTTACAACCATGGATTTCTACACACACACAATAAGAATGTAAAGACATTTGACGTAAGCTGTGATTCCAATGATGAAAATTGATCAAGTTTATTTAAAGCATCTGCACTGTATTCAGATATTTAAGGGACTTACTTCTAAATTAAACTGAAATCTGAAGAAATTAAATGTAATTTGTATTTGTAAGCATCACAGAAGGATGAAAGGATTGTGTTTTTATCGTGCACTGAACTGTCACTATAACACACATCTACTTTATCACTGTATGTCACTGATGATCGCTGCCACCGCCGCCACACACCCAGCGGTCAGTCAGTCACCTTGTATCCCAGCGTGTGCCTCTTGATGGGCGGCGAGATACCGAGCAGCCAGAAGACGGCGACATTGACCGCGCACACCGAGGCGGACACCGAGTAGATCCAGAGCAGGTGGGTCCCGTACACCGAGAAGCCGCGCACCAGCACCGCGGGCAGCACGGTGGCCATGAACACCGCGGAGGCTATGATGGCGTGCGCGGACGCCATGGATTTGATTTCATGGTCCCACATGTCGGTGACCTTACCAGTCAGCGGTCAAACTACTGCAAATATCTACATACAATGTTTTTAAAAATGTTCGTTTAGCAGCGGACGTGAGGAGGAAGTTGTGTCCATGGATTAAAGGACGTAACTTCCGTAAACACGGAACTACAGTGACTTCCGCTTAGACTTCACAATAAGAGTCCAATGTTAGGTTAAAATACTCTCGAGAAAAGACTTAGAATTGTTTTAAAGACTGCTTTAGCGAGCTATTAAGAATTGTTTTTGTCAATAGTGGAAAGTACGTAACCGATTCGCCAAGGTCATGATGGTGTGATATCATTAATGTAATCCTTTCATGATGAGGAAAAATAACTATAATAATATTGACCTCTCCAAAAAATGACTCATGTGGTTTGTTGTTTTTGTGTCTGTGTAGAAAAGATTTTAGATTTTCAGGTCTCTATTGGAAACATGGCATGATGTCAATTTGATTCATTGAATAAATTAAGCAGTCCAAAGATGAGGCATGTACAAGAATATAATCACCATCAGGGAACTTGTATTTTGAAGAAATAAAAAACTAGTCTGCAGGAAACAGGAAGTAGTATTTACATTTTTTTTGTTTATTACAGGGAGCCTGCGTGAGGGACATCATAGCCAGCCAATGAAACTAGACGTCGTCATAGCATTGACCAATCAATCTGCTGCGAACTCTGAGCAAGACGAAAAGCAGACCGGAAGTTTACAACTAGCCAGCAAACAAGCTAACAGTTAGCTAACACTTCACTTCAGTTCACCGACCGTCGAGAAGACCTCCCTTATAACGAACGAAGGGAAAAGATGGTTTGTGAAAAATGTACGTATTGACACATCGACATACTTTCTACCTAAGAGTTTAGTCAATTTGTTTAGCTGTTTACGAAGGCTGGGGGTAGTTCGGAGGCTAACGCTGTGTGACTTTACCTCCTCGTAAACACCAACTTTATTCCTGTATAACGCTTGTTATTGTTGCTCATCTGTTATTGTTGCTCATCTGTTTATGTGGCTCATCTGTTAGCTGTGTTTTCCCTGTCGTTACAGGCGAGAAGAAGCTCGGTAAGGTCATCACCCCTGACACCTGGAAGGATGGAGCTCGGAACACAACAGGTGATCTCACATCCTTCATCGACGTGAAATGACTTGAGACTAACAAATGCGGTCCTAGAGAAGCTATAACAACAATAGAAGCTGTCTGTTACAGAAAGGGGGAAAACCCTGAAAGTACGAACACTTTTCAACTCAACTGCAGTACTCGAGTAAATGTGCTCAGTTACATGTCACTGGTTTTGGGAGCTATAGTGCATAAACCCGGGTTGTTTTCTCAATTTTAGCTACATTGGAATTAGGTTTGATGATTCGATAGTTACTATAACAATGCTGGAGAGACAAAGCTAACAGTGTACAAGCTCTGGTAGAATCTAATTTAGACTGTAGATGACAGAAAACCACATATTCAAGATTATTTCGCTTTGCTCACTGATGTGATCAGACTTTAGGTCGGAAGAGATCTAGTTTTATCATGGTGTGGTCGTGCATTAGAAAGACATTTACCCGAACGTTTTTTAACTACCTTTTACAAAATGATTGTGTCTGATATTTGTTGTTCATCTTAACTAAGGTATTAAAATTGGACAACAGCTCACCTTGTGCTACATCTTTCTGAACTGACAATTACTTTTTGTGCACATTTAATAGTCAATAAAATCCCTGATCAACATCCATATTTGCATCCTTCAGAACATGATTACAAACCCAAGCTTGACTCTCTCTCTTTAAAAAATAATTCCTGACACTTTGTTTCCCACTTCTCCATATTTCTCTTTTTCTTTTAATTGTGAGCCAATGTGATGTTATATTACTTAGTGGGTCATGTTTAATGTGGTTCTTTCTGCTTCTTTCACTCAGAGGGTGGCGGGCGTAAGCTCAATGAAAACAAGATGCTGACTTCTAAGAAGGCCAGGTGAGGCTTGACGAAGACTGACTTTAAAAACATGCAGCACCAGTTCATCTTTAGTAATGGATCTGTGATTTATCTCCCTCACAGATTTGATCCTTACAGCAAGACCGGCTTCGCTACCTGCAGGATCTGCAAGAGCTCAGTTCATCAGTCTGGATCACACTACTGCCAGGGCTGTGCATACAAGAAAGGTATAAAGTTTGTGTTGCTCTCGTGTATTGTCCCTTTTTAGAGGTTTATTTTTTATATAGTTGTAGAGGCCAGTTTAATGAAGAAAATGGAAACGAGACTTTTCTATTATGTTTGTGATTTTTAAGTTTTCTAAGGAAATTAAATTGTCTTACTGAGGCTAGTGGAGCAGAGACACTTTAGAATCTGAAAATGTTCCTATCGTCCCCTGAGGCAATGAGAGCATAGAGAGTTGGTTCATTTCTTAATTACCCTCTTTATGCAGAAATGCAGAAAGTTTGCTTTGTTATTCATTTAATTTATATTATTTATTTGAGTTTTCAATTTTAACTTAATGAACTCAATCATGTTTGTTTGAATGAATTTGCACTTGGATCCAAATACTAACCCCATGTAAATGTTGCTGTTCCTTTGTGTCTGTTAGATATGAAAACATGTTCTCACAGCTTGTGTCCACTGCCCCCAAGTGACCAAAACAGATACTGCAGGTTAAACATAATGCTAAAAATGCCTTAATTCAAGCAAGTTTGAAGATTATAATGGGTTTATATGCTGCGTGTCAAGAAAACACTAGAGAACCGTGGCTCTCTGTAAAGGAGAGCATCTCTTAATCGTTTTGCATTTACAAAACAATCTCTATTTGCTATTTTGTCTACAGGAATCTGCGCAATGTGCGGAAAGAGGGTTTTGGACACAAAGAACTACAAACAGACATCGGTGTGACAGCGTGCCAAGAAGAGAACTGTTCTACAAGTGCAGAATGGATGTGATGATGAGATGGAGGTGTTTGTCATCTTGACACATTTTCTTAATTTTTCCATAAATCCTTGTTGTAAATCTTTATTGTTATTCTCCCCACCTCAGTGAAAGAGAAACATTTGGAGTTGGTTTTATCTCTTTATTGTAGAATATTATATCAAGCTACTGGAACTAATTCAGTGGCCATACGCAGGGTAGCCCTGTCCTCTCCAGTCACACCACCAGTTATCACCTGTTTATTGAGCCACGGCTTATTGTTTGTAATTTTTTGTATTTTAAATTAAATACTTAGACCTTTGCTTTTTAACAATAATTGATTTCTTATGTAATCCGTTCTTTGTTGCATTTTTTTGAGTGAATATTAAAGCATTCAGTGTGAGGACCTCATCTGTCAGGGATATTTTGTACCTTTGCCTGAAGCAATCAAGGGTTTAATTTTAGCCTCTTACGCACAACATACCCATATTTGTCCTGTACGCCTGTAATAATTGGTTTATTCGGACATAATCAGATTTAGAAACTGCATGCTGCACTGTCAGGTGGGATCCCCCTCCTCCTCTCCACATGCTGTCAGAGGTTATAGTTCACAGGCTGTCTGATGACAAGCCCCTCGTTTGACATTTAAAGGCCCTGCTCGCCCCCAGGCCTTCAACCACTTGCTTTTATCTTATAGTTATATTGATTCATCCTGTTGTTCCACAGCACGAAACGGCACCAGGCTTCAGCTGGTTTAGTAAATGTACAGTAGGTAATGTTTGGTTGTCATAAATGCAATGCATTTAACAAAATAAGCTGCTGTGATCTAATATAAAATAAATTGACCACAGCTGTAGCTGGTTGTTTATTGTAATTCTGGACTTTATATTTCCTGATATTACTGCAATAATGGGGCTATGACACAGGGAAGAACCCATTAAATCTTGATGTACATCTGGATCAGGTGTTTTTTAACGTGTTCGTTGATTTCTCAGATAGTTATGTATGGTTCTTAATACAAAATATCTAGTGTATTTGAATGCGGTTTCATAAGGAGAATGTTTGGCCATTATTGTTTATAAGTTGGCAGGATTCAGGGGAAACTGCATCACAGCTTCGGATAAATAACTTTCTTTAATTTTATGAGATTGTTTAGACATTTTCCCTGATTTCCCAGTGAACATGGATCTTTTGTTTTAAATTAATCAAAAAAGTTCAATCGACTTATATGTATGAGTGTCTGGGAGTCAGCGCTGCTTGATTTAATTTCAGGGGACTGTTAGGCCTTGGGGGAGGTACGTGCTCTATACTGAGTGCTGTTCGGTGGTGAACATGGTTTAACGTTAGCGTGTTGGCATTAGCTCAAAGCACTGCTGGGCCTGTGTGCAGCCCAAAATTATCATTTAACTATAGAGTCTTAAACTTGAAGTTCGCACACTTGATGCAAAAAATTTGTAGAAATTAGTGCATAGTATGAAACTGAGACACTTATAAAACAAGCACAAAACACTGAAACTTTGACCTGGGCTGTTATCTCTTCAAAAGAAAGTTGACAACTTCCATGATGTTTCTATCATTTTTATTTAGGCAAAAAAATCCCTGTTACAGTCATCAGCAAAATGTACTCAGTGCATTATTCAATCACTCGTTGGATTACAGATGTCTAAAAAATTGTCATAAATTACAAATACTTCATAATTTTGTGCAGAATGGCCACAGACTGTTAAATATTATTATATTTGGATGATTTTAAATACAATAACAAAGTATGGGAATGTATCTCTTTGCAAAAGCACCAAAGAATTTCCCATCAGGAAATCAAACTATGAAGTATTGCCACATTACAACATTGCACTCACGAGTTATAAAAACAATTGCCATGTAAGACTGTGATATATCTAGCAAAGGCACCAGGACTGCGGAACTACATTTACTGTTCACAGTGATTTTCAAATTGTGGATTTCAGCGGCTGGAATTGAAATCTTTCCGGTTTTAGTGTGGAGTGGTTGAGATCCAGAGTTGGCTCGAATCCAGCATAAAGAAAAAGCAGCGTTACATTTCCTGCTTTTGATTTTTGGTGATTTTATCCAAATAGATTAAGATGCGGATCCGGTGTCACTCCAGAGTTTTTTTTCAGTGTGCTGCTGTGTAGGGGGGGGGGAGTCAGTGGTGGGTGACATCTGTTAGGACTGCGAAAGAGTCAAGAACTCCTCCCGGGTTTTGGGGTCGTCGAGGTAAACTCCCAGCATGGTGCTCGTCACTGTGCGGCTGTTCATCTTCTGGACGCCTCGCATCACCATGCACATGTGCCTGGAAAAAAACACACATACACACATGGCTCGGCTTAGTGGTAAAGAGTACGGGGTATGGGTTTGGTTCAGGGAAGAACTCATTAAATGTTGGTGCTCATTCCAGATCAGGCAGGAGATCCAGGAATTGTTTTTCACTGTCTTTAACATTGAGGGATAGGGCGCTTCTTAACCTTTTTACCATTTCTCCAGGAAATAATTGATTGATCTTAATGAAAATAATCATGCATATTTTATTATTTTTAACAGTGTGTCGAAATTGGTGCAGATTGATTGAATTTAAGTGAACTGTCGGCGCTCGGTGAAAGAATCTGTCAACTTTCCACATTTTGCCTGTGAGGGCTAGGGCAGTGTGTGTGTGTGTGTGTGTGTGTGTGTGTGTGTGTGTGTGTGTGTGTGTGTGTGTGTGAGAGATTGCTTACGATGCTTCAATAACCACAGCTACGCCTTTTGGCTGCAGAGCCTCAGATATTCCCATGGCTATCTGCTTGGTCAGACGCTCTTGAACTGAAAGAAACAAAATAAAAGGACCCATGAACACATGATGACACCAGATAAGTGCTGTTGTCACCTGCTGAGACCATTGACGTATAGCACCATCGCTGTCATTGCTTACCCTGAAGCCTGCGACTGAAAATCTCCACAATCCTGCAGAAATCAGAGCAAAGAGAAAATTGATTGCAGATTGGGTGTGATCAATTTAATTGCAATCATTTTCTAAGCTGTTGATTCACTCTGGCATCAGTCCCTGACCCCTAGTTTCAACTCTGACCATCCTGCTGTATAACCCCCTCATCTATGAAAGATTCATCTGAGTCAGATTCAGACAGTTTATCCAAAAAGGGACTCGGTTACTGTTATTCTGGCTTTGTGAGTTCCCAGAGATTTTAGGGAAGACAGAGATGGAGACAGGCTGTGATAATAACGGGTGATTCCCACAGGTCCACAGGGATTTTCTCATGGCTCGAGATAGAGCTGAGTTTGGACTTGTGTCTGTGAGTGTGCTCGGTGAGGGGACTAGATTACGGCCAGTGGGCTTAGACCCTAAGCCTCCAGGTCAATGCACTGAGATAACAGAAGAACGCAGCCAATTGGCACTAACACCAGAACCAAACGTGTGTGTGTGTACGTTAGTGTGCGTGTGTGTGTGTGTGTTGCGTTACCTTGCCAGCTTGCTCAGTCCCACCACTTTTTTGTTGGGGATATACCCGATGTGAACCTGGAGGGAAATACAGCAAAGGTTACACACAGACTAACACAGACACACACTACACAGCACAGATACACAGACAGACACCCACTGTACAAACTTGCAAAGACAAACACTACACAGACTTACACACACTACACAGACTTAAACACAGACACACACACTGCACAGACTAACACACAGACACACTACACAGATGTACAGACAGTAAACAGACTTACAAAAACTCTGCACAGATACACAGACCAACACACACTGCATACATGTGCACATTGACACACACTGCACAGACTTAGAGACACACAGTGCACAGATGCATAGACACACACTCCACGTAATTACACACAGACACACACTGCACAGATGCACACACTTACCTTTCCAAAGAAGGGCACCAGGTGATGCTCGCACAGTGAAAACACGTCTATGTCCTTCACTATCACCATCTCATCGTGGTCTTCATCAAATATGGCGTTATTCAAGATGTCTGAGGAAACAAATATTTACTGTTGAAAAAAATGAAGGTTTGGAATAAAGAATGGGCCATAAAGTTTGTTAAATCATTGAAAAGGTCACTTTTCCTGATAACCGATGAGATTTATCTATAATATTTGCTGGCACTGGTCTATACCATCTTTATGAACTCAAGAAGGGCTCTAGCTTATAATAACTATCACTTCCCATATTCTAAGGGGAGACGTCTTCAAACCAAACGTCCCAAATATAACAGATACTCAGTTTACAACCTCATAGTCACCAAATATTGACATTTTCAATATTTAAAATGGTTGCTGATTGGTTGCTCATCATTAGTAGCTGACCAACTAATGAATTAATCAACTAATTGTTTTCGGCTCTAAACTCAGCAGCAGATTGAAGAATCTAATTATAAACAGAACGTCTGACAAACCTGCTGCTTACCCAATAAACATTTACACCTCAGTCAACGCGAGTCAATGCAGCATCATTACTTGAAATTCCAGCCTTTAAAAGTTGACTCAATTCCTCTGTATAACAATTAAAACCCAACTCACCCATCCATTTCAGTTTTTAAAACCAGATTGAATAGATTGTTTATTCTATTTACGCAGTATCATACATTTCATTTGTACAATTTAATAAGCATGTTTATCCTCTTTATTTATTTTACTTCTTTCATTCAACTCTTTTGAATCTTTTTTGTTTTGCTCTTGTTTAAAACTGCTCTTGACTTGAATTCTCTAGCTTCTCTCTCACTGTGCTGTGATTCTAGCCGCGGTGCAACAGTTGGTTTATATCTCCTCTTGCTATTAGTGATCATTTCACATATAAATGAAAAGATCCAGAGTAGAAGGGAGGGTCTGCTCTTACCGTCGATGGTCTCATGGTAGCCCTTGGTGAGGAACTGCATGGCCTTGGCGGCGCGGAGCGGCGTGCGCAGCAGCCCCTGTCGGTCCGTGTCCTCGCCGAGCTCCCGCAGGATGCTGGTGTAGGCGGCCTCCAGCGCCGGTAACCGGGACTTGTCCTCGGACTCCTTGCGGGACGTCTCGTGCTTGCAGAGCACCATGGAGGACTTCATGCGCTCCATGACGTCGATCACGTTGCCGTTGCAGTGGCCGTTCATGATGGGAGCGCTTGGCTGAGAAGTATGAGGATGGAGGAATGAGATGAGTGCAGGTTCCCCTGGGGTTAAGTGATCCTGTCCCCGGTGCTCCCCGCCTTATAAAGCTTCAAAACGGCTGCGACGTGCGCATCCGTTTCCCATTTGCCAGCGTGCCACCTACGTCAAGAGCTCGGGTTTTCTTCAGCGGAGTTAAATGTCAACACCTCCACCCAGACCAGGCGCACCGTGCAACCGATTCTCTGCGCGTCCCTCTCATCTCTCATCCATTCGTTCTGACTCCTGCACTGGAAACCAGACAAACCGCTCTCTCATCATCCCACTATCAGCAGACTCCGCGTGGAGCAAGAACTGTGTCCGTGCAGTCAGGCCCATTACACCCATGATCTGTTGATTAACTGAACTATGACCAGTGGTGCATCCATTCGATTAGGTGGATAGATCTATCGATAGAAATGCACACGTGTGTATATATAGGTATTTGCAGTTGTGTTTTTGTATTTGACAGTGTTTTCTTATTTGCTTGTGTTTTGTGATTTGCCATTGTTCTTTTTGCTAATGTGTCTTCTTATTTGCTGTTGTGTTGACTTATTTGCCGTTGTTTTTTGTAAAGGTCAAATGCATCTCTGCTGTTTTCAGTGACCGACTTACTGGGCAGTCTCAAACCCTCCAGGTTCGCCCCCTGGTTCAGTCTTGTATGTGTGTGTTCTCCGTGTGCTTCGGGCTCCATCACAAGTTACATTATCACCTCCATTGTTCTCTCCAGAGGACCTTGTATGTTCTGGATCAGGAGCAGATCCTTCTTTTTTCTGCTCTTTGACCTTTCCACTCGGCTGAAGGTTCATCCTGATGTCCTCAGCCCATGATACTCGCTGTCATCAGCATAGGCTACGGATGGATTCTCTTCCTAACAACTAACTGACCTACACTTTATTTTGAAATTAAGTTCATGTCACAATTAGGGAAAGACCTCTCACCTCACTTAAGGATTGAAGACACTTAACATTTGTAGAACTTCAAATCACTGTTATAATAAATAAATTCTGCAATTTGTGCAAGGTTATAGGTCAACAAAAATACATAAATCAATGTATAACTTAATCAATAACAATTGGAAAATACAGCCAGTTAGTTAACACAGTATTGCCCATATTTAAGGCCTGTCATATAATTTCATATAATTTCTCTCTCTCTCTCTCTCTCTCTCTCTCTCTCTCTCTCTCTCTCTCTCTCTCTCTCTCTCTCTCACACTCTCTTGACAATGGAGAAAGACAGTATGATCTTGTATAACAACAGGACGTGTTTAATTCTGATGGAGACATTTCTCATGCAGCTTATCCTCGGCTGCATGTGTTTTCAGATCCGTTCTTACATGCAGGCGTGTCATCGTTTTTATCCTCAAAGGAACAGATCATACAAATGCTCCAAGCTGACCTGAGGGTCGTGATGTCAAACACACAGGTCGCTGAAACCCCCACATGCGAGGGTACCTGGGTATTGTGTTTAATGACAAGATAGATGCATGGATAAATATATATAGATAGATAGATAGATAGAGAGATAGAGAGATGGAGAGATAGAGAGATAGATAGATAGATCTACAGGTCTGTCTATCTATCTATGTATAGGTACATCAGTCACATGTCTAGTTTTCGTGTTTGTGCATTGTTTAGGAAAAATAAAGAAATGTGTTACTTCACTACAGTTTGGTTGGGCCTCGTTTCCATGGAAACAAGCTACAGTGACGATGGCATGACGCGACTTCCTGCCTGTTCCCGGCGTTGGCGGGAGATTCCAGCATGGCGGTGCAGCCGAAGCACAACTTGTCCATGGACAGCGCGTCCGAGCATGGCTTCCTCAGCTTCATCTTCTCCATGCCGGAGAAACCGGACACCACGTTCAGGATATTCGACCGCAACGACTACTACACCGTGCACGGGAAAGACGCCCTATTCGCGGCGAAGGAGGTTTTCAAGACTAACGGGGTCATCAAGCATCTGGGCTCAGGTACTCCTTAGCTTCAGGAGCTAGCGTGTAGCTAGCTGGAGTCTGCAAACTGAACGTCTTTTGATGCTTAAAGTCAAGCTAAGCTAGATGCTAATGCATCCACTGCACGAGCTGCAACCCCGAGCTTTGCAGGAAACGTCATTCAGCACATATTTTTAATTATAATAACAAAGATAAATAGAGTTAATTATATATATTTATATAAACTGTGTATGGATCGATGGAGCTTGTTGATAACTGTTTGTTTGATTCTGAGGCCTCGTGTTTTTATTATCTTTTAGTTCCGTTAAGTTCCTATGCGGTCAAGCCAGCAGACACTCGCATCTCTGTGGTCATGACACGGAAATTCTACTGCACTCATATACTGACACTTATGGTAAACGCATCCAAACCGCCCAGAAAGGGGACGGCAACGGAGTACTCGAAGTTAGAGGAAGAACACATGTGGGTCTATGTCCGGTTTTCAAAATAAACTGTTGACATGGATCCTATACAAAATGCATAATTGAAAAATAATTTCTTGGATTAAATTCACAAGAAGTATATATTGTCTTACCTGTGTCATTTTTATGAATAGCATTTTGACAATATCAATTATGAGATATTACAAAATGAAAACCACACATTTTTAGCTTCAAGTAGGTCATTTCTGGATACTTCAAAGTACTGTTAAACACTTTGCTCAATACGTTCAGAGAGAGACTGATATGCCTGTGTTCAGGACCTCTCTGACTACCTACATACTGAATATCAAACATATTTACTGTAAAGATTAAGAGATTTTTCAAATTAAAGTCCAACATGTGTATAATCAAATCAGTTAATTTCTGGATATTTCAAAGTTTTATAAAAACACTTTGATCAATAAGTTCAGAGTGAGACTAATATGCCTGTGTTCAGGACCTCTCTGACTATCAATGCACTGAATATCAAACATATTTACCTTATAGATTGAGAGAATTTACAAAGTAAAGTCCAACATTTTCACTGTGGAATAGATCATTTCAGGATATTTCAAAATTCTATAAAAACACTCTGCGCAATAAGTTCAGAGTGAGACTGATATGCATGTGTTCAGGACCTCTCAGGCTACCTACATACTGAATATTAAACATATTTACTGTATAGATTAAGAGATTTTTCAAAGTAAAGTCCAAAAATGTGTGTAATAATGTAGCTTTCCATAAGGATCTTGGTTTGAAAAATATAGTCTGCCAAAGTCAATTATTATTTTATATTGTGTGAAGACATTTTACCCTTTACCTGCAGCTTTATGTTTATTAAGTCATTTTTATCATGACTATTATTGTTAAATTCTGTCTCTTTTAGTGGACTAATAGATTCATGGCCCGAGGCGAGTACATCACACTATAAATCCTTTAACACTGCTGCCTGTGCACCCTGTATTTGAAATGTTCTGAAGAGAGAGATGCATAATATTACTTTTGTGCACCAGCTGCACCTTAAATAAATCTACAACATGGCGCTCTGGAGTTTGCCTCTTCGTCTCAGTGAGTGTGTTGGTCGACAGGGAGCCGTAAGCTGGAGAGCGTTGTCCTGAGCAAGCTGAACTTCGAGGCCTTCGTGAAAGACCTGCTGCTGGTGCGGCAGTACAGAGTGGAGGTGTACAGGAACCACAGCAAGAGCAGCAAGGAGCACGACTGGAAGATCGAGTACAAGGTATTGTGTGTGATGCTCGTGGCTGTTGGATAAACGGAATCAATCGCTCTTCTCACAAACATGGACTCTCTTTCCGTCCCACATCTTGTCTTTTGCCTCCACACTCAGGCCTCTCCGGGAAACCTGACTCAGTTCGAGGAGATTCTGTTCGGTGGTGGAACCGGAGCGGTGGGCAGTGCGGGAGTCGTAGCCGTGCGCATCGCCACAGGAGCTGATGGACAGCGCGCGGTCGGCGTCGGCTATGTGGACGCCGCGCAGAGGACCATGGGAGTGTGCGAGTTTGCAGACAACGAGATCTTCTCCAACCTGGAGTCCATGCTCGTCCAGCTCGGCCCCAAAGAGTGTCTCTTAGCCCAGGGGGACAGCAACGCCGACGGCAGCAAACTACGACAGGTAGGGTGAAGTCATTCGTTATATAATATATATATAATATAGCACTTTCAACATTGCTGAATAAGATAAATCGCTTAACCCCAGCGGTGTGACTTGGAGGAAGATGTCACAGCATGTGCACAGCAAATACATGTTCAAACATGAACACACACACACAGTGGACTGTTGTAACAAACTGTGGTGGTCCAAAAACAATAACTATTGTAGGCAGAAAATACTATTCATGCACATTTTTTCTTATTTGTCTAGAGCAGGTTATTAAACCTTAATAAACCATCACAGTTGGTCTCAAGTCTTTGTCATAATTGTATGTAATATTTGTATGTTCTGTTCTCTCTGTTCTTCTGGATTTTTTTAACTTTATTTTTAAAGAAACAAAGATACAATTAAACATGCATAAATACAAGGAACAAAAAGTTGGTCACCTATACATTAATACTGATGGTACATCGATGGAAATAAATGTAAATTCACACAGTTACAGATCAGTGATGATCCTGTGAGGTCACAAACACAATCCATTTTTGCCAATACTGCAGAAATTTATCGAACGTAGATTCAGCGAAAAAGTAATTCTCGACATATTTTGAATACCAGTTACAATATCTATCCAGTCAGTCTCTGTTGGGGGTTCGGCCTGTAGCCATTTTCGTGTTACAGCTTTTGTTCTGTATGTTCTTATTGTGACTTCTTTGTCATAGCACTCAGTTGTTATAATGACGAATTAAGTAAATGTAATTACTGTGTGTGTTTGTGTGTGTGTGTAGGTGGTGGAGCGTGGCGGCGTGCTGGTCTCTGACAGGAAGAGGTCAGAGTTCAGCAGTAAGGACATGGTGCAGGATCTCAACAGGCTGCTGCGAGCCAAGAGAGGAGAGACGACAGCCAGCAGCACGCTGCCCGAGCTGGACAAGCAGGTGAACAAATCAAACAGCCTCCTGACGCACACAGTAACAACACAGAGGCAGTATTTCCTTTTGGAGGGGGGGGTTTGGATGTTTTTTCCTAAGCTGAATTGATGGCTGAGAGTTTTATATTGTTTGACAGATTGTGAAGGCTTGAGGCAAATTTTTGATTTTTTTTATACTTTGCTAAGTATAAAAAAAACAACAACTTGTGACCAGAGTCCCTGTGTGTCTGTGTTATTTCATTCTCAGGTGGCGATGTCCTGCCTGGCTGCAGTAGTGCGTTTCCTCGAACTGCTCTCCGACGAGTCCAACTTCAACTCCTTCAGTCTGACCACTCTGGACCTGGGTCAGTACATGAGGCTGGACAATGCTGCAGTGACCGCTCTCAACCTCTTCCAGGTCAGTGCCAGGAACCAGGACAAAATGCCACAGAGGTAGTTAGTCTGGGTTTTATAAACACGGCCCGGAGAATCCTGCCCCCTCAGTACAAAGAAGGAAGGAAGGAAAGAAAGAGAGTTTAGTTTAAGAAGTCCGTCCTTTTGAGAGTTGTGTAAACTGAGTAGCTTGTGATCACACAGCTTAAGGGTCGATTACACGTACAAACCTTCGGGTAATCTTCATAACATGATGTGTCATAGTTTGCGTGTGTTTGAGATTAGAAATTAAGAATTTCTGGGAAGTTTCTCCTCCATATTTAGCCCAATTTCAAAATTGGTCAGGATTTTAAAAGCGAGTCCCTTGTTTGTTGGTTCTCACCTTTGTTTTTGCCCCTGTGATATAAAAACAAAACACTTGATATGGACGAGTGATATAACACGACATGTATTTGATCTGTGTCATCCAGGCTTCACCTGACGACACCAGCAGAAGTCATTCTCTGGCCGGTCTGTTGAACAAGTGCCGCACCCCGCAGGGCCAGCGTCTCATCAACCAGTGGATCAAGCAGCCTCTGATGGACCGAACCAAAATAGAGGAGAGGTAATGACACGTCCACAGCCAATCAGGGCGTGTTTTAAAGGGGCGCTGGTTAGGGTTGGTGGCTAAAATAAAGCAGATTGAAATCAAACTCTTTCAACTTGATAAATTCAGCTTCAGTTTTTTGGATCACATGATAAAAAGTAAGACGGAAGAAGCCAGAGAAAGCTTGTTGGGGGACGTCCCTTGTGTTCTTCTCTTAAATAACAGTGTGAAGTGTTAGGACTTGTGTTTGTGTCACTATTGCTTGTTGATGTTGATAAATCTGCATATTATTTTCTCAAATAAATTGTTTATTTGTCAGTCAGAAAAACATCAGAAAACAAAGTCCTCAAATGTCTCTTTTTGGATACACCAACTTTTATTTGATTATCACAATAATACATTTTCTTTCAAGTGACTAATGATTAATGGGCTTTTCTTTTTACCTGTAGCTTATTAAGCTTGATTTGATCATTGATGAGCTCATAGGACACATTTTGAGGATCCTCTTTGAAATCTCTCTGCGTGTGTGTGAGATTGTGTTTTTGTGTGTGACTTTGTGTGTGTACACGCAGGTTGGACTTGGTGGAGAGTTTTGTGTGTGACTCTGATCTCAGGCACACCTGCCAGGAGGACTTGCTGCGGCGCTTTCCCGATCTCCACCGCCTGGCCAAGAAGTTCCACCGTCACACAGCCACGCTCCAGGACTGTTACCGCGTCTACCAGGCTGTGACCCAGATCCCCCCCCTCGCCACGGCCATCGAGAGATCCTCAGGTACATCACGCAAACCTGCAGCCATCGAGTCAGTGAAAACAGATGAAGCAATGGTGCCGTTCATCCAGGGTTTCCACAGGATCTTAAAAAGTCAAAGTGTAAAATAGTCATCTGCATTTAAGTCCTCAAAAGTCTTAAATATGTCGTACCTACTAGGTCTTTAATATATTTCGGTAGGTTTTAAGTATGTAAATGTTCATTTAACTCTTCTTCTGTTGTGCTTTAAAAAATACATTTAAGAGTTTGGGGGCCATGCAAGGACCAACTTTCTCTGCCTGTAGGTTGAGAGATAACTTGCTACAAGGGGTTTTCACTTGTCTACTTCATCTTCAATTATGGGAAATACCTTAAATGCACTGATTCTGGTCTCAGATAGTCTTATAATTAACTTGCAGAAACCCTGTCATCGTACCGGTTCGTTTGAAGAACTTAACACGACTCAGATTTGTTGTGATCGGTGAAAACCTTTAGAATAATGATTCATTATTTTTTCAAAGATTTGCTTAAAGAGTCAGAAGTGGAGATGAATTTTCTCTTGAGTCTGTCTGCTAACGTTGGAGCTGGAGCCCGGATGCCATTAGCTCTCATTGCATAATGACTGGAAACACATTTCCTCTGCGAAGCTTAGTTGAAGCTGCAGATGCTATCCTACCTGATTACATCAAATCTTCACTCCAGGCCGAGGTTACGACTCTATAGAATATATAATCATTCATTTCCGATGTGCGTGTGTGTTGCAGGCAGCCACCAGGTTCTGCTGGAGGCCGTGTTCGTCTCCCCTCTCAGAGACCTGCACTCCGACTTCATCAAATATCAGGAGATGATCGAAACCACTCTGGACATGAACCAGGTCCGATCTTTCACGCTTTCACACTCGAGGAGAAAAGGGAGGCTGATGCTCTGTGCTTTGTGTTTGCGTGTCATCGATTTTACATATTGTTAACACGGCTGCTCTCTCAAACGTTGTGTGCACCGTGCAGATCGATCACCACGAATTTCTGGTGAAGGCGTCGTTCGATCCGGTGCTGAGTGAGCTGAGAGAAAAGATGG
Source organism: Pleuronectes platessa (assembly GCF_947347685.1). Lineage (NCBI taxonomy): Eukaryota > Metazoa > Chordata > Actinopteri > Pleuronectiformes > Pleuronectidae > Pleuronectes > Pleuronectes platessa. The sequence goes on along the minus strand of NC_070646.1, from coordinate 8,523,133 downwards.
ACACGCTTGATAAGAGCATGCAGGCAGTGCTGAACAGCGCGGCCAGAGAACTAGGTGATTACCCACACACACACACACACAGAGGCCAAGTATATTCATTAATCAAACAGAAGTGTATTTTTTCCTCACAACAAAGTTGGACACTGTATTTTAAGGGTGCGGCTTCACGCACACATCTGCTGATAAGGTTTCATCTTTTTTGATGCGGTGTGATTACAAATGCCAGAGCAAGTCGATTTCGCCGTGCTCTCATCATGTGATGAATAAATCTTTCTCTTTGTGATGAATTCTTCAGATAAAAAATCGGACTGAATAAACGTCTGGTATGTTGCGGGGGGAAAAAAGTTTCTCCGAAATCAAAACTAGAACCTTAGACATGAACGTTTCCTGTGCGTTCCTCATGGAGTCAACCTTTGAAAGGAATAAAGGTCATAAAATCCTGCCTCCTCTATGTTAGTGGATGGAATCATTTTAATTTATTTAAGTACAAATCAACTAAATAAATAAACAAAGAGTTTCTGTCATTTCAGGCACGTTAAAGTGCTAATTCTTTTCTGATAAATTTTTGTTCTAATTTGTTATTTGTTGTTCGATCCCCTACAACTCAGCTGGAGCTTGAAACCATGGCTCCATCCCGATTGCTACTTTGTGAACTCTAGCTCTTTTGCATCCGGGATGTTTTGGGTGGCGTCCATCTTAATATACAGTCTGTGATTGAGCCAGCTCAAGTTAGAGCTTTAGTTAATAAGTGATCTTTTCACCTTGGCTGTGACGTGTAGGAACCCTTTTGAGAAGGTACATGTGTGTTGCTAAATGGATGTTTGTGCTCTGAGTGCTATTTCAGTTGGAGCCAGGTGAAATTTTTACATCAAAAACATCACTCATGGCCGTGGGTGAGGGTTGGAACTCAAACAACTTCTTGCTGCCAATCACAGGAAGTCAGTTGAGGTTCACTTCCCTGGGTAGACTCAGAGGTGGAGGGAAAAGGTTTCCCCTCTGGAGCTGGAGAATGTTGTTAAGGAAGGAAACCCAGATCACAAGCCGGAAACTGATGGCTCTTTGGCAAATATACTGTTTTCATATGTGGATGTGGTTCGGCTTTCAGTTTGAGCTCATACAGTAACCTTGTGTTTCAGGTCTGGACGCCGGTAAGACGGTGAAACTGGAGTCGAACGCGATACTGGGCTTTTACATGAGAGTCACCTGCAAGGTCGAGAAGAACCTGAGGAACAACAAGAAATTCACCACACTGGACGTCCAGAAGAACGGAGTGCGTTTCACCAACAGGTCCGTGTCACACACTCGCACACGTTAGCCGCGGATAGAGACGTTCTTGCCGTCAGCTGATGCTCTCGCATGCACACTTCCACATGTCCACAGCAAACTGAGCTCTCTGAATGAGGAGTACACCAAGAGCAGGGAGGAGTACGAGGAGGCGCAGAACGCCATCGTCAAAGAGATCATCAGCATCGCCTCAGGTGAGGGAGCTCGTCACATGCTGCTCACGCCATCTGGTCGGCACGACATCGATTTGAAAAATTTAAAAAATATGACCTTGTCTGACTTTCATGGACATTATGAGTTACACTGAATATGTCTTTATGTGAACCTTTCAGTAATTGATTTCATTCGTTATCCTCTAATGACAAGCCTGTGGTCAGACGTTATTCTTTACTCGCATAACGACTGACATGCTGCAGTTTCCTCTCTGACCGTTCCTCGAATGCTTTGGATCCCCAGGCTACGTGGACCCGCTCCAGACGCTGAGCGACGTGATCGCGCAGCTGGACGCGGTGGCGAGCTTCGCGGTGGCGTCCGTCTCCGCTCCGGTGCCGTACGTGCGGCCTCGCCTCTTGGCCGACGGCTGCAGGCGCATGGAGCTGCTGCAGGCCAGACACCCCTGCATGGAGACAGACCCGGACACGGCCTTCATACCCAACGATATCACCTTTGTCCACGGAGAGAAGAACTTTTATATTATAACAGGTAAAGAAGAGCCAGCGGATGTCCCGTCTCCCATCATATGGTACAGCAGCAGTTATTAGCAGGCGCTTTAATAACCTTCAATCTGAGAATAAACTCAGAAACCTAACCTCAATACATCTTGGTATGCAAGGAGGTATTTCTTGAATTTCTCAGTGCATCCTCTCAGTATGATCTCACACTTTATACATAAATAGACGTAGATATCCAGTCTAGAAAGTGTCATGCCTGAAACCTGTATTCTCTCGATTGACCAGCAGGGGGCAACTCCACTGGTTGCCAAAAGTCCCTCTCTATTGAAGTATATGAGAAATGACCTGATGTTTGATGATAAAGCATGATTGACAGCTAGCAGCATCCAATGGGTGCAGGTTGCCAGTGTACGTGGACATGCAGTGTCCTCGAGGTCTCCCTCAGGCTCCACCCCCTGCTCCTTCGAATACTCACCTATGGTTTCAAATAACCAAGATGGTGCTGGACAAAATACTAAACTTAAGGTTTTAATATCTCTCATACACATTGTTTTATATTTATATTTAGTATATGTATGTTAGTTTTACAGGTTCATCACCCTGCCTTTATTCTTCAAATATGAAAGGAAAACTCTGCCTGGACCTAATTTCATGGGTTCATGTTGGAAACACTTCCTCCTCTTCTCTGATCCTCCTGCTCTCTTCCTGTCTGCAGGACCGAACATGGGAGGCAAGTCCACGTTCATCCGGCAGGTGGGTGTGATCGCGCTCATGGCTCAGATCGGCTGCTTTGTGCCGTGCGAGAAGGCGGAGCTGAGCGTGGTCGACAGCGTCCTGGCCAGGGTGGGAGCGGGGGACTGCCAGGTGAAAGGCGTGTCCACCTTCATGTCTGAGATGTTGGAAATAGCCGCCATTCTCCGGTACGCACACACTCATTTATAGCTTCATCACAAGTGGCTCTACCCTGGTCTCACGTGTCGGCTCTCTGTTCCCTCCAGCTCGGCCACTGAGAACTCTCTGATCATAATCGACGAGCTCGGCAGAGGCACGTCCACGTACGACGGCTTCGGGCTCGCCTGGGCCATCAGCGAACACATTGCCTCCAAAATCGGCGGCTTCTGCCTGTTTGCCACGCACTTCCACGAGCTGACGGCGCTCGCAGCACATGAGCCCAGCGTTCACAACCTGCACGTCACGGCCCTGACCTCTCACGACACGCTCACCATGCTGTACAGAGTCAAACCAGGTCAGGCAACATGTGGTTTCACACATGCATTTGTGGTTTTATTCCTCATGGGACTTTTCAGCTTTTTTTTAACCATGACCGATGGAAAGTAAAATAAGAGAACAAATCATTTCAGCTCCTTAACTTGATTTAAGCCGTTTTCACACATGAAATTTGCCTCGTCTTTTAGTTATTCTCACATAGCTTATTTTGAATGAATCTTTTACACATTTATTCGGATGAGCATTCATGCAACAAGTCACAATGCTCTTAAAGTATTTGCCACTTGTTGCCAAATAATTTCAGAACAGAAACGAGTTATATCTCTTCAGAAAACTAAGATTAGATACGTTTTTATTCTTCTATCCAGCTAAAATAAAATAAAAGACTTCAGGGTTTTGGATTATTTCCAATTCGTTCAAGCATGAAGGAAAGTTAATGACAGACGGCTGCTCTGACTGTGGTTACACACTGATTCATTTGTATTTAATCTTTCTGTGATTGAACTCATGACTTTTATATAAAATTGACTGGTGCTTATTCAAGCATGAGATCATCTTAAAATGTCATCTTCATCTAATGAGTTATATATCATTCCTTTTGGAGAATGTCTTATGTTGATGATGGACGTGAATTTTCCTTTGACCTTTACTCCAAAAATAAAAGTATTTGTTACTGAGAAGAAAATAGTTTTCTCGGTTGATGATTGATATATCAGAAGAATCAGAGTCTCAGAACTTGACGCGCCCGTACCTGTGTGTCCAGGTGTGTGTGACCAGAGCTTTGGGATCCACGTCGCCGAGATGGCCTCTTTCCCGCCATCTGTGGTTGCCATGGCCAAGGAGAAGGCCGAGGAGCTGGAGGAGTTCCAGGAACCTGCGGGGGGGACGTCGACGCAGGAGGAAGAGCCCGAGGCCAAGAGACGACTGACGGACAAACAAGTACTGAGTTTGACTCTAACTGGAAACTGAACCACTTTTTATTTGGGACAAATGGACTATGATATAGGTTTTAGCAGGTTCATTAATGTATTTGTCATCTAAATGCTATGTTGTTTATGTCAACAAGACTGTTTACAAAGATGTACGAGACATCTCTATTTCCTCCTGTTGTGCAAACCTGAAGCTCAAGTATCGTGGATATGAAGGCTGCCATCTTGCTGCAGTAGTGATTCCATTTTTCTAAACTTGAGAATGAACATGAGCAAACATCAGAACCTGGTGTATTGAAGTTGCTTTGTTGTACAGATCAGAAGATGGATCACACATTTGTCCAATTATCTCTGAAAGCATTTGAGTGTAAATGTTCTCATGGCCTTCTTTTGTAAAACTGGTGCCCTTCCTCTATTCGCCAGGTGGGGGAAAACCTGATCCTGACCTTCCTGGAGAAGGCGAAGTCACTTCCTGCCACCATGAGCGAGGCGGAGCTGAAGGTGGAGCTGAGGAGAATGAAGCAGGAGCTGGCAGCTAAGAACAACACGTACATCACAGACATCCTTTCCCGATGCGTTAAAACCGTTTGAGGATCAACAAAGATTCATTTCATGTATAAAAACATTGGCACACTAACATTGTATATTTTCCAATAAAGAAATATTCCTGAATTTGCCATGAGTTTGTTTTTTTGAGCCAGTTGCTGTGTAATGGCTGATTTTCAAGGACATCTGATCAACAGCCAGGACGTCATGTTCCATGTAAACAACAGTTCTTGGAATTGTTTTTCTTTAAAAGTGTGTCAGACAAACATGTTTATCTTCTGTGGATGTGAAAGTACACCCTGACCGCTGTGTGTTGGCAGCACCACACTAAAACTAACTCGGTTAGATGGCGAGCTGTAATATATCCTCCCTCCATGTCAGCGTTGTCACTGAAACAACTTAAGAGCACGTGGTTTCGGTCTCTGAAATGAATGGGGTGGTTGAAATAATAGGAACACCTGTCCAAATAATACATTACGATTACCTGCAGCCTCCAAAATTGCTTTATACTCAGTTACTCACAAGAAACATTAAAGTGACGTTTGTTTTTATAGCTGCTCTGTGAATTCAAATCCAGATGTTACATTTTCACCCAAAATACAGCCTGATATTTTCTGTGGTTTTGAATTTATCTGACCTGCGTTTGTGTGTCAGCAGGTCAACACAAAAACGACTCAGTCAATTTCAATGAAATTTTATGAAGGTATGGAGAATGACTCAAGGAAGACCCATTACATTTTGATGCGGAGCCAGGATATTTTTTAACACTAACATTTGCAAGCACATTTAGGGGACGGAGATTTATGGCAATTTGGTGCAGATCCAATTTAAAATCTGGTTCTAGTGAATTTTAAATGTGGTTTCATGAAGTGACTGTTGGGCCGCTCTATACCATCCAATATTATTTGCAGTTAATGTCTTCTGTAAATTTCCCTTTTTTGCAGAAACCTGACAAATCACATTTTATAGATCCAACAATCAAACCAGAGCAATGATGGTCCCCTTCAAAACAGGAATATGCTCTAGACTTTGAAGATATCTTGCTCAGTTGCTTCCTCTGAGAACGATTAATATTTTAATATCCCAGGTTTTACAAAGGTCATGTGAAAATGGATTCTGTGATAAAGGACCAGCTGTGTGAAATAAAAAATGAAGCTTTTTTCCTTTCTTCTCAGGAGCTACTGTGCAATGAAAATATTCTGTAACTTAAGTCTGAGCATTCACATTAATATCAAGTTTCCAAACTCATGAGGATCGGCAGAAGTTACTCAACATGTGATCACTTTTGTTAACTAAGATGCTTTAACAGCACCCCAGCTTTGAGTGGTGACTGTAGAATTTGGATTTCCATCACTGCGAGTGTATTTACGAGACGGACACCTCTGATCTAATAAAGTTTTATTTTCTTAGAAATGGTCAGTTTCCTGTTTTCTTTTTTTGTCTTTCTAAGAAAGTATACCCCTTTTTGAATTCCAACTAGCATCTACATAATGGTTATTGAATACTTCACAATATATTAAGTCTAGATGTTATGGTACATGCATACGATTCAGGCTGCATGAGGAGCCACAGTCACCACGATACACGGGGGAGGGGGGGGAATGATGTAGGGGATAGGGGTACTGCAGATTGACTCATCAGTTCCAGTTAATAGAAGCTCTGGCACCTCCTATTGGAACCCTCTCCACAAAACACTGACTGCATCAACTTATAAACATATACACACACACACTTTCACTGTACACAACACACATTTACACACGCGCATACACACCTTTATACAAGTGTGGAGTCCCTCCACCTGCCATTGAAGCTAATATACTGGAGAGGGTAATTAGTGTTAAACGAGATTCTCTTTCACAGAAAGAATTTCACCACTGGGACTTCAGAGTTTCTGCAGTTTCTCTGGGTGTCGGGGAGGGGGGACGCTAACCAAAGAAAAATAATAATTATAATAATATATAATAAAATAAAAGACATTCAAATACAGTCAGCTCTTTGCTTGAAAATACAAAACTACATGAGAAAGCATTGAAATAAAATCCATTGATCAGAACCTTTTCTTCTTTAAAAAAAAAAAAAGCCCAAGTGCTCCATCACACACACACACACAATCTTTCTCTTTATCCACACACAACAGAGCGACATCCTCCCATCCGTTGCCTAGTTACAACTGCATGAGCAGCCAATGGGGATGGCAGCTGCGAGGAAGCAGGAAGTGTCTTTGACAGCAGTTCTTGTGAAGAAGAAGAGGGCTGGGAATCGAGGATTTACATCAGGGGTGGGGGGGGATTTCGTGTGCTGCCAAAACAGCGCAGGCGGCCATCGGCAGCCCCTCTGCATAGCCCTTCTCCTCCCTGCCTACAGACTGCAATAAGAAATACTCGGGTGAGGAATCTCTTGTGGCCATTCTGTCAGTCTACCCTCAGCTCCACTGCTCCCTCTAGTGGAGTCTTGACTCTGCTGCAGCGAGTCGGTCTGCAGTGGGCAGGAAGCTGCTTCCTCTGCAGCCTTTCACCTTGATCCCTTCTGAGAGCGCCACAATCATAGAGTCTCTCTGGGTACTTATGGCTGCATGTGAATGTGTGTATGTGTGTGCGTGTGCATGGCTGTGTGCAATGTAATGTGTTTGTATGCTTATGTGAGAGAGTGTAACTCGACCGGATGCTTTCAGTTATGTTGCAGAGTGTTGGACTCGATGGGTGGCGCTGAATCATACAGAGTGTCCGTGTCGTGTGTGGGCTCGCCGGCCAGCGTGCATGGGTTGGACAACGTTCCTGCCCCGCAGTCACAAAAAAACCTGAGAGGGAAACAAACCAAGGATTAACAACCAGAGTATTAATGAAAGAAGATGTCAAAACCAGTTCATAAAATAATGAAACTACATTTGCTTTTTGAGATAGAAAAAAATATATATAAATTTTCCCACTTTTGCTCAGATTCTGTTCCCAGAATAACTTATTCGTCAGAAATGCCAATACGGAAGTAAAAGACTTACCGGTCGTGCCGTATAAACTCTACATCATGCCCTTGGTGGCACTTTTTGATGCAGTTAACACAGATGGCGTTCCTATCTGTCGTGTTACAGGTGTGACATCTGCAGAGGAAATACATTATATACATCTTAAACTTATTGTTTTGTCAGAAGCTCGACACATTCAAAAACAAATTCCACTGTCATACGGGGAGAAAAGGCTAAAAGTCATCACATCTGAGTGAAAACGTCATGTTTGGCATTTTTGTTAAAATGGCATCTATTACAATTGCTGAAGATTAATCTAAATATTAATTGCAGCAATAAACAGTTTATTAAAAAGGTTTTTTATGTTGTGTACCTGTAGAAGTCGTGCATGGGGTAACTGGTGTAGCTGGAGATCTTGTACAGACACTGTCCTCTGCTCACCGCCTTCTCAATTGCATCCTGGTTATTCAGAATCTTATTATCTGATATAGGAGGAGCAGAAAATAAAGGTTGTGAATAAATGGTTTCCATATAACAGCAAAGCTTCTGACCAGTGTGAGCTTAACTTCAATTACGCAAAGATGCTTTTTACCTTTCATGGTGACGTTGACTCCTGAGGCTAGAAACAAGCCCCCGAAGCGGTTGTTGAAGATCTGGTTTCCCTCGAGCGTGGCTGTGGCGTGGTTGGTGATTTCAATTCCTGCGTAAGGAAGAAGATAAAATCTGCCATCAGTATCAAATATGTATATTAACAAGGATGTTATTTGTGGCTACATGGAGGTTATTTTTGAAAAAAGCTAACCAGCAGCAAAGCCGTCAAAGATGCGGTTCTTGCGGAGGATTGGATGGCTGTTGGTGCTGATCAGCACGCCAGCCTGAGCGTTCCTGAAGATGTCGTTCTCTTCCAGCAACCCTACGGAGAAAGAGGATACACACAAAACTATAAATATCCAGGAGTAAAATCCCAAGTAACAAAGACCAGGGTAACAGGAAAGAAGATGCCAAAGTTCTAATATGTCCTCGTCATATCTTCCAGACGGAGAGAATAGTTCAGAAGCTATTTGATGTTTTCTGATCGTTAACAAAGACTTTACAGATCACACTGCAGTACCTCTGCCTCCGTTGAAAATGCAGATGCCTCCATCTCTGCCGTCATGTATTTTGTTTCTTCTCAGTGTGGGGTTGCTGTCCGTCTTGATCCACACTCCTGCCATGGCATTGTCAAAGATCTCATTGTCTTCGATGAAGCCCAGACCTGATACATTAAACAGCTGGATTAGAAACAGAAGTACACACACACTACATATGAGGCAGAAGGTGGTAAAATACAGACCTGAGTTGTAGACTAAGATCCCCCCGTTCTGGCCCCCCCATATCTTGTTGCGCCGGATCTTTGGGTTGCTCCCCGTCCTGTCAAGATTCAACAGAACATTTAAAATCAGAAAATTCACAAAACTATGTTCTTAAGCTCCTATTTTGTATCCCCACTGCTGGGGGGGGGTGATCATTACCTTATTTGTACACCAGAGTACATGTGATTGTAGATGTCATTGTCTTCCAATACACCGTGCCCATTGTCATAGAAATATACACCAACCTAAATGGAGGTAAATTGAAATATTAAAAACACAGAATGAAGATATAAAATATCTTAAAAAGAAAAGCGACAGCAATGACACTGTAATTCAAATACATAAGTTTATATTAGCAGTAATGTAAAATACAAAAAGACGAGAGAACACAATATATGAGGATTTGACCCCAGCTCAGTGAGGGCTGCAATCTCATATCAATAATGATCCAATAAACAGAATGAAAGCCAAAACAAATGTAAATGGTCCAGTTCATCTGTCACTTAACCACAATTCAATTACAAGACCGAAAAATCTAATTACAACTATAAATGTATTAGAATACTCTGAATATTTGACCTGTTTGCCGCTATGGATGCGGTTCTTGCGGAGGACCGGAGTGCTGCCTGTGGTCACCCACACTCCGGCCAGTGTGTTGCTGTAAACCTCATTCTCCTCGATCACCCCCTGGCCTTTCTCATGCTGAAACGCACACATAGAAACATCTGTAAGAAAAACTGGTCTGATGGGAGTTAAACTTCTGACGGGAGTAATTTCACACTGATGGGTGTATTTACCACATAGATGCCTCCATGCTGTCCATCGTGGATCTTGTTGTGCCTTACAATGGGGCAACTGTTGGTTCGAATCTGGATTCCCGCCAAGGCATTACCATAGATATCGTTGCTCTCTATCAAACCCCGTCCATCGCCAAATATATACACCCCTCCTTGGTTACCGTTGAATATAGCATTTCCCCTGAATATACAGGAAATAAACAGTCACAATCTTGGAGAGGATATGCATAAGAATACAAAATGAAAAGATGCAAACAATGTGCAATATTTGTTGTTCTACATTTACATCAATATCATATTTTGCTCTTTGCAAGTTTAATCTTGCACCAAATCAATACCTAGATAGCAAGTGCCTGTCCAGGTTTAATCAAGTGGCTGTTCCTGTGTGAAGTGCCTGTTCTCACCGTATCGTCGGGTCACTGTTGGACGTGATCCACACTCCGGCAAAGTTATTAGCATAGATTTTGTTCTCTATAAACTGTCCTCGCCCCTTCTCGTGGACATAGATGCCTCCTGTTTGGCCATGATGGATCTCACAGCGCACCACTGTGGGGTTGGCGTAGGCCTTCACCTCAAAGCCTGCTATACGGTTCCTATGGATGTTACAGTTCTCAAAGTAACCCTGAAACATGGAGAAGGCATATATAATAAATGGTTAGGTGGTCCTTCAAGTAAATTGTATGGCGTGACATGGCTATTGAGTATTTACCATGCCGTGGTCGAAGGTGAACACTCCGACATCTCGTCCATGGTGGATGTGGTTACGTCTAATGATGGGATTACCGTGGTTTTTCACCCAAATTCCTGCTAGCGCATTGTTGCTGATCTCATTGTCTTCATAAATCCCCTGTGAGAAAACACAAATCTTCAAGTGAGATTCAAAGCTCGTATGTGTGAGAGCATTCATTGTGAACTATGTGTGCTATGGGGGGGGGGAGAAGAGGTTCTTATTACCTGTGCATGGTCTGTGATGTAAAGGCCTACGTTCTCACAGTCGCTGATGTTGCAGTGTTTGATGGTCGGACATGCCCCCTGGCCACTCACACATACAGCTGAACCCACTATACACAGGGGAAAACAGAGGGTCACAAAAAATTACGGTAAAAATGATGATCACTTTCAAATGCTCGGTCAGTTGATTATAAAAAAAAAAACAATATAGGAATTCAATTCACAATGTTACACAACTAATGCTGCTGTGATTGTCTCCCATCCTGTCCATTCCAGTATTTTATATATGAAACCCGATCGATTTGTTACATGCATCTGCCAAAGCGATCACATTCATCTAATAAAATGCTAATTTGTAAAATAGTCTACCATCCCGCGACATAAGCTACAATTGTTAACTTTAGGCGTCTGCGCCATGCAGCTCCAGAGCAGAGTCAAATCAGAGTAGCAAAGTCTTATCACATAAGAAAGTTGAACAACACAGCAGAGGTTTTGGATTAAAAGTGATGGTGGTACAGGCAGGAGCACCTGTTTGGCAAAAGGTAACCTGAAGGTGACCGCATCTGGAGTTAATCATCACAGATGTAACTCTAAGCTGATGCTGCCTGCAGCAAAAGCCTTTTTTCGTGAAATGTCTTGATTAATCGGAAATGGCAATGAAAACATGTCCTCACCATGACATCTCTCATATCGACAATTCAAATTTTGTGAAATTTATAAAAAGAATGGGAAATCTAATCATGCACACTGTCTCGGAGTATGTCAGACATGTTGGCAACTATCAGGGAAAAAACTTTGGAACCCACGAATAAATAAACCAACAACGAGCAAAACTCAAATTGCTTGCAAGACATAAAATGTATTGTTGCCATATGGCCAGAAGAAGATATCTGGTAAAAGGTATAAGCTAAAGTTGCATCAGCATACAGGGTGCCAAATCATCTACCATTTTTTTGTTGAGGCTGTACAAGTGTTATGTAAATGTGATCACTGCATGTGTGTTACCTGTGCAGGTGGAACGGATGATGCAGTGGTCGATGTTCGGGCTGCAGTTGACTGTGATCTCCAGACAGTGGTGGGCGTTGTGGTGCTGCGCCGACTTATCATCGGGATTAAACTGTGGAGAGGAAAGCAGCAGAGGTCAGACAGAGGCTGAGTTTACTCACAACACGTCAAGCTTCTGTCCACCCACCACATCCACACTGGACTTTGCCTACTGGAGGCATCAGTTCGACAGATAATTGAAGTCGATTACAGAATATAGTCAGAAAATAGTCAGAAAATATCTCACAGCAGCAGACAGAAAATAATATGATTCACAGAGAGTGTGTTTTTCTATGCAGCTCTACAAACATCAGTCAAAAATCTTTCTTTGAATGCATTACTGGTGTCATATAACATTGAGTTCAACTCTAATCAGATTATAATATCTAATCTAGTCTCATTACATCCACATGGTGAACTTTCTCCAGTGTAACAGTGTATGCATGTATAGGTATATAAATAAATAAATAAACACTCGAAGTATTCAAGTTGATTGTAAACAGGTTGTTTACCTTTATGGTCATGTATCCCACATAGGCGTCCTCCGAACCCTCCATGAAGACAAACGTAGAGTCTCGTGTATTTTCTATCACCACCTTGTCAGCTACTTTACCAGGAGCTGAGAGGAAAGCAGAAAACCCCTCAACACTCAAACACCACTGAATGTGAGAGATATTGATTGCAGCAGGGACAAGCATCTAGGTTTGTGCCTCGTGTAGTTTTCACTGAAAGTAAAATGCTCACCTGCACCGATCATGGTGATGGGAGACTCTATGTAAATCCACTCGTCTGTGTAGATGCCAGAGTGAACAAAGATTAGGCCATCAAAGTGGGCCTCTTGGACCCCACCCAGTGCATCCTCAATGGTGTCATAGTACTGCAGGTGAAAGGCACAATGTCTTTCAGGCAGAATATCACATCATTTATCAGAGGGCAGCCTGGAAAAGCAACCAAGTGTATACATTAGCTGTGGTAAAGACTTCTCTTCAACGCTGAGGTTTTAACTTACCAGCATGTTCTCTCTGCCTTTGTATCTGCCAGGGTTACTGTAGAAATGCTCGGCAAAGCCTGGTTTTACATGGGCACCTTTGTACTGCAACACAGAAAACACCAAGGTCCATATGAAGAGCTGCTGATCACTGCAAACACTAGCATGGGCCTCACAGAACCTGATCATTATATTGTCCCTTTGCAATGGCTAGTATAGGCTTGATTAAAAAGTGTAATTTCTTCTGGTGCTAAAGTTTTGTTTTATTTAAATAGAAAACACAAAATGAAGAGAACTTCTTACCCAAGAAAGTCTCATAAAGGATTTAATCAGCGTGGGTTTTCGGCATTGTATTTTAACAGACCAGAAAAGGTATTAATCGAATAGTTTACAAGAAAAAGTCAGGTGGGTGCAGCTGTAAATATATGCAACCCACAAACCAACCAAAGCAGACAAGACAATACACTGCAGCAATAACCACACAAGACAAGAGTAACATCTTAGGATTTGAGTGACAATGAAACGTCACAATCTCTGTGATAACCATCAATATTTTCAATTTTCCAAATAATTATAATACATGTTTATCTCATATCAGCCTGAGGAGCTTAAAAGATGTGGATGGACACTATAAGATGATCAGATGAACTTAACGTTATTTTTGATATAACCTCAGAAGGACAAAGTGAGCACATCAACATCTATTACACGCATCCGTTTGAGGATGAATGGAAATAATACACTGACTTCGGGTGAATACTATGCATGTATTAAAAAAATTGTAGTAGAAGCAAGAATTTCCCTCAGAACTTTGCTAAGGAAATGCTTTTGAGATATAGTGATATCATGGTGTGCAGGCGTTACAAGAAAACAATAAGATATTGGACATGAGCATGAAAGTAAAAGCTCTTAAAGATTAAATCAAACATTTTAACTTAGATTCATTTCCCCCTGGTCAGACATTATTCCTTGGCGTGCGGCATGGATTTTATTGCAAAGCCAAAAATGACTTTGCAGAACTGCACCCTGTATATTTTTAGTATACACAGAGATAACATAAGGAGGGAATAAAGTAAACCAGGACTATGCAAGGAGTTGGAAGCTCCTCCGAGAGTACTTTCTTCATGAAAAGACGACGCATCAAAAAACTTTAAGGACAAACTCACCAGCTGTTGGAAGCTTTCCTTCCATGGGTTTGGGTGTTCATGCTCCTCAGGGCTGACCTGGTAGAATCTGCCTGGTTCAGGGTGCATCATTGGACGTGTGTACTCAAACACCTCCATATACAGGCGCTTCCTGCCAGATTAAAACCACATACACAGAACTTCAGTTGTCTTCTCTCTTTTCACGACGGACATTTACAACAGGAACAGGATCGTTTCCACTGACCATAGGATTGGGTCATTGGCTAGCTGGCTGAACCTCTTGCAGACACAAGCCGCCTGACAGAGATCTTGTTCCAGTAAGTAGGAGAAGATCTTCAAAACAACCTCATCTGGAAGCTTCTGCTGCAGATATTGCTCTGCTGGGGCTGCTATAAACACACAAACAAAGACACACACTCCCAACATGAGCATTCGGAAAAATCTTTCATTCCATGCACATTACACTATGGAGTCAGGTAATTTAATGGATTGCAAAATAACAAGATTTACCAGAACCGAAAGGGGGGGGGGGGGGGGGGGGGGTAAATCAATAAAAAAAAGAAGCTAACTCTATCCTTGCCCAGCTGCAGAGATTTAACACACCTGGCAGGTCGTGGCTCTTACCGGACACTCGTGCCCGCTTGGCTCGATGGCCAAAGACCTCTGTCGATGAAGTGGACGCTCCCTGTAAAAGAGGGCAATGAGACATTAACTTCATGCCAAGACTCAAGGACTTAGTAATAAACTGGGAAATGTACTGCTGTGTCACAAAATCATTGTTTCCCCAGAGAAGGACACGCTCAATCAGCAGGTCAGTTTCTTTCACACACAAGCCTGGAGACATGCACAGTCAAATGTTTCAGTCTTACATCCATCGGGCTCTTGCTGGGGCAGGCGGAGGCTGTGGCAGAGGCAGCGGCGGTTCTCTTGGGGAGCAGGGTCTTGCGTCGAAGCTGGTAGGGACTGTTCTGAGCTCCTTGACCAGATTCCTCAATGGCCATTTCTGCTGCAGCAGCTGCAGGAGCCTCCTCATCTAGACACAAAAGGCAAAACACAATTTTTCTATGCATCAACCACTTTGTCAAGTGGCACTTTAGAAATGCATAAAGCTGCACGACATGTAATTAAAAAAATGGAGACAGTTCACCGCTCATTTACTAAATCAAACACCTAAAACGTCTTCCTTTAACTGCAGGAAACATCTACTGTTACTATTGATACTCGTATTGTCCTGAGCATTACTAAACAATGGTGTGAATTCAACTCACATGCTGTGTGCATACTGCGCAGGCTAACAGGCAGGGTAGTAGTTGGTATGGCAGACAAAGGTTACTGATTGATAATGGCAGATGCACCCCCTGCAGCCACACAACAAGGCTCTTATATGCGGTCATGCCCAGCTGAAATCGGCCTTTGTGCATTTGCCGTGTGACCCTCACAGGAGCAGAACCAGGCTCGTCTTTAAAAAAGGGGGGTGCTGTCAAAATTAAGGGCCGCAGAAGAAGTCGATCGGACGTGCGGCTAAAGGGCTACAAACTCAACTGCGTAGCTGACAAATCCGCGGTGTAAACAAATCGAGCTCCGGCTAGCAGGCACCGAGAACAAGGAAGGGGATGTCGGTTCAGATCCGCGGGTTGCGCTAGCTTCTCGCCAAAAGCAAACAAAATGGACACAACCAAATCGTCCTAAAACCCCCCCTCCACCGTATCATCTATCACAGCTGATCCGCTGTAGCCTGTTGTAGCCGGGGCAGCTAGCTAGCATTGCCCCCCCGGTCGCCTGCTAATGTTTTTGTTAACGTTACACCCCAAAAATGGCAGTCCACAAGACACCGCAGATTTACACCCTCGGAATCGTTAGTGACAGCTGGGAATGCAATGGCCGAGCGCACACGGGAGGCTGCGGTTAAAAGCTGTGGAGTCAACCCCTTCGCCTCCAGCTGAAGATGCCTGAATATGAGCCATGAATGTTATCCGTGCGCCTGTATACGCATTACGTTAGGGCGAAGACAACCCCCAACCTCCACCTAAGCGAGGCTAAGCTAGCGGTGTTCGCTAGCCCCAATCACTCAAGCCAAACAAAGCGCGGCCTGGCCTAAGCCACAGAGCGAGAAGCCTCGGGTTTTCCTGCTGCAGCTGCCGCCGCAGTAGAGCAGCGAACGCGGCCTGTTGAGTACAGACGTGGGGTAACACGCAGGACCGCCACCCACCTGACACCGCTTCGTCTCGAAGCTCCCCGCGGCCTAGCTTACCTCTATCCCCGTTGTTCCGCTCGGGCTGCACCGGGCGCGGCCTCGACACTCGCCTGGGTCTCCTGTTGGTGGCTCTGACGGAGTTCATCTGGGGAGTTGGTTGTTGAAAAATGGGACAGCTTTCCTCGACCCGCCCGCTGCTGAATGTCGCACTCGGCCCGGTCTACCACCTGGACGGCCCTTTTCCCAGACGCACCAGAACGACTGCGACCGAAAACCCGCTGGTATTTGGGGTGTAATCGCCTGTTTTTTCCTCCGTGGTGCAGCAGCTCCCCCCGTATCGCCGCTCGTTGCCAGCTCCGTCTCAGTCTGTAGCAGGAGGAGCCATTAACCCACACGGGAAAGAATCGCGAGAAAAAACAGAGCCAGAGTGCGAGCTCGGCCAATCACGTGTGGGGGTTGATGAGCTCCTCCCGGACCAGCCAACCAGGAGGCTCGTCTCATGAGGAATTGACAAACCCTTCTGTTGGGGTTCGGAATCGGTCAAGCGGCGATTTGATCAACGATGAGACTCATCGATGAACCGATGATGATAATAAAGTGAACAGAAACCAGGATGTCACCTGCGTTCATGGAGCCCAAACACTGCGTAGGTTACTTCCTGTTTGTGTGATTTGTGACCAGGATCACTCTTTCACATAAAAGGTTAAAGTTCATTATTTCTAGATTATTGACAAGAAGCAAACGACTCTGCATTTGTTCAATTATTTCCCGTGGAGGCATTTTCTGTTCAGTTTTATTTAACGTTAACGATAATAAGTGAATATTCATTTTTCTGTGAACTATCCCTTTAATGAATAAGGGACTAAATAAGTAGTTTGTAGTTGTTTGTGTATCTCATTTTTGTTTGGTTTATTTTTGTTGATATTCAGTGTATCTTTGTAGTAATCTTGCGTCTATATGTAGGGTTTTGGGGATTCTTTGTCGTCAATTTGAAGCCCTTTATGGTCATTTTGCATCTCGTTACAGTCATCTTATGTGTCCTGGTAGTCCTTTTGTAGTTCTATATACTCATCTTAAGTATTTTGTAGACCTTTTGCATCTCTCTCTAGTCACTTTGTGTCTCAAAGCCATCATTTTCTATTTATTTGTAGTCCTTTTGCATTCCTGCACCTTCATTTCATGTCTCTTTGTGGTCATTTATGTTTCCTTGTGGTCAGTTTGTGTCTCATTGTTTCTTTGTGGTTGTTCTGAATGTGCTTGAAACTGTAACTGTGCTCTTTGACTTTCTAACCACAAATATTAAAAGTGATTCCATTCTTTGCTGGTTTGGCAAATTCAGTAATCCACCCATGCTAATAAAGGATAAATACTTATTATTTTCCATCGTTTGGTGATAATATTAGTGGAGTGGAGAAATATCCTTTTTTTATGGATGATCTAACTAACACTTTAATATAGACTATAGACACATCCATCATTAAATAGGAGAACAAAGAATGAAATTTAACTGCATTTGAAAGACAATTATGCAATTTGATTAGAAAAATCAATTTACGAGTCAGCGCTTAAACTCATAAGGAAATAGAGTTATTAACTTTTTTAATTTAAGTGGCTTAACCCACATTGTTAATCTTCTTTTCAACTTATTAATGATTTTTATTTTTTAGAAACAGAGCAAGAATTAGGCATACACATTACTAAATGGAATTTTTTTTAAAGTCTATTTAATATAATTATGCAATTCCATTTGAAGAGTCATTTTTGAATTTCTAGTCCAAACTTAACCAGAAATTAGACTAAATAAATGTAAATGCATAACTGTTCTGTAAAGTACAATATAAAGACAGACCATTTACCATTTACCATATCCAAGGGAAATGAATCAGATTATATCTGCATGCAAACGATGCATGAGTTCATTGATTGATGTCAAATTAAAAAGACCTTCATTTATTCCAGTGTTACACTCATTCCATATTTGCGTCCAAACATAAATTCAAGCTGAAATTCAAATCCCATTAATTTTTTCCAACCTTTAAACCCACAGGATATGTCCATGAGAGTGTGTGAGTCTCTAAAATTTGAATTACTGTAGAATTTCATTTGGTCAATTAGTATGATTTTAATCACTAGAGGGCATTGTTTAGCTGCAAAAAAAATCAAATGATAAGACTAGGATCTCACAGCTTGAGGACGCAGCAGAGGCGGACACACAGGATACCAGACTCTTTTCTCTGTGTTCTGTCTGACCTGCGAGCAGCATCTTCCCAAAACTTCTGACATTCATAAAAAGAAACAACCCATCCTTTGTTTTGTCATTACAGTACAGAGTAATGGCATGACTCATTATTAATGCTTGTTAAAATGTAGCTTTTTGGTATACGTTAAAACAAATTCAGTGTATGCAGGAAATAATTTGCTATGGCAATCATCCTAATTCTGAATTCTTCCCAAATGCCATGAAATATTTATTCTGTGTGGATATTATTAGCTTTTTATAGATTTTGAGTCTTAAACATGTGATAGTTTTCATGTAGGCAGGAAACATGGTGGGAACGGAGCAATCTGTGGGTGGTGAGGTAATATTTTGCATGTTTTAAGAAGAAGGTCAACAGGAAGCCATTAAAGGTATAAGTGAAAGTAGTACCTGGATAAATATTTACTGAGAGGTAGTGACTATTGTGAAATATGTACATTATAGCTCTTTCTGCGGGACCTATATTCATTATTAACAGCAGTCATGGAGAATTAAGCGATAGTCAAAGCTGTTTGTGTTATATTCTGGGTGTCTTTTCCTTCTTTCTCAGAATTCCCTTTTGCACACACTGATGTAACCTTGTGGGCAACCATTGTCTGTGTTCAATCAGTTTTGTTTACATAATATTTTTTGTTTTGATGCAATATTTTGGTGACAAATCCATCTTTTATAAAGACTTGCAAGGACAGACCACCACCAGCTGTGAAGACAGAGAATACTACATGTTATTGTCATCGCTCTGTTTAAACTCCACAGTAATGTTGTGCTTTTCCATTTGTGCTGCGGACAATATCAGTTATTTGATGGTAAGTGTGTGGTGCTTGTAAGGTTGACTTATATTCGTATATATTGTTACCCACAGCAGACACAGCAGAGATCCCAGTGCACCCTGCACCAGTAGCATCACCTGGTGGTTAAAGACCACAAATGCACTCACACATTCTGTGTTGGCATGTAGGAGGCAGCGTATCCATATCAATGAGATTGACTCCTTCTTGCAGCTGTAGCCTTGAAACCCTCGCTTGTGTGTGTGTGTGTGTGTGTGAGTGTGTGTGTATATGTGTGTGTGTGTGTGTGTGTTATCGAGCTGCCATATCCCTGCTCATGTAATAAGCAGAACGAGCAGCTGCGTAGTCTCCCCTCCCACAACCACCCACCCACCCTGGCACACAGAGCAGAGGTTGGTAGGGTCACTTTGTCCTTGAAAGCTTTGGATGCTCCGAAGGACAGAATTTAGATAAAGACGGCTCAATTCAGTTTATGTGTGTGTGTGAGTGTGTGTGTGTGTGTGTGTGTGTGTGTGTACGTGTTATCGTTAGTTACTGCTCTTCATGCACCAACACCGCACAAAAGCGACTCATGCAGAGAATGATCAATAGAAAACTTTATAAAATGATGTGCAAAAAACACACATATACATATATAAAAAGGCGAGGTCATTTGCAAACAATGAACAAAATGACATCACAACAATGACACGTCTCTGTCTTAAACGTATAGAGAAAGTGAAGGGTTGGAGGGGAAGTGTGTGGGCTGCAGGAGATGGAATGTATGAGGAGATTATTAATCAGCACAGGCCCCTGTGGAGCGCCTCCTAATGAATATCAATCAATTATAATGACTCATGTTAAATGAACGTCCATTTCTTGATGAGCCTACACTGACGTCCCGAGCGTCAACACCTTTGTTAAGTGCTCTCGCTTGTTTCATTATCTCAGGACACCAGATGGACGGCGTTGGTTACATAAGACCCTACCCGAGAGCAAAGTCAGATTATGTCTTTCTGCTTTTTACCTGTGATCTAAATTATTCTGATGCAACAGACTCCACCCGTCTGGCACGCGAGCGAAGTTAAAACAAACACAAGGAATTATCTAGGACAGCTACTTGACCTAGATTTTGGTCAAAGTATTCCGTTGTTTTTGTCTGTGCCCAGTTTGCCATTGTGCTCAGAGAAGAGGTTACGCACCGATGGAGCCAATATTATGTTTGTGTGTGGAGAGTTGTGTAACTGTGTGTGTCCATAATCAGCTTTGTGAAGCCTCTGCAAATGTGTGCTGAGATTTGTGAGTGCATACAGGAATCTGTTAATGTGTAATGAGACTTACAAGCGTATTGAGAATTGTACGTGTAGACAAATCCATAAATGCGCTTCTAGATATTAATGGACAAAAATGGGATTTGCCCCAAGAGCTGGGAATACAGACTAGCTATAAATTATAACTCAAGCTTGCAATTGTCATTTTAAACGTGATTTTAGGTTTCAGCCATGGAAGATCTGCAAATGCGAGTGGACACAGACAAAGTTCTACACACAGATCTGCAGGAATTTGCAGTTTTGTCTACATATATACAAACAGCAATACACATTTACAGTATTACACTGGTTGCAAGTGTATCACAAGGCCAACATATATCACCAACATATAGAAACATAACAACTATTAATTCTCACATCTAAGGTCAATTTAGAGACTCCAATCAACCTAGTTCCCATTCTGAACATCTTTGGACTGTGGGAGGAAGCTGGACTACCCGGGGGGAAACCACATCAATACGGGGAGAACATGCATACTCCACACTGAAAGACCCCAACCCAACCACGATTCAAGCCTATAACATTCTTGCTGTAAGGCGACAGTGTTAACTACTGCACTGCTGTGCTTCTGTGTGTATTGCTACAATACTGGCCCCATACCCATTGAACACATTGATGGTTGTGGTTCAGATGTCCAAAGAGTCAATGACCGATTATCTGGCCAAAGATATTGGCAACACACTTTGACTACATAAAGACTAAACAACTATAGCATGATGTCCACCAAATAATACGAAAGATGAGTTGAGATTTCCTTTTCAGGATTTAGCAGATGTGATTGTACAGAAAGAACAAGAGGACCTTTTTAAACTATGAGATGTTCATGAATTATAATCTGTATTTCTATCATAGCTAAAAAGCATTAGCTTTTTGAAAGACAGTCAGCATCCAGCATTGGCCACGGAGAGACATCTGGAGAGGTTTGCGGCAGTTACTGACAAGACAAACTCTCTGTCCGGTAAATCTGCGCCCGGGTCTTAAACAGGCCGAAGTGAGCCGCCAGGAGAAAGAAATCCCGTCTGAAGGTGCGGTTGAAGAAGGCGTACAGGAAGGGGTTGGAGCAGGAGTTGATCGGGTAAAAGAGGACCAGCAGGAGCTTGGACTCGGAGACTGTGATGAGCGGGCGCTTCAGCGCGGCTGAGATGGCGAAAAAGGAGATGGGGGCCATGCAGAGGAAGTCAGTGAAGATGAGCACGGCCATGCGTTTGGCCACACGGGTGTCGGCGTGGGCCGGCATAGACGAGGGGTTGCGGACGGTCAGGTAGATGCTCAGGTAACACGCACACACGCAGAAGAAGGCCAGGATGTTGAGGAGGAGGAGGGACACGACGTAGACCTGAGCCTCCGGGGACTCCACGTCCATGGGCAGGCAGATACTCACCTGCACCAGAGACACATACAGTGTTCAGGGAAAAGCCTCACTGAGGGTTATAAGACGTGTGTATGGTTCATAGTCAGATGCAGTAATAAACTATAAGACATCAACTGAATGAATGAATGTAGTGTTATGGTGGATCATTTGTGTTCATTTGGTGCATTTCTAATCTAGTCTGGTGCTTTACAGTAAGGTTGTGTCATTCACCCATTCACACACAGACACTCATACAGTCAAACAGAACCATGTGCAAAAAACTAACTTTAGTTAGTTGGATACTGGCATGTAGTATTAGATGCAGCAAGCAACACACTATGTGCAATTGTGCTAAAAGCAATACCTCAAAATGTAATTGTGCTAAAAAAGTGTAATTTAATGATCCTAATTTTAGAAAACATTACAATTGGTGTTTTTTTTTTGCAGATTTTTATCATAAGTTAGAATCTATTGCTTTTCCTGATCTGTCTTTTGGTTATTGTTTGGTTTCAGGCTATCAGTCGAATTTTTTTTGACATTTAACAATGTCACGTTTGGCTCTACAAAGTTGTAAGAGACATTTTCTGGTGTTTTATGGTCCATACATTTAATTCATCATTTGAGAAAAGAGTTATTGCAAAAGCAGCTAACCAATCATGGAATGGAGAATGTCGGGCCTGTACACCAACCTTGCTGTAGCTGCTGACCCTGAATGTTGGCAGCAAGGCGGCCAGAGAGGAGAAGATCCAACCTGCTGTCATGACGGTGCATGCGTGTCTCAGGCGGATTTTGCGGTCCAGCCGCAGAGCGTTTGTGATGGTGTGCCAGCGCTCCAGGGTGATCGCTGTTAACGTGAACACTGACAACTCACTGGCGAACACCTGCGGAGCACACATGACCTGTTTTCTAACCTGTACATTGATGAGGGTTGAAGACGCAGAGGACTGCAGGCGAGTTTACTCACCGTGATGAAACCTGCGGCCCTGCAGCCCAGGCCCATCTGCCAGTCTATGGCGTGATTGTAATACTCGCCACGTGTGAGCATGTCCACAGTCGCTATGACAGCCAGGTAGACGCCCATGCAGAGGTCAGCGAAGGCCAAGTGGCACATTAGGAAACGAGGAACTGTCAGTTTGGAGATGCTGCCTGAAAACACAGAGATGTAAACAGAAAGGTGAGAAAAATGGCTTAATTAAGTAAACAGGTATTTTACAGATTATTAAGGTACAAAGAGGGAATAAAGGCAATATGAGGACGTTTTTCAAAATGGAAATACTCGAGAAAAGTAAAACGACCTTAAATTTGAAATGTATTTGTACTTTACACCTCTGGAAGTCGTACCTTAGCACCTGACATGAGCTGGCAGATGAAGACATTACATCTCAACCGTCTAAAATATAACAAGCAAACTCTTCTTGTCATATCATAGATTCTGCATTAGAAATATTTTTCCTGTTAAATACCTAAAAGCACAAGGAGGACGACTCCGTTCCCCAGCAGTGCCAGGACAGAAATGATCCAGATGAGGACCCGCAGAGGGACGTAGGACATGATGTCCTCACAGGGGTTGAACTCATCGGGCATCGGGCTGCAGGTGATGGATGTGGAGTTCGAGCAGTGGTCTCTGAAGAAATTAAAGTTGTCCTGAGCCTTGGGCTGTGAGCACAGTGGGTTCCACCTCGATCTATCGCACAACCACAACAACAAGAAGTCAGTTTGGTAGTTTAGCATAATCCTGCAAACAGAGCTTGAATTTGAACAAACAAAGTAGCAAACAGTAATGAAAATTGATTACCTACAAATTGATGTAATGCATAAAATCTATTTCTGTTAGCCATTTTAGTTTAATCGTATTCTTTTGATTGCAAGTAACCTGAATGGTGATGTTTATTTTTTGTTTTTTATATGAAATAAAGGCAGAATTCTATTTCCTTTGGATCAAGCAGGGCTATTTCCCATTGTTTCCAGTCTTTAGGCTCAACCACTGTCTCCCAGCTCAGAGAGAAGCACTCTAATATGTTTCCTAAAAGGTTCAGAAACCTGCGGACACGTGTTGTGGTCTGTGTTTGTGCACCTGTTCCTGTGTATGTTCTGGAAGGCGCAGCAGTGTGAAGGGTACGTCAGTCTGGCCTGGTGCAGCTTGGTGAAAAGATGCAGAGAAGGAAGTTCCTTCAGTTGTTCGGTGGACTCTGCGATCAGCGTCCGGAGTCCTCCGAGGATGGAGTACGGCAGGGAGCTGAGGTTAGTGTGACAGATGTCCCTGAAGGAACAAACTGAATATGAGTGTTTATTAGATAAGACAAGATAAGATAAGATAAGTTACACTTGAGTGAAGCACGGTGGCACAAGATACCTGACGAGGATGTATACTGAGTTTGTCCATTACCATTATCTATCACTGACATACATAAACAGGTATATAGGAAGGTATGTTTACTATATAAATATGACTATACTAATGGTAATCACCATACTATAATAAACAGCAGGGTACTATATAGAGTGTAACTGTATAAGATGGGCACACACACATACACACACACACACACACACATAAACACAAACACACACACACACACATACATAAGAATGAGTTAACAATCGTATATAATACAATAAGGAGTGAATATTTAAATTGTATGTAATATTTGAGGACTTCACATATTTGAAATGTGTGTTGTTATGTAACTGTTTTTCACCTCCTTCAGTTAAAAGCTGACTAGAATGCTGATCAATGTTTTGGATTATAAAAATAAAAATAATTCAGTTCTAGAAACTTTTATAGACATAATCATGTTTACCACAACAACACATTCGTTTGGGTTTCTCAGCCTGTCTCTACGTGATGTATAAATAAAGTTATGTTCCTGCAAATAAAACATGTATCCGCTGAAGAATACACAGACTCCAGAGGCTTTAAGACGTGATGCATGAATATTTATGCCGGCAAAAATCCAGTTTTGCTAAGAATAAAACCACAAAACTCAAATATGCCGATCTTAAAAGTCACAGAGAGAGCGACGGTTTGATTGCCAAGTGATTGCTGGGATGGGGGTGTGAAAAAAACACATCCCAGCACTGACAGTAAACAGGAAATGAATTCTTTTTTCTGAACACACTTCAATGACCAAAAAAAAAGGTGTCATTTTGTTTGGAGGATAAACAGGTCTCTCTCTGGAATTCAAATGAACCTGCTCCGAGTTTATTTTTGACTTAAACCGGGCATGTTTCTAACCCACACACTTCACTTTGCTTCTTGTTCGTCTTCTACATCCTGACTTTAACCAGTTGATGATAAGTAGGGTGAATCATGCAGGCGTTAGTTACTGTTAGATGTCATGCTTACAGTACCACCAACTCACTGGAACCCGCAAAGGCGTTGGGATTGATGTGAGTAAGCTGCTGGTTGCCTCTCAGGGACCTGAGACGCGAAGATCGAGAGAAATTAAACAAGTGCGATGACTATTTGTCTATTTTTTCTCTCTATCAATCCTGTATTTGTAATTGTGTCTCTGCCTGTGACTCACAATCCGTGCATCTTTGTGCCGTTGAAGGCGTCACTTGCCACCTCCTTGATGCCATTTCTGGTGAGCCGTCTGTCATCAGAGAGAGAAGCCAAATTACAGTCATGTGGCTCCAACACAGAACATTTCCAACTGTTAAACTGAACTATGAAAGCTAATTTTAGTGTGGGTGCTTCTTTTGTCCACTGTGACTAAAGCTGTTTGAAATTGGTTATGCAAGATTTATTTTTCCTGGTGTCACTCCCTTTCCTGTAGAATTCCATTACACGTTAAAGTACTGGATCCAAAGTGTCACTTATTTGCTTTTGGACAGAGATTTAGATCGGAAGCTTTTAAAACATAGAAGGGCATTGGAAGGTTACATGAAAGTTAAACTCACATAAACAGTCAAATGCACTGACACTAGTAAAGGTAACAGTTGTGACAACAACATACTACATCAACAAAAATGGTGGCAGAGCAGTTTTGCATAGGAAGATTACATAAGGTTGTACAATATGCATACAGTATACAATATAGATAATAAATAATACAAATACTTTTGATTGATGGAATTTGCATTAACCTGCATTTTAATTTTGCAACTGCAAATTTGAACTGTTTCATATCCTGCTTGGTAGTTTAATGTCCAAAAATTAATAAAGTTTCACAAGGAATCATTTTGCAAAAATTGAATTTAAATACAGAACATATTACTTAAAATAACCGGTAGCTACAGCTGTCAGTAAAAAGTGGAATATTTCCATTTAGAATGTAGTAGAGTAAGAAAAGACCCAGAAAGCAAATACTCAAGTAAAGCTGTCCTTGTGCAAACTTTCCTCTTTTCCTAACTCCTTACGGCTTCTCCTTCACATCTTTCCTTGACCCTGTGATGTATTCCATCTGGGTCAAGGAACAGTGGTTAGGAGAGGAGATTATTTGGACTCTCCGAATGCAGCCTTGGTGCAGAGTCAGCAGCCTTAGGGTTTTATTTATTCACAAATATTTCTCTCGCCTTTGTATTGTTTACAATAGAAAATCAATCAAAGACAAAAGAGCAGGATTAGAATATAGATGGTTGATTTACTGAGCCTGGATCAATAGGCGTTTGGGATTTTTCATCAGCTTAAAGTAGAGGATGTTAGAAATAAAGAGTTGATCTCTGCAGTGGTAGAAGTGGTGAAGACAGAGAGCGGTAAAGAGGGCACAGAGCATTAGAGGCGACATTCATCACCGTGATGCCGCCTCGGAGCTCTGTGAGGGCTGTGCGTCTCTAAAAAGGAAAAGAAGTAAAGACGAATGCCTCACATCTCCATGATAGTTTGGGTGCAGAGGCCTCTGAAGGCATTGGAGGGGACTCTGGCTATGTGCTTGTTCTCCTGCAGGTCGCTTAAGCAGCAAAGACATAAAGAAAACACACGATAAAGAGCAAAACAGCAGATATACAGTGTACTATACAGATATACAGGTGCAAAGTAACAGGAACACTTGTGCCACTCTCCCTCAAAACCAGCTCCTATTAGAAGCTGGTAAATGTCACATGGGAGAGAGTTGGAAGATGGATTTTTCTAATAGGAGGGAGAAGGAACAGGCGGTTTAAATCTCTCCCACGTAGCAAATTCCTTTGGCCCATATTTGGTCTGAACTGTCATCTGGCCCACGTTCCCTGTGTAATTATGGCACTTGGGCAGTCTGTTCTTATTTGCCTGATCTGGGCCACAAGTGAGCCAAAACCAAAGGTGCCAATGGTGGCCTGGATTAGTTTCGTGCTATTTAGGCCATAATCGCCATTCACCATTTTCGGGTTACATCCGGCCTTAGAGCATCGTATCTTCGCCTTAAAGAGCCCACATTTGTTTTGGGATATTTGGGCCACATTTGCTATTTTACAAGTAGGCCACTTTCATTTTGTGCAGGCCATAAGAAGGCTAGTGGTGCAGGTGAAGTAATCCTCATCTGTATGCTGTCCGGGCTGATACTTAGTGTGTAGACAGGTTTTAACTACATGTTTCCTTCTGTGTGCAAACAATAGCCTTGACTGTCAGCTATATGTGGGACCCATGGTGTGTGTGTCTAAGTGTGTGTGTGTTTTTTGTGTTGGTGTGTGTGAGCATGCATGCATCTTTGACTTCATTTCTAAATTGCGTTGAGACTTACAACAGAAAGTCGGGGGCGGCCGAGTGGATCTTGGTGAAGTCTGGAAAAAAGAGGAGCCCGGTGTTGGAGATGGTCCTGTGAAGTGCCGATTAAAATGTTACTACATTCTCACCGTGACCTCAGAACAACACAACGACTGCGACAAAACCAAAGGATGTAGCATTCATTGTAATAACTCAGATTAGAAAGAACAAAACTCAACTCGTGAAACAGTTTCCTGGATGATTCCCGAGAGAAGTTCAAGTGGAGTCAGGAATCTGATATTTGTGCAATTTGGTTGGTTCATCATTATACATTCGGATATATGAGAAAACCATGCTATTTTTTCTTTGTCGTTTCATCCAGCCCTAAATTGCTTTATTTCAATTGATATATTGAAACTCGATGATGTATTAATTTTTAACACATTTTCAAAAACCAGGTTCAAATAAAGTTATTTTAAGATTTTGTCATATAAACATTTAAGAAGTAAATAAAAATACTGTGCTTCAGTAATGAGGTCATTTCAGAAATCAATTTTTTTCACTTCACTGCATTTATGTGGCCAAGTTCTTACAAATCAGGACAAACACCAAAGTAATAGTTGTGCTCATGTCACTGAGAGAGTTGACCTTTGTTCATGATAAGTCCCTCATAAACAGCTGCTTCGACATAACAGATATAAACAATTCAACATAATATATCTTGGAAACAAATACATTAAAATCTCTGAAAAAGTTTTGACTCATAACTTTCCCTGGGGTTTCTTCCAAAGGAACCAAGCTCATTAAAAAAAACATGTGTCTGGTCGAGTGGGAGCTGGTCAGAATTA
The DNA here is from genome assembly GCF_947347685.1 of Pleuronectes platessa. NCBI lineage: Eukaryota > Metazoa > Chordata > Actinopteri > Pleuronectiformes > Pleuronectidae > Pleuronectes > Pleuronectes platessa. The sequence goes on along the minus strand of NC_070646.1, from coordinate 8,494,866 downwards.
GACCGGTCACCCTCGACCCATTTTGGTCTCATGATCAGTTGGTGAAATGCACGTTCCGGGTGAGTCCTCACAGATACTGTAGTTTCACGATGTCCCTGAATGCGTCTGGGTGGATGGACGTCAGGTGTTTGGACTTTGTTATGGTTCTGAAAGAAAACAGACACGTGAGCTCATCAGTGATATAAAAAATGACAGGACTTACAGTTACAGACGGGGGGGGGGGGGGGATACTTACATCTCACTAAGTTCGGGGAGGTTGAAAAAAGCATAAGCTCCAATACTCTCCAGAGCAATGTTTTCAGAGATGATGCTGCAGGGAAACACAACAATATGACGTATATATCTAACAATATCTGTCTGCACCACCCTGACCAGCCCACACTCCTCCACTGTTTGGGTGATCAGCGCTCTCACAGTTCGCAGCTCGTCTTGTTCCACAACAGAGACTAAACAGACGAGGATGTTGGATAAAATACCTCACGTGCAATGTTTTGTACTTTTTTTTTCCCCCCAAAAAAACTGTGTGCTTACACATCAGAGAGTCGAGGGAGGTTGGCGAAAGCAAACTCGGCAATGCTCTCCAGCCTTTCGTTCTCCAATATGGTGCTGAGGTGGAGAGAAGGGGAGAGAAGAGGAAAAGAAAAAGACATAAACTATGCTACAGAGAGAGTTCCTTAATTTAATTTAAACTTTAATCCCAAACACAGGGAGACATTTGTCATCTCATTGATCCTACAACACAAAGCTGAAGTGCAACAATCTCTACATATGGAGACAGGACGGCTCTGCAGACTTGACTCAATGCAAGTTTAAAAAAAAAGTTTATCACTAAAAGTTTGGAGAAATCATTACAGAAAAATTTAGAAAACGTAGATAATAAGAAAAGCGACTAAAAGTGGCATCCCATGTGCCAATTTTGAATCAAAAACATAAAATATTTGGGTATGCATCTACTGCATTTACATTTGTAGATAAATTATCATTTATATTTCAATTACGTAAACTTCTTTTCAGTTTGGTTACATTTATAAGATCAAATATACATAGAGAGATTTGCTGGTGAGGCCTTATCATAGTCCCAGCCCAACCTTTTTATGTTTCCTCTGTTTGGACTTTACGTATCTCGATTGTTTTGACCTCCTCAGTTCATTATGTTCCACATCAAAATATAAACATGAACGACACACACACACACACACACACACACAAACACTCACTTACAGTTTCTTGAGGAGCTGCAGGCTGGTGACGGCGCCGCGGGGAAACACTCTGATCTGCGTCTGCTTAACTTCCCTGTTGAAGAGTAGAAAAGTAACCACGTTATTACAGAGGCCAGTGTTGGTGAGTGGGTCAGATCGTTTTCACATTCTCTAACCTGTGTTTTCATTGATTTCCGGAGAGGGTCAACAGGACCGTGACTTTCTATTCACGTGAGAAGCTTGAACAGAAAATCTCTGCGCAAACTCCAAAGCTTTCTTTAGCGACTGGTTGCTGTAGGTCGGATCTAAAACAACAAGTCAGTGCTGCGTACTAATATCCCCCCTGTTCCTGAGCCTTGACCTTGGAGCGGAACAGAACAGATGGGAACACAAAAGGTCGCCTCCTGGAGGTTCACAGCACGTCTTCTGGGAATCCTCGCTACTCTTCGCCACAAAGTGCGTCCTCCTCTTTGTGTGGGTGTGTACGTGTGTTTGTATGCGTGAGATTATGTGTATCTGCACTCTGTTCTTGTCTGTAGGTGCGTGTTTGTGCAGAAGCTGTCTCACCCCCCCCCCCCCCCCCCCCTCCCGGCCGTGAGATTCCTTCGAAATGTTTCTACGGCCGAAACAACAGAGCCATGTTTACGCCGAGTGGCGGTCACCCTCGCTTGTTTCACATTGGCTCTGTGTCACCGTGTCACCGTGTCACGCACACCCTGAATCACTGGCACCACCTCAGGTCAACATCTTTAGAGATTAAAGCTGCACTATGTCGGTGCTCAAAGGAGAAATAAAACTCTATTCCTCTGAAAGGTTCAACATATGAGAAAATTCAGAGCCAAGGCACAGCTGTCTCCTTGTGGGAATAAGTTAGCTAGAGGCTGGTGGTGGCTTCATGTTTCTCATACAGACACCAGTCGCATCACTCTTTTAACTTTAAGGGCCCTCAAGAGAGCACACACCATCGCAAAGGCCCAAACCACATTTATATTATTCACTAAATCTGGGTGAATATTTGGATCTGCACTGACTTGCATACAGTCATAGACAACGGTCCACCAAACATATCAAGAGCCAGGAATCTGAGAAATCAACAAAACGGTTGAAAGATGTTCTCTCTCGCACTAATCAAGATCAACTAAATTCAATAGGTCCTTCCTCCCAGTTTCTGAGAAAAAATTCCCTTACGTAGTTTTTGTTTTATCCTGCTATCTAATAATCAAACAAACACAGAGACCCTCCTTGTTATAACTTTTAGCATTTTTGTCATAATTGCTGCTTATGGACGGTGGTGCAGACTTCATTGGAGTAGCAGGATTTGTGCTTTGTAACTTTCTTGACCTCTAGGAGCGCTGCGGAGCAATATTTTAAAAAGACAGTCCGGGTGTCAGTTCTGCGATATTCTGCTGATCAACAGTTGGAAGCAGTCACACGCAAAGTAGCAACGTGCCCACAGAGAAGAAGACTCCAGGCTACAGGATAAAACTTTTTTTAGAATTCATCACTGTGGTGACGCTGAGAGTCACTGATACACTTTGCAGTCATCCCCCGAATAAATAAATGTTTCTTAAATCCGTATTGGCAGGTTCGGTGTGAAACTCAGCAAAAAGATGACGAGCACAAGGATTAGGGAGGAAAGTCCAAAAGACTTTGCATCGTCACGAGGATCGATTTGAACAAAAGGTGGTATTATGTTGCATTGTGGGAAATGTAGGATCCATAGCACCCACTGTCTTTTATACATAAGCTCAAACAAGCAACTAAAGGCCTCTGTTGCTTCACTTTCAGCCGTTCTGCAATTGTCTCATAACTTTATGGAAGAACGCTACATAATTGCTGCAGTGGCCTGAAATTCCCCCGACATAAAAAAAATACAACAATCAATAAGAGGGGAAAAAGCCACAGATATTTGCGTTGATGTTATTGTTTCTGTGCATGAAAAGCAATAAGAGAAACAGAGACACAGGGACAGCTGCCATCACATTCCCAGCATGTCTCAGGCCAGTTTAGCTAATTAGACAAGGGAATAATAGACGTGGGAAAAGAGAGTAGGATAGAAGAATGTGGTGTTGTTCTCAGGAAGAATAGCACCAACCGCTCCATAATAGCTCATGTAGTCCTTTTTTTAGTACAGAGGCCAAACAGGAGGAAGGAATCAAGAGCTTATCTCAACCACAACTTGATTTTCACATTTGCCTCCAGAAAGGGCGAGTGCATCCTTTAACGTGTACTCACAGACATCGGGTGTTTCCGGAGATGTTGGAGGGAATCTCCGTGACCCCGAGTCCCAGGCGCTCGCAGTGGCGCACGGTACGTATGGTCAAGCTGGTTTCAGCTGCTGACCTGTGGTTCACCACAATCATCATCCACACTGTCACGCTCCTCATCACCATCATCACCATCATCATCTTTCCAGTCCGGGTAGTTGTATCTTAGCTTTTTGTTTTTTCCTCCTCACTTTGTTTTATTCTCCGTTCTCTTCTCCCACCTGGTGTTGACAGACATGCAGGCCTTCCATCAAAGCCCACACTCCACACGTGTTCCGAGTGTTCGTCCGTCTGTCCACCGCGGGTTCACTGACAGGTCGACGAGAGAAGAAGTGTGAGGTGCCTTCTCCCATGCAGTGGTGAATGGTGGGGGCGTGTGAAAAGCTTTATGTGTGTATGAGGATGTAGGAGGTCTCTGCTGGGCTGTCTCTCTCTCTGTGTGTGTGTGTGTGTCTGTGTGTTTGTGTTTCGGATATTACAAATAACACGCTCTAGTCTGTCCAAAAATCTGTTTTCACTTATTATGTCGCTCTTGAATGAAAACACGAATGCGAATACAATCTTAGTCCCTGAAAATAGAAAACGTGAAGTCAAACACATACAGATGTCCGGTTGGCTTCGTGGAGACTGAGTTTGTGTGATTTGACTGAAAACAAAGAGAGTTGGCTAATGCTGCTTGGAAGTTTTTGTTTTAGCTTATTTAGTTCAACATTATGAGGAAAGTTAGATTTAATGTTGATCAGAAAATGGGAGTAAGGCTTTTGTTGTGATGCTACAGTTGAACTGTAGTACACCTTCAATGGTTAAAGGCTCATAGGCGCAAGTATGGAAATGGACGGGGCCTTCTTTCTGTACTTTGTGTTCAATTTGTCGATACTTGTTCACGTTTTCCTAAAAGCTAACGGATATGGACAAAGCAGACGAAAGGAGCAGTACCACTGGAATTCATGGAGGGGCAGTGTAGCCAATAGTTCAAGTGAGACATTAGACAAGAGGAAGAAGTTCGAACAATGGCGGAACTTTTTGTGGCGAGAAATCCCTCACTAATCACTATATAGTCCACTGTATAGTGAGTTCGCAATAGTGAGTTTCCCACAATGCATCGGGAAAAGTAGTGCACAACTGATGGTCACTAACCAAGCAATATATACCATCATGCATTGCACTCGCGGCTGAGAGACTAGAGGAGCGAGGGCGGAAGCAACAACCCGACCTGTTGTACAAATGTTAATAGAAGCAGAGTATCACAACACAAAATGCAGGAAACAAGTTTATTTCTACATTCAAAGATCATTATTCAGTATGTTTTTTTACATTAAAGTATTGAGTGTAAAATATTTATTTATACATCAAATTTACTGCGTGATTTCCCAGCGAATCATTTATTAACTACATTTAAAAAAGACTTATGGGGGTGAAGACCAAAAACAAAGTACTGGTTGGAGCCCAAGAAAGTTTTAAAGTTATAATATAATAATATATATATAAATTCAATCGGGTTTAGATTAAGTTAGAAATGATTGATACATAAAACTTTCCAGGTCACATGTCTGTGTTGATAGATGAGCAGAGCTTTATAGTGACGGACAAAATATTAGTATTTCTATTCCACTCTCCGCACCCAAGCAGAGAGCCAGCTACCAAGGACACTTATCAGTCACTCACACACAGGCACTCACTCACACAAACACACAAACACACACACACATACACACACGCACACACACACAAAAAAATCTAAGTGAAAAGCAATCTTCTTACTAATCTTTCTTTGTTACATTTTAATCTTTACATTTCTTCATCTCCTGCTCTTCACACATTGCTGTCTCTTGTGCTGATAAAAAAAGTGTGTGTGTTTGTCTGTGTGTGTGTGTATGTTTGTGTGTGTGTTTTGCAGTGGGAACTTCATGTGGAGGCTCTGTGTGATTTATTCCAAAGCGGAAAAAACGCAGCCTTGAGCTCCTGACATGACCCCCCCCCCCCACACACACACACTCATACACAGGCAGTCATGTATCAGCAGACACACATGCAGACAAACACACACATACACACTCACACATGCACACACACACACATATACAAACACACACAAACTCTCCCACAGCTCCCACACGTGAGAGAGTAAGTAAATCAGGCTCTTGAAGGAGTGGAGATGAAGGACAGAGGAGGATCCATGACATCTGTGTGTGTGTGTGTGTGTGTGTGTTTGTGTTTGTGTCTGTGTGTTTGTCTGCTAAATGCACTAAATTATAAAGTCGTTACAACACCTTTACAGCAGTTACTTCCACGCATGCAAAACTAACATCACCAACAGGATAGTGGTCCAGCGAGCTGTTATTGTGCATTTATAAGACTTTCATGAACCACAGCCATCAGTACAATGTTTGGATCGGCCTGTTTACGATACAAATGTCTGCTGCGGTGTAAGTTCCCTCACTTTCACCACTTGGTGAAGTATCTTTCCATGGAGAGCTTTGACATTTGATATGGAGAACCTGTGCCTTTGGTGATGCTTTCCTGTTTACCTAAATTTGGCATAGAACTTGTAATGCTTTGTCCGACATGCAATGCATATTATCAAAATTCAACGAATCGTGAGTTAAAGGTTCAGTGTGTAAGATTTTGGTGACAAGGATCTATTGGCAGAAATCTTATATAGGATAATCCTAGTGATGTTTTCACTAGTATGTTTCATCTAAATTGTATGAGTTGTACTTTTCTTTATTGGTTCCCTTTCTTTTAAAATCCTGTATATATTTACATCAGGAGCGGGTCCTCTCTATGGAGGCCGCCATGTTTTCTACAGTAGCCCAGACTGGACAAACTTAACACCTTTTGGGTTGTTATGACAACTTAAGGCTACCATAGTGCCTCTTTCATATTTGGAAGGGGAGGGTGAGGTGAGGGGTATTCAGCTGCAGCTGCTACAACTTCACCACTAGATGTCACTAAATTCTACACACTGAACCTTTAACCATGCATCACCTCTGGGTCGGATGTCGACACTTACGTCATCTAACTTATGTCAAAATGAAGAAGTTAAAGAACCACCATGTAATACAAAGTCAATATTTGTATAAGGTGCAAGTTGTGCCAAATACACCAAATATCTCCACATTCAAGAGTGTCACTCGCTAGCTGAGACTTATTCTGCTTGGAGTGTAGCCTCAAACAGGCTTTTAATTTGGCCTCAACACCAGAACAAGCTTTCTATTTGACCCCAATGGTGGTTCAACGTTATTTCTCCGATCTCCATCCATCCAACAGTTTGACTTCTGACGTTGAATGACCATTCCAGCCGTCTCTGACCACTGCAGTGAGCACTGCTCTTATCCATCCCACAAATAGAGCAGGGCCGGGTCTTTATCTCTGCACTAACCAGCTGTGGTCAAGGGCAGGTGGCCCCAGGACTCGGTCTGTTGCTGGGTACAGACTGTTCAGCAGAAGACAAAAAGTAAAAGTAAGCGAGAGAGATGGCGAGAGGACACGATAACGAGACAGGGGAGGTGTTTGTTGAAAGAGCAGGTCCTTGTAGCTGCACACACCTGAGGACACAGCTCTGCAGTCTCAGTGATCTTTCATCCGGCAAACAGCAACTCTGCAGAGACTTATGGCGTTCACTGCACCGAGCACTTCAAAGCCCGCGCTCGGTGTGTGCGCCGAGCTATTCATGTGTGTCTGCTGTCCCAGATAGATGGAGCGGGACGGAGTGTGCTGCTTTTCCTTAGCTTGAAGATGTGAGGGGTCAAAGGAAATAGGAGGAGGATGAGGGGACTCTGCAACATGTAGATATGGAATATTGACATTTAGGGGAAATATGCTTAGACCATACACTTTCTTGTTGAGAGTTAGATAAGAAGATCAGTACAACTCTCCTCATCTGTTCGATATAGGGTACCGCTATGGCCGGTTAGACGGGGAGCAAACAGCTCGGCTCTGTCCAATGCAGGGCTATACATTTAACAGTTATTTCACGATGTATTAATCTACCCGTTATTTTATTGTTTGGCCTGTGAAACTTCCACAAGTCTAGAAAAACAAAGTCCCCCGAACTCAAGGTGACATCTTCAAATGTTATGTTTCACACGGTCAGCGGTCGAAAACCCAAAGACATTCACTTTACAAAACAAGAACAGACAAAGATAAACAGAAAATGTTCCTGTTCGACGACAATTCATAGACTATTTCAGGAATTTTATTTTTTGTTTGGATGGATGAAAAACACAGACCTGTATATAAAGTGAAGCCAAATGGTCTTAGTCACCACCTGGTGGCGGAATGCAGTAAAGCTCATAAATCCCGCCTCTGCCTTGTTAGTTGATGGGACATGGATCAAACAGGAAAGTCAAAGTATATGTGGTATAAATTGTTCTCAAAGATAGATTCTGGCTTTTAAGGTTGACTATTATAACATGAATTCATTTTTCATGAAAAGAAATTGGCCGACAAAAACCAAGGCACAAATGCACACTCCAGGCTCACTTGGGTAATATTTTATTTACTCATTAATCTTCAAAACTATTTTTCATAATAAATTTCCACTTTATGTTCATCAAAGAACCGTAACAATAAAAATAAAAGTAAATACTGTAGAAAAATTGTACATATAGAAAATAAACATGGTTAATGAACACCTAGATGTAGGATCCAACTGTTGGAGACACCTCCTTTTGTTTCAGATGGCAACACAACAGAGATAGAGGGAACAGAAAGCGACGGACGTGGAGGGGTGGAGGGGGGGAAACATACCAAACGAGGGGGAGAGAAGAGAAGGGAGGGAAATTAGGTCAAAAGGCCAGTTAAGGATGGAGAGAATAAGGGAATATGTTAAGTTTCATTTGGACTTTATATTTTTGAAATCTCACACACTGTCCTTTTCGGTGTTTCTCGCCGCTGTCCGTCGTGCATGCATGTGACCGGTTGGCTGTGCTGCTCGGAGGAACCGGAGGGGCTGGCTCATGTCATGGCACTGTTTGTATTGATATATCGTGGAGCTGCAGTTCTCGAGCGGCAGAGGGCTCAGACACCGCAAGAGTTCATGGGACCGAGAATTATAGTGTGCAGCCCATCGGAAACCCATCTGTCTGTCGTGTATTGATCGTGTCTATCGATAAGTCAGTCGACCAATAGCATGAAGACAAAAGGACGTAGAGAGAAAGAGAGGAAAGGAAGAGCCAATGAAATCGAAGCAACTCAAGTTGTCATATAGCCAATGGGCTCATGAACTGGATTTTCTATCTATCAGCAACACATGGTAACATTTACGTTGTTCTGTTTTTGATTTTTTTTTTCTTTTCTTCCTCGGCTGTTTTTTGCTATAAAAAGGTGGTTTGTCAGAGCAGGTATAGTGGGCGTGGCCTATACAATGTCAGGCTAGAAAACAGGACGCACACATCCAGGTGTTGCGTTGGAGTTACATTGCAACCCGCAACGCTGCCACCCTCCTCCTCCTCCTCCTCCCCCCTACCACCTCTGGACTTACTGGGACACGCCACCACTCCACAGGCACAGCTCAGAGACTCAGGCATGCAGCACACTCGAGATGGTCACACTTTGTCGATGAGGATGTGAACGGAGAATCGATTAAGAGATGAAATCATTGCTGATCCCATACACACACGGAAAAAACATTTTGAAGTGCGTGTTCAGAAATACTTCAAGCCAAGGTGGTAAGTCTATGATGGTGGTGCGTCACGGTGTAACCTCGTAAGTTTCCACGCGGTATAAATCACACGGAGTAAGATAATTCACGTGCAATAAGACCCCCCCTCCCTTCCCCCAAAGAGTCTATACTGACCAAATGTTCTTCATATTCATCGTCATCATTGCCATAACAATTATCATAATGTCATTTTCACCATTGTCTTCTTGTATAGTCTTCAGAATCAGTTATGAAGAATTGGTGGGTCTGGCAATGCAGGCTTGTCTGCAAGTGTTAATATTTTTGTGCGTGTGCACGTGTGACGTATGCATGTGTGTGTATGTGACACCGCAGTCGTGCACGACTGGTGTCTGTAGGTAGCATCTGAAGTCTCAAGTATCCTGTCCAGGAAAATATCTCTCAGTTTTTCGCTGATTCCACCTTTGAGATTTGCGAAACAACCGCGGCACGTCCATTGTGTTAACTCTGCCTATTCACTTGTAATTCATTGGCCGTGTGGCTTACACCCTGATTCCCTGTCCTGTTGCGTGGGATAAGACTTGGACCATCGGTGTGCTTGTTTCTTCAGCATCCTCAGTGCTTCATTGAGTCCCGTCTGCAAACAGGGAGGAAGGCCAAGATGCTTGGAAGAGACACTTAGTGCTTGTCTTGGTGCTTTTACATCATCTTTGTTCTTGTACTCACTCAACATACTCAGTCTGCCATTGGCTTCACATAAAGTCTTCCAAGACCCCTCTGAGTCCAACTGGAGAGGTCCTGCTGTGGCAGGAAAGCGATTGGTCATTTTTTATCTGGCTGGCCCCGAAAATGATTCTTTACTGGGAGTTGCTTCCTAAATCATTTGGAATGGTGTTTATGATCATAAAACGAGACTCTCGCAGAGGCTCTGCTCATTGGTAAATACTGTACAATAAGGGTCCATGCCCTCGGGCCAGTCTGTGTGTGCGTGTGTGTGTGTTGTGCTTCAGTGTTAGTGTTTGTGCTTGAATGCATGTATGTTTGTGCTTGCCAACATGTGTGCAGTTGTGATTATTGGAGAGTAAACATTAACATCAGCATGTCTATGTCAGTGTGCGTTTATTATTTTTTTTTGGGAGAATATATCTATTTATGTACATATACCGTTATATATAAAGGTGTATGCGTATATGTCTGTGTGTTGGACGTCTATTGCCTCAGACGTAGTACTCCTTGTCTTTGTTCTTCTTGTTCTTGGAGATCTTGGCGATGCCCAGTGGCTTGTCCTTGGTGCTGCCGTTGGGCTGTGTGGCCGAGTTGCTGATGTAGTTGCGGCTCTCGTCCACGTGGTAGGAGCCTTCGTCGCGGTTGCGGTACTTGTACATGGCGTAGAGGAGGATGAGGATGCAGAGGGCGGCGGCCGCCACGATGCCCACCACCATGCCCGTGGTGCTGCTGCTCTCCCGCACCACCTCGGATGGACCCGTGAACACCTTCACCTCAGGCAGGGGAGGGCGGGCTGTCAGGGGAGAGCGCAGGCATGTGAAGTTACATTATAGTTTATGGGATACATTATTAATTTGGGTTACATGTCAAGGTGGTGGATGGAGAGCTGGAGCAAGAAGAAACAATGCATCATCACGATGAATAATTTAACATGTATTTTGCATACTGCCACATGCTGGAAAGGGAGGGCAGCAGCTTAGAGCCAGAGTTGTTTCCATATTATCACATAATGTGTAAAACAGATTAAATTACAGCGTGTTGAAGAGGAGGGCTAGTGCATGGGTTAACATTATATCAAGACAAACACAATTTGCATCAAATTATTTGAGTTGCATCAAAATGAGGCAGAGGAAAAGGAGAAGGAAAAAAGAAACATAAAAATAGAAGATGAATACAAAGGGAATGTTAAGGAGAGGTGAAGAGAGGAAATATAGACGAAGAAAAGCAAGGAGTCAAAGATTTGGGAGCGTGTGGACAGATGCCTGGAAGCTAAAATAGAAATGGAAATGAAACGATCATTCCAGCGAGCTTCAAAAATGTAAGAAAAAAAGCGACGATAGGTGTAGAGGACGCTTATATTAAAAAAACTCACCTGAACTGGGGTCGCAGGGATCGATGTCTTCATCATCGCTGGGACACTCGGCCGACGCCACCAGAAGGTCGTCTGCTGACTGTGAAGAGAGAGAGGACACCCCCCAAAAGAATTATGAACACATACGCACACATATATAGACACAAACATTTATCAACAAAAAATCTCCAATAAATAAGTAGAAAAACAGCCATTTCTTCACACAGCTTCTGTTTATTCTCTACATGTGTGAGCACACAGCACCATTCCATCGCCCACTCACTTCCCAGTTTGCCACAAACACGTTTGCCTGTGACTGCCCATGGCAATGGCAGACGACCAAAACTAGAGTACCAAGTAGAGAGAAGGAGAAATGATGGGGTGGGGGAGAAAATAAATGAATTCTGTTTAAAACCACAAAGGGAAGAGTAGTTATCTGCTGCTCCTCTCTTGACCCTCCCCCTCTTGTTCCTCCTTTGGCCATTCTATCTTTCTCATGTCCTTGCTTTGCTCTCTCTTCATCTGATATTGGCAAGTGCTCATGCTGTACGTGTCGGAGGATGTGCAGCGTAAAGCTCAAAGGGAGAATAAAATCAGTTTTCGTTTAACATTCCAGCAAAGTGTTCGGTGGATTCATTTAAATCTCCTTTATTCAACACCTCTTCACATGCAGCATGTCAATAACCCACTTATATATAACCCCTAACCCACATCAACCAACTAATATCTCAACAACCGCCCTGTCTCTGTGTCTCGCTCCCACTCCATGGAAAAGCCCCCCCCTCATTCCTCTCCATCCCTGCTCCTCTAGTTGCCATGGCAACTCTAAGTTCAGGCTGTTAAAAATGATAGGGAATAAAAAAAAAAAAAACAGGGAGTGTGCACCCACTGTGGGGACCGGTGCATTGATTTGCCATTCCAGCCAGTTTGTATAGATGGGGAGGAAGAGGGAGGGAGAGAGGGAAGAAGTGAGAGATAGATGGATGGATAAAATGAATTTGTGAAGGAGGCATTTGGGGAAAAATAGAGAGAAAACAAGATGGGATAGAAGGAGGGGGAGGGCTTCAAAGTGCTGCGGTCTTTCCTTAACACCGTGCTAATGTGCTCCGCATATTCATGAACTCTTAAAACATTGCCTGCCTTGATGCTTTGGCATTTGAGATATGAGGGTGTGAGCATGTTTGTGTGTGTGTGTGTGTGTGTGTGTGTGTCTGTGTGTGTGAGTGTGTGTGTGTGTGTGTGTGAGTGTGTGCTTTAACCACAATGGGCGCTCAGTGCCAGCACTAAATTAAAGTTGGATTGTGATGCATTGCAGTAGATGTTAGTAACCCACAGAATAAAGGCGAGGGGAGAGAGCAGCAGAGCTACAAAAGAGCGGAGCTCAGGAGGCAGATTAGAATCAGACTGTAACATAATCTGAACCAAATCAAAGTAAAGAATGGTTGATGAAGTCTCAGCTGAAACCACGGACAGTATTTCAAGCTGAAATTTATTTAACCGTTTCTCCATCTTTGCTTCCTTTGTACATTTGCTTTGTTTTCTTTGTGAGATCACATTAGATTAAAGAAGCAACCATTTAATTTAATCATCTGAAAAACGCCTGAGCTGGCCGTGTGTGGTGTGGTCCTGACAAACTTACTGTGGCTTTGTTTGGCCTAAAACATATATTAGGTCATTGACGCTTGACTCTGTCTCTTTCCTCCACTGCCTTTGCAATCAGTTCTGCCCACTGGGCTGTCAAATGCTGCTCGGGTGAGCTTAGCCTCTGGAATACAGCCAGTCAATAAACCTCTGTGCCTTTGCCAGGACCCAAATAGCAGAAGAACCAATCGGCCGTTGGGAAACACATAACCCCTGACATCTGTCACCGATCAACGTCAAGCCACCGTGCTTGGTTATCGATACAAAGACACCTATATGTGCCCTCCACAGGCACCTGTTTTGAATCCAGATTTACGCTAAAACAAATCGGAGAGCTAATATTTAATGAGACCCCTCCTTCTGATCTGTGACATCACCCCATCAGCTGACCACCCCGTTCAAACGGGAAGGCGTCAATTGGAGTATTGATCCAACTATCACATGGGAGACAAGGGACATGAGGAAATCTAAAGGCAACTTAAATAACATCAATAAGTCACAGAAGTTTATAGAAGATGTGCGAAAAACCATGTCCGAGAAGCCTCCGCCCCTCCCACCACCTTTCCTCTTTGTCCCCATCTTATCAATACAGACTTATGACATAATGATGCACAACAATAGGAGGAGGGAAAAGAGATACAGAAGAGAGGAGAAAGGAAGAGACAAAGATTTCTGCATGCCGAAAGAGCAAAATCTCTACCTGAGCAGCCGAACAGTGCCAACGACCGTCCACGCCTCCCTGACTGCCTAGTTCACACATGGTGGCTGCACTATGTCCTCACACACTCGAGCAGAAGGTTCAACAGCTTGTCTGCAACTTTCACAACTGGAAGTCACTCACACAGGTACACACACCCGCTCTACGATAACCAAACGTGCTCCATTGGTCTATTTCCACTTTCTGCACAGACACACAAGCACACACCAGATCAGGCTGAAGTTGGCAGGCTGATGAAGAGATCCTGACGAGGGAGGACAGAAGCTAGCTCCACTACTGCAGATGGTGAGATAGACTCATACACTGCCTGCATTAGCAGCCTATCACTGGAGCTCAACCACACCGCGAGGGAGGGAGGGCGGGAGGGAGAGAAGAGAGAGAGAGAGAGAGAGAGGGGGGGGGGGGGGGGGGGTGATGGGTAAATATGGAAAGATAAGGAGGGAGAGAGAGAAAAAGGAGAGGAGAGGAAAGCGATAAAAGTGAACAAAGGGAGGAGGGAGGATGTATCTCCAGAAGATGGATAGAATAAGAGGAGCAAGAGGGAGAAAAATGATTTGAAAGATATGAAGAGAGGAAAAAAGATGGCAACAAAAAAAACAGACAGGGAGGGGGGTGTGGGAGCGAATGAGATGTAGGTGTTCAGGGCTTGGGTCAGCTGATTCCCGATAGCCAATAGGGGGCCGCTTTGGGCCTCAGGTGTCTTTTATCGGTCTTCCCATCAAACACAGGTACACTCGCACACATGAGCACAAACACACATGCACGCACAAAAACAAGGAACCAAACATCAGACACCAACTTTAAGCTCTGTGAGTCAGAGCAGCCTCTAGCATAAACACTCGCAGACTCTCACACAATCTCTCCTTCTCTTCTCCTTGCTGGTGCTCAGCTGTGATGCATTATTAATCCACTTTTCCACACACACACACACACACACACACACACACACACACACACACACACACACACACACACACACACACACACACACACACACACACACACACACACACACACACACACACACACACACACACACACACACACACACACAAATCAATAAACTGTGGACTTCAGAAGGAGGCACATAACACATTCTCACTGAACAAAGCACTGACGGTAGCTGTAAAGCCATGAGGCGACTCAGGCAGACCAACTTCAACATGGTGGGGCTGTGTATGTGGGTGTGTGCGTGTGCGTATGTGTGTGCATGAAATCGATACATTGCTTGGACCCGCAGCACCTTTGGAAGACATCGCTGCCCCTCCTCTGATGCAATATTCTGCAATACAATCCTATTTTTCACAATACACCTGAGTGCTTTGTGTGTGTGCATTCAGTGTTCATCTCCACATTGAATGTGTGCACTGGTGAAGGCCAGGTTGGTTGCTAGGCAACACTAGGCAGCCTCAATGAAGAGGCTGTAGATTATTCTTAAACAAGACAAACAGAGTTTTGGGGCCAGCAGGAGATATTCTGCTCACACTGACTGACGGACAAACAAACAAACACACACACACACACACACACACATAAAGACTCTGCAGTATGTCGTGCATGTAGTTGCTCTGACCTAGTTCTCATCCAGCGATATCGACTCCGGTGCTCAACTACAATCCCATATTTAGCACTGACATTGGCATATCATAGGAGCAGGGATAGTCCCGTTTAAAACCACATAGAGTGTACATGCACAGGGGGGATTGAGAGCTGAGGTATGAAAACAAGCCCAAGTGACAATGCTGTCACTCTGCAGTGCTATCCATCAAGCCCTCATCTCCATTATTGATGCCTGAGGCTTAGCTCACAGCTCTGCGCTCTATTATTTATGTCTGAAACAGCTGGCGGTTTATACCCAGAGGAGTCATTCTCTATGGGAGTCTGGATGGGCGAGAAAAAGCAAGCAGCGGGTAGTGGGGCTCACTATCTCCATGGCAACTTGTATCACTGGGAAAAAAAAAATCTTCAGTGCGGCAGGCAGTCGGTTTTATAACACAGAAGAAGAACTGCAGCACACACCGACGCCCACAGAGAGCCTTACAACATCTCAGTAGTGATCTGAATAATAGAGCAAAAGAGTCGGTGGTGTACCTGCTGATAATGTATCCTCTGACATTACCATCGACTCTGCAGTTACATCCACTTTAAATATTCCTCAATAACGGTTATTTGTTTCTATTGTTGACTCCCATCTGCATCAGTTTACATATTATGGGAAAAGCTATTACAGCCTCCATTAACACAAACATTTCTCCTCCTGTAATTTAGTGGGTAGGGACCACTTAGCATCTACTCCATTCACGTGGATGCGCTGCAGCAGAAAAGTTCTTCTATTGATATAAGGTTTTTTCCCACTGTTTGACCGGCAATAGACAGAGACAGGTTAATGTTGACCAGGCAGAACATGATAAGCGCACATATGCTCTGCATGTTGGAGAACAAATTCGGTGAAAAAATGATGTTTCACAGCAAATACAATTAAATAAAATGTATCTCTCATCAGAAAGCCCCAAAACACATAACACAATAATAAAACCTTACATCAGAGAAAGGTTAAATGCATTTAACATCACAATATTAAACTATTTGTTTAGATATATATATGTATTTATTTGTATTTACAAAATACACATAAATACATATAACATCTATTATTCCAGTGTGGCTGCTGACCATTGGTGCATACCATCTCGAATCTTTTTCTACTAAGTCAAATTTAAAGATCCCGGAAAACAATAAATAAATAAATTTCTGTTGACTGAATTTTTGTTGACTGAATTTCGAGCGTCCAACATTATCTGTATTTTAAACTGTTTCCATAATCACAAAGTGTGTAAAATGTGCAACAAAAACAATCTAGCCTTGCCTTAAGTTCAAAACAATCCAGACATGCAGTATCTTGCCGTCCTGTCTGTGATTTGTTGGCTGTGTTCTTGCTAATCCTCTTACCGAGCTTGAAAAGCAATTTGTCAAAGCAAATTTGCGCGTTTCATTTACCCATTGTCTCACCGAAGTATGATGGGAGAGGATGTTTTGATATATATGCGTTCACGATATCTGAGCAATATCATTTGTGACAAGCAGCCACAGAGAAGTTTTTTTAAATGGTTGTGATAAGGCTCTGACCTGCTGTGTGGCGCCCCCCTGTTTGCGGTTGGTGGCCGTGGTCGTTGTGATGTCACTTATGGAGGGGGCGGAGTCAGAGCGGTTGCCCCCAGCTGCAGCGCTGGACTGAGGGGTGATGGAGGAGGATGGCATGTCGCCAACCAATCGGGCGCTGCCATCCACTCTGATGTGCGCATGCCCCTCAGCGGCCAAGTTGAGGATGCGGAGGCCGTTGTAGTAGAGGCCGGACAACTGGCCCTGGAACATGCCTGCACCTCGCTCGCCTCCAGCTCCACCAACACGCACCGTGGTCTGGCTGTTGAAGATGGTCAGCTGGCGACCTACATGCCCGCACACAAGCACACCAGGAAGAAAGGTGGACAGACGCACGCAAATACAGTCACACACACATACATACCAGTGGTCACATACGTGCATACATACACACACAAGAGTGTTTGAGTGTTACACATTCCACCAACCCCAAGCCATGGTAAGAGGATGGGATAGATTAAGCATGACAGAGCAAATCGAAGCCGTGAAGAACCGTGAAGAGGTTTGAGACTGAGAGGGAAAAAAAGGGAAAAAAGAGTGAGAACAGAAAAGAAGAGAAGAGGGAGAAGAAGGAGAGGAGGAGGGGAGCGAGGAGACTGAGAAGTCGAGGAGGAGGAGGAGGAGGATGAAAAGGCAAAGAACAGAAGGAGGAAGAGGCAGCAGATGAGAGGAGTCACAGGGCCCAGAGAAGATGGGGCTGGCAGATGGTTGCTATGGTGATGGCTGTACGGCACGACATTGTATTTGAAGGAGCAACAGACAGGCAGACAGAGATAGAGATCTAGAGAACTGTTGTAACAGCCCTATGAAGCATGCACAGGTTATAAGCTCTAGCACTGCTCATTGTTAAAGGGACTAGAGGCTAATTTAAGATCTGCTGAAGTTTAGGAGGAAAACTTTTACATTTTTTTCAAAATAAAAGCTTTGTTCTATTAGTCTTTTCAAATTTACATAATTCTTACATGTCAATACTTTGCGTTTACTTTACTTTGATTACAAACAATTTTTTTCAACATATAATCTTTAGCAAATGCTTTATTGTTTACAATTTGATAATAAACAGATTTTTTTTTACCAGTCTTAATAAAGCATCTTTTACTTCTTTTCTATTTTCTGATTTATTCACATTTAAATCTCTCCATTGTCCCTTTAACCTGATATTATCAGATACACATTAACAAGATACGTTCACAGGCACTACAGTTTACACAGTATTACACACTACAGCTGCCCAACTTTTAAATACTTAGTTATGGATTTAGATTTTAGATGTTAGTTGATGGTGCACAATATAATATAGTCAACTGTCTTCATATTGTATTTTAAGCTCAAAGTTTTAAGGAATTTTAATCAGGGTTTTTACCTTTGTCGAGTAGCCAATCGTCAACTACTCGACCGAGCCGATAGGGGATTCGCTGTCTGGCGATGGCCAGGCGCTCGTTATCAATGTTGCCTTTAATTTAGAGATGAAAACACAGTAGTAATTACGCACATCCAAAACGTGGTACAGGAGCTGGATACAAAAAGAACAGCAATGAAAAGAAAGTAATGGTCTGCTCATCATTAGTATGTCACTGCATTAAGTTAAGCTTGGTGTGCTTCGAGAAGAGGAGCTGAATTCACTATGGTTCCAGTGAGCGGACTCTTACTCTCTGTTCATTGGGTTTAATTTAAAGAGACATGTCAGGGGTTAACATCTGCAAGAGCACAGGTAAATAAAGTTACAGCTGCCACATACTGCCTATATGACTGACTGAGTTTAGAGTTACATACAGGAAGAGACCTCACACACACCTCACAACAACTGGCATTTATCATTTTAACTATCAGCTACCTAAAGCATGGACCTCGTTGTGTTAAAGACTACCTAAGATTACCACTTTAAATATAAAAACCAACAAATATAAAAAACAATGTCTATGTTCAACAAAATACACTTTTTTCATTTTTTCTTATTTTTTTCTCTCTAGTTAAACATTTAACTCAAAAATATGACATGATTTTAAATTATTATTTTTCCAGAATGCACCAACTGTTATTATTTTCTTTTATGGTGAGAAAAACAACTGACACCTTAATTGACTATTTTCATAAATTACCTTTAACACTATTTAACAGGCCTAACATGACATAGCTGGCTAGTGTACAGGCTATCTTAATAAAAATTCATTTTATGGTTTAAAACGTCATGGTTCATATCAGATCACACATATTTCATTTCAAACACAATCACATAAAACAAAGCTGCAGTTAAATTTCTCATCAATCAGGAGCTGGGTTGATGTGGACTAAGGTGTAGTCAGCTCTGCCCCAGGACAGGCACCTCTGTAGTGGGTCTGTGGATCGGGCTTCTGTGTGTGTGGGGGGGGCAGGGCCTACCTGATGGATACCGCTCTATCACCGGCAGGTCGTCGAGCTGGAGGGTTGCATTGCCTCCGCTGCGGGTGAAGCGGATTATGTGGTACTTCCCATCGTTGACAAACTTGGAGCTCTCCTCGATGTTGATGTCGTCAGTGCCGACATTGAACACTACTCTAATGTTGCCCTTGTCCTGAGAAGGGAGGAAAATTCTTCATGAGGAATGTGATTGTTTTTAATAGGCGACGGCAGCATGTGTTTCCCTGTTGGTGGTTTTGCATTAACTACTTTATGCTCTCAGATCACTCTCGTAAAAGAGATAATGGGTATGTCCCACACTTGCAAGACGTCAAATGAGCTCAGGGATAACTTAAAAATTAATCAAAGCAGATATTAAGATTTATGTCTTACGGTGGGGGCAATATAAAATAAATTCCTAATAATTGTTTTCACATTTTTTCAGGTTGCAGCCTGACGATTGAAAAATAGATATTTCTCTCTGCTTCTCACCCCAGACTTGGACTTAGAAGACACACTTCCTCCATTTAAGAATTATGGAGGCCACTGTGCACTTGGGAGGTTTCAATGCAGCAGAGAGTTTTCTTGTGCCTCGACACAATCCTGTCTCTGAGTTCTGCAGCTCCTTTAACCTCATTGCTCGGTCTTTACCTCAGACAGGTATAGACGAGTATTTGCTTTTCCAAATCGAGTCAAATCAACTGAATTCACCAAAGGCCGACTCTGAGCAAGGCTTAGAAATATTTCAAAGAAGATCAAAAGATTTGGCAGACACTTGAGCCAAATTTTGTCTCTCACAGCAAAGGGAATGTATACTGATGTCAATGTGATACTCGATTTGTCATTATGGGACAGAGAGTGTAGATTTATCGGAAAGAAAAACATTTTCTTTTCTTTCTCTGAGCATAGGGCTATTGCTTAAAAGAATGTGAAAGTGAAGAGGTCTCAATATTTTGTGAATTGGCACTGTTCCACCAGCAGCAGTAAGAGAAACAAAACAGTGACATAATGTTGCAAAAATGCAGCTGGGGGCGGTAGCAGATGAGAAAGAGCTGGTGCAAAAAGAAGGTTAGCCTCATTAGCTGCAACTTATGGTACTTAACAACTTCACCCTGGAGCAGGAGAAGATGTGGCACTCTGTCACACACAGCGTTTGTTAAAATCATCTCAGTCAGTAACCTAAAACCCACTGGTAGGGTTAATGCTTCCCACTTGCCATTGACAGCGAGATCCTTGCGCTGGCTGTGGTAGTGGGAGCCTTGGTTGGAGTGCTAGAGCTCCCTCTAGCGGAATGCGGGGGTTGTATTTTACATTGCTGCCTCCTCTCCTCAGTCTGTGCATATCCCGGCTGGGAGAGGTAGGTAGTCAGAGCAGTTAAACATGAATCCACACTTTGGCGATGTATTACGGGAGTCTAAATGTACATAATACTGTATTAATACTTGGTTGCTTGTACATATATATTGTGTTGCTTGCAATCTGTAATTACTTTTAAATGGACTTTAGTCTTAGGATCGCTAGCTTGGCTACCATTAGCTTTGGTCGTAGCTACTTAGCTAGCGTCGACTTCGCCATGAAAGTGTATTTCAGCTTGTCTTTCTCCCATGTTAGGCTGCCATTGTGAGGGTTCTCAAAGAGCATTTCCCATGTTAAATATTCCACCAGGTATGTCACCAAACGCCCATTCAAATATTTTGTGAGTCATTTGTTTAATGTGATATTTATTTTCATGTAAATCCTCAGTCTGTGTATATCCCGGCTGGGAGAGGCTGCCATTGTGAGGGTTCTCAAAGAGCATTTCCCATGTTAAATATTCCACCAGAATAAACGGCTGGCTGCCAATGGTTCCATCGTGGTCTCAATCACACAACGCAACGAGAGAGTACACAACCGCTACAGTAGCATGAAGTAGGGGAAGTCATTTAAGTGTTACACAGATCTCTTTATGATATTGATCATTTTGATTCATCTCCACAATGAAGATGGAAATCTTGAAATAAAATACAATAAGACAGCAGTTTGTAGGGGGATGAGAGCAGATACCATCTCCTTTAAACCAAAATAATTCCAAATGTATTCCCCTTAATAACATGTCATTCCTGCCATCACAGAGAATGTATGTGTGCAGGTGAGCATCCACAAGTTAGTGCTGGTAACTAAATCACAGGATGCGCAGTTTCTTTTAAAAAATTTAAAACTGGATGGCATCGAAAAGAGCAGGACAGTGCTCTTTGCCTCCCTCTCTCTCTCCCACACCATGTCAGAGGCCGTTAAAACATCCATAAAAGGTGTTTTATGGTCCTCTGCAGGGAGGCAGGATTCAGCATAAACTTGGTAGATACCTCTTTTGCTGTGTACATTCATTTTGTAGATACTCTCTCAAGTAATATCCCTAAGATTGGTGAAAAATCTGTCTGTGCATTGTTGAGGTTTTCTTTCACCACCCTCCCTGGTGAAAATGAACCAATCTAGCTACTGGAAAGACAAAGATGACAATAAATCATGAAACAGATTTTTGGTCGTCTGTGGGGAACTGTGGAATTTCACTCACCCTGAAGTGGGATCAGGATGTGCATTCAGTGTGAATTCATTGTACTTGCTGTTAGCCTTTTTCAGCAAGCCTTTACCACATGAGTGTTTATGGGGGACAGACCCAGTGTATTTCAAGACACAAGAAAGACCAAAATGTCCAAGTAACCAAAATGAAGAAATCACTTGCACTTACTATCTGCAGCTGAAGGTAGTCTCCCAGGCCGGACGCGCTGTCCACCCGGAGCAGAATGGCGTGTTTCTGTTGGGTGCTAAAGCCGAGTGCGAGTCGGTCGGCCCTGGTGCTGGGACGTTCATTCGGGGGCCATGTGTAAACCACGACTCCTCCATCGCGCCCAAAGATGTAAGTGGTCCCAGCTGGTCCACACAGATAAAAAAAATGAATAGCAAGCACGACTATATGCCATAAGCAGTGCTATCTATCATCAGAGGTCCTATACTGCAGATGGTACCTCTGCCCATTTCTTTTCTAAATGTTGAATACACAAGGGGCATATTGAAAAATAATCATAAAAACTCTAAAATGTCAGAGATGACTGGTCCTCCGCATTCTGCTCATTCCTCCTACGGAAAGAAAAAATCTGTATTTCCCAAAGTGCTTCTCAACATTACCGCAGGCTGCAATAATTGACTCATACAAATAACAACTCGTACAATTATTTGACCCATTGGTTGCCTACATTATGTATCTCGCTTGCGTGGCTGCTGAGGAGTATTTAGGGTCTAAAGCAGGAAGATTCAAATTATTAAACATTGCAACAAAAAAAAGAGACGTGATGAGAAAACACAAACTAGACATTGAACAGGTACTGTAGTATTTTTTCTTTGCCACTTGAGAATCAACAGTTGACAGTGCCCTCACGTGGTGACTCTGATAAAATGCACAAGAAAATGCTTCAATTCAAATTCTCAAACTGCAGCAGTTTTACACCTTTACCTCTACACCAGTGTTAATGTCTTATTGTGTGTGTTTTACAAGTTCAAGACGTTAAGGGTTTGACAGAGTGTGTAGGGCAAAATAAATTGTGCACATAGAATCTACAAAGATGTGAACACATGAAAAGGCACATCTTGTACTTTCAGCTGTCTACACTATGAAAAGCTCCTATGACCTGTTATCCACCCTGGTGTGTGACTGAAAACAGAAGAAAATCAAGGACTCACCATCATTGCATAGAGGCCCGGCATACGAAGTCATGCTGCAGTCACAGGAGAAGCCCTCCCACTGCTGCAAACAAACTCCCTGATTTGAGCAAGAGTCCTCCTGACAGGTAGTGCTGGGACCTGCAGTGAGAGACGTGGTGGGGTTGGAGGGTGCACAAGTTAGGACAAGATGAACACACATACTTTCTTTGGTTTGTCAGGAGCCCCGTGTGTTCACAATAGTTTGACAGTGGAGTATGGTTATTTTTGCAGTTCGAAATGGCTGTTGTACTGCAAAAGCGCTTTGCTGAGTAGCATTGGTAGAAATTAATGTGAGACTAGAGGATAATGTGGATAGGCTCCCGTTCTTACATTTACAGAAGGACACTACTGTATTGAACAAAACTAAGCTGTGTTACTAGGTGAAAAGAGCTAAATGTTTAAAGCATGCACGTGGTGAGGCTAAATGAGTGGGGTGAGGACAGGAGGAGGAGTTAAACATAATAAGGCAGTTATGTTTAAAGGCCTTCATCTCAATACTCTTTCTTCCGTCGTCCGTCACTGTTCTCTCCCTGCCTCGTGCCAAAAACACAACGGGCGAGAATGTCAAAGCTCTTAACTTAGATCTCCTTCACTGCACTTCCAACACGAGGCACGGAGGGGAGGGTGTGAAATGATTCACAAATAAGAGTATTGAAGTTTAGGTGCAGAGTCAGTAGGAGAGGGTTAGACAGCATGCTGCTAGGCAACCCGGGTAGTGGAGCTGTGGTCAACTCAAGTCAAGCGGTGGTGATGTTACTACTGTGATGAAATCACTAGGAGAGGACAGGTCACCTCTGACCTTTGACTCTGGATCTCTTGGATCCGCACAACACTGGACATCACTGGGTAGTTTCAACGCACGCACGCACGCACGCTCCCACCCACCCACCCAAACGCACACGCACACACACACACATACTTACACATACATACACACCCGCACACAAACATTTTCCCACCCGTACACATACACACACACACGTCTCACGTGTTCACACAAAGCAATATACCTTGCAAGTCAGCTTTCATCAATGTAACTTTTGTCAGCCAAACAAAAAAGCAAACAAGCAAATTAAGTTAGATGGTTAGTCAATGCACACGGATGTTTGTGAACTGCTGAAAGAGTGGAGCAGAGAGAGAAAGTTCAATGTGCAGGAACAGAGAGGAGGGGATGAAAAGAAAGAGTCAAATTTACATTTAACAGAGCAAGAGCTGGTTAGTGGGTTATCTTGATAACAGAGAGCAAATGAGTTCAATGAAAAGTGAAAGGAAAAAAAAAGCAACAAAGGAGGTGGGACCTGGACACAACTACTGTTGTTGGTTTGTGTGTTTGCACCTCACCTTCACAGCCTCTCTCCACTTGTCCCATGGTTGCTAAGGCATCAGCCAAAAGGTCAGGCAGCCGGCCGTTTAGATCCACTGTTGCCAGGCAACCCTGGAAACCCTCACGGGAGTGGACCAGCTTGGGCAGGTCCCGGTACATCTCTTTGGAGACGCCCCCAATGTACAGGTCACCTGCAGAGGTGCAACACAATGAATGGCAGCCTCGTTAACCAATCATAATGCTTTATTTTCAGCCGTCAGCATCAGAGAGACAATTTTAAGGGTTAAATTAGAGTGGAAAAGTCTGTCTGAATACAAGTTGCCTTTATAAAACTGAGAAAAGATGAATAGTCTCATTTTTAAAGTGAGAACCAGTGAAAATTATGCATTTTTGCTTCATAAATTACAAATGATTCTGTCCACTCATGTTTCAACTGACCATTTGATTTAAGGAATAGTCAATAGACTCATATTTGTGCACTAAATATGTAGACGGCTTTCTTAGACTGGAAACGGGGGGAAAGCCCTTCAGACACCACTAGGGATATTCTTCTGCATCGATAAATGCGTCATTGTTGTCGCACAATTAAGTGCCACATCTATATCAGTCGGTATCATTAGTCAATGGTTGGTCAATGTTATACTGAGCATATTTTGAATAAGTGGAACATTTACTGCCTGCTATAACTTTCTGTTCTTTTAATTCAAGACTATTTTGCTTGCTGCTTCTATTCGTTCACATCTAAGGCTTTTAATTGATTCCTTTTAATTCAGATGTTTTTATCATACGAATCTCTGTGCTCTCATCTGTTGGTTATTTTTCTTTCATTCAGAGAGCTCACTACTTTTCACGATGTATTGTGAGATTTAATGAGTCTACTATATAGGGTATAAAGATTCAGACAGCACTACAAAATAATGACCTCACAGCCAGGAAAATACAGCTTGCTTGGCCCCATATCAGTCCATACAGCTGCCTATAGAGCAGTTTACAGTAAGTGTATACTATGAGAGGAACTCATAGTATTATCAACTATGTGTATCCATACCTATCACATAAGCTACCTTGTTTGAGGTCCCTGCTTGTGTTTTTGTGCATACCCTTCAGGTCCAGGTTCTTGGCCCCCATGGTGGTCTGCGTGGTGACTTTGGTGTCAATCTTGACCGTGTGGAGATTGTTAGTGTCTCGGGATATGTGCACGTTGTGCCAGTGGTTGTCATTGAGAGGACTGTTGGAGTTGCCCTTAATCAGATGTGCCCCATTGCCCAGGTCAGAAATGTAATGTAGGTAGCTAGAGAGTAAACAAGGAAAAGAGAAAAGGCCAATTAATCACATTCATGATGAAGAGCAACACAGGGTCATACGCTTCAGGGCGTTATCATCCATTTCGCAAAAGCACAATAGTAAGAATAGAAAAAGAGTTAATCAGGAGGAATGTTGATTATAAGTTTTAATACAAAATATGTATTATTATAAATAGTGCTAAAAATAATTTTGCCTTTTATTCATTAATTGTTCATTTTTTATAGATGAAGTGAAGACATTGCACTGACTCATGTGATGGGAACTCTACACACTGCACTGTTCAGCTCACCCTTTAACCAGCTCTATCACTATGAAGTCATTGCCATCTCCTCTGTTGTAGAGAACAAGGCCGTCGGGCGACGTGGTCTTGAACTGCATGAAGAGATGCATAGAGTAGTAGGCCTGCAGCGTGGGCAGCGTGACGAAGCTGGAGCGCGAGCGGAAGGTGACAGGGTCGGCCACGATGCTCTTGTAGCCGATAACGGCGTTGAGCTCACAGTAGTCGATGTCGCCGTTCTTGCACAGGTCGATGTAGGGCATGCCGTTCAGCGTGAGGCCCTGAAGGTGGCCGATGAAATTGGAGGGCACGGCGGGTATGAAGCGCTTCTCTGTCACAATGCCCGTCTCCACATTGTGGAACTCCAGCTGGGTGTGGTCGCCCGCCATCTGACCTGGTTGCGGGGGTAAACTTCAAAAGTGAGGTACTACGGAAAGTTGGGTTTCAAGTTGAACTGTTCAATAGCTAAACTAATACTAATCCTAATTCTTGACATTCTTGATTCTTAACAGCGACAGGCCAATTCTAACAGATGCAAAACACACTAATACAATTACTAATGTAAATACGGGATCTATCACAATTCAGAATGATTATTTTCACTTACACACATACAGATGTTCTCTAAAAAATAAATAAATCTTTTAATTTTTGTGTCACAGCACTTTCTCATATAAAACAACATACAGATTCTAAGACCTAAAAAAAGTGTAGAGAGTAATTAATGGTGAGAAGCTTTAAGTTAATCTGCTGTGATTACCTTCAACAGGCTGCAGGTCATCTACGGTGAGTTTGAGGCCCTTGCCACGCCGGACTACCCTCACCGTGTGCCACTCATTATCATTGAGGCCCGACCCCGCAAAGATGGTCTCTGGGCCTTTACCTACACATAGCCCAGAGCACCATTAACATATGCACAGAGAGGTGGAGAGAGAAAGACAGAGAGAGAGAAGAGATAGAGATGTAGAGAGACAGAGATAGAAAGAGAAGACGAGAAGAAGGAGAAGAAGCAAAGAACCAGGCAGGCGGAATTCAAATTCAAGGACAGGAAGTGAGGAAATGGAGGGAAATAGGAGTAAAGGGAAGGATAAACCATACATATCCGGGGGGAGACAAACACCTACATGTCAACACACTCTCTCCACAGATACACAGACAGGTCTGTTTGCAGATGGCCAGCGATATAAATGATGAGGCACAGACAGACAGACAGATTTAGATATGTGGAGGCCTAGGGTGCCTAACATGGAGTCACAACAGGCCAATGCTGAGCTAATCCATCTGTGGACAGATAACACCGCCATGATGACCACCTCCTACCCACAAGCACACAGATGCCACATTCGCAACCCCTTGACTCTCAAACTGCCCCTCATCCTCCGGTACCCAGCCTACGTGCATCACTTTAGTATCTAAAAGGGCGCAGTACTGCAACGAGCCTCATGGTGGCACTAGACACAAAGAGGAACACCAGAGAGCTCTCCAAGGTGCTGATGTGCAGCAGAATGAAAAAGGCTGAGCTGTCCTCTCTTGATGTCTCTCTCTCTCTCTGCCCATCTACCAGCTCATATCTTCACATAGGTGACTGCACACATTTGACAGACTGACTGTTCCCAAACCCACCGTGTCTCCTTTCTCCGACTCGACAAGCACCCCACCAACCTTGAGCACAACACCCACTGCTCTCCAACACACACAGTCAGCCACAAGCGCACACACACATTCCCCTTCCTCCTCAAAGCCTTGTTGGTTTAAAGAGTGTGAGTGAGTCTGCTAACAGTGACCTATAGGAGGTAATGACGGGGGAGGTGAAAAGTAAACTGACCCGAAACAGTTTCTGCTGCAGAAAATGTCAAGCCGGCCTATATTACTCATGGAGGCACGCAAGCAGCACACACACGCACACTCACACTCACACCCACATACACACAGGTGGAGCAGTAGATAAAGATGGAGACACACGGGCAGACAGACACGCAAACATAATTAGTCATGAAAAATCTATCAAAATGGATATGGCAGCATGAAATGCACGTGTGCTTGTGTGTGTTTTCAAAGCTAAAATAGTGTGTTGTGCGTTCAGAGAGGACACAGGGTTCCCCTGAGGAGACTCAGCTGTGCTCTGGGCATGAGCATCTCATCCTGTTACCATGGATCACTGCCTAGCACTGAGTGAAGGAGAGAATATGTGTACATATGTGTGAACTTATGAGTGTATGTGCATGTGTGTGTGTGTGTATTTTTGCACATGTAGCCAAATATTCAAAGAATGGGCAGACTGATGTGAGAGTGAGGCAGTGATCTGTTTCAACCTGAGAACAGGGAGAGGCACACACACATGCACACAGCTATTTTAGGTCAATGCTAAAGGTGCCGTCAGCAGCACTAAGGTTTAGTGCTGAGCTGCTTGCGGTCAGCAGACCACACAGCTCGGTGCTGAGACAAAGGGAAAGGCAAGACCATTTGTTGCAAAGGAAATACAATTCAAATCAAAGGACATAAACCACTGGAGATCATAAAAGCAGGATAATGAAAACAAAACGACAGAAAGCATTTTATATTTCATTAGATCGAAATAACAAATGGCTTGTATGCTGGGTAAGCCTCAAATCTCTCCCATGCTGGGGCTTTTATTTGACTGCTGAGTGGACTATTTCAGTAAATTTTTTTCCTCTCCCTTGAATATCAGATGTATAATTTATTGTATGCACACAGTGTGCCAGAAAAGTGGCTGCCTACTGAAATGCTCATTGAGACAACTGGTCTAAGATTGGCCAACAACCATGCGGGATAGCAACGGCGCTGTGTGGCTAGTAGGGTTTCTATGGCAACTGCAGTCATCCATTTCACCACCTCTTTGCCGTCACATAGCATATCTCTCTCTCTCTCTCTCCTGCTCGCTCACTCTCTTGCTTTCTCAGTGGTCGTGACAGAGAGAAACTCCACGTGAGGGAATTAAACTTCGTCAGGGATTCAGCTCGTCACACAGCAGCATGAACAGAAACACACTCAGGAAAACACACGCACACACACAGATTGGCAACGAAAAGAGCACATAATGCAATTCTTTTAACTCACTCAATCACTTACTCACACATACAAGCACACACTGAACACACCAAATGTACCCCCATGTGCAGTTTAGAGAAAAATGACAAGCAAACTAAGAAAGCGAACAGACATTGAAAAGAAGGAGCGGCAGATAAAGACAGAGGGATAACGTGTCTTTTGTCTCCAGCATGAAGGAGAAGTAATTAGCCTGCAGGTCCGTGTTGCATTCATCCACCAGCTACTACCTCTCCACCTCTTCAGCTCAGGCTTCTCAACAAACCTAATTTGCATGAAGACCTCATACTCAGGTTTATCTCATTTCCCTTCTTATTTTTTTCCATCCACCCCCACCATCCTCTCTTCCGTCTATCCTTCTTTGCTAAAATGGCCGACGTGGAAAACCCTGGCCCTCAGCAAAAATCACACCACTCCTGTGGTGCAGCTAAACAAGTAGACTCTAAACACGCACCTCCCTCTGTCGAACACACACACACACACACACACACACACACACACACACACACGGTACAAAGATATGTTGAATGAGATCAGATTGATTGACAAGACAGAGAGATTGAAAAATAGTCAGAAACAGGTAAATACAGAAACACACACACACACACACACACACACACACACACACACACACACACACACACACACACACACACACACACACACACACACACACACACACACACACACACACACACACACACACACACACACACACACACACACACACACACACACACACACACACACACACACACACACACAGGAGGAGGAGGATAGGGGAAGGGTTAGGTGAGATGGAGGATCACTTACTGGCTGTACAGTTTATCCTGATACAGTCTGGAGGGAGAGCAGAGCAGAGGGTTAATGCTGCACACACACAAATACTTTCCACGCCCTGGGGACGCACACACCGACACACCCTGTACTCATATAAACAAACATGCACACGTACACACACTGCTGAGAAAACACACACTCTCCTTTGTCACAGGACCTCAAGTCGGACGGTGTATTTTCTTACATCAGTGTGAATTTCTGTGATTTGGATTTTATGCCAATAAAGAGCTAAATCAGACAATGGTCTGTTTGGCAGATCTCCACATCGACCAGTGACGTGTGTCAAGGGGAGCGGTGAGTCCCCAGCATGAGCGGTGTGCTCACTGGCTGCTCTGGCCTGAGCGACAATTTCAGTCACCAATGAAAAAGCACCAGGAGACTGAGATGGGTCGTGTGTGTCAGTCTCTCTGATGACATCCAACACATCCCATAGTTTTTGTCGCCCATCCAGAGCAGAAATCTCCGCAAATTGTTGGAAGATTCAGCCCCTCTATTGATATTATTATCATCATTAATATTACTATTTGACCCATGATGACTTGGTGTGTCGTGTGGCGTCAACCACAGAAAAGACGCGGCTGCAGACAACCAGAGACCAACACATGCACCCCTCTGTAAGTCTATGTGTGTATTAGCATGTGAGTGTATGCAGCTTTACATTAAAGTGTGACTGTGAAAACTGGAAAAAAATTATGTTTAACTGAGAAGAGGAAATGTACAAAACATAGAAGGATGATGTTTTTTCCTGCAGTTATGTGTGTGTACTAATTGCGTGTATTTGTACAGTTTGTGAGTCTTTGTGTTGATTGTTGGAGGTGTTAGGGATGCACAGGTCCACTGGGAGTGAGCAGAGAATGCAGCTTGAGGCTTAAACCCTCTGTTCAACACAAAAACAACAACACTAACCTTCTGAATACATAACACTACAAAGTCAATTCAAATATTAAAAGTTGTCAACCAAAGCCTGTGAAAGCCATGCTTTGAATATATTGAGTATGAAACAGTGCTGCAGAATTATCAAGAGGAGTTATTAGGAAAAGTTTATTTTCCAGGGACAACACATTATTCATCAACGTTTTATGGCATTCCAATGAAATAAATAGCCAAGAGGCCGGTGTCAGCTGCATTCCCTTGACATATAATTAAAATAGTGTAGGAGAATCTACATGTTTGTGTGCTTGTGTGTACCTAGGTTGACAGTGAGTCGGACACGGCCCCCGTCCATCTCCAGACGAAGGGTGTCTGCAGAGTTACGGGATGTAGTTGCCATGAGAACGCCATACGCCCGCTGGGAGCGAAAGCGCAGCGAGACGTCCTCCGCCTCGGTATGCATCGCCACGGGCAACTGCACCTTCATAAACTTGCTGCCGTCGTAGGACAGGATAGTTGCATCTGTACAGAGATGAACAGAGATGGACAGGAGTGAGTGATGGAGGGGGAAGGGGAGGAAGCGAAAGACAAGCGGAGAAAGACAGAGATGACGTTGGGAGGGCGAGTGTGGTGGGTTGAAAGAGAGAAAAAGAGACAGAAGATGATTGGCAAGGAGAAAACGCATGAGGAGGGAGAAGACAAAGGCGATTTGACGTTGAGCGAACCAAATTTATCCGTGATAGAGTACGTTGCAGGGCGGATACGCTCCCTTATTCCCCCGCCATGTCATGTTGAAGCTCAAAACCTGCTTCCAACAGATTTATCCCATCACTTTCCAACCTTAATTCATCATCACTCCCTCCGACTTACAAAAGAGGAGGTAAAAATAGCTGCAGCTGGTTGGCTGGCCCTATTATCCGGTTAAATCAGAATGCATGGCGGTGAGTGTGTTAGCCACTGTCGCTGACATCTCAGACCCTGGAGTCATAATGTAACAAGCTCAGGTGATCCCGCTTTAATGTCTTTTGCATACTCATTTACATATTCATAATCTCCTCTCCCTGCTACCTGCTGAGGCCAATCCCCGGCCGCTAAACTGTTTACCTCTGAGGACCCTGTTTTTTATTGGCCAATTACATACACAGCTAAACACTCACTCCATGTCCCCGCGTCTTTATCTCCCCCCCCTCTCCTTCGTTCTTTGCTCCATCTTATATCTCCCCACTCCATTCCTCCTTTGCTTTCTCTACCTTTCGCTCTCCCTGTTTCCGTGGGAGACGTTTGGAGCCAAGGCAAAAACAAGAGAACAGGAAGAGAGTGAGGCCTCATGAATACTGATGAGCTGAGAAGGAGGGGAGGAGAGAGAGATAGTGTGCATATGTGTGTGTGTGTGTGTGTGTGTGTGTGGGTGTGTGTGTTTGTGCATGTCAAAATAAGTGAGTGAATTTAAGTGTGAACAGAGGAGGGTTTAGTAAAGTGAGAGCAAAGGGAGAGAAAATAGGGACAGAGCGAGACAGGGAGAAAGGAGGGGGAAAGGGAGAAAAGCTCTTGGCTAAAATGCAAATGAACCCTCATTAACTTGAGGAAAAAAGAGGGTGGCTGGCCTGTTATATCACAGATAACATACCTAACAGCCACACACACACGCACACACCTAAACACACTTCGCACCCATTTCGGAAAAGGCAGACAGCTGACTAAATTTTGCTCGCCACGCCACCTGACTCACCACCTGCAACTAGAGGGGAGAGGTTTAGTAGAAGGAAAGTTCGGCAGCCCCTTTGTGCCGAGACAAGACGAAAAATAAAAAATCTACAGAAATGTAACGCACAGTGGAATCATCGGAAGCATGTAAGTAGTTAAGGACAAGAGTAGTGATATTCTATATTATTGATGGCATGAAGACAGAGACCAACCACGTGTTAGATCATTTCCCAACACTTCCTATTGTGTGGCTGTGGCTCTCATACCCAAGCCCATTGTTTTATCCCGAAGACATAAATCTTAAAAAATGGGTCACGCAAATATAGTTACATTTAAAAAAAAAAACAGCCGACCCATGTTACTTTTACCGAACATTACTCAACCTGATCGAGCATTTGTTGGGGACTTTGTGCGTTAATGAGTATTTATGGCAGCAGGACAGTGTATGTGGGATTGACTCAAAATACACTACGAGCTCATTGTAATGAAGGAACCTGTCAGCCCAGGCAACAGTGTGACTCACTCAATGTGTTTTTTAATAGTTTTCACAACAATGGAGGTCTGTGGCAGAGAGGGGGGGAGAAAAAGATATATCAGGGTTTGGCTTCACACTAAAGTTGTTATGTGGGATTTGCTGGAAAGGAAAAATATCACCAAACTGTTGCAGTTACCAGGGATTTATCATCCACAGAGTGAACATGATCAAAACGTCTCTATCTCTAGACAGCACACAGACACTGAGGATGGGAATGATTATAGCATGTTTCCATATGTTGACACCTGACTCTGAGTCACTGTCAGTCTGTGTGCTAACATAGGAAATGATTGATGTGTTACTATTTACTATTTCATAATTTCTACTTGTTACGTTGCAGTTTTGATGTATCATCGATATTCCTCAGATTATGACAATATCGATGTTTCATTTGACTTCATAATTTTGAATAAAACCAATAATTTTGACTTGACATAAAATTTTTGACATTCCTCAATTAATGAGATTTCTTAAACAAACAGTGGAAAGTGTAAATTTAAAATCCTTAAAGATTATTAATATTGTTATTAAGTCATGGAAGACATTTGAACATACAACCAATAGAGGGGTGGTAGAAACATGATTATATAGTTGAATTTATTAAATCAAAGTTATTGAAATGTAGATTATTCTTAACTCAACACAATGCAATATGTTTTAGATGATTAAAACTGGTTAAACAATAGGTTGGTATTCGTAATACTCACAAATACAACAAAGTACAAATAGTTGGGATTAATTAAATCTGGTGGCAAAAAAACGTTAACAGTAGATCTTCATTTCAAATCATGGAATCTTCAGAAGAGTACTTTTTCTCCTCAAGACCTAGGAAGAGCATTTTTGCTCAAAGACTGTTCTGTGAAACCACGGCTCAGAATAAACCTGCGTCTCTCATACTTAAAAATGATAAAATAATCATACTAATGAAAGCACAGAGCAGAGCAGCTGGGCGAGAGGAGAGATCATTACATGGAGCGATGCATCCTCATACTTAAAAATAATTCCATCTCAAGTCTGACGAGAACTGTAACTAGAACAAAATCGTCGGCACAAGTTTAAATGAGTCACCTTCCACCGCTGAACATTACTTTTTCGTAAATTTGACTTTGGGGAAATTGTAAATTCAAGCTTTTGCAGACGCTCTGATCGATCGAGGGATGGCTTGGACTGAGCTAACCCTCAGGGTGTCAGTTGCTGAAAACAGTCAAATGATCATTCATATAGAATGCCGAAATACGAAACCTGATTTTGATGATGATTTTTTTCCCAACAGACAATAAGCGGGGTAGCAAAACCACAACCGTGCTCCAAATAACTAGATGACGGTATGCATTTGCTCCACTTGCTCTATTGCTCAGGCACCAGGAGTTTATCCACTCGTTTATTTCCTCGGCCAGACTATTTGTTCAAGTCCACCACGCTCCCGGCCATTATCAGAGACCCAGCTTTTAATTGACTCCCTGTTTTTTTTATTTGGGGCAATAAAGTAGGCTTTTCCAAGCTTGTACTAGAAAAATAAAAATTACTGTTGAAGCTGCTCTTTTGAAATTTGAAATTTAATCTAAAGATGAACCCTTTGTCATCCATTTCCTTTTCCTGACAGCAATGGACTTCCATAGAGAAAGCAGGGACATCGCGGAAAAACTGAAAATGTCTCAGGACGTGTGCGAATGTGTTGCTATGTGTGTAGCGGCTCATTACAAAACAAAAATTAATCTTGGAGCCAGAGCGTGGCGAGTGGGAACAAAGGAGAGAGTGAGCGAGTGAGGAAGGGAAAAAAAGGGAGGGAGAAACCGCAGGTAGAAGGCGTAAACACGGCCAATCACTCTCTCCATCTGCTTCTCCATCTGTGCTTCCTTTAATCCACCGAACCACCAGTTAGTGACCCCTCAATGCACAGAGAGAGGGATGAAGAAAAGATAGAGTGATGAAGACCGAGCTAAGAGAAAGCGAGGGAGAGGGCACATTGCTATGATAAACATGCACTGCGGATGTTTGTCCTCCGAAATAAAACATCTTCGTATCAACACCTTTCAGAAAGTGTGTGTGTGTATATCTCCTGTTAGATGATAGTACAATCATCACTTGAGACGCATCAGCAGTTGTGGCACAAACAACATTTCTTCTCTTCCCCTTGTCTGACTCCATCTCGCTTCTTTCAACAGGCCTGTATCAGTCTCTCTCAATCTTACCCCACTTTAAATTTTTCTCTCGGCACAAATTCATACCCTTTCTCATATCTCTCTCTCTCTCTCTCTCTCCCTCTCTCTCCCTCTCTCTCCCTCCCTCTCTCTCAGGTATCAACTCCCGTCTCCCATTCCTCCTCATCTCCTCACCTGCTGTCACACGGCGGTTCCAGCCCGGTGGCTCCACCCGCCTCTGTCACAGCTCCAGCTCCCAGCTTTCTTCACACTTCCTCTCCCATCGATTCCCAGTCTTCCAACATCCAGCTCTGCATCCTCCCACCTCCTCTCTCTCTCTCTCTCTCTATCTTTGTTGCTCCCTTCTATTCCTTTTCCTCCTATCCTCCATCTTACTACCCTCACTTACACACAGAGAACGTGAAAAAATCCAACCACGGATCAAACTCCTGCAATATTACTGCTTTTTATTCTTGAGCAAGCAGACTCATTTTTTTCATTGTCTCTAATTTCTTTCTTCCCACTGTCTACCTGTCATTCATTTTCACTTTCCTTCGCTCCAACACCAGAGGTGTAGTGGTGGCTACATCTTCCCTAAACTAAATCTGCAAGATATGATATTTGACTAATAGTTGAGTCACATTTTTTATTTGCCATAAATCTTTATGAGTGTACATTTTTAGAGTACTATGAAATGTTAATCTGTAAGGATGGGCCCTTTAAAGCAAAAATAAGGCATTTCTTAAAGGTACAACGAATAAAATGTTTATTACCCAATATAACTGATGATCATAATTTATTTTCAGAGTTATTCCTGACTCTAAACTTTAGACTTTCCACTGCACACCATCTGTCTTCTGCCACTCATCCCTTTGGCATTACTCAATCTTCTCAAGCCAAAAAGCATTCACATTTTGCAACTTGGCATATTATTAGATTTTCACAAGATGCTCCTGCTTAGTGACCGTAATTAGCCGGCTCACTCCTCTCGTTTGGGAAACCGGGGCTTCAGCACTTATGTTAAGCATTATTCAAGCTTGTCCTCTTTCTTGTCCCAACCTCCCACCACGACATGCTTACCTCTCTCACAGGAGCGTCCCAAGTAGCCCGTCCCGGAGCAGTCGCACACGTAGCGGTTCCAGCCCTCCCTGCAGATGCCGTTGTGCTGGCAGGGGTTGGACAGGCACTGCTTGGGCGGTTCTCTCGAGCATGAGGGCTTCACACCGACTGCCCTCTGGGCCTCGGCCAGCCGTCGGATGTCTTTGCTCTGCCCGTCCACAAACAGGTCTCTGATGCAGCCCACATAGCCATAGTTCAACAGAGCGGTCCACACCTGAGAAGAAATTAACGAGCGTTGAAGAGTTTCCCTGAATTTATAGACATTTATAGATGCGATTGTGTGGCTGGTACTTTAAAGAGATACAGCAAAGAGAAATCGAACAATGTCTCAATGACAACAGAGCACAACATGGTGGGACAAATATCTAATCTCCTTTTAATTGAATTTAATCGAATGAGATTCTAATTAATCTGATTTGAAAAGATCTAATTTTCTTTGATTCATTTTTTGGTCTATGAAGACAGAGAGAAAAAATCGTGCCTCATTGTTGTTCAGACAGGCACAGCAGTCATTCATCCTCTTGCTATGACCTCTCTCTAACAAGGCAGTCCATATAAACATGTGGTGCATATTCAGTCTGCTTGCAAAAACAACCAAGCTCTGCATGCTCACTGTTACACAGCTGCCTGCTGTCGGGAAATCTGACACCCTCCACTCCCAGCCTCATCCTGCATTAGCAGTTAGTCGTATGTGAATTCTGATTTGTTTGTCAACACGAGTTCACGTTAATCAAATGTGATCTATCTCCGGCTCTGCCAGGACGAGTTTGCACAGGCCCTGTCTGTGTCAAGCGTTCTCAGATTTGTCCTGAAGCATTACAAGAGTCGAGGCACACTCCCAAACTAAAATGAAAATCGCAAAAACCTTGACATGGGGAAGTTCAGTGACCTGATGGTAAAGGCACATGTCACGTAACCACAACAGCCACGCTTCAATTCTCGGCCATGGGACCACTGCATGTCTTACCCTCTCTCTGCCCTTGTTTCCTGTCTCTAATCAGACTGTCAAATTTCCAATAAAGGCAAAATGCCCAAAAATATTTTTGACAAAAAAAAAACTGACGTGAATGTTTGTGACTGAACTAGACTAGCGAGTCTCGTTTTGTGGGAATAACAATCCAAAACACAAACATACTTAATTTGCTGCATTATAATTCAACGTGTTGTAATGTGAGACAATTGAAATAGGAAGAAACGTTTTTTTGCTCAATTTAAAAGATTAATAATTACCAAAACAGTTGTCAGTTAATTTTCTGTCTATCAATTTATGGGCTGAATGTTGCAGCTCCAATATTGACCTTAGTAGGTCAAACTGCAGACAACACAACACAAACCTCTGTAGGGAAGATGAGTCCGGCTCGGTCCTCTGGTAGTCCCCCGAGGTACAAGGTGTCATCCAGGTCCAGGATCTCACTGTCTCCTGGAGCTGTGTACGCTGTTCTTACACTGTTCACAGAGATTGTTCCTGAGTGGAGAAACCAGAGACATCAAAAGAACTTTAGTAGTCATTGTGTCCTTAGACGTGAACATTCTAACAGTGACTGTCATCATCACGACCACCACCATTATCACCATCATCATCACTCTTCGCCCTCTCTTTGTACTCCTCATCACCACTACAATCCGAAGCCAACGAAATCCCAAACCACCCAGGTCTTAGTCATCACATATGCACTTCAAAGTCCT
This sequence comes from Pleuronectes platessa, assembly GCF_947347685.1. Taxonomy (NCBI): domain Eukaryota; kingdom Metazoa; phylum Chordata; class Actinopteri; order Pleuronectiformes; family Pleuronectidae; genus Pleuronectes; species Pleuronectes platessa. The sequence goes on along the minus strand of NC_070646.1, from coordinate 8,457,204 downwards.
GAGTTGAACACTCTATCACCAATAAATCATTAATACATGTATTTTTAGTAGAGTTACAGTAAACAAAAAAGACTTGCGAAACAGGCATCCTCCACTGCGGGTTAGCAAAACAAAACTACATTTTGCTGATAAACATTTGAAACCCTGCCTGTTGTGTATACATGTTTTCAATCATTAGATTCACTTTGTTTAGTTCGTGTCAAAGGAGGACAAAATATAGATAAACTATAATTAAAATGTAACAATCATGAAATTCTACACAACAGAATTGTTTTAAGAGTGTTCAACAAATCTTTTGACAGTATTTGTTGGAGAAATACAGGTTAATGGCAAATTTGGCCCCATAACTAGCGGACAGATAAGCAACAAGCCATGATTGCTTTAATTATAGCCTCAGAGTTATGATAATTATATCAATATAGAATAAACGAAAACAGTGCTACTGTATATTGATTCTTTTCTCTTGTGTAATGGGGTATGCAGCACCCTTAAAATCAAGTTCAATAACACCAGTTTAAATTTAATGGAGACATCAGACAGATGGGAGCCAAATGGCTGGTGCTCACTATCCAATGTTGACGTACTATCTTGCCTACTCATTAACCTCCAGCCTCCTTCTTATCATCCTCTGCCGAGTTGATGGCTGTGAACGTACCTGAGCGTCCGTCCCTCTGAAAGTCCACGTGATACCACTCTCCGTCGTTGACCTTCCTGTCGATAGCCCTGGTCTTGGTGGTTCCCGAGCCCATGTCCAGCAGCAGGTACAGGTGGCCATCTAGCATCTCGATGGCAAAGAAGTCCACCTGTACGGCAAACACTTTAGCGTCAGTAATCTGTAAAAAGCAGGGACATTCATTGCTGGCAGAGTACTAATTTTGGCAAGTTGTAATTGTGCAATTTCATTTAATGTTTGTGTTGATTTAGATAACCCTAGTTAACACATATGCTGTTGACTCTTAATTGTGTTTCAAGTATCAAGCATTTGGAAAATTATTTAATATTTTATATCCACCTTGATTGTGGGGGGTGTGCGAGGGTCCTTGCGTTGCATCTGTCGTGGTTTGCCATGGCTGAAAAGCATCAACCCGTTGGGCTCTGTGGTTCTGAAGTCGAACGAGATGGACCCCGCCTTCTTCGCTGTCCACTTGCTCAGCGCCACGAAAGACTCTGGGGTGTCAAAGGTCACGGGGTCCAGCGTGGCCACACTCTCGCACTTAAAGGACACCACCCCGCTCACCTGGAGGTAACAAAAAAAAGGTTTAGAGAATTTCTAGGGGTTGTTATACACATGTTCAGTGAATATCAAGACCAAAATGATTCCGTTTGTTGTATGGGACTGAAATAAAGCCAGCTGCTTCCAGCTGTTAAATGACTAGAAGAAAAAAGCTCATGGCTACCTCTGAGAAATATAATCCCACTTATTTAAAATCCCTACAGTATAAATTTCACAGTGCCTAACGGGAGGTTGAGATACAAAACGCTGTCTGTGTTCTACATGGGGATACAAGGGGATAATGTGTTGTCTGGCTCAAGTTTTACTGGCTGTTGAAAGAGCATACCTTCATCTTTGGGTCTCCTTGTTTAGCCAGTCTAGACAGCTCCAACCGTACATCATTATTCTTGTACACCACCTACAGGGGAGGGAATTGAGGGGCAAAGAATAAAACATGAATTCACTATTAGATTAAAGACAAAGAAGCCCTTTTCTGTAGCTCCCTCTCTTTGGATTCATTTCCAATGCTTCTACTGACGCACAGGATTTGACTACTGTCATCACTTATTTAACCCCGAGCAAAAAACAAGCAAAAAGAATGAGGTTGTTTAACCTTATCGGAATAAGCAAAAGATAAGATTATTGATGGGAACAAAATATTTTAAATATGACCCAAAAAATCATTAATCTTGTAACTCAGGAAATTGTTTTTATTCAGGTGTTCTAGTATTTGTATATAAAAGTGATAACCTCAGCGAGCCACTGCGACCTCATCTTTTGAAAACATCCATCTGTCCCTGGCACTTGTGTGATCGCTTTTACTCTTTCTCTCTTCTTCCCTCTTTCTGTTGCTCTTTACTTTTCCTGACACAGAACGCTCTCTGACCGAGCGGTGGGAGTGTAAAGAGCTTGTGCTGAGCATTTTGATATCGTGGGAGACGAGCACACACAGGCTCGGCTTTATTAATCCTTTCTGTGACCTGTGAGCGACTCAGCAACATCACAAAATATTTCTCCCCTGCTTTGGATTTTTTGACCAGTCTTTTTCCGTATGTCATGCGCTTTAGTGTCTGTGTGTGTAGGGCCGCAAGTGTGCAAAGTGGTGTAGGGCTGTGTGTGCATGGACGAGTGTGCCTGCGCCGCATAAAATGCACAAAATTGCTACAGCTGTGATCGTCCATGCGCGTGATTCACTGCATACATCTTAATTTGCTCACATGGATTATCATATCATCGTATTAAATATGTAAATGTGGCAGCGGTGGGTTCACTTTGACAGAGGCAGCCTCGTTTAAACACCATCGGTCTTAATGAAGCAACACAGCGCGCATTCACCACTGATACAGATAGCTCTCTGTTTGGCACATCATCTGTCGACTTCTTTGGTTGTTTGTTTATGCCTCTGCGTGAGTCTGTGAGAACGAAAGGGAGGCTCAGACTGGGTGTGTGCAGAATGGGTTGTATTTTTACTAGTTTCGTTGCGTTGAGTGTGTACGCGTGTGTAAGTTTATATTTGTCAGTGTGTTGTAGCAGGTTTATTTGTGCATTCCTGCGGAGTATGCATACAAAGATTGCGTGTCTGTGTATTTGCATCTCTGTGCCATGTGAGTTTTTGTTGTTGCAGCGTGGTGGCCCATTTCAAGCACAGCGGATGGATGGAGCGCCTCTGTGCCGTAGCTAATTAGCATGTTAGTGCTTAGTGCTGTATCTACTCCCTCAACGACACTCATCACTGATTCTCTCTGATGCTGGGGAGGGTGTGTGTGCGTATGTGTGTGTGTGTGGGTGTGTGTATGTGTCTGGGACTATTTATGCGAGTCTGCCAAATGGAAGTATTTGTGTGTGTGTGTGTGTGTGTGTGTGTGTGTGTGCGCGCTTTAGACAATGTGTGTAAAATTCTTGCGTGACAGAGATCGAGAAAGAGGAAGGGGAGAAGAGAGAAATTGAGAGAAAGTGAGAGATTGGTGTTTCTTAAAAATTGAGTGGCAGGAGTGTATGAACCGGTCTGAGCAATTATTTTTTTGTTATCATTCATTCCCTCTCAGTCGAATCATGTGGCATAGAAATGATCATGTGAGATTTTCTCAGTGTAATACTTCTGAGCAGACTATCGTTAAAACTAGCTTAGCTACAGAAGTAGGTTTGTGTGTGTGTGTGTCTGTGTGTTTGTCTGTGTGTGCAAAGCTTTAATTATTTATGCATTTTCAACCTGTCTGCTCGATCTCAATATCTGCCCATATGCAATACTGTTTACATTGTATATATTATTGCTGTTTTTATATTTCTTTATTTCTGCATTACATATTTGCTTATTTATAACTTCTCACTGATGTTTGTTATTTTTATCCCTCTGCTGCTGTAACACGGCAAATATCTATGATCTTATTTTATGTTCATTTCGTCTGATGATTTCCTGTGTGACTTTGCATACATTTCTTATATTACAATATACTGTATATCTATAAAGGGACATTTTTAATATCATGGTATTTTTCTCATAAACATCACATAGCACAAGTAAGAATACATTTAATGTGTTTTCTATATGCAGGCATATATTCATCTGTGCTTATACAAATCATCCATGCATCTCACCTCTTTGAGACAGCCCATGAAGTTATTGCTGACTGGAGAGCCGGGCAGGTCAGCTGTGCTGGGGCTCCCTCCCACATAGAAGAAGTCGTCAGAGCCCAACATGGTGTAGTCCTCCTGGGTGTAGCCTGTGGTGGTCAGGATGCCGTCCACAGAGATGGTCACCTACACAACAAAGCACAGGGAAAGGACACGCTATATACTCACACCAAAGGTAGCGCTAAGCGCTAGCTAGGCGCTGACAAGCCAAATTAGCCCCCGTTACTCTGGTAACTAATGTGTATGCAATCTGGTGGGAAGAAGGCCTGATTGGTTCAGGGAATTGGTAAATTGTGCTGTTGGGATTTGATTGGTGTGATTGAATTAGTGCTTACTGTATAGTGTGAGTATTTGTCAGTATCCTTGACATTTTGAATATGTTGCTCTGCTCTGCTAAATGCCACTCACTCACTTGGCCTACAGTTGTATCAAACGTTGTAGCTCCATCTACCATTTTCTGTCAACAGCAATTGCACAGAATAACAACTAGATCGTGTGTGTGATGATGAATAGAAATTACTGATACCCAAAGCTTTAGGGCCACTACTGCCTGATTCTGTCTTTCCACATCCAAACCTGAAATTCAGTCATCACTGTATTGTTCTGACTAAAAAATGTCTGCACACCAGTTGATGCTCGGGAGCCCGAAGAATGACATGTGCCCGAAATATTACCTGGGGAGTAATTCAAAAGTTTGTGGGAGCATCAAATGGTGAGCGGAATTTCCTTCTGTCCTTATCAAGTGCCTGCTTACGTATGCTTTCAACAAAAGAGACTTAACGAACACAATATGTGCAGAGTTGCATTAAAAGGCTAACACCATCTTCCACGTACCACGATTCAACCTTTACGTCAGAGTTTTCCTCTTTATGTCTCTGCAGCTCTGAGCTGCTTCACATTTAAGGTAGAAGACGCAGTTTGATTTATACTTAACATACTAACAACAACTTTCCTCAATGCCCCGACTATAGTGACACCGATAATTTATCCAGCCCATTCTGCTGCATAATATATTGTACAAAGCCTTTTAGCTAGCACACATAGCCAACTCTGTCACACGTAAATCACAGTTAGTGGTATGTGATCACCTTGATATTCTACAGTACATTAATGTCCATGTTTGACTGCCCATAAAGGTTGTGGGCTCTTTATTTTCCCACTACAGTACCTTCCCTCGCACTGACGGTGTTTATCATTGCCAGGCAAACTTGCCCAGCCATGCAGGTGTTAGTAAGATATCCACAGGCTTCATCGTGCTGCACAATCAGCGTTAGTACTATCTACTTTTTAGTAGTTGTTAGTTGTTGCACTGCTGGCAGCCACAGTTGTGTTACTGATGTCAGGCCAAGCTATGTGGGGTTACTGAGGTTAGGGTTAATGATTCCAATGTTGTTAGTAGTTGTGATGATGTTGTGTTATTGTGTTGTTAGGGTGATTGGTGTGATGAAGGTGTTAGTTTGTTAGTATGTTGTCTGGGGGAGTTTGTTAGAGCTGCGAATCTGAATGGTAATGACACACAGACAAACGCACACAAATTTATGTTACACACGCACAGGTGTTACATGGGTTATGGCACATTCCACACACACGCATACACACACACACACACACTCACACACACACAGCCACACACATACATACACATATAAATATAAAACATGCAGCCTGTTCCTCTCTCTGCATGCAACCATTTGCAAAGAGGACACAGTAGATTAAAAATTGACAACAGAGCACAGAGTGAATCATAGCCACAATGGAGACCATGCGGTGGCAGAATGGATGACGAAAAAATCAAAAGAGGAAAAGAAAAGAGGGGAAGAAGGGACCTCTCTATCCATTTTACGGACCAACCAGAGAGGGGAAGGGTATCTGAATCACGCCATGCAGGAAAGAGGGAAGGGGCTTCGCCATTAGCGTGCAGGTGAGGCATGAGCCAATCAGTACACGCCTACATGTCAGTTACATTTTTGATGGAGTGAAAAAAAAAACAGTAGAGAAGGGGGAGGGGTAAAGGATTTAACGAAAATAAGTGGTTGGCAAGGAGGGGAGACGGGGGCTTTTTAAGCGTAAAAGATTACCAACCGCATTTATCCTTTTATTGGTTTAGTTTTGATGTCTATGGTTCAAAAGGAAATAGACACGGGGCAAACCCAAACTAAGAAACAATTAGAATGATATCTACCGAACAATGGAGTTTGTTTACCATAGCGTGTCCAATGCCTGAGTGCTTTGTAGAAGAGGGGGAGAAAGGAAAGCAAAAAACTGTGAACAGAACAACTTTGGGAACAAAAAAAGGAAAGCTAGAAGGCCTCTGGTGAGGTTAAGAGGTTGGTTGGAGTGGTTTCACTAGGAGAAGGGCACAGGTTAGGTTAGTAGAATGAATCATTCCATGGATGGTGGTTAGTTTCAGTAGCAGGTTAGTAAAGTTAGTTGTCAAGTTAGTAGTACAAACAGGCAAACAGTAGAGGCAGGTTGGGTTACAAGCACCTGAGTGCATGTGACCCTTGGTGTTTTCCATTTCACACTCTCTCCTTCGCTCACACACTCAAACACACATACACACACAATTGAAAGAGCACTCACCTAGAGCTGAAAGCAGTGCTGGTCTGGTGGTTAACCCACTGTAAACTAAGACCAAAACCCCAGGTACTTTCTTCCTACCACAGCATCACTGCAGTCGGACAACAGACCACTGTTCATAGCTTTAGCATTGATTCGTTTCTCGCTGAGGACTATTGTTATTTTCAGCTGTCCACTGCCCCTGAAACATCTGCAGCATGTTTCACCATATGACTCACATCCACATTTCGGCGTTTTAACACGGAGCAATTATTTTTTAAATCTGAAGTGTTTGTCAACAATTTCTCAAACTAATCAATTAATCATTAAATCTGAGTCAGAAAACAGAGAGAAATGCTAATTAGAATTACCAAGAGCTCAATGCGCCATCTTCAAATTAAGCTGCTTGGCTTGATCGACAGTCCAAAACCAAAAGATATTCAATTGACAGTCATATAAAACAGACAAAAAGCATGTCCTTATATTTGAGAGGCTGAAACAGGCAAATATTTGCCAGTGCTGCTTAAAGAATGACGGCTATGATAATAAGGATTTATCAAAACGGTCAAAATTAATGTCAACAAATTTTCGCTTAATCATTTCATCACTAGTATTGAAAACCAAACATGCGTACATCCATTCAGTGATAGACCACTGTATAATTATCAATATAACTAATCTCTCCTCCTTCCTCCTCTCCTCTCCTCTGTTCTCCTCTCCTCTCCTCTCTGCTCAGTTGCTCACTCGCCCGTCTCCCATTGTTTGGTTACCTGTCTCAGGTTGCGGGTGACCTTGACGTCGTGCCAGCTGTTGTCGTTGAACTTGCCGTTGACGGGCTCCACCAAGGCCTCGAAGGCCCCGGAGCCGAGGTTGATGACAAGTGACACGGCACCGTTCTTCAGTGCCAGGTTGACATAGTCAGCGGACTTGCCGGTGTGCAGCATCAGGCCGTTGCGCTGCAGTGTCTTGAAAGAAAGCGTGATTTCGTCGCTGCTCGACTGGATGGGGTTGGGCGACAGGTCATAGCAGAAGTACTCGGAGCCCTTGAAGGTGGCGACATATTCCTCGCGAGCTGAGAAAGAAAGGAGAAGGCGAAGAGGAAGTGAACAAGAAGTGTGAAACTTTTGTTTAACATTATCATGATTTGTAAAATATCCAGGCTATGCTGCTCCTTCCCACACTGCTCTTCACAATATGTTCAAAGCTGATAAAATGGTGGGTGTTCATCAGAGCCTGCCGAGTAAAACAGAGCTCAGCTGGGCCTGGGTAAATTTGATTCGGATGTGCAGTACAAAACATAATGTTGAAGATGCTGAAAATGTTGTTATTGTCAAGCAAAGCCTCACTGATGCCAGCACTTGGAAGAAACAGTTCCTTCCATACCTCTAATCGTACCATGGAGTGGTATGTAAACAAGCTTTGATCACTTGTGTGGGTTGGAGATTAAACAGAACAGTGTGGAAGCAAGAGAGACAGTCGTGAGTCTGTAGCATTCCAAACTCGTTATGAAACCTGCCATCCTGTCTTTTGAGAGAACAGCTGTGCTGGCAGTCTGAAGTGATGTGGTCTTGTTTGACAACGTGGCTCATTTCGTGATGTTTGTCAAAAGCCAGAGAGTGTGTGTCTGCGTATGTACATGTGGCAGCAGAGGTTAGAAAGGTTTTGAGAAGCATGGCGAAAACTGGTAATGAAGATGGAGAACAGCGGGTCTGTAAGCATCATGGCAGCCAAGGCAGGCAGGGTTGGCCAATTAGAATTCAGGAGGCAGACAGCCAATAGAAACTTACCTTGCACACCCATCGTGACCCCCAAGGACACAAGACCAAGGTTTTGCAATCCATCATCCTTAAGCTCACACTCCGTTATCTACTCTTTCGCACGTACTGACGTAAAAGTGCACAGCCTTATACGCAAGCCAGCAGAGGAACAAATATGCACACCTACACACACATCTGCGTACAAAATGATCGTACTATTGTGCTGGCATACACAAGCAGGGGCGACATTATCTGTCTCCTTCACACCCATCCCCCCAGAGCTTCAACCTTCCTCCGCATCTGCTCTGGCGTTCTCCTCGCCACCATCCCTGCATCTCTCACACCTCCACCACAAAACTCGTTGTCCTCTTTCTCTCCCCCCCCCCTGCTCTGTGCAGCCTGTGGCATAACCACCATCTTGTAGTTCGAGAGACGGTAATGAGGAGAACGGAGGGGGAATTTAACACACACTAGGTCAGACAGTTGGCAAGGAGCCGCCGTATTGGGGGCGGGGTCGGGGGAGCTGGATGAGCTGTCACGTAATGAACAGACTGAAGTGTAATAGGTTATTAAGGTAGCGATAGGCGAAAGAAAATGGAATTGTCTGCACTTGAGTGACTAAAACTCAGAGAGAATAATGAGGACTAGAAAAAAAGTTTGCATATATCACAATTCAAAAAGCAATTGTGACAAATTGTCTTTCTTTGCTTTTGTTGCATGAAAAAAACAAAAACAACAAAGTGTGATGGCTAATATATGAGTGAGAAACAACACGTTGTTTGCCAGCATGCGTGAGTTCCCCCTAGTGTGTGATACCTTCCCTCATGTTAATTAAGAGTGTGAGTGTTTGTGTGTGCGTCTGTGCGTGCGCGTATGCCTCAAATGGAAGAGAATCAAATGCTTGCAAATTTGTGTCCCAGCATATGATTGTGTACGTGTTTTTTTTTTTTTATATGAGTGCATGAAATGTGAGGGGGTGTGGGTGGGTGCTGGTCTCTGTAAATATTGGTGTATTGCTGTCAGAAAAGCTATTACCAACTCTGGGCCTCAGGCTAGTCTTTACTGAGAGGAGCGGGAGCAAGGAGGAGGAGGGACACACAAAAAAATACACACACACACACACATAGAGACCAGCCACAAATGCATACACACTGACACACACACTTGCAGACTAGTAGACAAATGTAGATGAGGTGGCAGAGTGGTGGAGGTTGGGGTAGCGGGAGCCAAGTTGTTCACAATGAGAACACACGCAGCCGTCCAGCAGCATTCTAGCAGTAATTTACAGAGGTGCCATTAGATTTCAGTGGGGTGTTCCACCATTCTGTTGCTAATTTACAGACATGTCATTAGAGCAGACAGGGGCACATAAAGCACCTCGGCATCGATGTCGAAGCTCTGGCTCCCTCCTTTTTTTGTATTACATCACACACGCACAGACACACACGGCCAACTGCATATCGAATTGACCGAAAAGAGATGACGATCGTGCGCAAGCTGCACGGGCCCACGTAAAACACACAATCACGCACGCTCTCGAGTGGGCAGGTTGGAGTGGATCTGTTGTAGCTCAGATAAATGGAGTGAGTCAGTATTAGCTCAGAGTAAACAGTGAGACAGACACTGACATACACACCACATGTCACACTTCATCCTTTGGAGAGCACTGTCGATCAACGCAAGTAAGCGGGGGGGTGAAGGACTGTGGCGAAGGAGGGAGAAAAACAAATGGAAGGGGAGAAAAAGGGAACGGAGGGAGAGAGTGAATGGAAATAGCTCATGCTAGATTGTTTAATATCCTCTTTTAGATACTATTAAGCATCATTATCTCACGTTTTAAATGAAATTGGTTAGCGGTGGTAATTAATTCTTGTGTGTTTCGAGCCTATCCCAAATAGTTTTGCCTTGCTCTGAGGTATATTTAACTTGATCTTCCCTGATGAAATAAAGGGGAAGCAAAGAAAGGAAAGGAAATCTCTCAAGCTAAGTTGTTTTGTGCGCTGTGGAATTTTTAAAGCTTCTTTATCTGATGTGTTTTATGACTGTTGTATTTTTTTTGCCTGTTTAACTCTTGTTGCTCGATTGATGCTTGTCTGACTTTTTTATACCAAAACGTTGTGAAGTTTAAAAGCAAATCAGTTTTCTTATACTGTTTTTATTATCATTAACAGTATATATGCATTACAACAAAAATACTAATAGCCTGTAAATTTAGTATCTTCTAATTCCTACTTGTGCAAAAGACTTGGGCAAACGATATCTCTTGGGAAATTGTATACCAAATATCGACTATACTCAAGAAACCTATTAACAGTTTAATTGATGCTCAGATAATAATCTTTAGCTGCATAATAATCTGTAGTTTTGCAGCTTTATCTGACTGAAAACGTTTTTTAATTTCCTCAGCTCTCCCTTTGAAAAACAGATGTTGATCTTGCTACGGCTGATTAAATTAAGTTACCAAAGGAAAGGAAAGACAAAGACAGATAAGAAAAGGAAAGGAGAGGAAAGGAGAGGAGGAGGAAGGGTATGCCAAAAATAAAAACAGGAAAATAGGCAAAGGAAGTAGTGAAGCAGTGATGTAAGGAATTTACCATGGAGGCTATAGGAGGAGTGGGAATAGGCAAAAATGTAAAGATGGACGGTGACTGCTATTAGACTTTGAAGGCTATCGTTAAACTACTGCCCTAATGAATAAAGCATTCTGTGGGAAGGCAAGAGGGAGAGAGTGAATAACTGATCTGATGGGTGCTGCTGGGACCAGCTGTAACTGTACCACCCCTCCAATGATCAAACACACATCACTTGGATTCCACTGTGTTTGTTTGTATATGGCGTGCGCGAGTTTGTGTGTGTGTGTGTGTGTGTGTGTGTGTGTGTGTGTGGGTCTGTGTCTGTGTCTGTGTCTGTGTGTGTGTGTGTGTGTGTGTGTGCGCGAGTGAGTGCATGTGTGTCTCATATAGCTTTGTCTCTTCTCATGGGTCTCCTCATCGTTTCATGCATTTCCATGGCAACCTCATGTTACAGGGGCTACAGCAAATATGAATGTGCTTGTGCATGCTTATTTCTGGGAGAGGGGGAGACAGGAAGAGGGATGGAGGAGGAGGGCAAGAGAGAGAAAGAGTGATTGAGTGAACAGTACATTATCATGGACAGCTGTACTGAATCAAAATGGCGGATGGAGGCTGGGAGCACATCAGGGGAGCCTACATTATACAGCACCTGATAGAGGGAGCAGGGTGGAAAAAGAAGCAGGGTGGAGAAAGAGAGGGAAGATCCATGGGTGGGGGGGAGAGAGATTTAAAGGACGAATACAAAAAAGGGGGGAAGATGGAGAGTCTCATTGAGAGAGGGAACACAAAATGGAAGAGTGGGAAGAGAGAAAGAGGTAGAGGGATAGAAAGAGAGACAAGGGAAGGGAGTGGCAGAGAGCGAGGGATGGCGAGAAAGAACGAAAGAGAAGGCAAAAATGCTGGTGTATCTAAATCCTAGTGTAGCAAGCCTCAATCATGGCAGCCCTGTCATTCTGGAGATAGCACATTGCAATTCCCCTGCAACTCGTTTTTAGCCCACCATGCAGTTCTGCTATCAGCCTCTCTCAGACTGTGCACACATGCAAATACACACACACACTAATAATAATAAACTCAAACATCTTGCATGAAGGCATCCACCTCCTTAATACCAGACAGGTGGATTAACTATATACTCATACATACAGATAGATGACCGGTGAGGGGAAATGTATGTAAATGCATGCTAATATATGCATAGTCTCCGTATTAAGTTAAAGTGTGAAGATCCATACAGTCAAGCACACTAAAGGATACGACTGCTGTTTCCATCTCGATTCAGTGATAGACAGCATCTGGCTTTGAAACTGATTGGGCTATCACATCGCAGCCATGGGAGCAATACTGTAGAGGAGGATATTAGTGTCAGGATACAAGTGACGGATGGGTTGTATGCGACACTAAGCTCTTATTCCTCTTTTTGTTGTTGTAGTTGTTGTTGATCCTAAATTGAAAGCGTTCAATCCCAACGTGAGATACGAGGGAGTTAAAAGAAAGAAGGGGACACCTGCTCCGACAAAGGGTGGGGCTGTCCCGGAAATAAATTGATTGATATGTTGATCGACAACAATGAGTGGGCAATTTGGATAACTGATTAATCAATTATAAATGCCATGTTTTGAAAATCTTTTCTATCATTGGGAAGTGAATACACTTTTTGAAGTAAGTTTTGAGGACACCATTGTGTAAATTGTGATGGGAAATGATTTCCTGCCTACAGGGCACTTAAACAGTCATGTTTAAGTACTCAATTATCCCACACAACATCTTTCTATAATTCTATAGTCCTATAATTGCAAAGGTCTTGATCTGACGGACAAAGTGTTCAAGAAAAAATAACGATAATATTACAATAGCCAAAAGCTTAAGTTTTTCACCTGTGAAAAGAACTTTCAGTATTTTTATTTGAAAAATTTAACTAAATAATGAAATATAAAATGATAATTTGAATTATGCAATGATTCATATGTAATGGGACTCGAGTTAATACGTATGTATGTAGTTATATGAAATATTTACAAACATCGTATCTCCAATTGATTTATTGCATAGCATTTTTTTTTCAGACAGTGAAACCTATTAAAATAATTCTTTTGAGTATTTCATAGTATAGTTTGAATTTCCTTGAGGCATATAATCACATCAAATATCTTAAATTGTTAATCTGTCTGAATTTAATTTAAAGAAAGAGACACAATTCCTGCCATTATGTTTGATCTTCCCTTTCTTGTCCTCTTTTGTTTCTTTTATCTATGCTCATCTCTCTCTGTCTCTTCCCCCCCCCCCCCCCCTCTCAGTAGCTTGAATTTGGCCGCTCTGGTACCCAGGGAAACCAGCTTGTTTCCATGACAATGTCTGCAGGCAGAACAGCGATTTGTCTTAAGCTTGATAAGATCAGAGTCTGTTTCATCCCTCTTAGACACACACACACCTACACCCGTTATGGCACATATGCACATAGGAGAGCGGAGAACACTGAAAAGCATACAGGCTGCAAAAATGTGCATTAGTGCATGGAGGCAGCCAAACATGAAGTTCAATGTACTCACTCAGACAAATGATGGTACTCAAGACGTGCATACATACATCCTGTAACCATATCCACACTCACATTTGTACTTCTATCTTTGCGGAGACATTCAAACAATGCATTTCCCAGCCCCTGATTCCAACCCTAAAATAAACCTAAATCTAACCATGACCCTAAACGTGTTTGAAGATTTGTCAGAATGTGAGAACCAGCCTGATTGTCCAAAAATGTCCTGATTGTCCCAAAATGTGCCTCCAAACTCAACCTGGTGCATCATACAAGTGCACACACACACACACACACACACACACACACACCAGTAATGAACCCACCTTACAGCAGGAGTTCTTAATAAAATAACAACAGCAAACGACCTCCTTCATAAAGGTAATGTAATGGGTTTTAAATGAAAGCTGTGGCTATTTCAGTTGTTGTAGTTATGCTAGACAACTACCACAATCAAATGAGTTGTGTGCGTGCATGTACATGCCTGAGTGTGTGTATGTGTGTTTGTTCGTGTCTTGGCAACGAGCAAAGAAATGAACTTCAAATGCCAGATGGGTTACTGGAGTGAATCGCCAATTGGGCCACTGTAGCCCTCGCACCCACTCAGACACAATAGAAATGCTACAACAGGTAACAGACGACTGGAGCCTCGACTTGCCTGGAGCGTGTATGTTTGTGTGTGTATGTTTGCCGGTGTTTGATGAGGTATGTGCATCACTGATGAATACCATCCTGGCTGATGTGAGACTGTGTCAAGTCTGGGAGCCAGCAAGGAGCAATGCAGCGCTCCTGCTGAGAAACACTGCAGTCTTATCTCCCTTCCTGTCTTCCCTTACGTGTCCGACCTTCTCTTTCAACCTCTCTTTTCGCACTTTCTGAATACGCCCCTATCTTTCCTCACCATCACTTTTCTACACTCCCTTACCCTATCCCTTCACGCCCACCCCTCCTCCCTCCCTCCCCTGCGCACTCGCAGCCGTCCTCCGCTCTATCTTCCCCCTTCATCATCTATAAATGGGAAGTCCGTTTGATGTCTTCATTTTTGGGCGATTACAGGGAGCATTGGCTTTGTGCTTCGCTCCCTATTAGCGTTGCAGTGAACGCAATGTTAATGTGTACACTGGCTAACAGGATGGTAATTGCATACAATTACTCGCAAATGTATACATTTACCAGTGGGATTGCAACATATTTCCCATGGTGCATACGGTAACTGTGTATCTCCTTGATAATGTGGGGAAAGAGCTCTGTATGCGGTGCTGCGTCTTTCATTACAAGAACTGCATGGATGTTAAGCATTAATGAGTGTTGTAGTACAGTAATGTAATGGGTGTTAGTTGGAGAGAGTAGAGGCATATTTAGTTCCATTAATGGAGAGGGCATATGTAGAAAAATTGTACACCTTGAAATAAATACTTGGTTGCAATTGCTCCACCCGCTGCTGAATGCCGGAGGGGCCGCAGCGGAACTTTTAACAGTTATTTTCTCACTGCTCAGGAGGGGGCCATCAGGAAGCAAATTCCTGCCACTCACTCAGGCAGGCAGCCAATCACGAGGCGCTTCCCTCTTAACACCAAGTGGCTCACTCTCTCTCTCACCTCAAGTTGGGTGCTGCTCACTTGCCCGTCGTGCTAAATTATGTCAGCAGCGCAAATCACAGCAGCTAATGTGTGTCAAAAATACAGTGTGTTACAGTATTTACTTCAAGCCTTAGGTGATTTTGCTGATTTTACTGGCAGGTGAGAATAACCTCTCTATTATACAGAAAGCTGGTAAACCTCTCTTGACACAAGCACTATTGAATTACATCTGTTTATTTCAGGGATAGTTTATGCAGTACACCTACACACACAAACATAATTCATCTCCCTGCCTAGCATTCTAATAGGGCCGCAAGTAACAATTATTTTTACTTTTGATTCATTTATTTATCATTTTCAAATAAATGATGATATCAAATGTTTAGTTTATAAAGTAATAATTGCTTCAATCAACCAATAACAGTCCAATGTGACAAAACCAAAAGATATTTATTTGAAATTACTTGATCAATCTGTCACCAATAGACGATTAATCTGAATCTATTTAGATCTTTCTTCTTGTCGTGATGGTAAATTGGGTTTTACTGACGATTTACATCACATCAGATCTGACTCCTCAGATTGGACTATATGAAATTATATCAGTAAATCCATTTTTTCCCTATTTCATGACTCAACTGATCAAGAAAAAAATCTGCAGATTATTTATCAGGAAAATACTAATTCTACAAACAAATTAGTAATGAAAAATGAATGATTTTATTAATCTAGTTTCAGTGCCTATTGAATTGAATAATCCTTGTGTGATATATTATTAGGTCTGTAAGATGGTGATGAGTAAGAGGTATGAGACATGCTGTACTTTGCTGATAGCGACTGGTTCCTCTTGTCTTGGCAGCTGCTCCCGCTCCCACATATGGTGGAGTCAGCACGGTGCCTGTCCGCTGTGCGCGTGTGTGTGTGTGAGTGTGTGCTTGTGTACATGAGAAAACTGCGTATATGAGTGTGTCCAGGACTATATAAGCGAGATGGAGGGGCAAAAATAAAGAGACAATTTGAAGTAAAATCTAATGAGTGCAAAACTGAACGTGTGTGTGAGTGGACTTTGCATCCACCTGCGTGTTTTTGCTATGAGACAATGTGTTAAAATGAGACGCTTTGATTGCCGACGCTTTATGAGTCACAAGTGATGACTCACAATCCACCTCCCCTGAACACACACTCACAACACACGCAAACATACCTCGTTCTCTCTTCATCCACTGACCGTGAAGAATATATGCAGGCAGTCTTACTCATGCATATTTACACTGAACACACATTCACTCACCTACTCAGCGGGCACTCTCTAAAGGTTACTGTGTGTGAGTGTGTGTGTGTCTGTTTGTCCACCCGTTCACGTACGTGCGTGTGTAAAGGTCACTTCAAGCGCAGGCTGACCACTTGTCTATGCCGTGCAGAGATTGCTGGATTGACATCGAGAACCCTTAGGTATGCAGACGGACCGTTATTAACTGGACAATCCTTTTCAAAACTACAATAAATACATACACATCATAAACAAGCATTGCCTGCCAATAGAGACATTCCTCGATACTATTTTCGAACCTACAATCACTAATTCAACCAGAACCCTTAACGGTCTTTTCTTAGCCAGAGAATAGAAGAAGCAAAATCTGCTACTTGGCTTTAAGCACATTTTTCTATCCAGATTATTGCTGCTCAATACTTTTCATAAAAATCCATTTCCCACTCTTCCTTTGGCTGCTCCATACTTATGAAAATCCAATTTGGCTGCTTCTTTTCTTCCTCCCCTCCACAATTCCAGCATTTTCGCCCACTCAAAGTGATTAGTGATCTGTGGGTATCGTTTCCAGAAAGAATGATAGCTGTGTTTTATGGAAGAGGGGAAAGGTCCTTGGTTCCCCATCAGGGCTGATGTCCCTTGGAGAATCACTGGTCTGGAGTGTGGAGGAGGGGGGGCAGACAGGAGCACCGCTGTCCCTTTGCAGATACAGGCAGTTGCTCTACATCACAAGAGAGAAGACGACTCACTTTATCTGCCCTCGCTTCCTCTTTCCCTCTCCACTCCCTCTATCATTCATTCCTTCAACTCTTCTCTCGCAGGCACAGTCTCTTTTTCTCAATTTATCCAGCGCGAGCACACACACAGAAGCAGACACACATGCTATATATCTTTCTAAGACACCCCTGCCCGCGCCCAATCCGCCCCCTCAAAGAAACTCATTTCAGCTTTGTGGCCTCCTCAAAAAGCCTCTTTACGCCGAGCTAACCTAAGCTAGACTTCGTCTGCACCATTTGACAGCCTTTACATCTCAGTATACTGAGCAAAAACACACACACAAACAAACACACACATTTTTCATGTGTAGATTTTTTGAAAGAGACTGAGGGGGAAAAATAAATAAAGATAATAAAAATATCACAATCCCAACCTCCGTAGTAGTGAGGGCATCCACTATACACAAATACACTGAATACATTGTGTAATAATGCTGGAAACATATGTTAATACATGTCCGCCCCTTAAGTAGGTGATTTAAAATGCTGAGCGTAAGCCAGATGAAGCAATTAAAATTTCACTGCCACCTGGATGATTCATGGCAGACATTTTGGGACAGAGACTCCAGCACTTTCCACCAGCTTGGCTGAATTCTTCATTACAAAGCAAAGTTCACCGAGTGCACGGCGGCCCTGTCACAATGGAGAACAGCCGTCCACACGTCCTCTCGTCCAGTCACAGAGCACAATATATGCAGATCAGCCCGTCGCAGTCTGGGCCTGTCTTCATGTGGGCCAATCGGTGTGTTCATCAGCGTCATGCAGAGTCGACCAGTCGAGCGGCACCTACCTTTGGTTGTTGCAAGAGCGCCACAGGCCAGAGCAACGATTCATTGCCACGCATGCACACATGTTAAATTAAGATTACGCTTACACACATGCATTGGCAGCTTACCTTCCCAGAAAAGAAACATTGCGATTTAACGGCATCCGCAAAAAAGGACTTCAAGCTCTAAAGGTCGTCATTACCATACATACAAGAGCCTGTCAATACCTTAAACTTCAAAACTAACCAGAACAGCCCATTAGCCATACTAATGAATAACAAAAAATGGGGGGGGGGGGGGGGGGTACCTCTGAGTTTTCCTAAATTCACAGAGGGTGGTGTTCCAAACAGTGAGAAAGAGTGAAAGGAAAGGAAAAAAAGAAAAACAAGGAGAAAAAAGAGCAGGAAGACATGGGTGGCATTGTAAGTTTTGTTTATGAGTGAACACTTTTCAAAAGGCAGTGCACGGGCACTTGTTTTTGGGCTGTGTTCAAATAACGCTGGACAGCTTGAGGGGTTGAGGTATAACAGCATTGCTTTCATACTATGCAGGAACATCTGCTCAGAATCACGTGCACTCGCCACAGTGTGAGCAGGAGCCGATGCGAGGACAGCAGAGCAAGACATGCTGGAAGCCAATGAAAAGCCATAGATGAATGTGGCTGAATGTTCCTTTCAACTGCCACAGTCAATGATTCAAACTCTAATGTTAAAGCGCATATGCACACTTGTGGATATGTTGTGCACACGCATACACACACACGCACACACACGCACACTCCCATTTCAAACTTTTACATACAGATGAGAGAAAATGAGATGAGGTGGAAGAGTAAAGACCAAATCAAACCATCCATGGGTCAGTCGATCAGTCGGCCCTCAGCTCCATTTCCATGATGTGGAGCCCTGCCAAGTCTAACCCAGCCAAGCAACGCCAAGCTACAGCCGCCTACTCCCTCCCGTTAGCCCCTCCCACATCAGCAGCCATGATTATGGTATCTTTTCCAGCAGAAGTTGCTCTCAGGCTCATCATTCAAAAAAAAAATTAAGTTCTGTAAAGCCACATTTGAAAATAAATTGATCCAATGCAAATGTGCAAGTCGAATTAGAAAAATAAATTCTGATGAGACCCAATGGGACCAAGGAACTCAGAAAAAAAAACTGACCTTAGTTCAATGCCTAGAGAGACAACTTCCTCCCGTGCCAGGTGGTGATGAAGTGGGGGCGGGATAAAGGGAGTTGTGAGTGTATGGGGGGTGAGGAGGTAGGGGATGATGGTATAGCAGAGGACAACAGGAAGTGAGGTAAGAGGCCATACCTTGGTCGCCAATCATCAGGTGTGCCAGACCTTAAAGGAAAACAAGAGCACAGTCAGCACAGCAAAGGATCATGAGGTGTGAAGTGTGTGTATGTGTGTGTACATATGTGTTTTTTGTGATACAGGATATTTCATATATGATTCATGAAGGTTAATGTTCTCTGTGTTTGTTTGTTTCTGTCTGTGTGTGTGTGTGTGTGAGTGCTCTAAATTAATGCTTTGAAAAAAAACTCACACCGTGGACACTTACTCATCCCAGGCTGCGATCCTACGCACACAGGTACGCACAGACACTCGCACACAGCCATGAACCAGGTCGTGTGGAGAGCAGTATTTGCGTATGTCTTTGTCTACGTAACCTTGAGAGCCACTTCAGATGAAACAGATGGGATGTAGTACTTACCAGATGTCAGCAACCAACCCCTTCATACCCACACTGACCAACCCACATTTATGCTGGCTACCTCGTACTGTATTCATTTGCAATGAGAACATGAAGGCCAGAGAGAAGAACGAAAAGGAAGAGACTGGCATGGAAAGTATATAAATGGCTACTGAAAGGAGGTGGAGAGGAATGATGAATAAATGTGTATTTAAGTATTAAGGTAAGAATATGGACAAGAGGGAAAAGGATAAAAAGAGCAAAGAAAGAGATGTTTGATCCTATCAGGAATATCAGGGGCAGAGAGAGAAACTCAAATACGGAAAAAAATGTATAGGGATTGATGGATAAGGATAGAGAGATAGAAAGATAGAAAGATAGATAGATAGATAGACAGATAGACAGAAAGACAGAAAGACAGACAGATAGATAGCCAACCTACCTGGAGTGTAGCTGTACTCTGGGAAGGTGTCGCAGCCGGGCCAGGAGAGAGAGAGACAGACATTCATTAACATGCATGCTCAGCCCTTGGGTTACCATGGCTACTTACTGTACATGCACACCCGTCCAGGGTTACCGTGGCAATATACATGCAAAGTCCACGCAAAGGCCAAAATGGATACCATGCTGCACTGGTAGCCAAAACTGTTTGTCTCTCTCTATGTATAAAGCAGCATTAAAAAAAAATGTCTCTCTATGGCTCCACATGTATACAAATACACAAACATAACATGAGCACACACACATAGCCACCCACACCTGTAGATATACTGAGGGTGGGGTGGGGTGGGGGGGGTGTGGCAGCAAATATACATTTAAGTTCCTACCTGTACGTTTGGATTCGAGAGCCGTTTACCCCAAAACTTACCTTGCAGCTCCTTCCTCTCCCCAGAGCCGCCCAACACACAGCATGCAGCACACACACACACACACACGCACACACACAGTATCACAATCTCTTTCTCGCGCTCTCTGTCCTTCGCACATACAGACACACACACATACTAAAATTTACTATGGCAGTAATAATGATGTGAAATAGCAGATAAACATGTAGGGATGGATTAGCAGTGCAGGAAGACAAGGGGCATGCATGGTTCAATACTGGGACAGAGTGTGTGTATGGTGTGTGTGGTCATGTGCGTGTGTGTATTCTTAGCTGCGCGCTCGGTTGAGTGTTTCCTTGCCTCTGCCCTTGTGCTAGTGGCATGGCAGAAACAGGTGGAGCCATTAGCATGCTAACAGCGATTTGCCCTCAAGGACAACGCAAGCCAGGCCAGGCCTAACAAGCCAGGTTCACTCTGCCTTCACTGGAGGGCAGAACGGCTGAGACAGTAATTATAGTTCTGCATAGCCCTGCCAAATAACTCTTCATTTACTACCCCATAATTTGAATAACTGCATTTGTTTGCTTTTTTCCGACTCTAAAGGTGACATATCGATATGCTTTAAAAGAAAACGCTCACAAACAGCATTTTCCTCACACTAGTATGAAAGAAGTTTTGGAGCCAGACAAACTGCTTACGGCCAATAACAATATTTTGTATAGCTTGTCACAATAAATAATAAAAGTGGATCATTTCTGCGAATTTAAGATATCGTGCAGTTTTAACGTAGCAGGGGAACTAGTGCTGCCACAGCCAAATTGCTCATTCCTGGCTTTAAACACAGTTCTAAGGATTCATATTTCCCTCTAGAACAGCATATTCATTTTGTGTTAAAGACTCGTAGAAGATCCCTTCTGTAATAATTTTTCCTCATAGCTTTATTGTGCAGATTTAGGGAGGTTGCTGGGTTTAAAATACCTAAATAGTTTCAAGGTACAATATAAGAGATAAACCTTTCTACCCAACTCCTCCTGACGCAACACAACTACACAGCCTGGACTCATATCCTTGCAAATAATGATCATTTTCAAAAGGCCTACTATGGTTCCAACATTTCATATATCCTCAGATGCTGCTGATATTGTTGATTTTCTATCGTCAAAGAGGGATATCGACCTGAGCTATTCTTTCCCTATACTATCCTTGCCATCCATTTAATTTTTCTCGGATGCAACCTTTAAAATCTTCCTCTCCAGCTGTGCCGCGGTGCACCTGAGGGATTTATTTTGACATGCTAGGAGTTGGTATGAGGGATTCACTAGTAGTGATGTTGATGCATGGATAATAGCTCAGCCCCAGGATTCTGTGGCCAGAAAAATCCTACTGAGCCAGCATCTTGTCAGACCAAAAGGAACAACAGAACATTTGGCCAATTTTTAAAATGGCAAAGCGTTTTATACCACAACACAGCAATACAAAAAAGCATTTCATCTGCTCAGTTCTGATCTCAGACCTCTCTGTATCTGATCTATTTTCAGAGAATGAGCAACATAGTAGAGAGGTGTAAGAGAAAACCAAGCGTCGGAAATACTCTTAAGATGTTGTCTGGGATTTATGCTTTTGTTAACGATCCCCATTTGCTGTTTTGCTTTTTTATTTCTGTCTTAAAAGCTGCCAGTCACTGGCTCCATGAGCCCCATTCCTTAAATCTGTTAGCAGTGAGCAACCAACGAAAAGACACAAAGTAACCTTTAAGTCATTAAGCTGCCCTCAGTTTCCATCTTCATCGTAGATCTTGCTCTAAATCCTGCAGCAATTTCTACATAAATTTAAATCTGAGAAAATCAAGGAAACACTAGTGGACCACCAGTCAAGAACATTTACATGCCAACACTAAGAGAGGGAGTTAAAAGGAAGAACACAGTTGTTTTTAATTTCCTGCAGAATACAAGCATGATTTATTCTGGCAATGCTATAAGATCTCACATGAAAGCAAATCTGCTACGACCAAACACAGGGCTGCCCACCCCTTGTGCATCCACCCAAGACGACCTCCTAACTGGAACCATTTTATGAGCCTACCATAACTAACTCTGGCCATCACTGCAAAGAGAAAAAAAACAACTGTAGCACTTGTTCTCCACATCAACACTTGGCATAACTCACGGCTGAAATGTGAGTCCATCTCTAGGAATATAAAACAGCTCCTCTAAAGGGAGAAGTAGCCTCTTGTTGAGCGACAAAGTGCAGGTATTGTTGTCTGATGAGAGCCTTTATGTAAAATGTCTGCACCTTCCATTTACCATGTAGTGCTACATCGCTGCTCAGCAGTGATGTTGATGGTGCTAGAGTCTGCACGAGTGTGTTTCTCCATGTGTTTGCTACATGTGTGCAGGTATGTGTGAGTGTGTGTTATGTACGCTCCGTCTCAAGCTGTGCTCTAACCATCAACAAAACAGCACAGTGGATTAAACTGGCTTGAATCACATGTAATTCTCTCGAATGTGTAGACGCCCCCCCCCCCCCCCCACACAAGGAGCAAACTCCAGTGTGGAAAATCTGACGGTTATTTTTAGTTATTAATTAATTGTTGAGTCTTTAAACTGTCAATAAAAATAGAGAAAAATGTATATCACTATTTCACAGCGCACAGGGCACAGGGTAAGACCAACAGTACAAAACCCCCCAAATTAAATTTTATAAGGATACAAATAGCAGAAAATTCTTAAATTTAGTGAGACTGTAACGACGTAGCTGGAATATAGGGCTTAAATTTATTTTCATGATAAATTATGATTATGATTATTTTGTTTTAATAATTATTATATCTTTTTATAAAAACTGTAAAATGCCTGTTACAACAACCAACAGATAGCTTGTATTTTACAGTAGAGCTTGTATATTTTAAACCATTAATCCAAAACCCAAAGATTTTCGGTTCATATCATACAATAATTGAATTCTCACATTTAGCAGGTTTGTGGTTTAAAACCAGAAGGTCTATGATCAAAATAGTTGCTCATTCATTTTCTGTCAAGCAACTAATAATTTATTAGCTCCGCCAAGGAGGTTATGTCTTCACCTCTATCTGTTTGTCTGTTTGTAAGAAAGATTACCCAAAAGCTACTTTGTCGGATTCACACAAAAATTTGGGCAAGGATAATGTTTGAGTGAAAGAAGAACCCTTTACACTTTAAGTGCTGATCGTGATCCGGGGGCCCGAGCCCGGATTTTGAGATAAGGTGCTTCTCAACATTTTCCTGGATTTGTCAGAGAATAATTCATGGATCTTGATAAAATAACTGTTTAGGAAACCAACGTTTGTGTGTGGAATTCAGTAAAAATCCAAATAGAAATCTGGAGCTAAGTTTATTTAAATGTGGTTTCATAACTCATTATTTGAGCTCTACTGAACTACTTCTCTGTGAGTCGACAAATCGTTTAAGCGTGAGCGTAATGCACTAACTACCTCCCCCACCATCGGAAGACCAGTGGTCAGCCGTTTAGCCTTAAGGATGCCTGTCATTCATAACACAAACACACACACATACACACTCACCACCACGAACATGTAATTGCGGCAGACGCGATGCCTTAAGTCACTTAGAGGTGAGGCAGAGCTGGAGGCAGGAGCGAGTCTAGAGGCTGTAGCTGAAGAATGGGAGCGGGGGGGGGGGGGGGGGGGGGGGAGGGGCGAGAACGGAGAAAAGCTCCTGGCATGAGGTCTCTCTTATTAGTCCTGTCTCCATGGTAACCTAGGTCATCCCACTGTCCACTAATTGCTAAGAGCGTGATGTGGTGAGTGGCTACTGGGAGGTGTGATGCTGACAGCGGTGCGGGGTGGGGGTGTGAGCTCGGGTCAGTGACAAACGGTGGCCACGCAGCAAGGCCACTCTGCCATTTTTGGCAGATGCGTTTGTGTCGTTAAAAGGAATCGATTGCTGAGGCGAAGATGAACGGTATCTTTGGCACCCGAAAGAAAAAAAAACAACATACGGTAGTTTAGAGAGCTATTGATTAAGGATGCAGATTTGCTCCGTGAATGAACTGAAGCAAATCTGGCGACACACACAGCTAAGCAGGGGGAAATGATAGCATTTTCAATAGTGGCCATAACAAGGTAGCTGAGTTCATTAAGCAGCTGTTTCATTTTTGTAATGGCCATCATTACACTGCCCTGTGTATTGGCACTTGTGTTGACCAAAGGCTCGTTCGACAATATTAGGAGGTAAGATATTAAATCATTTGCAATGAAAGAGTATTTCCATTTGCTTCCCTCCAATAAGGTAGATAAAAGTTTTATTATTATTTTCTTTACTCTCACACTTCTTCATATCTATAAAATACTACCGACAGGACACCATTTGCTCTTTTATAATGCGGAAGAACATGGACACAAAAGCGCACCCTTAACACACTCCCACATACACAGTGCATCTTAACGGGCTGCAAGCTGTTCAGATTAATGGCAGGCAATTGATTATACACGCTTCATTTCAACATCCTACGTATGGTACCTGTGAAGGCCATATAGAATCAATGCAAATCCATTAACACAGGCAGCCAGGTGTCAGCTACGTAACAACCACTGATTTCCAGCCTCTTAGCTTAGTTCCAATTAAAGTCTCTCAACAAGAGCCAACAGCCACATCCATAATGGATCTATATGGTTATTGTGTTTTGCCAAGCACACCAGCCGAGCCTCTCAGAGCTCAAACACTGCCAGCCAGGTACGGATTCTCAGAGAGTTTCAGGAAATGTGTCTCAAATCTCCAGACTCCCAAGCTTCACGGCCTGAATGCAGCAAGAAACAGCTGTCCTCAAGCTCACAGCTCCGGCTCCACTAAACTGACTGCACTTCCTGGGAGGGGGCTTAGCTCGGAGTTCTGGAGGTACATACCAAATTGGCAGCCATCAAAAATCAATACAGAATCAGTATGCATGTCTTGCACTGTTTGTGAAGGCTGCTGGTCCCTACACACCAAGTGAAGGCAGCTGTGAAGGTGTGAATGAAAAATAGATCTAGAGCGAGAGAACCTGGTGTTTGGAAAATGTGGGTCTGCATCCACAAGGGTAACTGTATGTGCATGTGTATGTTTGAGTGCACTTTGTGTGTTTATGTAAAGGATGAGATGTATATGATGGGTCAGCATGATTATTGGCCTTACCTTCGCTGCAGTCATTGCCTTGGAAACCGGTGTCGGAGCAGTCGCACACGGCCTGGTCGTTGACCACACTGCACACTCCTCCATTCTGGCACTTGTGGTCTGGTCCGCAGCCAGCTGTGACTGTGACGCCCTCGGAGCTGTCCTGTGTTACCAGCGAGCCGTTGATGCTCACACCCCTGATCCAGCCACGGAAGGCGGGGTGTTCCCGCACAGAAGGGTTTGTGAGGCGTAAGGGCGATGAGTGAAGCTCTGGCGTCACCCCGCCCATGAAGGTGTGGCTGAATACTGTCATGTCTCTTCTCTTGCTCTTCACTTCCGCCCATCCCTCCAGCCGCCCGTCCACCTCCAACGAAGTGTTCTTCCAGTCCCGCTTGACACGCACTGCGTGCCATCGGCCGTCACTCACCGCCACGCCTGACTGCAGCTCGGCTGGCTCAGCACAGAAGATAGAGAAACGCAGGTGGAGGTGGCCGTGGAGAAGCAGCAGCTCCAGGAAGTCACAGAAGCCCTCGTCATCCAGGTAGAGCAACAGGCCCTCCTGGCTGTGAGTCCGCAGGCTGAAGCTCAGCACACTCTCACAGCAGGCGTTCCACACCGGGAATCGCCCCCACTGATTGGACACACCTCCGTACTCCAGGACCTCCCCTTGGGCATGGCCCCCCGCACTGCACAGGCACAGCCCCAGGAAGAGCAGTGGGGCTGCCGCCCAAACACACACCGCCATAACACTCATACACACACTCGTTCTCTCACACTCACACACACTGGAAGAAATAGAGGCTAGAGCTGGGTTGGTTCCTCTAGCCTACAGCTCATGGTGAAAACTGTAGGCTGCTTCGTAGAACACGTTCTAGGTGTCACAGCTGCACAATGCTATCTTGGTAGTTTGGCTGGTAGGTGATACAGCTCCAGTGGGTGAGGGGTCAAACAGCAGCTCCCTCTGTCTTTTCAGCACGCCTGGGGCATCTTCTTCGGCCTCAGCCTGGCGTTTGTCTCTTCTCCGAGATGCTTAATGTCTTCTCTCCATTCAAGCTTTCATTTGTAACCTCTGACATACGAGATTCCACGTGAGTGTAGTTGCGCGAGCATCTGTGTGAGTGTTAGATACATGTCGGATAGGAGGTGAACTTCATCTTTGTGCCCTAGATCGGCCCTTATCCTCTGTGCAGACAACTCCCTACGGAGTGTGAGAACGGGTGTGTGTGGCTCACACACTGGTAATGGAGAGAAATGACGCCGTCATAGCAGAATTTCTCCCCCTCCTCCCCGTCTTAGTAGGGCAAGACTTAAAGTGTGTGTGTGGGCAAATATATGTGTGTATGTGTGTGAGAGTGTGTGTGTGTGTGTGAGAATGAGGTATGTGCGTTCCTCACTGCCGCGTCATCACTCTGTCCAGCGACCTACAGAGGGAACAGAGACAGCACCATCAAGAAGGGTCACACACACAAAACACATACGTAAACATGCACAAACTCACACACAGCACATACACACGCACACAGCACACACACACACCCAGGCTGCTATTACTCTCAAATTACTCCCTCTCATGCATTCTGTGCACACACACGGCCACACACACACACACGGCCACACACACACACGGCCACACACACAGAGACACACACCATATTAAACAGGCCAAACCATTGTCTGTCTATGAACACAGTGTACAATGAAGCTGTTTCACCTCCACACAACATAAGCTTAACACATATATACAGTGCAGGCACGCGCACACACACACACGCGCGCACAACCAGCACCTCCTCGAGCTCCCATCATGCCGCAGATTGTTATAAGGTGCCAGTGTCTTAAACCACTTCTGACACTTGACGCTCGTCTGAAAGGATCCTCTGAACCGACGAGGCTCATAGAAGTGTTATAGTTCTATTTTTTTTATATTTTAAAAGGGGATTAGTGACGGTGGGCACCTCGCGCTGCCGTCAGCTCCACCACAAAGAGCGGGAGCAGCTCCGCGCGCGCTGCGGCGAATGACTCAAACCGCCTCGCGCTTTATCGAATTCACGGCTCCACGCGCACACACACACACGCACATATAGACGACAACAATAACACACTCACACAAACTGAGCGACACAATTTCTCCTCCGCGTCCGGAGCGCGTGAGAGGCGCAAAGCGGCCGCATCACAGTTATCGATGGACTGGGTGAATGAATGCGGTTGAAATATCGATTCTCGATTTGCGGCCACATACCTCCTTTCCATTTCTCTCTCTCTCTCTCTCTCTCTCTCGCCCGCTGCTGCTGCTCGGCTACACCGGAGCTTCAGACCTGCCGTCCGCGCGCTAGCACTTTTAACTACCGCCTAGCTAACCCGGTAATTGGTCATTTCAATTAACAACCTGTCACGGCAACAGCCTCACGGTGAATAAAAAACGACAACACAACCGTGAATACAGACCCGCACCGGCTGGAGGAAAAAAAAGCCAACCTACCCCGAGCGCATCCTGTGGTCCTGTGGCACCAGCGCCGCCCGCGTCTCATCGATTTCCCTTCCCATCTAGGAGGAGGTAAAAGCCGCCAGGCAGCAGCGGCGAGCTCCGGTGGTACGGAGCCGGTGTGCCGGACAGAAACAAAATAATCACAGGTTCCCCTCCAGGCGCCTGTAGGTGCTCTCGCTCTCTCTCTCCTTCCCTCTCTCAGTGGGACTCAATGTCTCTCTCTCCCTCTCTCTCTCTGCTCGCTCTCCTGAGGAGGAAAAGGTGCAGTCTGATGCTCTCCGCGAGACTCGGCAGTGGGAGCGTCACGTGGTCCAAGGGAGAGAAAGTGAGCAAGTGTGTGTGTGAGAGAGAGAGAGAGGGAGAGAGAGAACGAGAGAGAGAGAGAGAGAGAGAGAGAGAGAGAGAGAGAGAGAGAGAGAGAGGAGGGGGCGAGTTCGAGAGGATGGGCGGGGCCGCTCGCTGCTGCAGCACCTTGGACAGCGCGCACTCTCCGCCCCGTGCACGAAACACAAACGCAATTACCGGACGCGAAAAAAAAAAGAAAGAAGAAATAATAACGAGAATCGCGTGGAGGAAGATACGAGTGATTAAATCCGTGAGTGACAGAGACGACGGCCCCCGTTACCTCCACCGTGCACCGGGAGCAGAGTGCGAGGAAGAGACTGAATGAAGTGAGGACGAGAAGAAGAAAAGAAGAGAGAAATGTTGTGTTTTGTTTCAGTTTTCTGCCACACAGTCACATGTGAGAGGACAAACACTTCCTCTGGTCACACACACACACACACACACACAAACACACAAGTAAATCTCTTTATCTCAAACACTGTGTGGCTGGAGATATGTGGACACCATTCCACTCCTATAGGCAATTGTTGATCATCTTGTTCCAAAACAGCAGGCATTCAAATGCTGCTCTGACAGTGTCCACTCTTTCTAAAAGGGTTTCCGATGGATGTAGTCCCGTTGAGGTTCAAGACCAGAAGGGAGGTTGGGTCGTAGGTCGGTAAGTGCCAGCCCCCCCCCCCCCCCCAATCTATTGGAAGGGGTTGGCAACAGGTGAAGGCCTTTCTCAAACTGTTGCGTCTAAATTAGAAGCAAAAACATTGTCTGGAACGTCACTTTACATGATCAAATCAAGATTTTCCTTAATAACAGCTAAGGTGCTCATAGTCTGAATTACAGAGGCCCCCCACAAAGATTATTTGGGCACAGATTTGGCCCACACCAAACGCTGTCATCCTGCCCACGTACTGCATGGAGGGATGCCACTGAAGTGGTCTGTTCCTTTTTGCCAGAAGGCCATAGAAATACTTTCAATATTTTCCACATGGGCCAATTTAGGCTCACTTCAAATCACACCGTGCCTGAAGCACCGCACGTTTGCCAAAAATGGGCCACTTTTGTTTTGGGATATTTGGGCCCCATTTGCTTTTTTACTAGTGGGCTCACATCCATTTTGTGCGGGCCCCAAGGAGGCCAGAAGTGATGCATCATTGCCTTAAGTGGCTCACATCCATATGCTACTCGGGCCTGAAGCTCAGTGCAACGTAGTTTAAGAAAACTAATGCAAAGAGACAATGCATAATAGATGCGCAATCATGCATTTTATGGACAAAAGTATGTGGACACTCTTTGTGTTGGCTGCTTCTTTTCATGGTTTACTGTGGCCTTGCACCAGCACAACATGTAAACATGCACAACGGCAAAAAACAAGGAAATGGAGAAGAGCATAATCTCTAATATGGCAACACATGCACTGCATTTATGAAAAAAAAACATTGCAATGTGAAAGTAAATACAGAAATACTTTATGTAACACTAACGTAACATTAAACAAAAGTAGTTGCACGCCAACCTTTAGTTTATTTCCATTGAGTGAATTCAATTTTCAACCCAGGCATCCTGTCTATATTTGTTTTTTTAAATAAATTTTCTCTAGATTTGCAGATGTGTTTATTTATTTATTACATTTATAAAAGGTGTTTCTCCAGTTGCTTGGGTTTTGTCTCTTTGAATTGATTCTTTTGAATTCGGTTGCATTGCTGCTTCAGGGCTTCAGACTATGAGCTTCTTCGTTCTGATTATGGAACATTTTCTGACATAGAGTTGTGTTTCGTGCATGTTTTATTTTTAATTTTAAAGGTTGAAAGAAGGCACTCTCCCCTCAAAAAACCCTGACGTCAACCCCATCTGACGTGTTGCATTCATTTTTGAAAAAGCAGGATGTTGGTATTGTAACATTTGAATGTCTGCGGTTTAGGAATAAGATCGTTTAACAATTCCGTAACAGTGGAATGAATGTGCGAGCGTATTCGCAATATTTCATTCTAGTGAGGGAGCTACCTGCATGTAGCATCTTCATATTCATGCTACGTGTACAATATCCTGAAACATATAGAAAATCCCAAGCAAGAGCGTTTGCTATCTTTTTTTCCACATCCAGTCCCAGGACAGGACTCCAGCTGTGTTGAACCCAGCTCAGGGTTGCTCTCCCTGGGCTCCCCGGCCCAGCTGCTGCTCCTTTTTCTCTCTCCCTCTTCCTCTGTGGATCTGTGTATGTCTGTCTGTGACTTGCCGACACATCTGCTTGACTCTCTTTTACTCTGCTTTGCCACTCACCTTCATCGAGTGCTGGAGCTGAAGGAGGAGGCATAGTGGAGCTGTAAATTGGCAACTAAAGGCTGGGGCCTCTTGTTAAAAGAACAACCCTGACCTGATCACTAGATGCCAATTCCCCACTATAGAAACGATGAATGGAGCTGCCTTCAGCGCTTGTGCAGACGTCTACTGCACACACACGCAGTATTCCCATTTGCAGATGTCGTCTTTCTATGTGTCTGTTTGTAGAGTTTGGTACAGTCTGTCCCGGCTATGAGAGATTTACCTGTGTACATATTTGCTCCAGCAAGGCAGACGACTGAGAGAGGCAGCTTATGGACCCAGGATATCGTATGACCACACAGCCGGAGCATGAAAGAGCAAATTGATTTGAGCAACAGATATGACAGCAAAAGGGGGTTGACCACAGAGACCACTGCTGGGATAAAGATGGGAGGTATGTACATGTAGTGGAGCACGTGTTTTTGTGTGCATTCTTGTGTGTGAGGGGAGTGTTGGAGAGGGAGGTTGTGTGATAACGAGACAGGGAGAAGGAGGAGGAGTTACTATGGAAACTATCTCAACATCAGCCCCTGGTTTCCCATTGGACTGACCACCATCGCCACAACCACCACTCTTTAAAGTCTACTTCTCTCCCTCTCCCTCTCCCTCTCCCTCTCTCTCCCTCTCCCTCTCTCTCCCTCTCTCCCTCCCCATCCCTGGGCCAGGCTGACCTTTTGGACAAAATGGCATTATAAAATAATAACGTTCTACTACCTCTCCGCGGCGCGGTGAAAAACACGATGGGAAATGCTGGTGCAAACAGATTTTTTAGTGTAGAGACAAAAGGTGAAATCCACATGCAGAAATGAAAGATTGTACATGTAAAACAAATCACCTTTAACAAAGTATGATGCAGAGTTGAAAAAAGTGAAAGAGTGGCCCCTGTAGTCAAAAAATCTTTCTTCCACATACAAAATGAATCAATGCATGTGAAGTAAACAGAATGATGCACTGCACTAGAATCAGTTTACTTTGGAAACAAGTTGAAAGATATCTCAACACACAGGTTTTTCCATTTTCATTGAACTTGAATAAAAAACTGCACAGGGTGATTTTTGCACTGAGGATTTTCTAAAAATATATAATTACATTTACTCTAAGAAAGGTTCAGTCAGATCATGTACAAGAATTTTGGCTTTTGCGTGACTAAATCGCAAAAGGGGACATAATTATATACAATTATTCTGAAAGGAACAAAGCAAATTTCAGGTAACATTTTCTCTGCCGCTTATTCTTCTCGTGGGAGAAACCAGAGCCAATTCAAGCTGACATTGGGTGAGAGGTGGCGTACACCCTGCACAGGCTGCTAATGCATCGAAGGGCCAACACACAGAGACAAACAAGCATTTACACCTACAGACAATTTAGAGTCTCCAATTAACCCCCGATCTGTTTTTGAACTGTTGGAGGAAGCCAGAGTCCCTGCACAAATCTCACGCCAATACAGGGGATAACATGCAAACCACCAGAGAAAGACCGGGCAGCACTAACCAACACACCACCATGCCACACAGCTCAGGGAAACTTAAAAACTGGCCGAGCTGTCGGCCATGCTCGGGCTCGATGGAGCGTCATGCTGCAGACCAGGTTATCATTAACTACGAGAGCCATCAAGGCCTGATGTGATGCATCATCAGTCTGTATGAGGCACAGGGAAATGCATTATACCATGAGCATTTTAAAACTGCTGCAGCTCTATCAGCCAACATTAAACGTGACAGATATGGGCCGCCTCTGATTGCATTAGTCCTTATTGAATGATGAGGCGGAGGAGCTCCGTTCTGTACATTCCTCCGACCACGTTTGCTCCTCCTCTGCCTCTTCTCACTTCCCCACTCCCTTCCTCCCTCTGACAGGCTGACAGCAGGCACTGACCCCTGACTCTTTGCCTACTCAGCAGAGAGAAGGTCACAGTATATGTGTGTGTGTGTGTGTGTCTGGGTGTGTATACATATAGCATATTTCTGTATATGTGTGTGTGTGTTTGTATGAGTGCGTGTGTGCAGGAGTGTTTGTGCACGGGGCAATATGTGTCTGAACTGCCAGCAGAGAGAATATACAGCCAAAAATAAAAACTCATCTGTCAGCATCCAGTGTGTGTGTGCGTGCCCATATTTTGTGCCTGCAGTCAGTTTGTGCTCCAGTCTTCGGGAGGCGAGCTTGAGACGGAGAGGTTTACCTAGTTTGTGCTGTGAACGGTGACAAACAGCGCAGAGGGAGGCGAGGAAGGGAGGAGCTGAAGTGTCACGTTGAGATCTCGGCTTTTTAACGAGGATTATATGCATGTAGGAGACTTCCTGTGTCGTTTAAAACACTGTACTTACACAGTGGTGGGAGCATATGATTATAAGGGTATCATTTCATGAGTCACGCCTCCCGTCATTCACACAGAGAGGGGGGTCCTTCTGCAAGAACAAATGGTGTGTGCCTATGTGCATGTGCATAAATGAGTTAGTGTGTGTGTGAGAGTGTGTTTGACAGGCAACCACCCTCTTCTAAATGAGATTAAATGGGAGGTTTGTCTCTAATCGTGTTGTAATGAGTTTCTGTGTAGCTCATACATTTACTAATTCTACTTGCCAATAGTGCAAACAGCCACGTGTGCATATGTGTATGTGTGTGTGTGTGTGTTTCGCTGTGTGTGTCGCTGTGTGTGAGGTAGGAGAGGTCACCTCCCTGCAATCTTATGCTCATTTATAACAATAGCTCTGACCTGTCCTCATCAAAAGGATTGCAATTTCTAAACACAAACAACATTAGCTCCTGTGCACAAACCTGCACACACGGATGCCCACACGCGTGCAGGAGAAACGCACACATGTAACAACAGGACCAAATGCACAGTCCATCTGCGTATGGATCTGTGTGTCACTGGAACTCTCAGCAGGCATTAGCATTGATCATCTGACTAGCAGATGAAGAGTGACCGACAAGGTCCAAACAAAGCCTGTCTGACTGTGTGTGGGTGTGGGTGTGTGTCTGCGGACACTGGTAGGTGAAGAGATTGAATGAAAGGAGGGGAGGTGTGTGCGTGCGTGTGTGTGTGTGTGTGTGTGTGAGGTGTCGAATAGAAAAAAAGTCCAAGATCCATAGTTCATTAGCCCTCGCGGAGCTGCCCGGGTGTGCGCACAGCCTCGTGTGTGGCTGTGTGTGAATCCGAGTGACCATAAATCTTGACCTGTGAGCTGCTATTGGTTGTCATTGCGATGCAGCCCCTTTCAGCCCACGGCGCTCCATGTCCTACAGTTAGGGGTCAAGGGTCAGAGCAGTTTTGTGCATTGGAACAGACTGTCGGCGCAGACAGTGAACAGGGAAATCGGTAATAAGAAACACATCGTGGTCTTTTACCTTCCACCCGCGACCTTTTACCTTGTGGCCTCAGAAATGTCATGACGGCTGCGCGGCACACATGGAGAACACGCCAGCGGCACACTGCCTGTGGCCACATGCACCTCACAGAGCAGAGGAAGATGACATGCACAGCTCGCCACACGCATACAGTGAAATGTTGTGCAGTACACACAAAGCGCAATGGGATTTCATGAAAAAAATACGAGGATAAATTGGTAATTGGCAATGTCAAAATTCCATCCATCTAATATCTATACTCACACCTTGACAGAATGAAGTTATTGTTGAGGTTAATGATGCGATCTCAAAACGTTTGCTGTGAAAAAGCCTGATGTTGAGCCTCTCATTACAGAACCATGGGCCTCAATCTGCTGCTGTGAGGGCCTCCTCTCTTCTGGGAGGGCTTTCCTCTCCCGCATTGTGAAACGTGGCCGAGGGGATTTGCTCCGACTCAGTCACAGCGAGGTTTGAAAGCGGATGTTGTGGAGGGCCTGGCTTACAAGGGTCAAAACTATGGAGCGTGTGCAATGAAGTCGAAAGAGGAGCGCGAAACTGTTTCCCCCAAAAGTTGGAAGCACAATCTTTTCTAAATGTTGGACCATTAAGATTTCCCATAATAGAAAACAGCCACGGATGAGAAGCCACACCAAATATATAGTTTGCATTCGTGATACACATGAAGTGGCCCGCTTCTGTATGTGTGTGTCTGTGTGTGTGTGTGTGTGTGTGTGTGTTTGTGTGTGTGCAGGCAGGTGCAAGTAAGCGGAGAGGGGTAGCACGATTTAGGAAGTGTGAACTGGGGGAGGAAGGTTACTATGACAACGGGCGAGAATGTTCCAGGTGACAGTGAAATCGTTGAGATGCTAATTGTCCATTTTCAATCCTCCATAAAGTTTAACAGCCACTCTGCCTCCACATGTTATTCTAACTCAGTAACAGAGTATACCTCTGGGATGTACAGCTATCCCCCCCCCCCCCCCTTCCCCTCTTTTTTTCCCATTTGCAATGACACCCCATCCTCCCTTCATGTCCTCCTCCTCCCCCCTGCCGTCACTGGCAGGGGGGAGGAGGGGGACTGTGTAAATATCATAGACGATCTGGAGCATATGTGTGCATCTCTCATGAGGCCGACCAACACCTGATCATCAGACTCCTCTTTCCATCCGTCCTTCTCTCATTTCCTTCCCCTCGTCCTTCGCTCCCCAGCCCCCCCTCCCACCTCTCCCTTCTTAACACCCGTCTCCCCTCTCCTCGTTTCCTCCTGTCCAAATTCATCTCCCTCCAAGTTGCCTCTCCATTTTTTCCCCTCTCCCCTCCTCCCCCTCGCTCGTTCCCCTGCTGTTTATCTCCAGCGCCGCTCCCTCCCGATGCAGTGCGTTTAACCACTTTGTTCCCCTTTAAGATAAAGATAATTAAATCAGCAGCTAAATGAGTGAGAGTGTGCTGCTGGCGTCACCATGCCACCGCTTTGATGTTCTATTTCAGCGCGATAGTATCAACACCAACTCATCAGTTCCAAACTGCTGCGAGCACACACACATACCTGTGTGCGTTCATGCGTTCACACGCCACGTTCCACCTACCACCTCCTCAGCCAACACACAAAGACAGATTGGACGTGCTAAGCTCCACTGTCTCAGGCTTTATTTCATCCAACCACAGCATTCTTTACTGTTGCTCTCACCCACTTCTCTTCCCTCTTCCCTCTCCAGACCTCTCCATCTCTCTTTTCTAATCTCAAACCGCTCTCTCTCTCTCTTCTCTCTCCCCCGGCTCCTTCCTCCTGATCAGCAGGTTGCTAGGCAACTGTGCTCCATTGATCTAGAGGAGCACGATGACAAGCTCACATAACTGTCATGAGAGTGCACACACGTGCACAAGCGCACACAAGCACGGGCACACGTATGAACACACACATTGTTATCGGTGGTATCTAGTAGCACCTTTAGAATGAAGGCGTCCTCACTTATCCGATAAGGACGAGGAATGGGAGGAGAGAGGGAGGAGGGACAGATTGATACAAATGACAGAATAGGAGGTGGTAGAGGAGGAGAGAATGGCTCTTTATGTTGCTTACCTACTTATACCCCTCCCTCCACTGTCTCCATTCTCCTTCCCTGTTCCTTCCTCTAGCTTTCCCACTAACCCCTTGCCTTCCATGGAAAACAATTACCTTCCACGGTGGCCCCGGCTAGATTTCCAATCTGACCCATCCCACAGTCACGGCCACGGGCCACCTCATCATCACGAGCCACACACTGCTTTCATTCCATTTGTGCCTCCACTTCAGCGCTTATTACGAGCACTGTCACAACTGAAATGAAACAAGAAGAGGAGACGGTGAAAGAGGAGGAGGCAGAGTCTGTACGTCAGGTCCAAGGCTGTGTTGTGAAACGGACTTTTCATTTAACGATAATGCAAACGTCAATATGAGTTCTAATACTAAGAGTGGGAAATTACATCAGTGATGCCAGGTTAAGTGAATGCGTTTATTCATCCTATGGTCTCGAAGGTTTTATTTCAAGGAAACCTGCCAAGGACGTACCACTATTTTCTAGTTTCAAAAGATAAAGATCTTCGCCAAAGAAATACGCTTATTTGCTTTCTTGCCAAGACGGAGGGACAGAAATAACCAAAGACAAAAGTTACAACCTTAGACCAGACACTATCTATCTATCTATCTATCTATCTATTTGTCTGTCTCTCTATCTGTCTATCTAAATAAAATAAATTATGGAACACCGCCATAGTTACTGAAAACATAGGCAATTTGTTTTACAATGACAAAAACACGATGACAGGTATAACAGATATTTAAACTAATTCCAATCACAAATAAAAAATAGGGTGCCACAGTCAGCAGCTTAGCTTAAAATAGCATAAAGACTGGTAACAGAGGAAAGAAGCTAGCCTTGCTCTGTCCAAAAGTACAGAAAGAAACTCCTAAGCTAATTAATTATCCCATTGTTTTATCTGTACAAACACGTGGGGTGATGAACAGTTGTAAGGCAGCAGTGGCCCAGGAGGTAGAACTGGTCGCCCACCAATCAGACGGTTGGTGGTTCAATCCCTCGCGTGCCACAGTGTACTTGGTCAAGCAACTGAAGCCCAGCTGTGCCGTGAGTGCATGATGGAGCAAGAAGCTATCAATTAATACAGTCCATTTTACCGGGGGGTGATTTTACCCTATGGTTTTTGTATGGATTAAGCAAACTATGCATCAATTAATGAGCTTTATAGACGCTGGTTGGCTGAGCAGCTTTAACTCCCCTCTTCTAGACTTTAATCTAACTAATCAGCTCCTGGCCGTAGCTCAAAATTTTATGTGCAAACATCAAATATTTTCGATCTTCTCATCTTCTAGCAAATAATCAGTCGTCTTTTCCTTTGCGCGAAGCTGCGTCTCATGCAGGAAACATCTTGTTTTCGCAGGAGGGCCCTTTAATCAATCACTCTGTGTAAGTGATATGATATTCTGTAATCAGCAAAGTGTGGAGAGCATATAATCAACATTTAAAACCACTGAAATGATATTCAGTCGCTCCATCAGCGAAGGGTGAAATGTGCTTGTTTCATCTGTGCAGTCGCTGATTATTAATCTTCGAAGAATATAAATGAGTTGGAGAAAGACACACACAAAGAGAAAGTTCACATGTAAGCTACAACATGTTTCTTATCCACCAAAAGAAACGCAACCGTTGTATGAAATGTATGGAAAATATACATGTGTGAAGAAAACACCACAAACAGTCGATTTCATTTGCTTTTGGCCTTTTATAGTCAGCAGCGCTCTACTTCTCCCTTTGCTATCACGAGTCCTGTAAAGCATGCAACTCAATATGTTGTTCGTCTGTGCCCTTTAGAACAGCTTGTAGAAGTGTTACCTAACTGAGAAAAATACATGACAAAAATATCTGTTTAAATAGAAGGAAATATCCATATCAGGTCTTTTTGGCACATTTAAATATGATAGAAAACTGTAATTTTACGGTTTAACAGTTTTTACCAGTTTTTTAATGATTGGCATGTGAATTACCATTTTTAAATATTTGGTTTTTATCGTAAAATTAAAGAAACTGTTAAACAACATTACTTTTGCCATAAAATTGCAGTTAAAAAAGCAGCAGACATTCACTTGGCTCTTGCGGCCTCGTACTGTGCACATGTGAAACAAACCGAGCCTCCAGTTTGAACACAAACAGAGAGGAGTGAGAAGGAGGCTCTTCACAAGGCTGAGACAGAGAAAGAAAAATGAATCATTCAGCCGTGGGCCTTGAGGTGCATTAGTAAAAAGACTACAAGCGAGATCTAAGGATAAAAAGACTGTCGCTGTGAAATAAAATGAAGTCAGAAGCAAATATGGTTAACTGAGTGTCGGTGAAGAGCTTTAGGATGTTCAGCTCGGTGAGATCAAGCTGGAAAATAGATTCTGTAAGATGTAATAAGATGTGAACCTTCTAGGGGCCATCAGGAGGCTCCTAAGGGCCCCCGACTGCCCTAATGACTCATTTGATTTAGATGATCTCAGGTAAACAGTGGAGAATAACTGAGATGAATCACAGATTTGATCTGAAATAGCTGTTACAGCAAGAGAAGTGAATGTTGTTTTAACTCCTCTGTCGAGTGTCCGGAGCAGAATGTTCTGTCTCCATCCACAGAGACACACTCGCTTTCATCAGATCAAATCAGTCCTCTTCACCTGACAAGCTCAGCATATCCACTGACAGCACAATTCTTTTTCATCAGCGTCACACTCCTCTCTGCTTCTAAATCCAACACACCGGTCAAGGTCCAGATGAGATTCAGGGCCATCTCTTGAAATGGAATATAATGCATT
Source organism: Pleuronectes platessa (assembly GCF_947347685.1). Taxonomy (NCBI): domain Eukaryota; kingdom Metazoa; phylum Chordata; class Actinopteri; order Pleuronectiformes; family Pleuronectidae; genus Pleuronectes; species Pleuronectes platessa. Next base: position 8,418,538 of record NC_070646.1, on the reverse strand, counting down.
CATCAACAGAAACTAAGAATCGCTGTATTTTCCTCACTGTAGAATTATATGTACATAGTACAACATGTTCCTACAGTAGCCCGGAATAATAAAAAGCAAACACTGACTGTATAGAAAGGCCTTTTGTGTATTAGCGTTACCTTTTGGCCTCTGTAGATGCCGTGTAAATGCTCGGCAGGGGCGGGGGAGGCGATCTTTGTTCGGACACAACAACATCGACCAATCCCACCGAAGCTTTAGGATGAGAAAAGGAATAAAAAGGAAAGAGAAAGAACATTTTAATGAATCCCCATTCTCCAACACCTCCTCATCTCAGTTCTCCTCCCCCTCTCCCCTTCTGTGTGTGACTTCAGTACAGACTCCGGCAGCTTTCTGCTGGCTCCTCTCCAGCAATTATCTGGTTGGTTCCACTCTGACGCAACTCAGACTCCACTCATCGTCCTCCTCGTCATCAGCTCCTGCTTCCTAAGTGGAAAGCCACGCTCGCGCTCTCTCTCCGTTTCTCACCGACTTCAACTCCTACTCATCTCCAGAGCAGGCTTCAGCTCCAGCTTTGCTCAAATTTGTCTCTGGCATCCACTCAATCTCCGTTCCATCTCCTCAGCGGCAATTCAGTCAGATTGGCACCAGCACCAATTTTGCGCTGATATGGCCATGACTCCACTTTGGCCCCGATCCCATTTTGACTCCACGCCAGTTTTCCACCAACTCTGGCTCTGACTCATCTCTGCCCTAAAAGCTAAGACCCAAGCGGATGCCATCTTCAATCCAGAAGCTATGACTGTACAGGACTTTATCATGTTACCAAAGTTCTGCCTGAATAGTCAGCAGTGATGCCGCCCTTTCAGGGTCAGTTCTCAGATAGCAGCGATATGTCCATCACTTGAGTCCATTCTAAATGCTATCATTTCCAGAAAATATGGTAGGAACATTAAGGCTTTCCAGTGGATGAACCCTACAACTCGGGGATCGCCAACTTTTCCTCCAGCGCCACCATGAGGGTCACAATCACCTCTTTGAGTTGATGAATGCTAAATGTACAGAGGAAAAACAATGGTTACCTGTGTTTTGAGGAAAAAACCTTTTAATTGTCATATTTGTTCTATTAAGAATATATCATCTGAGCAATTCACACAACATTTTATAAATTATATATATACAATTTTTGATTCTGTGGTAGTTTCAACTCAGATCTGTATCATATACTCTGCCGTTTCATTTAAAAAGGAGATTTACATTCTTCCACTCCACGTGTCCCACAAGTCACTGACTAATTTGCGCTGCGGCGTCTGTCCCATCGTCAGCTGATACCAAGACGTGAACACTCTAACCTGGGCAATCCTGCTGCCAGACAAACTTAAAGGAAGTTCCTACTGATCATTCTCCTCTCATACTTCATGGTTCTCACTCAAACGTGTTGATAAAGTTACACACTTCGGATAAGCGTGAGGAGGCTTTAGCGTATTAGATTCCATCGCTGTGACTGGACTTAAGCCTTATTTATGGGAGAAATATCTTAAATCCCTTCAGTGATGTCGGTTACAAGTGCAGAAACAAGCATCTGTGTATATTTACCAACTTGTCTTATGAAGGAAGAAAGGAAATACATTTTGGATGATTTGACATTGAAAAAAAACAATTTAGACATTTAATTATTAAAATTACAAATTTTGATGGGAAAATTATTATTTTTACTGTCAGACATCAGCCAATTATAAAAAGCATTATGTGGTTCCTCTAATTTGTTATCAAACTAATTAAAATAATCAGAAATATAATTTTTTATATTTTCATACATCCACTTTAGCGTCACAGTTAAAAGAGCTCTCTCAAAACAAATGATGGTTTATTTCTTCCAGAAATAATCTAATTGTGAAAACGTGTATTAACAGAAGCTCCTCTCATCCCCTGGCTAGAAAATGTTTGGCTTCTGTAGCTGATAAGACAAAAGCGAACACAGCATTTATCATCTATGGAACTTTTATCATAATTTGTATTATTACACCAACAATGTTGAGGACAGAGGAAGAATATCAGTCATGGCAAAGTGAACATGATTCCCCTTCCATCCTATTATTCAAATTTTCAATGCTGGTTCTGCTGCTACATTTTCTTGCACCCTCAGTGTTTAAACTGAGTGAAAACAGATAATACAGACTTATAATGTTTTTTTTTTTATCTTACAGCCCTGCGTTATTATCATTAGGAGTTTCTTTACACCAGAATACAATCACAGTTCTGGGCCAGAGCAACAGTGGTGATATATTTGGCTGCTTTCACAGAGCCTGTGTGTGAGCCTCCTGGGAGAAATCTCCGGAGTCATATGAGCAGTTCAGGATCAAGCAGTCTGAGCCCAAAATGGCCCACTCTACTCTGCTCTCTACACATGGTGGACCTTTATGGCTCAGCTGGACAATTCCTCACCGCGGCTGCCGAGACTGAGGCGGAGGTTCAAGAGCTGTTTTTGTGCGTATGTGTGTGTGAAACCACTGCTGCGGGAACGAGTCAATACGGAGGAGACCTTTAGATGGGTTTTGCGGACCTCAATTGCTGCAAGAGAACAACTAGATACTGGAGGTTAGCAAGATGATGGGAAAAAAATAAACAAGTTCCACCATCTGAAGAAATCCCTTTTCAAAGCTCGACCAGAGTCAAGAGAGCAGGTGAGGGAGGTAGAGAGGATGTCAACATGTTTATAAGGACGGGCTGGAAGAGAAGCAGCAGCATGGTGTCGCTCACTCGGAGCAATAACAAGGAGTGAATTGACTGAAGCTGGCTGGAGTTCAACAGAACCTCTCCATTCAGTGATGCACCATGTAACTGGACAAAAGAGAATAAGGTCATGGCACAAAATATCTCAAAAAACTCCAACATATTTAAATCTTATCAGGAAAAATCCGCTCAGAGCAGAGACTGGAAGCATGACAGTGTGTCACCCAACTTAAAGGGACACTGCAGCGATTTGGAATTCTTATTATGGAAGAGGACATGCTAATATACGCTGGACTCTCAATGCCAAATTACTATCTATTTCTATTGAATCACCACTGAATGTTGTTAACTCTATGATTTATTTTCTCACAAAATATACAATCTTGGAATGCAACTACATCACACTCTTGTGATTAGACACCAGCAGCACTTGGTTTGGATCAACTCGGAAAAAGTACATTGTGACTTCAAAACATGCAACAGAACGCGATCAGTAATTTCATCACAAAGGGAAACCACAAAAACCTGAAACAAGGTTTGATGTGTGGATTCGGTTGAAGAGGCACCAAATGAGATGCTGCTGAGACTTTTATAAATGAAAGGGAGCTGGTACAAATGGGAAAAAAGAAACAAACTCGAGAGGAAAGTGCTGGAGTAGAGCTCTATCTTGGTCACCTCCCTAATGAATAAACAGAAGAGCTCTGCAGGAGGAGAGAAAGAAGGTTTAGGAACGGCTCTGGAGCTGGAGAAGGAACATAAAGAGAGGTGGAGCGCAGGGAAAAGAGAGCGAAAAAATGAAAGGATGTGCTTGTCAGGGAGGAAGAGGGCCTGAGAGAATAAAGTGAATCTAATGGAACACGTGGAGAGGAAAACAGATGGAGACAGACACGAGAGCGGGGCCACCTGTGCATAACAGCATTAACGAAGCATTAGTACAGCAGCTCTTTTGATTACTTCAAGAATAAAAGGTGGATTACAGTAGATTTAATATGTGGTTTTGAAGTTTATGACTTTATGATAAAAACCGACTGACTCCACAAATAAAACATTTAACCACATATCCCCCGAACTGTTCATCTTATCGGCTTCACATTTGACACGTGTATTGTTAGTAATCCAAAGCAGTGCAGTGTCCAATTTGGTGCGATTCTGGCAAAAGATATGTTCAATATTAATAAACTTTTAATACAGGCGACCAGTGGGGGGCGGGGCAGTGTGATGTTAGTCTACAGCCAGAGGCTGAACATTTCTTCTTCTACCTCTTTGGATAAACTATAGCAGTGGTCAGCAACTGGCAGCCTGGGGACAATAGTATCTGATTACTTTTATTTCATACACAGGCCTTCAATGGTGTTGCTGGTGCAGTACTTCGCCATGGCAGCAACATTCCTAGAATCACTTCCGCTTTACCAGTTTGTCTTAAAAGTAAACGCACAATGTTCGTTAGGTTGCCGCAATGCTTTGTATGGATTCAAACAGGAATCACTCCGATTTTATTTTGAAAAATTGGGATTGTATCGATTACTTGACAGACCTCTGAAATAGCCGTCATGCAATGTATGAAAGAAACAACATTAGTTGAGTCAATCTTTCAAACTCATAAACAAGCCACACGTGTGAACTGTAAAGAAACTTTGAAATTTGATAAAAACATTGACTTTATTATCTTTACTGCAGATAAACCCGGTAGGATGAACACAAGGTTTTTTAACCACACTCTAACTGTTGATAAGATGCTCTGCACACAACGTCCAGCACACAAATTCTAATTAAGTGACAGTACATTGTAGAACTGTATGAGGAGGACTGACTAGTGACAAGGAATAATTCAGAAGTAGCTCCGGAGCATTAACACAAGAGAACAGGCAGGTTTAGAACAAGCAGTGCGCTAGTTTGTAAAAATGCAGATGGAGGAACAGAACGTTTGCCTCTAAATTCTATTCACTTTCAACCCCCTTGAGTTTTCTTCATATTTACTGCAACATGTTTGTCTACCAACTTCCAAACAAGAGTAAACAAATACACATAGCTAAGGCACAAACATCCAAGCACGTTTTTTCCTTGGCGCAGAGCAAATAAAACACATCACTCTTCATAAAAACAAACAGATAGTTTATATTCTCCTTACATTTCTATGCTGTTTGTCTCTATAATGAACTACATGTCAGAAAGCAACACAATAAAAGTATTGCCAGGGTAATGTGTACCTGTCGGAGAGATATACTGCACAAAAACATAAGCCTGTGGAACAGCTTGTACAACGTTTTGTGGTGTTAGTTCACATATGAATTAAATAACAATTACATCAATAATAGATGTAGGATATTCTGAGAAAGATTTGTTGTTTACATCAGTGAGTACTTCTCTGAATCGCTCCAGAGGGTTATTCTTGATATAAATAGCTCATTATTTTCACCACAGGGAACATAAAGTAGTAGAAAACTGCTGCTTTGAATAACCCTAACAACCTGCTTTAAATTACAGGAACTGTTATAACAGTAATTTAGGCAAAAGCTCAAGAGGGTAAAAACGCAAGGTCTCTGAATTCAAGAGCAGTGGAGGTGAATGTTTTTCTATTTTTATGTGTACTTCACACCTAAGGCCTGCATCTTCTGCAGATGGCCAGTGACCGACTCCACCGCAGCAGGTGCAGTTCGGATGTGTTCTAATGATGGTACCTTTATGGCAGATGTGTCCCTCAGTCCAGCTGTGGATTTTCACCCCGGATCTGCCTCTTCACACTCGAGGTTGGTAAAATGACATGAGAACGTTTCCCGGCTTCTCTCAGAGGCAGAGGAGCGAGTATGTGGCTGATGCCGTCCACTTGATTTGGATCTGAATCAGTGCTCACGTTGCATCAATGAAGAGCTCCTTGTTTGGGAGGGAGAGACACAATGATGAACTGCAGGGGAAACAGAAACTCAGCACCCCCTGGTGTCAAGATGGAAAACCCAAATTCCCCCGGTGTTATCTGTCCCAGTTCATTTCCGACAAACACAAACACACAATTAGACGTTCATTGAAAGTCAATTAATGGCTGCATATCAAAGGTGGCCTTCAGGAAGATATAGGGGCTTAGTTTAATTAAGACATCATTTAGCTCATTAGAATGAGAATTAAACCATTTCTGAGACTTAAACGAGGCTTTTAGTGGATGGAACTTCAAGAGGCTGGAGAGAACAGTTAAAGTGCTTCTGCTTTAAATAGAAGCATCAGATGTAAAACACATTTTGTTAAAAATATTCTTCATACAGACCTGTGAGTTTATAAGGATTTCAAGGACTGCTGCAAACCTAAAAAGAAAATATTTAAAAACCTAAAAGTATGAAAGACAATAAAACCAACCATGTATGAAGCTATTAAGTGCTATTTGAGACTAATATTTATTCATAAAGTGAAATGTTCAAGTCATACCTGCATCTCCCGTATTTAAAGGAGGCTTGAAGTTAAATGTTAGTTTTGAAATGAAACATATTTTTACATTTTTTTAAATATAACTTGCTTTCTACAGAACTACAAGAACTACAGTTACAATAAATGATCCTTAACGTACACAAAACACAATCAGAATAGTATAAACACAAAATAAGGATTTTCTATTTCCCCTTTAACGTGTCAGTTTAAGTCATTTAATCTTACTTAGTAAACCCCATTGTCTCGTCTGACATGTTTGTTTGCCTTGAGGGGATTTCTAAACTGTTATGTTATTGTACTAACTACATGTTGTTATAGTTGTTAAATATCATTATTAGTAATATATTTTATTTATTATTGATAATTTTTATTAATGTATTTGTATTTTGGTAATGTATGTGGTATTATTAGGATTCTACTGTTGAGTTATCATTGTTAATATCATTATTGTTACTATCATCATTATAATCATCATCATTATCATTATTTCACTGTCAGTGGATAAGAAATGTGATATAACAATTATGTTATTATCAATATTGGCCTCATGTTTAACTGTTATCTTTAATGCATTGATATTATAATATTACTATTATTTACATAATATCACAATCATCGTTGTTTTCATATTTTATTGTTGCTACAAATACAATGTGCTTTACTTTTTTTCCTGCAGTCTCACTACTTAATTATATGTCCGGAAGTGAAGGTTTATTCTGAAGGTTCGTGGAGCGGAAGTGCAAGTGTCTGACAGTGTTGTATGTCGTACACTTGTGCTAGCTCCATTAGCATTATGCTAGCACCATGTAGAAGCGGTCACACCTCCATCCAGTGATCTGCTCTGGTTCCGTGCTCAACACGCCCGCGGAGATGCTGTGACCCCGCAGTGTGAAGTGAGCTCACCTCCGGACTGAAGACGTCTCCTCCCGCCGTCCTCCCCGCCTCCGGCCGTCCTCTCCCGGCTCGTCTCCAGCTCCAGCTGCCGTCATGTGGGTGTTCGGTTACGGCTCCCTGATCTGGAAGGTGGACTTTCCCTACGAGGAGAAGAAGATCGGCTTCATCAGAGGCTTCAGCCGCCGGTTCTGGCAGGGAAGCAGCGACCACCGGGGAGTACCGGGGAAGGTAAGCGAGCCCACCTCGTTGCACTGTTGACATTGTGAGCTTGGGAATCGAACACGTACCAAAGATCTCAAGTTATTTAACGGCACATGCCACTGATCAGTAATGAATAACATAATAAATGACTCAAAGATTGTTGAGTGTGAAACATTGACTTTTACTGTAAAACTGAATAATCATTAATTCATTCTAATATTTGAGTTATATCGTTATGTTATACATTACAGTTCATATCTTGTATTGTTCCCCAATGTCACCCCATAGTCAATTTAATTACATTTATAAAGTTTTCCTCCATTTTCTGTTACTTTTGCATATTTATTTAAATATTAACTATACCCCTGTTTGTCTTTTACAGCCTGGCCGGGTGGTGACACTGGTGGACGACCCTGAGGTAAACTTAAATAGTACTGTTGTAATAGAGCTTCAATTATCAGTTGTTCATTAATCAGGCAGATGTTTTTTAACGTACTTGTAGCTATTAATAATAATGTCTTGCTAGCTTTTCCAAGATTTCCAGCCTTAGCAAAAAGTCAAATTATTAACCGATTATCAGAAACACACAATCATTTCAAGTGTAGCTGTTAGTTGCTAAAGCTAAAAGGACGACCCAGTGCAGATGTCATCATTTCATTTTCATGTTTAAGTCTTCCCCCCCTCCCTCAGGGATGTGTGTGGGGCGTCGCCTACAAGCTGCCGACGGGCCAAGAGCAAGAAGTGAAGCGCTACCTCGACTACCGAGAAAAAGGTGGTTACCAGGTCATCACGGTGACCTTTCACCCCCGTCCACCCCTCAGCCCCCCTCCCAACCAGACGCTGCTCTACATCGGCTCTCAGGACAATCCGGACTACCTCGGCCCCGCCCCTCTGGAGGTTATAGCCAACCAGATCGCCAGCTCCACCGGTCCGAGCGGGCAAAACTCGGAGTACCTCTTCCAGCTTGCCGACGCTGTGAGAACAATCCTGCCCGAGGATTCAGACGAGCAACTGTTTTCTCTGGAAACCTTAGTGAGAGAGAGAATACAAAACGGGAAGTAACCCGCACAGGTTAATCAGATTAGATTAAAAACCTATGTCCTGCTCAATTGTTTATTTAAGGATAGATTTAGCAAATAATCTCAGGGTTTAAGATGCACATGGGGCCAACCAGGATGTTTGTGGTGTTGAGAAAATCGGTGTTGATGAAGAATTGTTTTTATTCCTTTTAATGTCACACTGCAAAGAAATGTCACATGCTTTAAAAACACTACGCTGGCAACATTGTATTGGTGTGTGTTGAAGGTGGTTTCAAGGTTGGACAAATGTCAGAACAAAGCATTTTATTGTTGACTGATCACAAATATGCTTCGTGTAAACGTGTCTGTTTGCTCAATGTTCAATATTCGACAGCACGAAGCAGGAATGTTTCAATGGAATAAATGATGTATATTCTGAGATTCAAATTCGGTCTGGTTTTATGCATTTTGAAGCAAAATCATGTGAAGCGTGAAACGTACACGATTCACAACAGGCTCATTTTTGTCCTCATTTAAATTATTAGATTTTTTGTGTATAACATCAGGGAGAGCCACTGTGAGAAAAAAACAACAATACATAAAAGTGTGTTTAACACAAATCGGCCTCATCAGGACTGTGGGTGCTACCCCATCAGCTGATTTGTTCCCACATGTTTGTCACCGCAGTTTTTTTTCTCCTGCCCAACTGAGTCATGTAGTCAAACCAGGAAGATCTCAAGAGAAAAACAACAGAGAGAAATCTGCTGCGTACTTTGGGTGAAGATCATTTCACTTCATGATGGAGTTTGTCACTCAAATGTAGTTTTAAGAGCATCTAACAAGAAAAGTCCAAATGGCTTTGATAAAGATATGTTAGCACGCTGCCTCGTTTCATTTTGGCTGACAACATAAAAGACTTTATAGTTTGTATGCTAATGTCTTCATAGCCATGTTAGCTGTGGCCTGGAGGGCATAACTGCCAGGAACAGGACAATCCAGTTACTGTTGATCCTCTCCATTTTTCTCATTTGAAAGGCAAACTTCAGGGGAAGTGTCCCCAACATACTCGTGAAACACCGAAATTGACACGTGGCTGACGGGTGGAAATATAACTGGTATTTATAGTAAGTTTATTGTGATGATGAATGAGGAAGAGGTGAGCAGAAACCCCAAAAGACAGAAAGTAAGACAGCCCGCACCCAAAAGATGGGCCACTTCAAAAAAAAAACTGGAACTAAAAAAAGTCAGTCGAAGGGGTCGGCGCTTTAATCACTTTGTCAAGTGCCCAAGTGCACCTTGTCTATTCCAGACTGTACTTACCTTGTCTCAGTATCTGTACCCATCGGTGTTGCAGCATCAGCTATTAGCTACTTCTCATTCTGCCAGCGCACGTCTCAGCACAGTGAACACATCAGCGTCTCGGCACAGTGAACATATCAAAGTCAACAGCACGGCATCAGAGAGAGAAATCAACATGCACAATGAAATACGGTGACAGGTATATCTGTGATCCCGTCCTTCACTCTCTCTCTCTCACACACACACACACACACATAAACACAAATATACACACACATTCAGCAGTGTTTAATGTCTGTAGCAGCATCTGTCCTTTATGGAAATGTTTGGCACAAAACTAAAGAGCATCACTACAGATAAAAACTAATGTTTCTGAGCTCTCTCTCTCTTTGTGTGTGTGCGCATAACGTAATCTAGTTTGTCATGTGGACATGGCTCTACAGGTATCAGTGAACATACAACACGACACACTCGTTCATCCTCTCAAATGGAACACGGGTCACTTAACAAATGAAGCAGTATATTCTCAGTGTTGAGCTAATGTATAATACAACACAGTGGGTTGTATTACTTTGGATCAATGTTATTAATAATAATTTATAATTTATTTTAATTATAAACAATGCATGTTAGTTTGCAGTATTAAGCACTGTTAATCTAATTGTTCTTATTAAATCTACATAGTCTTTTCATTATGTGTTTTTCTTCAAAACCATTATAATTATGTTTCTCGTTTTATTTCCATTTTCTCTTGTATTATTATCAGAAACTGATATGAAAAGAATTGGGCCAATCCGTGGCTGAATGTCTATTATTTACAACAACAATAGAAGTTGTCCTTGTTTTAAATGTTGTGCTGCTGCTGTGATGGTGAAGATTGGCCTCTTGTCATCCCTGCAATCACACACTGTGCACTGTGTTCATGAATTGTGTGCATGACGCGCGACAAAGGCGTGTGCAGAACAAGGTCACAGGGAGTGTGTGCTTCTCCAGGACAAGAGAAGAAGGCTTCGCATCGCGTCCATCTGAGACAAAGAGGAAGCTGAACAATGATAAGCATCACGGTTGCTTATCACCGTTTCCTAAAGTCACAGAAGACATCCTTTCATTTTTCCTTTTTTTTTCCTCCCAACCAACAGAAGAAGAATCCAAAGACTGATGTTTTACAGAAAAGCCCCAAATTCTCACGATGGTGACTTTTTTGTCAACAGCTTTATTTTACTCTAATTCGGAATAGGTCAGTCAGATTTAATAGTGTAGTACAGGGCTGATCATTTTCTCAATTCATGTTGAGGTCAATAAAAGGCAAGATAATTGTAAAGAATGCTCATAATTATCTCAAGGCCACGGTGCTTGTTTATTTTCTTCCATCCAACAGTTGAAAACAAACTATATTCAGTTTACTGTCATTGAAGACGAAGAAAATCTGCTAATATTCCCACTAGAGAAGATATTTGCTCTTATCAGAGTTGTTGGATATATTGTCAGTCATCAGAGATCCACAGTAGAACAGCAAAAGGATCGAATGACCTCTGTGTAAACCTCATCGCTGCCTTCTTACCTCCATCTGTTTAATCCTGAATTGATCACGTCGGAGAAACTTTTGATCTCTTCCTCTCTCTGTGTGCAGAACAAACCTGAAACTGTTTGTGACATGAAAGTACTCAGATAACCGGCCGGTGTTTCACCTGATCGGTGAACTGCGGCCAACACGCGACACGACAAGCTCGTTCCTCCTCTCAAATGAAACACACGTCACTTTACAAATGATGCAGCTCATTTATTCAACTGTAAACAACAGTAAATTCTCAGTGTTGAGCTACTGTATTGCTTTGCTATAATGTTATCATAGCACATTACATATCGAAATACTTATAGTTATATATATGCTTTTATATGTTGCATACATTTATATCATTTACATAGTTTATATTATATCATAAATGGGATCATATTGCATGTGTTGGGTTATAAGTGCATTAACACCATTATAGTATTAAAAAAATACTTTCTTCGTATTTATTTTGCCTGTATTTCGTAAAAGAATGGAAACTTTTTAGTGTATGATTTAAAAAATAGGAACAGTAAAGTGAAATGCTGTTATCATACAATAATAAAATACACCTAAAGATGGTGGTTATGGCTAAAGTAGAGTGGCCACCTTTGGGGCTGTTGAGCTGCTTGGTGAGACAAAATAAACACCAAATAAAGTCAATGTTTGGATCCATTTGACCCAGGGCTGCTTCTTCCTGCTGGGATTACTAAAGGCCAACAGTGACACGTGATGTTCCTTCGGCAGGGGCTCGGCAGCCGCTGCTAGATTATCATACATTATCCTAACAGGCTGCACTGAGGACTGCACAGGTCCCCAACAGTGATGAAAGGTGTAATTACTTTGCTACAGCACTGGTCAGTCGGTCCGTGGAGGAGCCGGCGAGGCAGCTGGCCGCCTCACGCGTAGTAACAGGGTGACACCAGCAGGTCTGTGAGCACCAGCAGCTGATCGTCAGTGAAGCACTGCCGATGCAACTGCCAGTTGTCGTGGTGCGTGCGCCTGAACTCCGACAGCGTCTTCTTCACCGTCATCTGGAGGCAGACAACACAATCATCACTTAGAATGAGGTAATGACTCACTGTGTAACTGTGACACCCTGAATTCATCAAAGGCAGATCCAGAAGGCAGCGCAGAAGACGTTTCAACAATACGACCAAAGAAACAGTGGTGCAATTTAAATAAGTACAGTCACTCATGTACTGTCGCCAAGTTTAATTTGAGATACTTTAGATACTTCATTCACGTCATTTAACATCAATAATTACTTAACAAGATAAACTTATTTTCCATTTAAACACCTTTTTACATTTGTTGTAAAAAGGCAACAAAGAAGGTTTTCATGTGCTATTTGCTGCAGGTGTGATACCAAAATAGTAAATAAACAAAGGAATTCCTGATGTGAGAAAAGTTAGCTTAAGCTTTTATTAATGTGGTTAATACGTGGCAAAGATTAAAAAAATGCACTGACCTTCATCGTTATTTGTTATATTTGGTTTTCGATTAAAGTAGAAAAAAAGCTGAAATATTAAAATCTTACTTGCTCATGAATGCGTCAGTAGTAACAATCCAATAATCTGATTATATAATTTACTAATCCATATAGCTTTACTCACTAGTTAACTAGATAATGGATCCAAAAACAAAACAAAACAATGATTTTCACAACATTTTCTTTGTGCTGAACAAAACAAATTAATCACTTACCAAAACATCTGTGATTATCACTGAGTAAATCAGAGTAAATACTAATTTAATAATCCATTTTGCTTCTTTTCCTGTTTTTTGTCACAACGTTAGAAAACTTCCATGATTCAAAATTATAGAGCAATCCACCGGAACAGCAAATTGTTTTTATTGAGTCAGGAATCAATCCTTAAAAACAGCATAAATGCTCAAGTAAGTCCTTCAACTTAAATAAAACAACTGCAGATTTATGAGCAGGATACTACATAGGATTCTTTTTAATATGAATATTTATCATTAATGTTGGTTTTGATAAGATATGCATTTGGTCTTTCGTTCTAACTTGAATGAAAAGTTATTGAATAGAGTTAAAACTACAACACAAATAGAAAATGAGATTCATTCAAGCTCTTTTACTCATGAAAATAATCTAATATTCCATCTTGGAGAGAAAATGTACATTCACAAGCGACTTGTTTGTTTATCACAATTAGGACAATTCCATTAAACTCTGCAGTAAAACTCCTGCAATGAGGAGGAGGTTGATGGTTTTTATCGCTTCATTTGTTTTGAGGAGCAAAGAAAAAAGTTAAGAGCAAATAACAGCTCTTGATAACAGCCACTATCTATTCTTAGAATGGCTTCCAAAGTAAATGGTTCCTGTTTTAAAGTGGAAAAACAAACACGCCGCCACTCGCCGCTCTGGAGACCCGTGATGTAAAAAAAACACAGCGAAGAATCCAACGGCAGCACAGACTCCCAAGCAATGGTGTCATTTGTTAGCAATAATTAAAAACTAATGAGCTTATAATAAGTTATTGATGTTAAAATGCCAGATGTAACAATTTAATGGAATTATTTAGAGGCGAACGAGTTTGGAGTGTAAAGTTAGCGTGGTTCATCGAGGACACGGAAACAGGGAGTTAAACTGATGATCAGCACAACTGAGGATGGTAATCATGACTTAAACATGGAGGACATTCATTTTACATTATGGCCTTCAAACCAATCAATGAAATCAGACTGCGAGAGAGGGAACAAGGAGCCTCTGGCTTAACAACACAGACTGATTCAGAGAAGATTAGTGACTATCATTTACTATTCTGCCATTTTTATATAGTATTTAAAGAACTACCGTTTGCAGGAGCCTTTGTAATGGAGCATAAGTCATTTACTTGCAAATATATTTGTATAACTAAATTCAAGTGTTTCATTTTTATTATCATCTCTTTCACTTTGCAGCAGGAGAAGCACTGAATTATCATCATCATTGGCTCCACCACCACAGTGATGGTTTATTCAAACTCTGCACTACAGACTACATTGTATATCTTCTTCATGCCTCAAGTAAAGCCAAAGGCACAATTTTCTCCTCAGTTGGACAATGAAATTATATTCTTCCAGCTCACACTGTGTTGAGCGAGATGTGTGTGTGTGTGTCTGTGTGTACTAATGAGTGTGTGTGTACCTCTATAGGCTGCGGGTCGTTGAGATGGTCGCTCAGGTCCATCAGAATCTGAGGCATCCAGTCTGGGACGTTGTAGGGGCTCGAAAGGATGCATGCACTGAAGCCGAGCACTCCGGCATGGCGCCGCACCAAGTCTGCGCACGTACACACACGCGCACACACACACACACACACACACAGACACATTTACGTGCCTGTCACAATCAAATAGCGAAGCAATCACAGTAATACTTGCCCTATTACCCTTTCTTATCCAAGGGGAATTGTGAACCTTGAAATGATTAGGCCAATTTGAACTCTCCATTTGTGCGTTTGTGTGTGTGTCTGTGTGTGTACCTGTGGAGGCCAGCTCTCCTCTGGCCTTGGGGAGGCGAGTCTGACTCAGCGTCTGGAGCTGTGTCTGCAGACTGAGGTCCAGAGGGAAGAACTGGCACTGCAGTAAACCACTGAGGGTGGTGGCTGCCATGTCCCTCACCTACGGGGAGGGGAAGAGGAGGAGGAGGGGGGGTGAGGGAGGGGGGAGGTGAGGGAGGGACAGCCAGAGGGGAGAAAGAGACTGAATTTTCAGAGATCTGTGAAGTTCAGAGCTGACAAATAAAGGATGTGGTGGAAAGCGCGAGGCAGTTTTAGGGCAAGAAACGCATACACAATTTATTAAAAGAGATGAGTGCAAGGAGATCGGGGGAGAAGTGAGGTGCATGGGACAGAGATGAGCAGACGAGGAGGAGGAGGCGGAGGCGGAGGAGGCGCGGGAGGAGGAGGGGTGGATGGATGCCGGGTTGAGCTGAGGTAAAATTCACTTGCAGAACATCACTGCCTTCCTGCATCACTCTGCATAAATTATGAATAAGCTCTGAGTGACGACTGACGCACCAAAACAGACAAAGATACACAGATAACGACATTCGCCAGCTGTTCACTTACACAGTTTACAAAATATTACAAAATAATAATCAAATCTTTGTCATTTAGAGATTTCTATTCAAACAAAGTGCTTATTGATTTAAATGGTCGCATACGGATCAATGGGAGGAGGCCGGAGGAAGAGGGCTTTAAAGGCACACCTACACATCGCAGTGTAGTGTGTCAAATATATGCTTTGCCAATTTATATTTTGCAGATTATATTTAGTCATGATGTTATTTTTAGATAAATTACAACCAGGTACAAAGCCGTGCCTGAGCACTGTTCCTGTAACCACAGAAGAAGAGAGATGCACAAAAAAAAACAGGAAAATAAATTAGGAGCCGAGCAGTGGAGGCAGAGGGTTCGTTTTCTGCAATAACACCGAATCGAGGAGAAAGAGTAAGATTTAGTGAGGAGAGGCTGGAGGACAATAAGTGGCCATTTATAATCCTTGTGACAATTACACCTCACGGAGGGGGAGTGGGGGTATGGGGGGGGGGGGGGGGTTTGCTGCCTCTCGTGCGTGCTCTACCTCGAGCTGCTCGTCGAGCAACAGCTGCATCACCAGCTTTTGGATGCGGAGCACCTCAGCAGGCGCGCTGAGCAGAGTAAACAAGTTGTAGAAAACCATGATCTGGAGGTAGGTCAGCACGGAGAAGCGAGCGTGCCACGACCTGCTGCCGGCCATCTACAGAGAGAATAGGGAGAGAAATCAAGAGACGGACGGAGATGGGTTGAGGTCTGCACAGAATCCCCCAAGCCCCAAAAGATGTTTTTATGTATCCTGCACAAACAAAATAATCTATAGTGGACATATGGTGTTATGTTGTATACACAGGCTTCATACATTGTGAGAACAAGTTATTACCTTGTCAGAAGAAGATAAATTACCTTTGCGAGTATGTTTTTATGTGCGTATGTTTGTACGACTGGACTTGTTATCATTTAACTCGGTAGCTGGATTCAATATGGGTCATGAAAGAACCCGTTCAATTTGTGGTGCAGACTCAGATTAAAGGTGCGGATCCACTTCTGTTTAACTCTTTTTTATCGTGGCGAGACAGAGCGTCCAAATAAAAATCTGGATCAAGTGAAATTGAATGTGGTTCAATGAGGGTACTGTGGGGTCTTGGCGGAGGTATGCACTCTTCTGAGTGCCATATCTACTTTTGAATAAATTAATCCTTGTCTCCCAGGGTTATCTTCACCGATCATAATGTTGAAATCCTTCAGCTTTAGCATAAAAAAGCTAAGTGTCCTCACCCACCTGCTCTGTAGCATATACAGATGTAATGCTAATGTAAAGATGCTGAAATGATATGCTGACAAGTACAAGGCTAACATTCTGATCTGAGATATGTTTACATTGTTTTCTACCATAGTTCATTTACGATATTCATTTACTAATTGGTGCTAAATGGTTGAGACTAATGGAATTGTCATTTGTTTTGCAGATATTTGGTCTTCGAAACAAAGCATTTGGACAAACTGTGACTTGATGTCGGCTCTAGATGAAAAAGCCGGGGCTCACCAAAGTCTTAACAATTTATCATGACCATCTGCGTCACAGCAGACACATCCATCAACTGGTGGCGCTACAGGAAAAGTCGGTGATAATCCAAATCATAAGCTTCGTCCTTTGCGGACCACGAATGTCTGCACAACCTCTCACTAGCTGTTGTGATATTTCAGTCTGGAACAACTTGACCGACAGTACCATCTACGCAGCCATGCCTCTAGGGGGCATGCTGCTGCATATTTAATAGACAAGAGACTGCAGTGATGGAAGGGGCTATGTAGATTCAGACCTCATCCCCGACTTCCTCTGTGATCCGTCACGGTGCACAGTCTGGGGAACATGCACAGGTGTAGACGGATATTAATTAAGTGCGTTGAAAATGGTCTCAAACGTAAAGAAAAAAGAGCGAAGCGCCGTATTAACCGAGCTGCACGGAGATCCCTAGTGCTCCATCACACAGATGGCAATGACTTCACAGAAGACGGGATTTCTCAGAAGCATCAAATTAATCTGGCAGCTCGGTGCATACATTAATGAGGCGGATTGATGGCTTCTCACGGAAAACTATTTGGCTCAGTGCCGACTAAACGAACAGTCGTCAGAAAGTTACTGGGGGCGACAGAGGCATTAGTAGAACATGCATTAACTCAATTTGGTAAAAAAAGGGCTAACGGTTTCCCTCTGTTTCCAGTCTACATGCTAAGCTATATTATCTGTGCGTCAGCAGTAGCTTCACATCCAGCATGCAGATGGGAGTTTTTGTCGATATTTCTATTTAACCTCACAGCAAGGAAACAGGGCCAGCATCTTTTCCATAATGTCAACTTATTCCTTTATACAGAGCAACACACAGTATCTTCCTCCAACAAGATAAAAAGGGTAAACAACGCGTGCTTTCTTGCTGTGAGTTAAATTACAACATAAACGCAACTTTTCATGTGCGAACACTCAACTGGAGGAAATGGAGGATTTAGCTCACAGGAAGAAATAAAGCATCTCCTCTAATGTCAACCTATTATTTTTAATGGTAAACATGGCAATGCTTTCTCATCCCGGATGCCATCTAATGCGGAGCCGTAGCCGCGATGTGGAGATACTCTGACAGCGGTGGAGAGAATAGAGCTTTCTCCACAGGGTTCCCGCTCACATACAGCAGAAATATACTGTAAGCATCGCAAAGTAAGCGAATTAAAATAGCACAGGTTGTTTTTAGTCGAACACCTTGGGCACCATTAGGCTCTGAACACTGACAGCAGGCAGGTGGGCCAGAGTATGTGTGTGTGTGTGTGTGTGTGTGTGTGTGTGTGTGTGTGTGTGTGTGTGTGTGTGTGTGTGTGTGTGTATAACCTCTTCCAGAGCTGCCAGAACCAGAGGGATGTGCTCGGGATACAGCAGGCCCTGGGACATGAGAGAGAGACACGTGCGCGCATCCTGCTTCATCTCATCATAGCTCTCATCAATCTCCACCGGGGCAATCTGCAGGGAGAGAGAAACAGTGAGAGAGATGGAGAGAGGTAGGAAAGACACAGCAACGCACTTTGAGTAAATGAAGAGAGAAATTGAGTTTAATGGGCAAGTAAGATTGAGTGGGTATTAATGCTGTGCTGGGACCTGTGTGTGTGTGTGTGTGTGTGTGTGTGTGTGTGTGTGTGTACTGCGTGTTGGTGTACGTATTAATACTGTGTGTGTGTTGTTACCTTGAAGAGCAGGGGCAGGAGCTGCAGTTGCAGCTGAACAGGAGTGGTGAAAGTTCGCCCTGCGCTCGCCATCAACCATTTCAACACTGCAAATGGCGCACACGCACACACACACATAGACACACAACACACACACACACACAGGGGACATTTGGGATTGCTGCCAAATAATATAAACAGACTTGGTGCTGTGACCTTTCTGCGCTGCTCTGATGATATAACACAATCTATCATGATTTAGCATCTAATGATTTGGATAATTTCATAACCAGATATTTATCTGTATCAAGGAGATTAGAGTAATAACAGAAGCTGAAAGAGCAACAATGCACAAATGTTAATATGAGTAGGGAGATCTAAATCCCCTCCTTGGTGAAGAGGTATCACACCACAGGATAGTTTGTGAATACAAATAAAACAATGAAGTCATGAGAAATACTTCTCTACACCTACTGCTCGCTCAGTGTTGTAATTAGAACAAATTTCTTCATGCCATAGGATGTTTTTTCTGACATTTTCACAGATTTTCTCCTCTGCAGAGATATGTGTCATTCTAGTTTTTATACATTTAATTTTAAGCCCCGGAGACATTTTCAAAGCTCCCCCCTCCGTGAGTGTGACATAAATCGGGTGGAAAATATTAATCCTTTATTTATTTTTGTCAAGCTAAGAACAAATTAAATTCGTTAAAATTTAGTTTTGTTTGTTTGAGGTCCAGCAGGTTACTAACAACTAATTCTCCATATTGTAATTATAAATTCAGAGCTGTAGCTTAAGCGGATACCTCTATTATACTTTATATTTGACTCCAACAGGATTTTATTGAATTGTGTTAAAGAAATCTACTCTTTTTCAAATATTTAAAGAATAAAGGGTCAGATCATATTGCAAAAGCATGTATTTTTCCACCACCTTTTAAAGAGATGTTAAAATTCGGAAATCAAATTCTTCCAATACTATGAGATCCAAACATGAAACAACACCTACAAATCACCAAGTGCATTTTCTAAATACCACTGGAGTGGAGCACTTTGATTAAGTATAAATGAGAACTGACCTTTTGATTTGAATATTTATAAAATAAATGTTGCTGACAAACTTCAAACTTTAATTTACTTGCAAACCATTTGTCGTGATCATATCTGCTACAAATCACTGCACGATGTGACCTGTATAAAAACTGTATAAAACACTTTCCAAACACTAAATTTGACTCCTTTCTATAACTAAGACAGAGAGTCCCGAAAGCACCCCCTTGAATTTCCCTGTGATCCGCGCCTCGCTTCCTTTAAAGTAGAATAAAAGGCTGGAATCAATAAGGGATCACGGCTTTTAAATTGTTTCATCTGGCTTCAGTGTGTCTGTCGGTTTCATGAGGAGAACAAGCTGTCCTGATATAACTTTATTTTCCTTCTCTGTCACCGTCCGTCCCCGGCCTACACATCCTGTTCACCCTCCACACACTTTACATGCTTGCGTCCAAATTCTGACCCGTCTTAAGCAGCTTGACAGCCTGGGTGCGCTCGTCCGTCTCCTGGGTGTTCTCCTCGTGGACGTGGTTGCGGATCTCCAGCACCGACGTGATGGGCTTGAGCCGCTCCAGGACCCGGGTGACAAACTCCACCACGTGGGGGGAGGAGGTGGAGCGGGTGTTGGGCAGGGCCACGTCGATCATGAAGATATAGGTCAGGACACTGGAGAGGGAAAGAGGGGAAGAAAGGGGGTAAAGAAGGGGAGCAAAATAACGAAGAAGAAAGATACACGATGGGGGCAGTTGAGGAAGACACGCAGATAAATAAAGAGGCTTGAACAGACCAAACAGTACACACTAGATAATTAGAGCATCTTGATTATGTAATCCAGAGGAGGTAACCCTGAGGTTATTTGGTACCTGCCGATACGTTCCCTCACATTCTTGTACACCTGGGTGAGCTTTGGCTCCAGGTAAGCCAGCAGCCTGTGCAGCAGCTCAGCAACTCTCCACTGCTGCTGGGCCAGACCTCCTTGAAGCACATACAACAAACTGACAGAGAGAAACAGGGAGAGGGGGGGGTCTGTGTTACTGCGGCACTTCAGCTCGCCATACGTCAGCTCGGGTTACTACAGCATCCAGAAATAAGAAACCTCTGAAATACTGTAGATGACATAAACACAGACTTGTGCATGTGCAGCAGTTATTCATTCTCGCTGACACACACACATAAACACGAACGTGTGTACCTGGCGTCCCGGAACGAGCCGCCCTCTCCGCTGAGGGGGCTCTCCATCAGCAGCTCAAACAGCCAGTGGAGTTTCCTGGGGTCCCGGCCCTCCTATTGGACGACGGCCAAAACAAAATAAATGCTTACTTTTGGAAACATTGGCAGCATGAATTTGCACAGTGAGGAGCTGTGTGCACATAGTCCCTGTATATTTATTTCCAACTGAAACAGAGAAGTAATGCCTGGTTCAAAATGGCAGAATGAATTACCTCACCTTACCACACAAAAACTACTGAACAGATTCCCATAAAACTTGGTTGAAGGATGTGGTACGGGTCAGGGAAGATCCAATTTAATTTTGGTGCCGATCCAGATAAAGGGGCACATCATATAAGTTATACTTTGACTTTCTTTACCATTGTGCAATTGGGTGTTTTCCACCATTTTCTCAGAGAATAATTCATGGATCTCGATGACAATACCCCGCTGCTCCTGGATCTGCTTTTGGATCTGCCCCTGACAGGCACTCAGTTTACGGCCATGCTTGTTGGCTGCAGTGCTACGTTCAGCTAGATGCTAATGCCAGCTTGGCAACATACCGACAGTGACAATATTGACATGCTGACGTTAAGTAGGCGTAGAGCTTATCATTGTTTTCATCTTAATTTAGCATGTTAGCATTCCAACATGTGCTAATGAGCGCTAAACACAAAGTATGATTGACGCTGGTGGGGAAGCTTATTAGGTATTAGATCATACGCAAATTGAACAAATTGCCAGAGCCATTAGGATAAAGCATGGATCATAATGCTTGAGGATTATTTCATTGGCAATCCCTAAGTGTTTGGCATAATTCAGTGGTGGACAAACTGACACAATTACCATCCCTGGAGCGATGCCACTACATGGCTAAAAAATAATAAAGAAATAGTTAAATCAAAGAGTGTTTGTGCTGCAAATAATGTTTTTTTTAATCTTATCTTCCCTTGAATGTTTGTTTTCATGGATTTTTAATCCTCTTAATCTGGATTTTTACATGAAAAATAAACACATCAATTCCCAGATTCTTCAATGAGCTCAAAGCTATGTTGCATGTGGAATTGTTAAATACACATGTGAGCATATACTCACACAGGCGGTGGCGATGCAGGTGCCCCAGTCGATGTAGGTTTCCACTGTGATGTTGTTTAATGCAGTTCTGATCAAAGGGCACAAAAGCTGCCATAGCCCGTCCACCTGCGCACGTGTTCACACACACACAGACAGACACGCACACACACACACACACACACACACAGACACCGAACAATAATAAAAGTTTTTATTAATATTGACTTTTCTTATCAAAACCGCAGTTTGTATTTGCCGTGTGTGTGCATGTGTGTGTGTGTGTGTGTGTGTGTGTGTGTGTGTCTCCAGTACCTTGCTGAAACTCCAGAGTTTGCTGCCTCTGATTAGACCTGCAGTAATCTCACACACACAGCGCTGCGAGCTCTCATGGGGGTCGCTGGCGAGCTGCTCGAGGTGAGGCCATAGTAACGGCAGGAACACGTCGCCATAGTTACGAAACAGGCCCTGTCAATCAAATGTGAGCATGAGAGTTCGCTCTGTGTGGAGAAACCAAGGCCGTTTGTTTTTCTCCTAACCAAAGAAAGATAAATTACAGCCATTTGTTTGACGCAAGAGAAGTGTCAGCTGACTGACGGAGCACGATGAATCACAGCAGCTGATGACACACATTCCAGATCTGCGGAGTTCAACTCAGCCTTGGCTGATTGCGAGTGTGCTGTGTCACTTCTCTGTAAAAGGTTTGCCGGATCGATTTAGGACGAGAACTTAAATTGCACCTTGAAGAGACAGAAGCGTCGAGGGTTGAAGCTGTCTTTTCCTTTCCGATCCTCCAGAGACAGAAACTCTATAAGCTGGTCAATAAACTCTGGGTCTGAGAAATATTCAAAGATGATCTTTTCCCCCTGAGTGACACACAAAGAGACACACAGATGTAGTAGTAGTAACACCGAGGCACCAGTGAGGGCTTTCAAGTGTGCAGCAACAGTACGAGCAGGCACCTCACTCATCTCCTCGTACGGCAGGTCATCTTTTGGCTTTTCAGAAGTTGCATAGATCATCATTTCTCTGGAAGGAGCGGGAGACAAAGAACGGGCTGCTGTGATTTATAGATAACGATGCACAGGAAAAAAATATGGATAGACACATACTGTCTTCACATAAGCAGGAAGGATAAATGAATGATTAAAAAGTCAGTTAGTCAGCAAACCATCCGCACACCAAGACAGGCAGCCAGCCCTCCACCTATACATCAATGCCTCTATCTAGGCCAGGCAGTAAGTCGTTCAGTCAACCTTATCTAGGCCAGGCCGTGACAGGAAGTCACTTCAACACCCTGCTAGTTATCCTGCCTGAAGTCCGACGTGAAGTTAGCCACAAAGATAAGCATCAAATCAAGCAGACAGTTAAGTCAATCAGCTGTTTAGTGCCATCCAACTAAGCAGTTAATCAGCCTTCCAGTTTAAATCCACCGGTTCAACCCTCAGTCATTCTCCTTACCTCGGCCATGAGTAGTATCCCAAGTGTGTTTTCTCCACATACAGCTGAGAGTCCCACTGTTCCTGACTGAGAGGTAGGTTGTTGCTATTGTACTGCAGCCAGCGATTGGCCTCGCGGTCCCCTACACACAAACCCTCTGGATCCTCTACACCACCTAGAAGCACAATACAAAGATATATTGTGTTCTTATTTCAAGTTATTCACCTTTTAATAGAAAGCAAAGATATATATACATATATTCCGGTCATACTTATAACTCAATGTTTAAATTACCAAAGAATGAGTCTGCACGTGGTATATTGCTATAACTTCCTTTGCGGAGTTAATAAACAATAACAGTTGTGAATATGACTGTTTAGGGTGTGTGCGTATACTCACTGATATCTGTCGGCTTCACTGCCTCTTTCTTTCTTGGTCGTTTCAGCTGTTTCAGGATCCCGGCCATTGCTATGATCGCCACCTGAGAGAGAAAAAACGAAAAGAAAGAGAAAGTGAACGAGAAAGAAAGGAAAGAGAGGATATACAGGAGCAAAGCAACATATTCTGAGAGAAGTTTGCCATCGTTTCTCAGAGTTGCGGCCACAAAGTGACCCTGAGCTACAATTTGATCCAGATCTACAGGTAGCTCACTTTAATTGGAGCCCCACATAAACACAGTGGCTGCTCGGAGTCCAGTCGAAAAGTGCTTCAGGCATTAAAAGTGCTGTCTGTACCTTTGTCCTAATCACGTTAGTGGGCTTGGATATGCACTGGTAGGTTTGATTCTCTGGCATTGCAGCTCCTTGTTTTTCTGCTGCGATTCCACAGCTCTTAGTTTTTTAGCTACTTCTACTTGGCTTTTACACAGGCTCCTTTGGAACAATTGTTCTAATTACTTTGTCAGTATTAGTATAGCAATGCATTTTATGTTTTTTTAAACCTTAATTTGGTCCCATAACAGTGCTACACATTGATTATATGCATGCATCACGAATGTTATTGTTATAGAAAAGATGAACCCGCCTGCACCTTAAGGACAAAATATTTCCCCTTCCTAAAACTATAATGAAATACTATATATAGTTCATTTTATTTTTTACTTTCAATTACTCAATCTTTTTTAAACAACATAACTTCTGATAAATACTGAATATAAATGTATGTTCGGTATTATAACCCATTAATGTCAGCTTTTATAAAATAATTCCACAAGTTATTATACAATAAAAACACAAACAATGATTTATTTGCTTTTTGAGGGTTAACAGAACCTTGAATATGTCACTGACTAGCTACAAAATTGACTATATTTGCATAATTTGTGGGTATTTTTGTCCCAGCGCCTTTTGGACAAAAATGTCTGCAAGTGGCGTGAAATTGAGACACACCATCTGCCTTGAAACCATGTAACTCCAGTCCAAATGATCAATTATATCTGTTGTCAAACAGAATTTAAATATTTTTGCCTTGGTAATTATCCAGCATGACATTTGTGTCTCTGAGGTTTGATATGAACTGCTTGTAGCATGCAGTGAACCAGATAAAAAGCTTTTAGTAATGCTCGTCTCTGTCCTTGCCACCCAGTGGAATATCAAATACTTAGACTGTTCACCTCTTGTTCACACAAACACAACGTCAGTTTGACACACGCAGCTGCGTACCTTGCGTATGCTGATGGAGTCATGTATGAGGCTCTGTGTGAAGAAGAGGACAGCGTCAGGGGGCAGCGGGTGATCATCTCTCAGCAGGAGAGACAGCAGGTCTGTGGCCATGTGTTCGAACTTCCAGGGCCTGAAACCACACGCACACAAGCACGTACACACACACACACTTTAGGCAACATCAGGACAATGACTGAGAAGTTGTTTCACTGTGATAAAATAACAATGCATGAATGCCACGGGAGGAGAGTAGTGCTTTTGTATCAGCTACTGGAAGTGGTTATGTTATGTCAATTAATTCCTGAAATAATAATTACAACACATTTGCATATTGTGCTAATGTCTATACAGGGGGAGAGAAAACCTACAGGTCACTGTCTTCAAGGCAATCCAAGAGCTCATTGACCAGCTTCTCGTACTTCCTATGAAAAAGAGAAAGAAAATAAAGTCAGTCAATGGTAAAAGAAATTAATAAATGCAAAGAAAGGCTTTCCAGCTCTTATACAACCTTGAGAGAAGCTTAGAGTATTGAAACTGAATGAGTAATAGCAACTACAGTGATGCAGTTAACATTCATACCTAGCAGCCACCACGTTTCTGATTCGCTGACGCTGGAGACCCTCCTTCAGCTCCTCTACAGACGGTGCCTCTAAGCAAGGCATGGGATTTTCAGACTGTGCGATTTGATTGGCTATCTCTACACATCCCTCGGATACCTAGAAGTGGACGTGGACACATTTTAAAAACAGAGAGATGAGGGTAGTGTTTTAATGCTATTGGACACGTTGCTCACTGTGAAATAAATCCCGATAGTGTCCTGCTGGCGGTTGATCCGGTCAATGATTTCATCAAGCAGTGCACCGATGGAGGACTTCTCTAGGGTCATGGAGGGCGACAGGCCACAGCGGACCAGAGCGGGCCACACCTCCCCGACACAGGACCAGTCCCTCACACTGGCCAGACACACACCACTGTGAAAGCCCAGCAGGCAGTACAGAGCACCCTGAGCAACACACACACACACACACACACAGAATGAAGACTTAATTAATATGATGGATGAAAACAGGAGTTGCATGCTGGTTTTTGAATTAAGGGCAGGATAACTCCCAGCCTGCATTTCTAGAAATTGCCGAAGGGACTGACACGTTAATGTTCGGGTGTCACCTGTAAATAGAATAATTTTAAGGCAATTTCCTAGATCAAAACTAAAAATATAGTTCATGGATTGGACCTTTTGATATATCCTCACTTTGTCTGAAACCTGTAAGACTTTGCATTAGCATTTTTTATCATCAATGTTTATAACATAAATTGTATTTTTATTGTTCAAATAGAGTTTACAATTTGCTTCACAGAACAGGTAATTGAAAGCCAAAAGGTAAAACTCTAACAACTCAAACTCTAACATCAAACTCGACAAAAGAACATTTTAAAAGACACTGGTGTTTGTTCTCTGGTTTCACCCTCTGTCTCCAGTCTAACCATAGATAAAAGTCAACAGGAAGTGGCCTGCAGCCCTCAGGCAGAAATGTAAGCAGACAAAAGGGCAGTGATGTAGGATGAAGCCAGGCCTACGTCCACCTCAAAACAAGGAGTAAAACTTTAAAATCAATACCGAGGGCCACAGGTAACCAGTGCAGCGAGGGCACACAGTTATAAGCCAACTCCAAAGTTCAGCACCACGGACAGTGACCAGCATGAACAACTCTATTTGTGTGCACGTGTGTGTGTGTTTGTGTTTGCGTGCGTGTACCGTGAACTGCTGTTGCGTGCCGGTGGTGTGTTGTGGTGAGAGCAGTCGCAGGATCCTGGGAATAAGGTCTCTGTAGGAGAAGCTATAGGTTCCCAGTGCAGCTGTCAGCACACTCTGGGCCCTGCTACGTACCTGCAAAGCCACACACAGACAGACATGCATCCCCAATTAATTTCCATAACATGTGAGATATTTACATTTATGCCACCAGGAAAATGGAAACCAGCAGATGCTCTGATTGAATTTTTCTCTCATTAAAATAAATGAACAAATTAATGAATGTGTGTTTTAGCGGTGGTACCTGACTGTAAGTGCTGGTAGAAAGCAGCAGCAGATCGCAGAGCAGATCCTGATGAACCACTTTATATTCACTGCCCTCCACCACCAGCTTCCTCATCTATTTACACAGAAACAGACATTTTTTAAATATTCCGAAAACAGCAGGCTCTGACTAAGAATGACAGAATTTACTTTATATGCATGTGATCACAGCTGCATCTGTGACCCTGCACACAGTGCGTGTGGTGTTAACCTCATGCTGGAGTAACACCCGGTCAATGAGCAGCGCTCTAATGTGTTGCTTTTTCCCAAGGAGCTGCAAAATGAAAAGGCAATACTTAAATCTCCCTCCTGAGTGATTCATTGAAACTGACAAGAAATCCGCGGCCTTGTGCACTTTTCCAGCTCACCCGGTTTTCCATGGACTTCTTGACGAGGGTGAAGCTTTTCCATCGTGAGTCAAACTCCTTCTTGTGGGTGCCTCGGTAAAACATGAGGTCATTAATGATCTGCAGTCAGAGAGAGAGAAAGGACGCTGTGAGACCTTACTTGGGCCAAACATAGGATGGAATAATACCATTTTCATAGATAAATAATAATGGAATAGACACCTTAATGATGACAAACAGGGACTTTGTGTCATCCTCCGACTGTTCCAAGATGTGATCTGGATGAGGACAAGTGGATATAGATTGTAATGAAGTTAGGTTTGGGAGCAGGGCCACACCTCAACCACACCTCTAATCACATGTCAAGCTCATATACACCAGATTAATCCATTAATATCTCTTCTCAGATTCTTCGACCCATCCTTTCTTTTGCTTGGAGAGAGAGAAAAGAAGAGTACAGGGGGAAACCCATGCCACATTCAAACCTTAACTAATCACTACCCACACCCCTTCATCTTCTTTTCCTCATTTTTACTATCATCCCTTCATCCACCATCACTGATCACGACCCACATTTCTTCATTCTCTTACCCTGATGCCAATCCTCATCCGTTCAACCCTTCATCTGCCTTCCGTCATCCCTTCATCCTTCTTCCCTCATCTCTACCTGCATATCTTCATTCTCTGTTCCCTCTCTCCATCCCTCATCCCTTAATTTGGAGAGGCGGTGGTCGAGTGGCAGAAACTTGGACTATGGGCAGAGAAGGTCTCTGGTTCGTCTCCGGTTCGACTCCACGGAGAGACAACAAAAGACGAACCTGGATTGATCTGTCCAAAAATCCAAGAGTCTCCCTACCCTCTCTAGTGCCCCTGAGCAAGGCACCTCACTCCCCCAACATCTGCTCCCCGAGCGCCGTACATGGTCGCTCACTGCTCTGTGTGTCCTGCACCAGATGGGTAAAAAGCAGAGATTCAATTTCCCTACCTGCATGAGTGTGCCTTTGCATGTCTGTGCATGTGTTTGGGACGAATAAATGGATCTTAATCTTAATGTCAATCTCCATTGAAACCTTTAAATCACACATTGTTGGGGCATGGTCCTTGCTAGTGAATGTGAATTACAATCTACAGTCTTCACTCACGTAGCAGCAGTCTCATGGTTTGATAGATGGACTCTCTGTAGTTCTCACGTGAATCGTCTAGAGAGGAGGACATGCACAGACACAGAATAGAGGAGAATCCAATATATCACGCACTAAAGCTGCTGGTTTGTGTGTTATATGTCCAATTGGTTATGTTTTCTTACTGTAGTCGACACCTATGTGCAGTTTGATCTCTCCCAGATTCACCATAGAGGGCACTCTGGTAGGAAGCAGAAATAAAGGGAGCAAAACGTGACAAGACTGCAGGAAAATGTGTTTTACAAACAGTGCCTTGCATAAGTATTCACCCCCCTTGGACTTTTTCCCATTATGTACTGTTACTAACTGGAATTCAAATAGACTTAAATAAACTTTTTCCCGTTGGATCAACAAAACATGCATAGTACTTTGGAGGTGCAAAATAAATTTTATTGTGACACAAACAATAATGAGAACAAAAAAGTTGACATCTGTTGGGTGCATAAGTATTCACCCCCTTGTGTCAATACTTGGTAGAACCCCCTTTCGCTGCAATTACAGCTGCAAGTCTTTTGGGGTATGTCTCTACCAGCTTTGCACATCTAGAGATGGAAAGGTTTGTCCATTCTTCTTGGCAAAAAAGATGAAGCTCAGTCAGATTGGATGGAGACCGTCTGTGAACCGCAATCTTCAAGTCTTGCCATAGATTCTCTATTGGATTGAGGTCTGGGCTTTGACTGGGCCATTTTAAGACATTAACATTCTTTAATCCAAACCATTCCTTTGTAGCTCTGGCTGTATGTTTAGGGTCATTGTCCTGCTGGAAGATGAACCTCCGCCCCAGTCTCAAGTCTTTTGCAGACTGCATCAGATTTTCTTCAAGGATTTCCCTGTATTTGGCTCCATCCATCTTTCCCTCTATTCTGACCAGTTTCCCTGTACCTGCTGAAGAGAAGCATCCCCACAGCATGATGCTACCACCACCATGTTTCACTGTTGGGATGGTGTGCTCAGGGTGATGGGCAGTGTTGGGTTTTCGCCACACATAGCGTTTTGCATTGAGGCCAAAAAGTTAAATTTTGGTCTCATCTGACCAGAGCACCTTCTTCCACATGTTTGCTGTGTCTCCCACATGGCTTCTGGCAAACTCCAAATGGGATTTTTTATGGATCCCTTTCAACAATGGCTTTCTTCTTGCCACTCTTCCATCAAGGCCAGATTTGTGGAGTAGACGACTAATAGTTGTCCTGTGGACAGATTCTCCCACCTCAGCTGTGGATCTCTGCAACTCCTCCAGAGTAACCATGGGCCTCCTGGTTGCTTCTCTGATTAATTTCCTCCTTGTCCGACTCTTCAGTTTGGGTGGACGGCCTCCTCTTGGTAGGTTTGCGGTTGTGCCATATTCTTTCCATTTTCTTATGATGGATTTTATGGTGCTCAGAGAGATGTTCAAAGCTCTGGATATTTTGTTATAACCTAACCCTGCTTCATATTTCTCCACAACTTTATCCCTGACCTGTTTGGTGAGCTCCTTGGTCTTCATGATGCTGTTTGTTCAGTAATGATCTCCAACAAACTCTGAGTCCGTCACAGAACAGGTGTATTTATACTGAGATTAAATTGCAGACAGGTGGACCCTATTTACTAATTATGTGACTTGCAAATGTGACTTGTGAATGCAATTGGTCGCACCAGATCTTTGTTAGGGGTTTCACAGTAAAGGGGGTGAATACATATGCACACAACACTTTTCAGATTTTTATTTGTAAATAATTGTGAAATCCATGTAATATTTCCCCCCACTTCCAAATGATGCACTATTTTGTGTTGGTCCATTACATAAACTCACGAGGAAATAAATTTTAATCTGTGGTTATACCATGACAAAATGTAGAAAAGTCCAAAGGGGGTGAATACTTATGCAAGGCACTGTATACACACACACACACACATTTTCTTTTGTATGTGTGTGTAGCTGCAGGTCTTACAGGTCAGAGACGTGTGGTCCATCCAGAGGGGGCAACATGCTTCCAGCTCCAAGAAGGCAGTGCTTCACAATAGCAAGACTCTGCAACAGCTCCTCCCTGTGAATCATGCCACACATTGCAGTGATTTTCAGAGCAGGGTGTGTGTACACGTGTGTGTGTTCTAGGTATTACTCATGTTGTGAGGCAATAACTCTTGTCTTCCTTTGAAAATGTAATTCCCATCATGTAAATCCAGACATTTTAAGGTGAAGACAAGTTTTAAGTTTAGGTTAAGGTTGAAGTTTAGGTAAGGGTAAGTTTAGATTATGTTTTAGGTTAAGGTTGGGTTAAGTTTAGGGTTAAGTCAGTAGTAACTATGGGTTAGGGTTAGATTAAGTCCCAGAGAAATCAATGTAATGTCCGCTGA
This sequence comes from Pleuronectes platessa, assembly GCF_947347685.1. Taxonomy (NCBI): domain Eukaryota; kingdom Metazoa; phylum Chordata; class Actinopteri; order Pleuronectiformes; family Pleuronectidae; genus Pleuronectes; species Pleuronectes platessa. Next base: position 8,387,823 of record NC_070646.1, on the reverse strand, counting down.
TGTAATGGAAAAAACGTCTGTGAGTAAGTGTGTGTGTGTGTGTCTGTGATGCATTAGTTTGAGTCTTTAGAAGTGTTTCACGAACTCCAAATTCAACTTCCCCCTGTTTGTGCTACTGATTAGACTTTGAAGCATTAGGTTTAAAAACAGATGTTAAACTTCAGGTTTCATTTTTTTGGGGATGCAGACAAATGTAATTTTTGATTAATGAAAGGCTATGGGTTGCCTTTGTTCTGTTTGTGTGTGTGCCTGATTACAACTAATAAAGAAAATGGGTGGGGGGGTGAAAGAAAATAAAGTGCACCTGCTCATTGGCTGATCTCCAGAGACGTGGCCCTTGATTCGCTCCAGCTCCGGTTGCAGGAGGCGGGACAACAGCTGGAAAACAAAGTTCTCCTCCTCTGTGCTCGGCACATGCCAACACACACCCAAGGCCGCCACATCTCCGGCTCTGCCCCAGTCCTGGAGAAGAGAGAGAGAGAGAATTTATCAGAAAGTAGAAAGAGAAAGAGAGATGCCAGTTTTTCCACTGGAAACAACTGGCACATACAATTCAGCACCATCAATCCCCCTCAAACCCACAGGCCCGTTCATCTCCTGGTGTCGGATTATTTGAAACACATGTAAACAGCAACCTAAAGTGAACCAATGAACATGTTGTGTCCCTTTTCAGTGTGGTCCATGTCCTGTCTGCTAACATGGAGGAGGCCGGTATTTATGACCTATTGCCTACTGCCACCTGCCATCAGGGGGCGATCAAGATGATCTTGCTTCAGCTGTCAGATGTCCGTCTTTATATACAATCTGTGGTTCTTTCAAACATTTAGCTCTGTGACTGTTGGCATAAAGGAAGACCAACTCTTTTCTAATTCCACGTTTAAACCTTTTACACAGAGAGACAAAGCAGAATAAAAGGTACAACATTCCCACTTTGACCAGCCTGTGTAAAAGGGGGTGGCTGTAGCTGGTGACTAGTATTAGCTCATGTGCAGTTCGGTCCAGCAGTGCAACCATTTGATCTCAGTTTGATCAACGCTTTTTAATTGTCTTCATGGAAGTTGAAATTGGAATGCAATTACCATCCGATTTAATTAAACTGCTGATGATGATTCTAATTTTACTTTTTACATTTCCTCGAAAGTGTTTCCTGTCACTGACTTAATACTGTGATAACTGTAATGATGCTCGGGGAGGTTAGAAAATAAGCAGGAGCTGAAACTGTGCAGTTAGAAACACGGAACAAGACTTAACTAAAGTTTGTGGGATAAAACAATGGTGATTGTTGTTTTGTGTCTTAAAGCAACAGCCTTTTGTGCAGTAAAGCCATTCAATGTTGTCTGTGTGTACCCGTATAGTGAGGTCAGTATCAAAGCCTCCAGAGGTGCTGCGGTACTCGGTGGGATAGATGAGGGACAGCGACCGGAGTGTGTGCTCCAGCAGACTGCAGGCGAGAGTGTAAGCCTGTTTGCAGCGCCGACGCACGCATACACCAAGGATCCGCTCCAGGTCCCCCTGGTATTTTAACAGCTGTTCACCATCCACACGGGCAACCTAAACACAACACTCACACACACACACACACACACACACGAGACACAGGCAATTCAGTGGAGAGCTGTGTCTTAAATATTGAAGTTCTCCAGTAAATCACAGCATCTGGCTCACTCCCACTCGCGTGGAGCTCCCAGGAGTAATAAAACAAAACAGAGAGGGTATCAATATGTTCTGGTTAACGACAAAGCTCTTTGATATTTACGAGCGTGCAGGGTGCACGCTGCAAAAAGTGTCTTTGAGTCATCTTTTTTTCTTCGCACACAGCATTACAATTGTAGTCTTATTCTGAAAAAACAAACAGAAGTGTCTGTGGACACCTTCAACTAATGGAAGAGGTAAATCTCTACAGTTCTAGTAAATAAATATTCTTAAAGTGAATTGATCTGTGAAGGAATCAGGTAAATATGTGGACCCCACTATTCTAGAATAAATAATATTTGAATTTAAAACCAGAGTTATTAGGAGGAATATTTCTTGGAGTGTTGAAGCTCTTGGGACGTGATAGATCCTCGTCTCACCTCAGAGAGCAACTGGAGATTCCACAACAGCTCCTTATCCAGCTCATCTTCACTCTGCAAGTCCTCATCTACACAAACACACACAGACACACAAACAAGTCCTGACTGGAACATTTCAACAAATAATGGGGGGACTACGATGAAATGTAATAACTGTGATAATAACATTTTATTTTTATAAATTTTTTTTACATGACCTAAAATCTGCAAAATTGCATTTCCATCAGCCTGAGCAGAGTTCGGTTTATTGACATGTTTGCAGTGTTCTGCAAGCATTTTAGCATGGTAACGTTAGCATTGTGCCCAAAATAGAACTGTCTACAACTACAGGATAGCCTCATTCAGTTGCTAACGTAGTTGTATTTTTTATAATATTGTTTTTTCTTTTGTTGCAATTTACACACATTGAATTGTTGGATTGATCGTTTGGTGTCCATGAATACATAAATGATATTATTAAGTGCAGTACCTCCATAATTGTGTGACACTTTTTTTCGTTCAATCTTGCCTCCCACTTCACCTGCTTAAAGCTACTTTGGCTCATTTAATCACTAGCAAATACATACGGACTAAAAAAAAATTTCAGATTTTTTGCTCCTCTCTTGACTTCACACTGCGACTAATAAGGCTCCTAATTGTTCTGAGATGGCTGTGATCTGATAATGTCTTAAAATCCCAAGAATGAAGATCTATCTTGACTTAAAAACATTTGGTTTCATTTAGCAGGGAATGAACTTTTGAATGAACTCGTTCAAAGCTCATTTAGACTTTGTGCAAACACAATGTCTATTACTACACACACACACACACACACAATGTGGTACTGACTGTCAGTAATCTGGTAAATGACTCTGCAGCATTGAGGGACGAACAGACTGAGAGACTCAGCGGGATGACACTGCAAGTACAGACATAAACCCATTATTTAGATACACAAGCAAAAACAGCTGAAAATTACATCATCAGGGACCGATTCCTCTAAAATGACTAAATTACAACTTCCTCCAACAACTGTAAATTAAAATCTCCAATGATCACACATTCATACCTTTGCTGCAGCTCGACACATGTCGGCCACCATCCTGCCGGACACGCATGTCTCGAAGATGTTGGAGGTGGCAAAATTATAAACCTTCTGCAGCGCCACCTGACAGGAGGAAAAAGATACAATCAGATGATGCATATCTAGCGGCTCATTTGTATGTATCGTACACATTTTGAGTAAGTGTGATTTTTTTATTTCTATACACTGCACATAGATGTAATAAAAAAAAAAGGGTACTATACATGAGGCTTTATATGAGGGTATTACTGCTGACGTTGGATTGACTTAATGTGAATAGTTTTGGATGAATGTAATGTAATGGTAGCTTCATAGTTGATTTGAGCTTATTTGATTATGAGGGGTTTGGCAACACCAGCCCAAACTGAGTCCTGTCTACTTCGAATCATACTCTGTATATAAAGATGAAGTCAAAACATCCTGGATAAAGGTGCCACCATCTTTTGGCTTTTGATGTCATTTGGATCCAGATTCAGTCTCAGCTATGAATCATGGTGTTTCAAGAAATCGGTTTTCAGAACCTTTAAGTTTAGTGGTCTGTTTCAGAACCAAGAAGTTCAGTTAAGGTCAGAGTACAGTGAGGGTTGAAGTTACATTTTCAGGTTATTGAATTAAGGAACTTAGGTAAAGACAGTGATGTTCCCTTTAAGGCAGAGACGTGGTAGAGAGGAGAGGGTTTCCTACCTTGTATACCTCTGTGGAGCACTGTGTTAGGACGGTGTTAACAGTGGAGGATAGGCCCAGCTCCACCAAGCTCTCCAGATGAGTCTGGGTATCCGTCTCTGTCTCATCTCTGGTCTGTTCCAGGGTACTGCTGTCTATCAGAGCGAAACACCTGCACGAGCACAGATACGCACACATACTGTACTTAAGCACAGACTTATACATCTGTCAGCAATGGAAACGTCAACAACGTTAAAGTGAGAAAAACCCGTGACTGTGTAGCTAAGTGATAGTTTGACTAGTTAATTTGTCTCTACCTGTCCAGGAACTGGAGAACGAAGTCTTCGAACTCGGCTGAAGCAAAACAAAGATCTTTCTCAATCTGAGAATGAGAAGCAGAGGTTATAAGTCAGACGTGCGTTCGTATGATACAATAATGCTTTATTTTGATGTCTTTGTATATGTGAACTGCTGTTAATTCCAAAAAGTGGAAAAAGGAGCTAAACCTAAAAGCTCAGACAGGGGCTGAAAAGACGGACTGTATCGATGGACAGTATGAAGACAGTTATTTCTGAACATTAGAGCAGGTAAAGTAATAAATAAATACAATTTATGAATATGAGCATAATATGTCTCCTTTTAATATGAAACAGGAACAAGGAGATGTAACCGTGGACAAATTTAGCACAATGACTAGAAACAGCCTTTTGTGATTTGGCAACCTCACAGCAATAACAAGACTTCAGGAAAACCCCAAACTGTGTTTTGCTTTTGTTTAGTACAAATGAAACAAACATGTTAAATAGCGAACAGGTAGACAGACATGAATGTGATGTGGTGATCAAACTCTTCCTTTAAGAAACATATTGAAATCATTAATACCAGTTGCTTTTTGCTTATTATTATATACATATACTAATCTCTTTTGTGATTAAATAGTTCATGTGTGTACCTCTGTGAGATCACTGTGTCGAGAAGGAGCGGAAGAACAATCCACTAAAGGCACCAGAGTGGTGAAGGTGGCGATGAACTGGAACGTTATCTGGACAGAGGGAAGAAGTGGGAAAAAACAGATCAATTGAAATCGTCTGACGAGAACACGGCCAAAGTTAAATAACAGGGCAGATGTCGGCCAAATAACTTTTCTGAAAAAAGTATTAATTTAGCCTGGCGTGATGGATTAATGTAGTCTGGAGACAATGAGCACACCAAAAGAGAAAACCAATCAGTTTAACAATCCAAGCAGAAACTGAAGACTGGGCCACATTAATTGTAAGTTCCTCAAACTGAGATATTCATCCCACTTTCAAAGATTATTAATAGGGTAGAGCAGAGTACGCTAGAGAGGAATTTAATCAACAGGAGCTGCATTGTCTACTCACTGTCTAACGATTCTTCTTCATTACTAATCAACACCTCCATTACTCACCATGCACTTGCTGAAGTCGTTGGGGTCCACCCCTGGCAGACAGCCCATGAGCAGTGGGAGAACGTGCGCACGGCCCTCTGGGTAATGGTTGTTGGGGGAAACCAGGCTGCGGGCCATGCCGATCATGCAGCTGAGGGTGGCGGTGAGGGTGTGCGGTTCTGTCAGGGTCTCCATCGCCGCATAGGTTCTGGTATATGCGAGACACATGGAGGTAAATGAGTAAAGATACCAAATGAGGTGAAAGATGCAGGTGTCTACTTGTCTTCTGAGATCGAGGCAAGGTAATTATGGCAATTTGTTTGGTGATTACCGACATCATCAACACTTGCAGCAGTTGTGTGACACTTTGCTCATGGAGGACACAAAGGTTGTCTACATAAAAGTGGTGGAAGAGTGTTCTTTACAAATTGGAATGATCCAGTGATACTCGTCTGTACATCCATGGAGACGCTACAAACAGGTCCTGCTAATGGCTAAATCGGCAAGCAACTATTTACTTCCTTTTAACATCCATAACAACCCTCAAAATCATATTATATATTATCAACCCCAAATCAAAGTAAGACAAAGAATAATAATCGGAAGTTGATCGATATTCATTAATCCATCTAAATATTAACATACGTTTTCTAGTGCATAAGTTCCTGATTACATCGTTCATACAAGACAAATACTTACTTCTCAAGTACGGGTGGTATGACGAGTTCTGGTGTAAGGAGAGCCAGGTTCTGCAGAGCGAAGGCTGCGTCCGTACTGCCGGTTTTACTGCACATCACCAGAGGAGGGCGCGCACACGCACACACAAACACAAACACACACACACACACAGACACACACACACACACACACACAGGGATATAATCACAGATGACCAATCTCTGTGCAGATTAGGTTTCTTGTGTGATCGCTAGTGACACACAGCAGGGTTTGAACCTCCTGGATAAAGGGGTTGGCAGCTATATTATAAACACCAGGTAAACACAGGTTTTTGATTTAGAAAATGTGTGTTTGATTTCTCCATAGGTTCACTTTTCTGCCTAATTTAACTAACTAACTGGAAGGGGCTGAGGAAAAGAACATTGGTGAACAAAACTCTGGATGAAAACTCGGACGCTTGGAGGAATTTTGTTCATTAAACGCAGATTACAGGGACAGTACTGCAGATATATCACACCTACTCCCACAGTGACACCTATGGTTTCTAATTCTGCCCGAGTAGAAACAGTATCAATCCGTCTTCCCACGTAGCAGGAGATGGTCTTGCACCGTCTTTGTTTTTAAATGTCATCTTAAAACTTATTTTTAGAGAACTGCTCTACTGAACAACCAATATTATCTTTGTTTCGTAAACTCTTGTTGAGTTTACTTTATCTCAAACAATTTATCTGTTGCTCCATTTTGGTTATGCTCCTAATTTAAGACCTTGTTTTTATGCACTGTTATTGCAGCTATTGAAATTCTCCAGATCTCTAACGTTAAAGAACACGTGTCTCAACTCTTCATGCTCACATTAAGAAGGAGAGGTTGTATTTCTGTATTGCCATTGTCACTATGGCAGTCATCAAAGTGTAGTACCTGAACATAGCCAACAGGGTGGCGCCAATGAGACTGCGGGTGAACTCCTGCAGGTCTGCATCAGTCAGCTGCTGCCTCTCCGGAACCACTGTGATCCAGTTGGGTTCAGTGTGGCGTTCCCTGTGCACACGGCGCACAACACTTGCCGGGAGCCGCTGAAGCAGCCGCATGAGTCGAGACTGCAAAAACACACACACACACACACACTCAATATTACCTTTTTGGTCTGGAGACACATTTACACCGTCAGTCGTAAAGAGATCACAGATATCATTCTTTTCTGCAGCACTTGTGCATGTCATTATTGTGATGTAAGTTTGAAAAGAGCCCGTTTGACATTAAGCAGCTGAAAACACATTTGCATCTTTCTCACAGTGGGCCAGTGTGTTTGAGAGAGAGAGAGAGAGAGAGAGAGAGAGAGAGAGAGAGAGAGAGAGAGAGAGACTTACCTGCCAGCGGCCATGATTTGAGGGATGGTAGAACGAGGCGATGCTGTTGAAGAGGCAGGTCAACTCTTTCTGTGCAGGGTTTCCTGGGCCACCCTGCAGGAATATAAAGTCGGTAGGCAACTAAGAAGCTTTTATCCAATAATGGAATTTCTTACACCTGAATGGAAAACTCAAATTATTTTCAGACTATAAAAATGTTTCTTTAAAAAAGAGAAGAGAGTAAATGTGTGTAATTAAAGAAGAAACATTAATAGGGTTCTCTCTGGAGAGGAGGGCCACAATCTGCAAAACACAGTGGAGGGAATGTTGTTGGTTCCATTCTTCATTACTTCTCAGAAGCAACAGAGCTATCGTTCAAGGCAGAGCCAGCATTGCTAATCACAATCATATATTTTGGTCTTGCCCTGTCCTCCTCGCTTACTTGAAGAATATCCATCACAGGTGTCTAAACCTCCAAGCTACGTTGACAGAGCACTAGACAGACCTACTTCATCAGATATATAGGAAGAAATTGACTTATTTCCTCAGAGTACTGGAAGATAAATTTACCAAAATATGCTTCAGGTAGATTAACTTTATCAGACTCTGAAGACGAGCCATGAAATGTGTGTATAACTTGCAGATTACCATTCCTTACAGGAGTTATCTTGCTTTACATAGTTCTGTTTTTCGCGAAACAGAAATGATACGAGCAAAATATGGGCGACGGGGAAGGAATCTAATAAATTCCCATCTGGATATTTAATATGGATGTCCCGCCCCCCACCCCCCCCTTATTGTTCATTTATAAGCACTCTTAATGGGGAATGTAATGGAAAGTGATATGAATCTGGATGTTTTTCTTTCTATTTTCTTACCCTTAAGCACTTGATGTGATATATAACAACAAAACAGTCACATATCTACTGGATATATATATCATGAATCTTCAGGAGGAAAAAGTCGGCCCTTGCGTACCAGGATTGCTGTGATCCACAACACCAAGTGTCCAATGTCGTACGAGTTGGTAAGATAACGCGGCGCCACCATCTGACTGACCCCAACTGGAAGGTTTAGACTGCGCAGGATCCTGGTGAAAATCTACACACACACAAACACACACATAGAAACACACACACAAACAACCTTATGATGGAGAGTTTCACCCAACACAGATGGCCCAGCTGTTGCCAATATATAGACTCCAATGCGTCTCAAAATATCTGTAAATCACTCACTGTGGGAATATAAGGGGTCCAGTCCACGTAGCCGATGTTATCATTGGCAAGTCGAGCAAACAGGTTCACAAGGTGCTGCAACATCAGAGAAATATTCACCGTGAACACAAAGAAAATTCCCACGAGTCAAGGCTGTCATTCCGAGAATTAAATACAGCCACTTTGAAAGAAAGAGAGCGAGACAGGCAGGGTGGGCCGCTTTGGGCCAAGAGGCTTCAGCGAAAAACAGAGCTTAGACACAAGTGGAAAATCTATTTCTGCAAGTCAAATGGAGACCAATACTCGGATACTTCAATCATCCTCATCAGGAAATGGAGAGAAGTGCAAATGAATCTTTCCATTCGGAGGAAACAGGAAAGCGACATCATGATTCATTGCTAAATAAGTGAAAAATACCTTTTTAAATCCTCCATTTGGCGTCGTAGATTTATGAGGAAATGTGAGAGGAGGACGTTTCATACATTTTTAATGCGGGACTTTCATTTTGCATAGAGAAGTTATTTTAATGCAAGTGGACAGTTTGTAAATGTAGTTGTCACGATCTAAAAAGAATGAGAAAATACCTGAAATATTATGCTTGTATGTTTGTGTCTGCGTGCGTGTGTGTCTCATTATGGAGACTTATGTGTACCTTGTAGGAGGAAAAAAGCAAGTCCACATAATGCAAATCATCAACACCATTGTGTGTGTGTGTGTGTGTGTGTGTTTGTTTGTCTCACCCCTTCCCAGCTTGGCTGATTTTGTACGGCCACCCAAAGGTTCATTAATTCATCAAACCACAACCTGAAAAAACACACAGAGAAAAAAACCTTTATATTCAAATCCGCTGACCCACAAGCACCGCCACGGACGCAAGCACAAACACACACACACACACACACACACACACACACACACACACACACACACACACACACACACACACACACACACACACACACACACACACACACACACACACACACACACACACACACACACACACACACACACGAGGCTGAATTCCCCTCATCTATCTCTAATTCCCCAAAATATGAACTCGCTCTCTCCCTCGTACATACTGGGAGAGCGAGCGCGGGAGAGAGAGAAACACTGGAAAAAAAAAAAAAAAAAAGAGTATTAAAGATGATGTATTGTGGAAACTGCAGAAACTGCTGATGAAACCAAGAGTAAATCCAGACAAATAGCTCGCGAAAGAGTGAATATAAAGAATTCACTGAACACTGTGAAGAGGCTCAGTAGCCACAACTATGAAGGGCATGCAGGTTTTCCAGGAAAGAGAAAAATATCAGCAAAACAAAGAGAGGGAAAACCCTGCTAACACAAGAAGAATGCTGTTTACCCAAGCTCCCAGGTGCAAGGGTGTAAACGCTTGCAGAGACGGCAAATGTGGTAATGGACATAAAATGTACTCTTATGTTTATGCATTTTGATGCAACCAAATCCTAAAACTCCAACACATTTGACCTAATTCTGTTGCTCTTCATGAAGCCTTTGTGTTAGCTCTGACTCTGACAAGCTGCACTTGGCGTCCAAACCTGATGCTAGGCAGATCCATTCAATCTGGCCCACTTACTGGAAGCCCTGGTCGTGTTCCTCCAGGGGCATGATGGTGGGCAAGAACAGCTCCATGTTGCTGATGGCCTTCTGCATGACCACGTCGAACACGCACAGCAGGGGGCGCCACTCATCTAGCATCTCCTTGGTGGAAGACGCGGGGAAATACCTGGGAAAGTGCACACACACAAAAACATACAGCACATCAGTGAGTACAAACAGATGCAGGCAGAGTGGAGATGCAAATACACACACTACAGCACGCAGCTCAACTGCAGATCAAAGCTGCACATTATCCGCAGCACAAATTACACGATCACAGAGAATGAGACTTACAGTCGGCAGCTTTTGATCAAAGCCTTCAGAATGTGATCCACTGAGCTGCAAACAAGAACACAGAGGAGGAGTGTGAATGTGTGTTTGTGCAGGAATTCTGCTTTTGACCGCATTTGCAAGATCCACAAGTTCTCGACGGGGATGAAGCAAAACTTCAGCATTCAGGCTGCAACCTAAAATGTTCTTCATCATCACTGAATCTGTTTTTTTTATGAAATCTCTTATTCTACAAGCTTTAGTGAATTGCAGGCTGCAGTACCATAATACGCCACTGGGGAAAGTCACCTGGCTGTTTTGATGTGTTGGCCACAGCAGTTGGGGGTTAATGGCCTAAAAGGGACTTTATTGGCATTGAATGTGAGATTTAGGGCTTTGAACAGGCAACTTATCAGTGTAAATCCCTCATTAAATCATGATAAACATCAATTTTTATTAATAAACCATTAATCAACCGACCATTTTCTGCACTATTTGACATATTTACAATCCAAATTCCTTAGGAAAAGATGATTGTGTTCAGGTCTAAGGTTAGGTATAGATTTGTAGTAGAGCTAATGCATGCATTTAGTCTCTTGGCAAAGGCTAGGTGTGAGCATACTCTTGTGTCTGTACTCAGTCAGTATTTCTAAGGCTATTTTTTGAAGTCAGTTGTTAGGCTTACATCTGTTTCTCTGTTATCCAGGAGAGGGTCCAGGAATTACGCGGTTCAGAACAGGAAAAACTGTGCAATCACGTGGTGTCGGCATAATCGGAAAAATATGTTATGTAATGGGAAAATTCCCTCGAACGCCACCTCAAGTCACAAGAAGAGCCTGTGAAAGTTTTGGTATACAAGTTCCCAAATTGCGCAAGTCATCACAAATTAACATCATTTTACAATCAGCTCTATGCAGTAGCTTTTAATGCTTGTGATAACTTCTCAAATGTTACACTTTTGTCATTTGCAAACTAAATATTCCATCTCTTACTTCTTTCCTTCCTAACAACACTTTTTAGCCAATAAAATAATCTGAATAAGTTTAAATTATTTATATTCCGGTCACACCTGACCTTTTTTCTTTTTAGCTGATGTTGGCTTGTATTTTCATATTAGGAGCATATATGAAACTTTGAAATTTTAGGAATAAAAATAAGCGTATTTGCAGATAGGATAATTATCCACATAAGCAGTAAGATCAAACAATAAAACATAGCAGCAGGTTAATGTAAAGGTAGAACTACATACTTGGGGAGCCAGATGAGTCCGAGGTGCTCCGTCTTGGAGTAGACGATACTCTCATGCAGATCATAGAGTGGTCGCCATGGCAGCTGTAGGTCATCTCTGGACAGTAGTTCCTTCTTCCTGTTTGAAAGACGCTGTCAGTCATTATCATCCGTCCAGCCAAGCTACACAGAGTTTTTGCTGAACAGTGGGCATGTTCTTTGACATTTAAAACTTCAAAGAACATTTGAAGAGAAACATGAAATCACCCTCTTGTCACAGAGCTGAAGTCAAAGTCTCGGTAATGAAGTTATATTGATGTGAGAAGCCACAGGGTGTCTGAATGAGTCGGTAATTGTGAGAAAGTGAGTCACTGCCTCACCGGCTGCGCTGAATACGACGACTGCCAACATCCAGACATGTCGGCAAACACAACACCGTGACTCTTTGTTTTCAACAAAGCGGAACTGCGCTGACAGCTGCAGACATTTGTAATTTGTAGGTGTAGACTCAGCTGGTATAAAAAATAGTCACAACACAACTGGTCACATAAGACGCTCTGTTGAGAAAAATTCAAAAAGGGCTTTTAAGATCTGAAAATAGAAGCAAATGGCTTTTTTTTGCAGGCGAACACGAAGTGAAGTAGCCTTTTCCTGGAATTCTTGATTTTTTTCAAAGAACCTTTTAAGATTTAAAATTGCTTGGTACCTGTTGTGCCCCTGAGGAAAACGTTTTAAGCCTTAAGGCTGCCTCTGGGCTTTCTTTGAATGACTCACAACTCTTATTGCAACTAACTGCACAGAAAATGTTAAGCATCCTTGCACAGAAGAATATGTGCAGTTTCCACAGCCTCAGTCTCCTTGTTGTCTCATTCGTCTCCCAGCTATGGAACAGACTCTCATTGGGTGGATTTGACAAATGAAGGGAAGATGAAGCAACGGTGAAAGAAGGGAGGAGGGATTGAAAAAAGGAAAACGCCTTTTGAGACACGATGCGTTAAGTAAAGTATCAAACTCATCTCTCAGCAGCGAGACATTTAATATACGGTTAACCCAGATCTCGCTCTTTTCGTCTGATGGAAAACACTCAGACAAATGACATCTACATCGAGATGTTGTTTCGGGATGGATGTGAGAATCGGGAAAACAACTGCAGAGGACTGGGAAGTGATGAATGTGTCTGTCTTGGATAATATCGAGCAGTCACAGGAGACGTGACAGGGATGATTTGAAAAGAAAAAAGCAGTGAGTTAAGAAATAGGCCTTCAAAGTAATAAATGTACACACAGGTGGGTTACGATACCTCAGTCTGTCGGAACAGATGTGTACAGGTGTGTACTTGTACTCTACGATGATGAGGTTATTGTATTTCACTTGAGTGTTTCGACAGTTTACTTAACGTTAAACGTTTACTCCAGCAGGTTTCTGAGACCAAAGCATTCACTGAGAGCACTTTTTATTCCTTAACAAATATTTGACAGATATAAATACTAGTTTAATTCAGTTTTATGTAGCAAAAACATTTCAAGCTGACAAAAACATTGGTTCCTTAACCAGCTCTAACGCAAATCTGCTTATACACTAATGAAAATCTAGTAACCCATCAACCAAAATGGCCATAATCTATGTATATAAGAGTTATTTTACTTTTGACTTTGAATATGGCGTATTCTTCATAACCACTATATGTAAGCTATGGGCAGCTGTTCAGGGCTAGGGTTAAACTCATCTAAAAATATTGGGTAATTGTACGGCCGCTTTAAAAAGAGAAGTTTTGCTAGAAGGTAAAACTGCATTTTGACAACCCAGTACGTTTTCTGATGAGACTGGGTTGCATGTTGATGTCCACATGACAATTATGGGGAAATGGTACATGCTACAATATGCTGTAGTCAAACAATAAAGCATAAAAGTAATTTTGATGTTGAACTTAATAGCTATACAGTTATCGTATCTATTTCAGATGAATTTATATATTAGCCACCATCTCTATCACTGCTAATGGTCAGGCCAGAGTAAGGTGATGCTGTATCAACAAAAAACCCTGAGTGCATTGAATTGGGTTATGGTGCATTTTACTGCTAATGAGTATATATATGTAAAAGGCAGATTGTGTAATGTTCTCTTTTTGTTGGTTGGTGAGTTTGTCAGTGTGATGGCCGTATTATATGGATTCAATTTCAGGTTTTATGGTTTCGCTCATGATCAGTATCATGGGTGTTGTTATTTTCTTTGCACTCACATTAGTGATCAAACACAACCAGTCACTTTTGGTTAGATTCTTGTAAGGTGCTATATTTTTGACAATGCATTGTATTCTGAATGAGGCGTGCACATTGGACAAGACTAAGTGAATCAGCATGGGGGGAGGATATCAAGTTTGATTTGTTTTCTATTTTGTTCCCCCCCTATCATTTGTAAATGCTCTGATCAGCCGCCTTTATGTCCCCCCTTTATCTCATTTGTGGGGTCATTAGTTAATGTCCCGTTTTGTGAGCAGTATTTTTGAGCAGAGTTGTCCATTCCTTTGTATTTTCATATTTTTGGGTGTGATAAATCCCATCTTTTAAGAAGTAACCCTGTGCTTGTTTCGCATTTGAATTTGTGAGTAGAACCATCCTATTACTTCTTTTTCTTTTTCTATTTTCTTATAGAAAAGTTTAATGTTTAATTTAAAATTTAAGATTTAGCTGATTGCATTGACTTGATTGAGATCACTCTCTGGACACTGCAGATCGTTTTTGTGTTCCAAACGGTGGTAAGGGAGATGCAAGTGAGGAATCCACTTTAACGCACCATGTTACTGCACATCAGCATACTGCTTGTATAGCACAGTGATGTTTACCACCATGCTGCTCTGTGATCTCATAATACTGAAGGATAACAAAGGGCAAGAGAGGCTGATGCTGGGATATTCAGTTTTCTCAAGTCATAAGCTCCCTTGGCTATAAACATGTCTGTGTGTCAATGCATGTTGTACTGAATATTAGCTTTACTGTCATGTTTTATTAGTTGTGTGGTTATTCACTGTGCTGTGTATTCCATCCAGCAGCAGGCTGCCCAGACATCTTCCTCCCCTGCCTCATCCTCCAGCTACTCCTGGGGGATCCAGAGGCATACCCAGTCCTGATGGGATATATAATCCCTCCAGCATGATCTGGGCCTGCCCTGAGGTCCACTGGGAGGCACATGGGCTGCATCCAGATCAGAAGCCTGAACCACCTCAACTGGCTTCTTTTTTATTGCTTATAGATGCTGCGCTTCTAACCCAGATCCATCCAGCTGTCTGTGCTCCGTTTACCCTGTCCCCGAGGGCGAGGAGCTCCGATATCACTTATGATGTGTGGGTGTGTGTGGGTGTATGGGGGTTATTGTCAAAACCCACTTGAGTAGGTGGATGAGCAGCCGGGCGTAGCTCTGCATCATGTGGGGCTCCAGGTTGGGCAGCGTTACCAACTCGTAGAGTAGCTTGATGAAGAGGATGTGGTCCTCTTTGCTGAACCTGCAGCCATACAGCTTCAGAAACCTGGAGGAGAGAGGTGACCGGCAGTAAACAGACAGCGTCAGTGGCCCAAGGCCTCAACCTGAAGACTTGAATTAACTCACTGAATCTGAGCAGGTGCCAAGTGGACAAAGTGAATTAAAAGTTTAGACTTTATTTAAAGGACATGATAAACCAACGTAATAGCCTGATGCCCTTATAGACTTTTAAGGCAAACACAAAGCTCTGGTAAACATCCCGTCTTCTCTTTAACACGAAGTGAAAGCCAAACTGTTTGATGAGATATGGATGAGGATATAGAAAATAAGATATTGTAGAGATAAAAAGCGAAATATAATAGCATACTCTTTACTTTAGGATACACTCCAAGCCAAATATAATACACTTAAATATTCATCCCCTATTTTCCCTTTATTATATCCCTCTTTTTTCTTTTCTTTTTGTCTTCTTTCATTTGGTTAATTACTAAAATTAGCATTATTATTTAAAGGCTTTTTCATGTAACCTCTATGTCTTCCATCAAATGGATGATTTCTTATATATTATAGTTATCGTTTATTATCAATCAGTGGTGTTGAAACTGTGTGTGGAGTGGAATGAGAGGGGGTGTGGGAATATGTAGTGGTTATTATAAAGCTGAGTAATACCTTCTCTTTCTCTCTTTTGGAGAGGTAACTACTGTCAGGTATCAGACTCATAGACATAAAGTGAGCTCTAAGTGAAACTGATATTATCTGCTTTTCTTCCCCATTTGCTTCAGTGCGACAGACCTAAAGATCTAGTACTGAGTATTACTTAATATTTATCATAGCTGTTGCCACCTGTAAGGAATACTAGACACGCAGTATAACAATATGATTTCCCTGCAACATATATTACAGCCTTTTTGCGAAGCTCTTTAATGTTGTTTTAGATTATACTGCAGCACATAGATATTGATCTAAATACTATGTTTTATATTACAGTCAATCAAAAACACTCTCCAAAGAAGATCATGGAGTAACACAACCTAGATTAACCGCTCTGCAAACTACTATTGTCTAATTGTGCAGTTTGATTTGTCATTACACACTTTTATCCAAACACAATCCTTCTTCAGCACTTACGAGAAGAGTTTCCTGCACCAGAAGGCGACCCCGGGCCACAGCTCTCTGAGGAGGACAGCCCGGGACAGGTTGGCTTTAATATCTGCCAAAAGCTCCGTGGCCTCCCGGTCCAAGCGGCCAGAGTAAGGCAGCAGGCGATTGTACACAATCTCCTTCTGGGGGATGAACCCAGCCATATCCCCATCCTCGGTCATATCCCAGTCAGGCAGGTCGCTCTTCTGCAGCTGTTGCAATGATAATAATTATTTGAAACCAAAGTAAAAATAAGAGGGTTCTGGCCCTTCAGGCTCGAACCCTGACGAGTGCTTTCCTCTTGATTTAATGGATGTTGTGTCTTCTGGGAAGTGCGCCGCTGAACTTAGTGGCCATAATCCGCTGTGTGCAAGCGGAAGGAGGGTGATCACAGGGGGAAAGTGTGTCACGCTAATTGAGCTGCAAAGCCCTGAGGGCACAGAAACAGGCCAGTTCCTCTGTGAGGGTGCTGCGTCACCTCCTCACTCAACACCTCAGTCATACACACCTGAACCGAGCCATTTAGTGTAATAAGTGAAGGCTTTGATATATGAAGGCTTTCGTTTGTTGTGGTAACCTGGAAGGCATCGATCATGGACTACAAATCCCAGAGGCGCTGTAAGAGTGCGTGCTGCGAGCTAATCTGCAGAATATTAGAATGATCTGATAACTGGATTAATGCTTCTCTCCTGTTCTACTGACTCACAGTGGCTGTAAATGGAATAAATAAATAGGTCTGTCTATCTATTTATCTATCCATCGACCGACCTACCTACCTACCTATCTATTTCCCGACTTACCAATCTAACTACCTATTTCCCTACCTAACTACCTACCTACCCACCTGCTAACCAAAATGTACCAGTAAATTGTCTAATCAAATTAGAGTCCCAAATAAAAACTCCTGGTCACACTGTCTTGACGCCTTTGTCCTCTAAGTCCAGCTCTCTTGCGTTACTGTGCACCCTTCCATGTAAATCCTTTTACTTTAAGCCCATGTAAATCTCTGACCACTACATACTTAGAGCGGTGCAGGATAACGTCAGGCCTGCCTATAGCAGCACTGACGCTTCTGCTCACACAGTGAGGGCTTAGACAGCATAAAGCCATTTGACTCTGTTGCTCTGGTTGCCTGAGGAGAAATGGGGGCAATTGTGACTGCGACTCTACCTCAGCCTGTTTCATTAAGTGCCTTCACGGTTGCTCTGGCAGGTTAGACTATACAGCCCATGATGGTACCCTGCACCCTTTAGTCAGTCAGTTTCACGTTTCTGAGCAGAGTGCCCTCCATAAAATGATTTCCTTTCTATTAACACAGGGAAGAACCAAATGTGCCTTCCATAAGACAGATCAGTCCAAAGTGTCACGTTGGACTTTACCGAGCAATCTCGCCCGACTCTTAACGTGTTATATCCCCTAAGGACTTATTACTTTTGCACCTTTTCTGAATCTCAAATCAAAAACTGCACCTGCTGCCACTGTCTTCAATGGTAAACCACGTACATGGTGTTGTAGGTTCCTGTTTGTTCTTCGTTGTGGTGTTTAGACAGAGAATTGGATGGAATTTGTGTGTGTGTGTGTGTGTTTGTATGTGTTCAAGCCATTGAGGGTGTTTATATGGGCACATGCGCTTGCATGTGTGTGCACGCATGTGTGCACACATCTGTAAGAATCATTATTCCACAAGTGGAGTCCACAGATGGAAAATATGATTCAAGATGATGATGCCTCTTTGACACAGCAGGGAGAAGACCAAACAGAGAGAGAGCGAGACAGAGAGAGGGAGGAAAGTGATGGAGGTATGAGAGGGGGGGGAGAGAGAGAGAGAGAGAGAGAGAGAGAGAGAGAGAGAGAGAGAGAGAGAGAGAGAGAGAGAAAGAAATGATGATCCCAATGGAAGTTGATGTTTTTGTATTCCATCAGCTTGCTCATCTTCAGCCCACAATTTTCAGAGGAAATCAACAGCGTCGGAAAAACCCACTCACAAACACACACATCAAGCCTGTCATCTCACCAGTGATTTACAACGGTGCCAGTTTTCTTTTTCCTAAAATATTGGAAAACTCCTGCCGCCAATAAGTGTGTGCCTGTGTGTGTGATTAAGTTTGGAGGGTGAAGAGTGTAAATGATTTGTCTGGGAAAGCCTGCATTGAGATGTCAGCGCGCACACACAGACACATGCATGCACACACACACGTTTCCTTCCATCCAGCTGGGTTTCTCGCTGGGAGATATGCAGTCCAGTTCCTCGCCAGACAGACGGGTAATATATGGCCCCCGCTCCTGCCTCACACAGACACACACACACTAGTATACACATGCAGACACACACTCTCAAACAAATACTTAACCACATTAGACTTTTTCTACCGAACTAACAGAGGACGGCTCTGCATGTTCTCCACTCAGATTCCTCCCTCACCAGCCTCTTCCCTGTTTCTTTTGGATGCCTCAACGACAAATTGTTGAGGAAGATGCGCTGGTGAATCTCGGTCCTGATGCCAAGGTAAGAAGGAAAGAAGGAGACAAGGGAATAAGGAAGAGGCAAAGGAGACAGAGTTTCCATCACAGCCCCTGTGGAGCTGCAGCAGGGACGAGCCGACCAGCTGTGATTTCTAGTTGTGGAGAAAGGCAGAGCTGTGAGAAGAACCCAGGTACGCAAGGTTGATTCCCTGCTTATTTTCTTTCATCTCTTTTAGTCCTGCTTGTAATGCAACTATACTATAGCAGTATGGTTGCTATAATTCATGATGACTACATATATGATTTATGTATGAACAGGAATGAGTCCGCTGAGGGGTTTCTTCTGGCTTTTGATGTTCCTCTATGCAGGTACCACAAACTGCTTTCACATGTGTATTTGCTAAAAAAAAACGCACACCATCTACCTGCATGTGATTTCTGCACAGATGCATTTTCTATCTGTCTATATCATTAATGCATACTCAAGTTTGAAACCTACCACAGACACACACACCCTTTCCTGCTGTGTAGGTGTAGGCAGTGCAAAGGTCGACAATGTGTCGTCGCAAACCTGCCGTCATCCGTGTGAGGAGCTGGTGGGTGTGCTGACGGAGATCCACGGCCTGCGCCTTGTGACCGGCAACCTGCTCGAAGACCTGGAGAGAGTAGTGAGACACGCAAATACTTTTAGTTTTGATGACGCATGGGCTAGAAACCAGATGTAAAAGCATAAGAAAGAAAAAAAATGGTTTAGATGTATTTGAACTTACCGTTTGTTAAGATTAAAATTTTAAGAAACAATTGCATTATTATTTAATAATTGGAGACAATTTCAAAAACATTTCAACGTACAAGCATTTTCTTTAATGCTCTGTTCATTAAATGTGACGCTGTTGAGTCTTGTGGGAAAAATCTGTGCGACAAAACCAACAAGGAGCAGCTTCCAGTAAAAGTGGAACAAGCAGCAACTTTTTTCTGGCATGAAGCTCTGTGGTTTGTGGTAAATTTCATGGTCATTTTTGGATGCAGAAAGAATACATCCAGTGTTAAAATGTTGGCTACTTATCACACCAACTTTCTGGCCTACACCAGCAGGTCCCTGTGTATGAACGCAGGACACATCTAGATACAAACACAGATAAACACGTTGTGATCCAAAATGCTGTGTTTTTGTGTTCTCAGACTAAAGAAAATGAAGAGATGCGCATAACTTTGGATGAGCTGAGCAACAGCAGCAGCATCAGCATCAGCAGTTACACGAGCAAGAGTGACATCAGCAGCATCAGTAGTGGTGCTGGCGGCGGCGGTGATGACAGTGATCTTGACAGGGACAGAGACGGCGAGCCCTGGTGTTTGCAGGACGGACGAGTGTACGAGCAGGGAGAGGACTGGGAGGTTGACAGCTGCACCTCCTGTACCTGTCTGGTCTGTGTTGAACAAATCTGATGAAACTATGACATATTAGCAGTGAGGTGTACCCATGAGAGAGCACAGAGCAATTCTTTGATTGAGTCTAAGAACTGTCATGTGAGGGTAGGGTGTATCATTATTTAACTCTGTTTGTGGCTCAGAGTCAGGGCTCACGTCATTCTACATTTTTGATTCCACGTCTCACATCAGTCAAGTCAAAGTCTTCCTCGTTTTGTGGGCTTTCGTCTGAATCTAGTTTCTTCAGTCAGAAAACTTGAAGCAGCAGAACACTCCAATTTAAGCATGCCTCTTATATTTGATTTAAACCTTGCCCGAATGTTTAAGTCTCAACTTTTGATGTAAGATCCTTGAACAAGAAGAGTCAGAGTCCTACGTCTCAAGTCTTTGTCTCTGATGCAACCTATAACCCTTAAAGAAATCATTTTAAATTCGGGAAACTTGCAAACCAACTCAGCAGTTCTTCATTTCCCATTTACTTCTTAATACTTCTCAGTTATTCCCACCTACACACAAGACAGATTGTAGATCGTTTTTTCCCCACCTGTTAGGACCTTCTTGCTCGCAGAGTTCATTTGAGTCCTTCCAAGTATGAGCTGTCACACCACAGGTAGGGGACCATTAACTTAACTTAGCATAAAGTCTGCAAAGAGGGGGGAAACAGCTGGCCTGGCTCTGTTCAGGGGTAAAAACAAACTACCACATCCAGGAAATCAGCGCTCCGGCCAAGAAATATTCTGGCTAAGAGTCTTTAATGTGCGTGAGCTTTAGAGGTGGTGAGAAGGATATGGTTTGTTTAACTTAGCATTAAGACTAAAAACCAATGGAGAAACAGCTTCTCTATCTTTGAAGTGAAACAAAAAAATCCACATCGTAAACTCAATTTTATCTGTATCTTGTTTTATCCATACAAAAACCTTGAAAAACAACTTGTGCGTTTATGGCCCATTGTGTGCCAGACTATTTCACAGCTGAGAGCCATGAGCTAAGTTGGACAAAGTCTGTCTAGTTAGTTTCCCATGATTCTTAATGCTAAGCTAATGGTTTCTTGGCTCTAACATATATAGTAAAATATATAACATATATGAGAGTGGCATCAATCTTCTGGACTAATTCTCAACTAGAAAGGGAATACACTTTATTCCCAACAAGACAAATTAATCCATTGAACACATATTTACCAGTTGGGGAAGTTTCACCTTTATCCAATGTGGTTTAATTTATTTCCAGAACTGCTTTTGTTGGCCTCTATCTATATGCTAAGCTTAATTTCTGTTTCTCTTTATAAAATTACATTGGTTTTGTTGTAGATCGATAGGCAGAGTAACCTAATCAATGAGTCATACCTTTCCTCGGCAAGGACTGGCATCTAAGAAAAACATCTGGTTCAAATATCACGGTATAGCTATATCGACTATATTGTTACAACTAATTGGTCATGACTCTTCTTTCCCTTATTAAGGAAGAAACGGTGGTGTGTCAGCAGGTGTCGTGCCCTCCTGTTTCCTGCATCTACACCTCCTTTATTGATGGAGGTTGCTGCCCTGTCTGTGTCAGTAAGTGTGATTTGCCAGCAACTATTATTTAAGCGTGATAAGATCATTAAGTGGGATGCAAGTCCAGCAACAGCGCATGTGTGTCCATTTGTATAAAGATAACGAAGACGGCTGGTCCCCATGGTCTGAGTGGACTCACTGTTCTGTCACCTGTGGACGTGGAGGGCAGCAAAGAGGCCGATCATGCAACGGCATCATGCCGTCCTGTGCCGGCCCATCAGTTCAAACCCGCAGCTGCATGCTGACGAAATGTGACCGAAAGGGTAGGACATGTGTAGACTTGATTTATCGTTATTTTGTATGTATTGGGCCCAACCAATCCAAGGGTAAGAGTAGAAAGATTAAACCTTCTGCTCTTTTGGACTAAAGACATAGACATAATTGGAAACATGATGTTTTAGTTGAATATGTACACAGTGTTGGTGGCCTGTAATTCATTTTCCATTTTCCAGGTTTCGTGAAAATCGACTTGTTACATTCTTTATGTGCACGTTTAATGTCTAGTGCGTGCTGACGGGAACTGGGGCCTTTGGTCTCCTTGGTCTCCTTGTACAACCACATGCGGAGAGGGAAGCAGTGCACGGGTACGTCTGTGCAACAACCCTCCGCCACCCAAGGGGGGCAGAGGGTGCTCAGGCGGGGCCACAGAGACACGACCTTGCAACAACACACTCTGCCCCAGTGAGTACAGGAGTGCCAATGCCCACACAACCTCTGCACATGAGCACTGTGGTGCTTAACTGCCTTGAAACTAAACGATGTGTTTACGTGTGTAGTTGCTGGAGGCTGGACAACCTGGTCTGAATGGTCATTGTGCTCAGAGTCTTGCGGAGGAGGTCTTTCAAGTCGCCAGAGAGCGTGCTTGAACCCTGCCCCCCAGAATGGCGGGAAGACTTGTGCTGGAGTCGCTGCGGACTATGACGCTTGTAACAAACAACCATGTCCTATAGGTAAACTTAACCATGTCCACAAATATCAGGCTATAATTGTGATAACAGATATTATTCTACAAATTGGCGAACCTAATCCACTCTGCCTTAATTCAAGTATTGAGGCTTATGGCAGAATAAATGAATCAAAAGTGGATTTCAATCAGACATATTGCATTAATATGTATGTTTTCAGACGTGTGCTTGCTGTCACGTCCATGTTTTCCCGGTGTGGCGTGCACATCACATACTGATGGATCGTGGGAGTGTGAAGGCTGTCCAGTGGGTTTAAATGGCAATGGTACTCACTGTGAAGATGAAAATGAGGTAATAAACAGATATCTGGTTGTAACTCGTAAGTGAGAATCTGTCACTTGGGTAGGGACATGATCAGACTATAGGACAATGGTGAGAGACGACAAAACCAGGAAAAAAACAAAACAGACACAGGGAGAATGTGCAAACTCCGACAGAACGATTCATGTGAATACATAATTCGAACTGAGAGCTAAAAGACTACTGGTTTATTATGTCATTGTCAGCACTGTGGTCTAGACTAAAATGTATCTCTCAAAATGCATTTTCATAATCTTTGAATAGACCTTAATAGATCCCAGAGGATGAACCCTAATGTCTTTGAGGATCCCCTCACATTTCCTGTCATGCCATCACGCGGTGGACATTTCTGGTTTTCAGTAAAATGTCTCAAAATGGATTCGATGAATCGTCACAACCTTTTATAATTTTGGCACTTCTTGCAGGTTGTAAAAGACCCAAATCA
This sequence comes from Pleuronectes platessa, assembly GCF_947347685.1. NCBI lineage: Eukaryota > Metazoa > Chordata > Actinopteri > Pleuronectiformes > Pleuronectidae > Pleuronectes > Pleuronectes platessa. The sequence continues at coordinate 8,364,485 of NC_070646.1, read as the reverse complement.
TATATACTATGTTTGTCAAATTAAACATCTAATCTATGACTCTGTAGTCTGATCCTGGCAGGAAATTCCTTCTGTACACAACACCTGTCACACAGTTGTACATTATCTGAACATGTTTTATCTATCTCTTCAGTGTGAAGTGGAGGGTGTGTGTGTTACAGAGTGTGTCAACACAGACCCAGGGTTTTACTGCCTGCCCTGTCCTCCTCGTTATAAAGGCACACAGCCATATGGCCTTGGACTGCAGGAAGCCCAGAAAACCAGACAGGCATGTTTTACTCTTTGAGCCTTATTTTGTGATATTTTAAATATGTTTTGTATGAACTACTTTCTTTGCTTGTGTAATCTCAGATGCTTGTTTTTTGTTGTAGGTGTGTGAACCATACAATCCTTGCAAAGACAAGACACACACCTGCCACAAGTATGCTGTATGTACGTACCTGGGTCTGGCATCTGAGGTCTTGTACAAGTGTGTGTGCGCGACCGGGTTTGCAGGCGATGGCTTTTTGTGTGGCGAAGACTCCGACCTGGATGGATGGCCCAACAACATATTGACCTGCAAGCAAAACGCGACCTATCACTGTCAAAAGGTTAATACAGATACACCTAAATTTAAATATCACAGATTTTGAAGCAATGTTCTGGATGGATTTGCTTCCACTTAACTTGAGTTGTGATGGCTGTAGGACAACTGCCCCAGGCTACCAAACTCTGGACAGGAAGACCTGGACAAGGACGGACAGGGAGACGCCTGTGATCCCGATGATGACAACGATGGCATCATAGATGAGAGGGTGGGGTTACAGTTGAGATTAACTCTCGGATACCATGTCTTAAAAAACAGGTGTATATTGACATCTCTGTGTATGATTGCATGGTTGAACGCCTGTGACTGTTTGACATAGGACAATTGCCCACTGGTGTACAACCCTCGGCAGTACGATTCTGACAGAGACGGGGTCGGGGACAGTTGTGACAACTGTGCGTTTGATAGCAACCCACTGCAGGCAGACACCGATGGCAACGGAGAGGGAGACGCCTGCAGCATTGACATAGATGGAGATGGTAGGAGCTACTCACCGAACCGTGGAACTTATTACTTACTTTTAGATACATATCCAATGTGTTGTTGCACCCTTTCCTCTATTTAACAAATGAACAACATTACATTACCCAAAACTTAGGCTTATTTCTTCTTTCCACCGAAAAACCTAATCGTTCCCTGCAGTCTTGTTTTTTAATCTAGTGTATTTACCTTTGAATATCAGTTGGAGCAATTTTACTTATTTAAATAACTAACTCGATAAAAGTGCCTTGAGAATGATGGAGAGTGGAAACAAATGGGGGGAAAGAAGGAAACAACTGTCTATATGTAAACAATAAATAATGAATGTCCAAAAATAATAATGCTGTGCATTTTAAAAAGTGGCTATAGCCTGCTGTTAAATCATTCTTTATTTATGGATTAGATTACATTTACACAAACACGGTTTAGATTTATAGTGGTTAATGTGTCTTTTTATGTGTAATAACATGGTAAAAGCCACATGAAGTGCATCTCACCTGCTGTATGTGTGTGTATGTCACGCTTTCTTCAGAGGTTCTGAATGACCGCGACAACTGTCCCTTAATCTACAACACTGACCAGAGGGACACAGACATGGACGGTGTCGGAGACCAGTGCGACAACTGTCCCCTTCTACACAACCCACTGCAGGTCCCTGAAAACACACACAAATAAAAACTTGTATGCTTTTTTTCAAATAGTAATGTAGGGTGATATGTGGTTTAACACGGTTTCAATCGAGAAAACCCTCCCGCAGAAGCACTAATGCAATTAATTCTATGGTTTTGTGTGTGTGTGTGTGTGTGTGTGTGTGTGTGTGTGTGTGTGTGTGTGTGTGTGTGTGTGTGTGTGTGTGTGTGTGTGTGTGTGTGTCTGAGAGCAGCTTGACTCTGACAGTGACCTAGTGGGGGACATGTGCGACGACAACGATGACATTGATGAGGACGGCCTCCAAAACTCTCTAGACAACTGTCCCTACATCGCCAATAGCAATCAGGCCGACCATGATAATGACGGGAAGGGAGATGCCTGTGACCACGACGATGACAACGACGGTATCCCTGATGACCGGGACAACTGCCGACTAGTGCCCAACACAGACCAGCTGGACTTGAATGGTCAGTGTTATTTTAGGTTTTGAAAGGTAGTAAGGGCATCACTTGCAGAAACCTAAACCTAATCTACTAAAACTCCATTAACAGGACTGAGACTACCTCTAATTTCATGATACAAATGCTAATTAGTGCATTATCTCATCTAGTTATTTTTTTGTCAACACCTTTGTTTTTACACCCAAACTCTCTATTCCTCTCTCTCTCTCTCTCAGGTGATGGCAGCGGAGAAGCATGTTTTGACGACTTTGACAATGACAGTATTCCAGATGCACTGGATCCGTGTCCACTGAACCAAGACATTAGCTCTACAGACTTCAGGAGGTTTCAGGTTGTTTTGTTGGACCCGAAAGGCACCACGCAGTCTGAACCCTTCTGGGTGATCCGCAGCCAGGGCACAGAGTTGCTGCAGACAGCAAACTCCGACCCAGGCATCGCTTTAGGTCAGATTGCTCATGATTGCAGAAAAATCGAAACCCATTCCAAGAATAATGATGGAGTCTTTAAAAAAAAATGTCCCCTTGGTTACAGGATACGACAAGTTCAGTGCTGTGGACTTCAGCGTAACTTTTTATGTGAACACCAACCGAGATGACGACTACGCAGGCTTCGTGTTCGCCTACCAGTCCAGTCAACGCTTCTACGTGGTCATGTGGAAACAGGTGAGGCTTGCATGCCGACTGGACCTCCCCTGTCCCTTCAATAATATCTACAATTATAGTATCACACTTTGAACTGTCTACTACTGTATATACATCAACTTAACCGGCGCACTTCTTTATCCTCCACGTTCTGCAGGTGTCTCAGGCCTATTGGGAGAAAAAGCCGTCCAAAGCGTTTGGAACAGCGGGCGTCTCCATTAAACTGGTCAATTCCACCACAGGGCCAGGGGAGTATCTCCGCAATGCCCTCTGGCACACCGGAAATACCAGACACCAGGCAATTCTGTCCCCTTGTCTTTTCATTTTACAGTAGTCTGCTCATCATAAACCCCTTTACAGTTAGCTTTGGAAGAGGCAGGCCCTCCCTTTAATAACCCTGAACACATCATCCTTTGTTAGACCGACACATCAGATACTTTAAGACATGATTCTTGCCTCCTCTGACGTCTGCGTGTGTCTGTTTCAGGTCAGAACACTGTGGCATGACCCCAATAAGACTGGCTGGAAGGACTACACGGCTTATCGCATGCACCTTACCCACAGACCCAAGACTGGGTTCATCAGGTACAAAGACAGTCACAGTCACATCATCGTATGGTAGAAGGTGTCATTTCTACAACTGGATGATGAGCGGCATGATTAGTATTAGCAGTATTAAGGTAAATTTACTTAATTGAATGATTTCATTATTAAAATAATTATTAAATTCATTGTGCCAGAACCACAGGTATTACTGCAAGTGTCTGCAAGGAGATTTTCATCATTGAATGAAGTAAACAAAACGAATGAAAGGTAAAATGAGATTTGTACAAAATGAGGAAAAGAACATACCAAAAAAAAGTGGCCTTTTCCTCTAAATAACACATTTCGGCTAAGTCAATACCAGCTCAGGTTATGTGGTTTTTCATGGGGCAACAATCTGCTGAGTAACCTCTTAAATCTGTGAAAATCACATTCAGTATCACCCTTGAAGGAATAATTCATCCTCAGATGTCCTTATGCTCAGGGATATCATCAATCTCCCAGAGTTATTTTATGATAACAGTGTGATTCACTCTCTTCGTTGTACCCAGTTCTCCTCAACCTGTCACATCTACTTCTGCTTAGTTGCACCTCCCACTAATGGACTTTGAAAACAAAAAAAAAGGCCTCCAAGCAATAAGTTTCCTGTGCTCTATGCTGTTTATGTGTGTGTGGATTTAGAGAACAACAGCATGGCTAAAGCTCTGCCTCCAAGCTGAGAAAAAGACTGGTATGAGCCAAGTGCAGTTGTTCCGGTACCTTTAAAGAAGGCCATCTTTGAAGACGCAAGCATTAGCTATGCTGCATTCTGGGAACTGAACAGTTGCACTGTAAGACTGCTTGATTCTTGAATGGGAGACTGAAAAGAAGCTCTTTGATTGTGAAGGACACCTACACACAGGAATATTTCTGATGGGTGCTACAAAGATCCATTGTGTGCTTTATAAGCATCTCCTCACTATTATCCACCTGCAGGGCCGGCCCAAACCTTTATGGAGCCACAAGCAGAATTTTATTTGAGTGTCCCCACAGCCTCAGTGCCTTTAAATACTGTCAGCGCTGCATCATTCCCACATTTACTATAAATTTAATACATCCATTATCAGTTGTATTAGCTGTAGCTGTGTTGTTCTAACAGAGACAGCAGGAGTTAATTAAACCTGAAGTATTAGCTGTCAGCTTATTCACATAATATTGCGTTTGTTTGATTACAATTGACACAGATATCAGGGTCCCCAATCATGCACTTATGCTTGGATCCACTGAAATAGATGATAAATGGGTAGTTGACAACCTACAATAACAATTTATTTGTAAAAGACCATTTTTAAAGCAAAAATACATATGATTATAAAGAGGGAAATCTTTGATATTCTGTAGTTTTATGGAAAAGCAACGTCTAACACTTCCATTATCAAAACTGTTGTGTCCTCTAATTCAGGGTGGTGGTGTATGAGGGCAGGGAGATTATGACCGACTCGGGGGCAGTGTACGACCACACCCTGGCTGGAGGCCGACTGGGACTGTTTGTCTTCTCACAGGAACACGTCATCTTCTCGGACCTCAGATACGAGTGCAGAGGTGAGATAACAAAACATTTCTCCTGTCCACTGATCTTTCACTTTATGCATTTATCATTAATATATAAATATAAAGTGGCATAAAATTGAAATTCACAGGTAAAATATAGATGCCATTAGGACAGTACTTGAGTAATGTTCATTAGTTACTCTCACTCATTCCTATCATATAAGATGACTTCTGATGACCTTATGTAATATCTTGTTTTCCCTCAGATAACTGAATTATAGTTGCCGGGATATTCAGGAAACTCTACAACACCCCACATTAATTTCAGAAAATCTTAATTGAGAACGGGAGGATGAACCAGACCCAGCCAACCCTACCAGCTAATGTCATCATCTATCAGCTTTTTATGCAACAGCCATTATTTCAGACTGTCTCATTCAGCGCCTCATAATGACAGTAACTTCTTAGTGCTTTTAATTTGTGCTTTCCTTAAGGTTGTAAATAATTATTTATTGCCAGATACCCAATATGAAAAGGAGACATGTGAGGATAAACTGATGAAGAAAATAGAGCTGATGTCTGGTAATTTATCAATAAAATATTTTTAATCCAATCGTTTCTTTTCTGATGACGCTTGTACAGTGTTTGTGTAACTGTGGTCTCTAGCGGCTTCTAGTGGTGGAAGCAATCAGCACAAGTGATGCATGGGAAACAAAGCATTAGGTGTCCTCACAAGTGTACTTAAATATTGGAGTTGGTTTAAGGTGAGGTTAGATTGAACTACCTAATAGGCTATGTAGGTACAGTCCAGTATTTTAGAAAATGTGCCTAGTTACGTCACACCTTTGGATAAAGTAACTGTAGCTAACTGTAAGCTTGGTCAGACTGATTGATATAACCAAAAAATGGTAATATATATAAATGTAATAAGATTATTATTAATGATAGCAGAACCAATGAATAAGAGCAGAAATTATCATAATAAAAAAGCTGATACTATATAACAGGTTAATGTATCAATAATAAATTACACAAATCATTTTCCTACCACTACAACAAATTACGAGTAACAATACAAAAAAATGTTCACACTAACAGAAGGGTCAACACTTCTTAAAAAGCCATGCTTGTATTTACTTAGTTTCATCGTTGTGTGGTTTTATTTTGTATGTGTTATCATTATTTATTTATAGTTTAGATTCTAAAGTGATAAATCTGTGTCTCTAAAGAAATCTGAGCCTCCAGTAAGTGAAGAGCCTGCTTTGTTATGACTCCAAACACCAAACCTGTTGAACCTGTTGGAGAATGCAGCTAACCCCACACATACACGTATACACACGAATACACACATAAGTTGCCATAGTCACATTCTGGGACTTCATATAGTCTCGGATTCCTTTCAAGAGACTGTAATCAACATCTGAACCGTATACTTCATCCCAAACAGCTTCTATCTCCAACTCAGGGGTTTTTAGGAACAGGTACACACACGCACTCACACTCGCACACTACCTGGCGCAGTGAATGACCGACGTCACAACCAGTTTCCAATGGCACATGAGGAATGAGGAAGAGGAGTCATCAATGGGACAGAGAGAATACAGCCCTCACTAAGCATAAAGTCGTGTGAGAGTAAGTCACTGATACACCAGGTGTCAACCATCACTGGAGACAGGGGGGATGTCGCGCTGCTGTGCTGGAGGCTGGTGCGCCGGGTTCGTGGACCGATACCGCTCTGCGCTGAACTTCGCGCTGCTGGTTACCGGCTACACCTTCTACCTGATCGTCGGCGCCGGGATCTTCTCCACCATCGAGCTGCCCTACGAGCTGGAGCTCCGGGGCCAGCTGCAGGAGGCCCGCCAGGAGTTCCTGCGCAACAACACCTGTGTGTCCGACGCGCGCCTGGAAGAGCTACTGGTCCGAGCGCTGGAAGCAAGTAACTATGGCGTCTCGGTCCTGGGGAACGAAAGCGACCGCAACTGGGACTTCGCGTCCTCGTTTTTTTTTACCAGCACCGTGCTGACCACAACAGGTGAGGCCCGGACACAGGTGAGGGGCTCCAACTCTTAGACACTGCGTGAGGTTTGTCCATGGGCTGGAAGTGAAAACCCAAAGCTGTAGGTGTTTAGTAGCTCCTCATGAAGACATCCTTTGTGAAGAGTTTTTAAGGTTCATTCTAACAAAAGGCTCAATGGCTAAGACTCCCCCCAAACACTTACATTTTACCAACAATGTTTTATTTTCAACGAAAAAGTTCAATAAACATCTTTCATAGTCCAACATTACTTATTCCCCAATTCTCTAGAATCTACAATTGTTGTTTGAAAAGTTTAACCTTGACAAAGGTTGTCTCCTCCATTAAAAGTTGGCTCATTTCTGTGTTGAGGGGGATTTCAATTAATCATTTATACTTCATGGAACATTTACAGCTTATTAGCCATTAATCCCAACTCTGTGTTGGTCGATTCAGGTTATGGAAAATACCTCTTCCGGGAATTTATCTATTTACTAAGTTCTAAATTGTGATAAAACACCAGAATACAGTAAGATATCACTTCTGCATTAATACAAGTTTGAATAACTGTGTGACCATAAATGACCGAACTCGTTTTTGTAAGACTACATAAAGGTAATATAAATTTGCCTATGAACATTGAAACAGCTTCTGATTGTTGTTATCATTCCTCCTTTTCATACAGACTACAAAAGTTCCCTCTAGTGCTTACAATGAAAGTGATAGAGGACAAAACCTTTAAAATGTCTTAAAAAGTGTATTTGAAACTTGATCTAATAAGAGGCTTTTGCCGTCTGAGTTAGTCAAATAAGTATGTTGTCGGAACTTTCTCTTTGTGTTTCCATCAACAGTGACCTTCTGTTAAGCTGCAGTGATGAAAGGACAAATGACAACAAGACATTTATGTATCAGAAATCTGTAACTTCGGAAGATACTCACCTGATCCCAGGCTTCACATTAGCTCATGATAAATAACAGGACTGCGGATTTTGTTCCTCATCACATAACACAGCAGTTGCATCAGTAAGGGACAAACAAAAGCCAGGATGAATAGGAGGAGTGACTGCAGCAAGTAAAACCAGTTCCATTGTCTGTATGGGTATCTGAGAATCATTTAAGACATTCATTTTTTTTTAAATATTTTTATTTTACATTAATTATTGTATTTTATTTGTATTACTTAAATTTTAATGTATGTTTAATGTATTACTTGAACTTTAATGTATTGCGTTTTAACTGTCCATTGGTCGTATCACTCCAGCTGTAAGCACTTTGGTCAACCAAGTTGTTTTAAACGTGCAGTATAAATAAAATTGACATTAAAGCTCAGACGCAGGACAATGAAGTAAAATTTCTCCCAATCAATCAAAAATGTATTTATATAGACATTTAATAAATGTTATACAATTGAAAGTGCTAGTAAAACAGGTAATTGACAAAAAATAGGATGTAAAAATGAATTAGAAATGAGTTAATCATTCAAATTTTGAGACTAATGCATTCCAAAGTAATAAATAATAGAAAAGACATCAATAAAATAAAAGGTACAATAGTACTATGAATGCAAATAGAAGTAGTAAAAAAAAACATGAACTATTAAAATAAACTACACTAAGATAGTTAAAGGTCAGTTAAGTTAAATAGAGTAAAAGTAAATAATTATGATCAACACTTAAATCGTATAAAGATATTATTAAACTACTTGTTTGCCATAAATGAAAGATTTAATGTGAGTACCGACTTTTATGTGACTGCTTTATATTTTATCATGGAAAGCAGTCAGTGAGAAACAATTATTTGTGGGTCACCAGTCAAGGACAGAAAGTAAACTGTTTGCATAGTTATCTTTTAGGGTGTTTAAAAGTTTATATTTACTTTAAGAACATCTTGTGAGGCTTTAGTTGTTGCAGCAGCTCTTATTCACTAAATAGATGCGGGTTTGGAAATGTTGGTGGGGAATGATTGTGGGTTTAATGAGAATTAAAATCCCTGGAGCTCCATTAACCCATGTGGCTGTTTAGCTGTTAGTTCTGCTGAAAGGAACTCATTAAAATCCACATAGACCCCACTCACCCTCCAGCCCCCTGTCGTGTAAACATACATAGGTTAACTTCATAAAAAATGTAAATTAAAACTCCATGAATAATTAACTTATTTATTTAGCACGGTTATTAACAGTTAAAGTCGTGGACAGAAAAGACATGCAGCTCTTGATTGAGATTCAATCTTTTTGTCTTTCTCGTTGTAAAGCTTCACAGAGTCCAAATGGCGCCTACAAGAATCTCACTGCTATAATTAAGACTGTGCTGCATTTTCATTTCCGCTTTCAGGTTATGGTCACAACGTTCCTCTCTCAGATGAAGGGAAGGCCTTCTGCATCTTCTACTCCATCTTCGGCATCCCCTTCACCCTCTTCTTCCTCTCCGCCGTGGTGCAGAGGATCATGGTCGTGGTGACACAACGTCCGGTGTCCTACTTCCACCGCCGTTGGGCCATGTCTAAATCGAAGCTTGCCTTGATCCACGCCACCTGCCTCACCATCTTGATGACCCTGCTGTTCCTCATCATCCCGGCGTGGATCTTCATCAGCCTGGAGAAAGACTGGAACTTTCTGGAGTCTCTGTATTTCTGTTTCATCTCTCTGACAACCATTGGCCTCGGAGATTATGTCCCTGGAGAGACTCACAGTAAAGAGGCCAACCCACACCCGCAGCTATACAGGCTGACTATTACAGGTGAGTCGATGGCTGAATATATGGCCACTGCTGTCAGGCGGAAGACTTTTATCTCCAAGAGTAAAAATATTGAGCAATTATGGACAACAGGCTTTTGCAGCAGTTTTTATTGTAGCCCGGGTCTAGAACAGGTTTCACGAGGCAGAGCAATGCTGAATTGTCCAATTCTGTACAACAGTGAATCCCAACTATAGACTGTAAATCAAATTGAATGGAGCGTCGCCACTTCCTCCAAACATCCAGGAAGCAAGCCAAAAAAAAATAACAACACTGCCATTCTGCAATATGGACTTAATGGTGGCGCTAGAGGAAAAGTCAGAAGAATCCTTTAAATTAAATTAAATAAAAACCACACGTATGTAAAAATCTTTTCAAAGTATCCAGATTTTATTCAGGGAAGGGCCCAGAGTTCTTTAATCTGTTTAGCCCAATCTTGAGTAATTAATGTTGAAGGTGTGGTTATCTTGTTTCTCTTGTTTCTGACGACACACTTTCATTTTCCTGAGATCCTGTTTTCCCCTTTAGTGAACTGCAACTTCACCATTGGAATTATGTACGTCTCTTAAATATTTTAGCAATCTGTATTGCAAACACAACCGAATCTGTCAGGAGAGAAATGTGGCACCATGTCAACAAACACCCGTGTTTAACTATTCCCAACAAAACCAGTAATAGAAATCTCTGAAATCAATATAAAAACAATTTAATAACACATTTCCTTTGAGACTTCACCCTTTTCCTCTTTGCTGTAATAACTCCCCTTAAATGGAAATAAGACAACAACCTGAATCAGGCTCCCAGTGTGATCAAACTCCATATGATCTCCCTTAGATACACACAACTCACACACAAGCCAGCACATAATGCCATGATAGTCCCCAAAACTAGTTTCACTTTCCAGAGCAGCAAATTCAAAGTGAGGTACCTTGGTCTAGTTGCGTGTCCGATGTCTGTCGGCCTCACGTGACCAGGTGTCCGGACATGACGTTTCCTCTTCCACCTGGTCCTGGAAGCCCCTGGCATATCCTGGTGTTAGCTGTTAGCTTTGTAGCTTCTCGGTCTGTTAAATCCTCACAGTTTTCCTCCTTGAAGACGATGACCTGACGCCTCCGGCACAAGTTGTGTTAGCTTAGCAATGGCTAAGAGGGCTAATGCTAAATTAACTCTGTGTGCTAATGAGCTAACACGCACCTGAAGCTAAAAGCATTAGCTACAAACACGACTTTAGAACAAGTTCGGTTAGAATTTTTCTCGAGTTTCTCTCAGAGAATGTGCAGGAAAATATTTTACCACTAAAAACACAAAAGACATTTGTTTGTGCAAACTTTACACGGAGTAATTAGTGAGTCAAGGGTCCACATCGCAATCTCACTCTACTTCCGGTCACTGCGCCCCTCTGAGTTACCTCCAGCCAATGAGAGAGCAGCATTACTCTAAATCCCTCACACTACTTCCTGTTACTGCGACGTGCCCTTCACAATAAAACGAAAATGTTAAGAGCTCTACATCCGTTTCTTTTTACACTTATTTAATACACTGAGCCCCTTTAATTATTCATTAAACTACCCCTTTAACCATATTTATGATCTAACCTTACACCTCATGTGGGGTTTCAACTAAGTAAATGCTAAGAAGTTATATTTTCTAGTCTTGATGACCACACAAACTGCTTCACAGGACAGTTTTCTTATTCATCGTTTCATTCGTACAGTGCATCTATATTGTGCAGCACTTTCTCCATCCCACCCAATCACAGACTGTTGGCACAGCCATCAGGGGCAATTTAGGGTTCAATATCTTGCACAAGGACAAATCGTCAATCTGGGAACGAACTGGAAACCCTGTGGCTAGTGGACAACCTGTTCTGCACATACTTTTATTCTTAACAATATTTTTATTAGAGTGTATGACATTTTTAAAAGGTTTCGTACATATTTCCATTTTTTCGTTATCTACCAGCTCATGCTATTTTACCCTTTTGGCTTCCCTGATTGACAAGTTCAAACAAAGCCGTGACTGTTTGCCACCCCACCCATTATTAATGGGCCAAACCTTAGTAAGATCTTATCAGTAACATGCTGCCATTGTGTGTGTGTGTGTGTGTGTGCGCTCCCCCAGTCTACTTGCTGCTGGGCCTGGTGTCTGCCCTGGTGGTGCTGGAGACATGCTGCGAGCTCCCACAGATGAGACGCCTCCGACAGAGGTTCTACCAAGAGAGTGTTCGGGAGCTGGACTCCGAGACCACCAACATCATCGACCGGGAACACAAGATCGACCAGCTACGTGGCGTCACGGATCATGTGACAGATACTCTACCGGTCATCTCCTCTGTGTCCGAGCAGGCTGCATCTTTACGACAACTCAGCAAGTCAGCCCCTTACATCCCAGTGTCGCCTGATAACAGAAAACTGAGATGACAGTTTAAGGGACTGGTGTATGAATTATTGCCACATATTTTGCTGCTCGGGACATTCCAGCAATGACCTCAATCTTTATACAGACTCAGGCCATTGCTTGTGCCATTTAATTGCTTAAAAAGTGATTGCTTTCTGCAGTTGCCAACATCAACACGCATTTGTGTAGCAGCAGGAACCGCCCACAGATTATCAGGATGCCGTTGTTTTCTTGTTCTCCCCTGCTGCTCCCATTCCCTGCAGATAAGACCTGGATCTGTGACACAGAGGAAGGGCCGGGCCCCCGAACGGAGGGAAACCCCACGAGTTTCCACTTCCTGCCAAGGTCTTGAGGCAGTAATTCCAGCACAGCACAGGATTTCACACTCCCTTTTTGCACAGTGTATAATCTACAGCGGTATTTGCATAGGAAATTTGCCTTGAAGTGAAACAAGCAGAACGAGGCACAGCATCACTTTGGGTATTGTACATTATATGGAAGAATTCCGAGTAAAAGATCAAATAAGGGCTAGGACGTATACATTCCTTTTTTCTAAATGCTCACAGGTGAGGATTGGCCTTCAGCACCAGATGGCATGTTTACATTGTGGTGTTTACACTGAAACATGTTCCCTGTGGCCACTAGAGGGCAGCACTTTCCTGTTGTATACAAAACGGTGTTATTGAAGAATACAATTAAGGTGCAAGAATAAGAGTAGTAGTAGTTTTTGATAAAAATTATAATTTGTCAAAGTTGTCTCGAAGCTAAAGTGAATGTAAATGATATGGTGGCGGATGTTTTGATGCCTTTAATTTAATTTTTTTTTATTTTATATTTGCACATCAGCTTAAAGAAGGATATGACTTGTGCTTCAGGATTTTTGCTGCTGTTTTAAGTTGTAATTTTAAGTTTATGGGTTTTAGCATGAAGAGCAGAACTTTCTATCCCTCTGGATGAGGTATGGAAAGTTAACGCAGCATTAAACATGATATAATTTCCCCAACAAACAATTTATATAAACTTGGGTCGTTTTATTTATACAGTATCATATTCACATTACAGTTCGAAGCACATACTGTACATGCAGACTGATGTGGGTGCACACATTCAAACGCACTCACGCATAAACACAGTAAACGTCCTTCAACCAGGGAAGCAGAGCTCACACCCCCAGTGAGAGAAAACAATTGTCCTCCTGAAATGTCCTTGAGTCCGTGTGAAGCTGCAGGACTGTTTGTCGTGCAGCAGAGGTCGACCTTCGAAATCCTCACAAAGGCTGGAAAGTGTCAAGTTGACAATCTTTATATTCACAAATTGGTAAAATAGCTCATGCCGGCACACTCACAAATCTCCACATATTCCCTTAATCACCTTCACTCAAACATACAGTATACATGTTGTGTGTGTTTTATATAATCTGTGGATGCTTGGAGCACCGGGGCCAGAGGGGACGCAGGCTGAAGATGAAGAGGACGAAGAGCAGTAATGCGATGACGGTGACTATGGAGACGTAGCCGGCGTAGGGCAGAGGCGGGGAGTCGGGGGCCTCGGCTGGAATCATGTTGGTCAGGTTCAACATGTAGCCCAGCGTCCAGCCTGCGTCGCTGCCTTTTATCTGAACGGAGCACAAGGAGAGGGATCGTCAAGAACTGATCGCTCTGATAAACAGGAAAATTGTCTTGTAAATCATCTGCCATGGCCTTTACAGCCACTAGATGTCAGCCTTACGGAAAACTTATGGATGGTTTTTAGACCATATATTTAGACGATGACATTTATTCCTCCAGCCAAATTTGGAGAAGCTGTTGTGAAGGTTTTAAATAGTTTTATTTTAATTTTTTTGGAAGATGTTTTTACTTATTTCAACCACAAGAGATAGTGTTTTCATCTGAATCCATCTATATAGACACACATAATTAAATACAAACTGATATTTTACCCCATTTGAAACAAGAAGAACTGATGATTACAGGGCATTTAATCCAGGCCTGAATTATATTTAAACAATTCAGTCACAAGTTTAATTTTCCATTGTGCAGGGCAGACTTAATCCCCCATCATTACCATGCGTCACTGCTGCTGGGATGAAAATGAAGACTTCACTGAGGGGTGAGATGTAGGTTGAAAATGTCTCATATGTATATCTAAATGCCATGTCACGCTCACAGCTACATGGCATTGTTCTACCGGCTGAGTATTACGCAGGACTTCTTCTATGTATTAACTTTATAGAGACAATAAAAGAACCTTTGAATGTTCCACCTACGTGTTTAAACGTGACCCTTATCCTATCCCCACCCTTATTTAAATCCAATAAATCCCTCACTATGCAATCGGCAGCTCAATCCGGTGATGCTTCTTTTTCATGAAGGAATGAGACATGTGACACGTTACAGTTGGAAAAGTACTGATGTAAATAATTAAATAGTCAAAAGCTGAGTCATATGTAGCTGCTTAAATTTAAGGGTTATGATATTGTTCATATTGGCTCATTGTGAAAAGGTTACTGGGACTGTAGAATGCCTGCATCAATAACAAATGGTAAATGGACTGAATTCATATAGTGTTTTTCCAGTCTCATCAACCACCAGTTTTATCGTACAAGTCGCGTTTACAAATTCATACAATGCCTCTGCAGCACTATTTTTATTCATGTACACATTCCCACAGTGTTTTTATAGCACTTTATCCAGTAAAACACCATTCATACACATACATTCATGTTCAAGGACACTTCAGAATGCAGACGGGAGGAGCCAGGGATCAAACCATCGGCCTACTGTTTTGCAAGTTTCTTTTCACTTCCTCTAACATTACGAGAAAGGGCAGGGATTAGTTTGGGATATATTAGTGTGTGCAGTTTGGTGCAGCCTAGCTTGAAGTTGGCTCTCGGTGGAGGTAGTGTTATAGTTTAGAACATAACTTGGACTATTTGAACCTGCTGCTCCAGCATGTCCATTAGCGATATTGTGCCTACGCTGTTCAATCATGCGTATATGTAAATTGTATGTAGCAGATGAGGTAATTTCTTGTCATTTGGTTGTGGTTTGACTCATATATAATGCTTTGTTGCTTTAATGACCAAGTAGCAAAAAGTTAGTTCTCTGGTTGTGAGGTTTGTTTGGGTTTTGGGGGGGGGGGGGGGGGGGGGGGGGGGGATTCTAGACTGAGGCCATGCTTGAGTGATATTATGTTTTCTCCAGTATACAGAATCCAATTAAAAGGTTTTTATGCTACCACAATTACTTTTTAAGCTATTATTTAAAAAGATATGAGGTTCACGGTAATATGCAAGGAATGAGGTATTTGTTCAAAGGGTAACCCTGAGGTTGAGGAACTGGCATCGAAACCTGCCATGCTTAATCCTAATCCCAGCAAGTCTTGAAATAGCCCTACACAAGGATCGGTTAAAATCACTGATTGTTCTGGACTTTCCTCACACTCACACACACACATACACTCACGCACACACACACACACACACACACACACACACACACACACACACACACACACACACACACACACACACACACACACACACACACACACACACACACACACACACACACACACACACAGACACTGTCCACCTTGCTGTGAGACGCAGGAAAGGAGTGGAATGTGATCTACTGACCTTCTTGATGAATTTTATGTTGGGGTAGTTCTCTGAGGTGAAGTTGTATCCTTTGGTCAGCAGGGTGACGATGTACGTGCCTGAGAAACAGTACTCGGCCAAGTACTTTAGTTTGACTCCTGGATGCTGCTCCTTTACCTGTTCAGGCAGGTCAAAAGGTCACAATCAGTCAGGACACAGATAAGGTGTGAAAATAGATTAACATGGCTCTTCCTCTATTTGTGCATAAATATTTCCAGACCTGGTTCCAAGGGGTAGCACAGTAGCGTGATAGCCTTTCCGTGACAACTTCCAGAGGGATGGATGTGTCTGTCAGATTGAGGAAGTTCATCACGAAGTAGTAAGCAGAGAAGGCCTAGGGAGAGACAGGAGGGTCAGAAGGAAAATTAACATCTTAATAAAATAAGCAGTTTATAAATGCTGTAAGAGTATACATTCTCAGTATCTGACTCACACGGCTTTTCATGGCCACAGGCAATTGGGTGTAGTTGTTTTTTTAAAGTAGTTCCAATGCAAGTGATCACAGTGAAGCTAATTCAGAGTAAGCAATACAAATACACCCCTCCGGAAAATTTCAAGAGAAAATCCACAGTTCACTGCACGTCTGAAAGCAGCTTTGGCCGACTGGGATTTAAAGATCAAAAGAGATAGAGGGCTTTCAAAACATACAGATATGTGTCCACAAACAGCACCCGGGCCAGCGCCTCATCGCTCACTGATACATGGATAAATAAACACTGACAGCTGTGTTACCCTACCCCAAATGGCCCCTGCAACCGTGGCTGGAAGACCTCATTGAAAGAGCACTGGCTGTATTTGCACTCTGTGAAGTTGAAGATGCGTTTGACGACTTCTTGGCACCGAGAGAAGTTTCCTTTTCCTGTGTGATTGAAGGTGGCAGGAGCTCCCTGGGGTTTCCTGTCGGACACGCAGGGGCTGTCATAGAGGACGGAGTAGTTCTTTGTCTCGGTGTAACCAGGGTGGAAACAGGGATCTAATATTGTTCCTGGACCTGACTAGGAGAGAAAGTGAGATACAGAGAAGACGCTAATTGAATTTAGTGTCTGTGTTGGGTCATTCCTTGTCAAATCGGCTTTGGGCCACAAGGTCACAGATCTTAGTGAAATTTGGCATGCTGATCACATGAGAACAAATGGAACCAAAGTTATATGGGTCTCGAATTCCAATTACAAGAGACATGGGCTAATGACAGGTCGCTTCTCAGAGAAATTGTTATCACATCTTTTTAAAGCTCCTTTTCTGCTCCATATTTATCTAAACAGTTTGCGATCGCCAATATGAAATGAACAGCATTATGAGCTATTATATCAGTTAAAGTTGTATTTCAGAAAATACACGGCGGCCAACTCGAGCTGCATTTTTCTTATCATGTGACATGCCTCACACTCCACAATCCTATATCATACACACCCTCCCGATGTGACGCTCTATTTAAGCTGCAAAGATTTCCCATCTCTCCATTTGCTAGTCAATGCTTCTGCTTCCCTACGTCAGCATTGCTTCCTGAAGTTTACCTTAGTCTGTTGTGCCAGCGTCTTCCGTAGTGCTTGGTCTTTCCCGTAACACAGGAAGCTGTGGGTGTACAGGTTGTAGTCATTACCGTAGAGCCGGAAAGCGACAGCATTGTCAGGGGAGTCGGATCCGTCAAAATTGTCGGATACAAAGCTAATTTGAGTGGAGGCCCCGCCAAGGTCGAGGGCACCTCTGGTTTGCAAGTTCTGCAGGAGACACAAAAAGGCTGGGAGGTCAGTGCATGGCAGGAGAGAGAGGACAAGCTTGCATGGGACATACATCCTGTGTGTGTGTGTGTGTGTGTGTGTGTGTGTGTGTGTGTGTGTGTGTGTGTGTGCAAACCTGTTCGAGGCGATCGTCCAAGTAGTTGACCGTGACCCAGCCGAAGGCGCCCTCTTCCTGGCCGCTGAGGATTCTCGCTCCCTGAAAGGAAAAGGGGAACTTTTGCAGCGCTTCCTCCACAGCCTGAAAGACCTTCGTCGACGCAGAGCTGTCCTCTAAACTGCATGAACCCACAACAAAAATGTATTAGATTGATTCACATCCACAAGGGAATCAATACAGCAGCACATAAATAATAAATAGACTGCGTCTTATGTAATGCACTTGACAGCAACATATTCAGGGCACAGGCAGTAAAGTTCACGTTTGGATAAATCACAGAACGGGGGTGGAAAACACTCTGGGAGGCCTCACCTCCACTCTTACGGTTAGGCCTCGGATAATGTCGCACTATAGTGTCACATGATCAGGCCGATTGTGGCTCTTGTTTTTCTTTCTTTCTGATGCATGATTTAGGTTTGATTATGTGGACGACTGCAGAAGTGAACCGTACTTAAGTAATCTCATCCCTGCAGTGGCGCCCAGGTAAAGAGGGGTCTCGCTGTGTCTCTTTACAGGGACCTTCTGCCTGGCCTGCTCCAAGCACTTTGTCAGAGACGCCCCGGCTTTCCACGGAGCAGACGCGTAGCTGGAAATACCTGGACCTGCACGAAGAACAAAACAGGAAGGTGAAGTCTTTCTTTCATTCTTTATTTAGTGACCCTAAACCTAGCAGGAGGAAACGTTGGGTTGTCATATCGTGAAAACTCGTCTTGTGTACATTAAGTCCAGCAATCATTTTCATTGTCTAATTTGCTTGTTCTTTAATTAATAATGAAAAAAACGAACTGTCCGAGCCTTTATTAACTGTAAATAAATGCAACAAAAAATCTGGACTATAAAATCTTTTTTAGAATTCATGAATATTTAGTGCAAACAAGACGACTTGTTTATAATTCAGCTTGAAAATTGTTTTTGGGTAAATCATTTGTGTCATGAATTTATAATGAACCAAAACAAAAAGCAAGGAAATTGTTAATAAAGAGATTCTTTCATCTTCTTATACAATAATCCATCAGGTCTGGATTTTTAAATGCTAATGAGTTTTTATAAATCGACTGTGGCTGCAAATGGCCCTTAAGATTTACAGCTAAACAGTTTAGAGCTGAAATGATTAGTCAAATGTTTGACTGGTGGAGCCACAGAAACATTCATCTGCAATGATTTTAATAATCAATTGTTCATAATTCTTTAAGCTAAACTACCAATTATCCAGCTCCAGCTCCACCAATGTGAGGATTTTCTGCTTTTGAGAACTGAATGTTCCAGAGTGTTGAACTAAATAACGACATTTGAGGACGTCACCTTGAGCTTCATGAAGTTGTGATGCAATTATTTCATCATTAATCCAGAAAATAATTAGTCGCACTGTCCAGATTTAATTTGTGTGTAAACACAGATGGACGACATGATAGCTCCCCAATACTGACACCAAAGGGGCTTGATCGCCCCTGGGGGCTGGCTGCAGTACAGGTCATAAACCTTGTCTCCTCCATGTTAGTGGATGGAAGATAAATAAAGTAAACAAAGTATCCGTCTTTCTCAAAGCGCTAATTTTTTGGGGGAGAAAGTTTGGTGGCAGTGGAATGTTTCAGCTTAATTTCTGTATACTGGCGGGAAGTGAACACGTGTCGTTAGTCTTTATATACAGTAAAGCAACAAAAGTATAATGCTCAATTAGTGATCTATGACGCATGAAACAGTGATAATAAATCCATCATTTACAACCCTCATAAAGTTTGTCATATTAGAAGGTGCAACGAACACATTTGCGAAAAAACATTTACGATATTATGTAAATCTAATCTCACTTGGATTTTTGCCTCAGTGAGCTTTAGCGGCTTTACACCTGCATGTGTGTGTCTGTGTAACACATTGTGTGCAGCAGATTTTTTACCATCGACTTTGCAGGAGAGCGTCTGCTCAACTCTGCCAGTGTTGTTATCTTTTTCTGCAGGCCACTCGTAGATATACAGAGCCGTGTGGGAGGATCCAGCGTCCAGCACGATTCCATACTGTGACAGAGAGAGAGAGAGACTGTCAGGGATCCAAGCTCACAGCTCGGGGATGCTAACCCTGGCTGACTCCAGTTCAGATATAAAGATCAAACGCCAAGCATAAAGATATGATGGAGATGATCCTCCACTTTACGGTGTGCTTTCGTGCCAGATGTGAAATAAAGTTTTTGCATGTGCAGCAAGGGAGGATTCAATGGCCTGCAGGCCTGCACAAAGCACAACATTCACCATAAGACGGAGGAAGATCTCATCAGCACAGTAAAGAGTTGAGTAGTGTTCTGTTCTTCTAAAAGATCACAGTTAAAGATAATAATAGCTTTTTTATTGACAAGGCTTATTGGAAGCTGAAATTTAGCATATTAACTGTTGAGAGTTTGGCATCGAATTTCAGTACCCAACCCAAATTAGGACTCTACAGCCCATTGACAATGTTCTTATGGAACTACTACTGTATCAGAGATATATTTCCATCTGTGCAGATAAAAAAAGTGATTAACTTATTCAATAAAACAGCAGCACCACATAGAATATATAACTGTCAGAGTCCAACTGGGCCTGTATTTTAGGACAACAGCAAATTGTGATTTATTATTGTTATCATTATTCACTGGCCATATTCGGTGATGGGTTCGTAGAACCAGTGCTGCAGTTTGAGCTCACTGTGCCAAAGAGACCATATGTGGCTTTTTTACTTTGGAGTCAGATCCCCCTGTAATGCACACACACAGAGAGCAGGCTCCGGCCACTTGGTTATTTCCCCCCCATACCTTACCTTGTACTTTTGGGGGAGAGGCCTGTTCTGCAAAACTGCTACCGTCACCAAGGCAACGATCGCTATGACACCAATCACAGAGAAGATGATGGTCACCGGCGTGTGCCAGGGGTTCTTCTCTTTCATGTCTGAGAGCGGGGGCGTAAAGACAGGCAGACAGGAAGGAGAGGCGAGGGGGTTCGTCGGGGGGTAGAAGAGGTAAACAAGGATTGGAGAGTGGGGGAGACACATCGGAAAGAGAGACAGAGGAAGGGGTGTGTGTGTTAGGCAAGTCTTGGATCCAGATGTTGAGTGATGTCACAGCATGTGCGTCTGAGAGAGAGGCTGTCGTGGGGGCTGCAGAATGTGTTTAACCGTATTATTTTGTAACCCAGGACTACAGATGGATTTCTGGGTTGGAGTATCTGAAATCACATCAAGCTGCTCATTGACTCTGAAGGTGGGCTGAGGTGGTTTCAGCCACAGCACATTTTGAAAGGGTCTTCCCCTCCGACAACACCAAAGTATTTCTCTGACGCTGAAAGATCAACGGAGATTCCCACTTTTTTTAAATGATTAAAAGGAAACCAGCAAGGGTTTAATCACCACAAACATGAGAAGTGTGGCCCTCAATCAAAAAGACAACTCTTGTAACGCGGTGGAAACGCAGAGGTACTGTAATTCAAGGTAGAGACATGATCAGTGATTAATCATCTCAACATCCTGTTAAAGGGATTTTTCTAATCTCGGATATATTTGACTCCCTCGGGCGCTACTCTGTTTGGTTTCCGTTCCTTCCTAAGCACTCATTGACTTTCCACTGTTGATTGATGGGATTTGACACACACATGCACACACACACACACACACACACGCACGCACACACACAATATATATATATATATATATATACATATATAACAAAAAATATAACAACTTTTTTTCCGCATGTTTCTTAAGGGACAGATAAGGGTGTTGCAATCTGTATGCACATGGCTATTGTGATAGAAAAAAGGCTGATGAACAACCCTTATCTTCTACACAAACACACACTGTCTCTGTCGAACACACACACACACTCACACACACACAGCTGTTTGATAATCACCAAGGTATGTACTGGCAGACAGTGTCCAGGTGAACATGACACAGAAGTACACACAAATTGTTGAAACAGAGGTGTCTATAAAAGTACAGTACACACACCCACACAGACACACACTGACCTTTGTCTACTGTGGGAAAACACAGACAATCTGAAGCGTACATTGCGTCAAAGCACCCACAGTGAGCAGAGCAGAGAGACAAGCACTTACCTCTGTCGTCTACTTCAATGAACTTACCACCGGCAGGGGAGAGAGAGAGAGAGAGAGAGAGAGAGAGAGAGAGAGAGAGAGAGAGAGAGAGAGAGGGAGAGAAGGAGGGGGGTGAGGAAGGGTTAGAGAGAGTGGAAGTGGAAGGGAGAGGAAAAAATGTGAGAGCAGGAAGAAGAGAGAATGAACAGAGGGGAGGTAGCACGGGTGATAAGAAATGGAAAGATTTTTGTTTTTGTTTTTTTCCATCGTGGCCGGACAGAGGATTAGAATGAAGCTGTGTGTTTGTGTATTTCTGGCCGAGCGGCTCTGAAGCACTGAGTTTTTGCATTTCCTCCCCGAGACGGGGCAATGCAACCGATCACTATGGAGACGCAGCTAAAGTGTGTTTCTACGTGTGTCAGTGCACTCTCGTGTGATTTTGAATCCCTTAAAAGGATCTCTCTCTGTCTCTGTCTCTGTCTCTCTCTTTCTGAGAACGAATGAGAGCACTACTCCCTCCCCCTCTCTCCCTCTGTTCATTCTGTGGGATGTGTAGGAGGGAGGGGAAGTGGGGGACTCCCTTGTTTAGCCATTTTTTGTTACTGGCAAGCTGTGATGTCATCTCTGTGACGGATCGGGATCCCCGGCTTTTCTCTGAGGCTCCCACTGTATGCGTGTTTGTGTGTGTTTGTGTATGTGTGTGTGTGCCTATTGGAGTGAGAAGAAAGAGGTTGCTGGAGAGCCAGTGTGTGTGCAGACCCAAAACATGACCAGCCTGCAAATGTGTTGATCCATTCACAAGTCCATTCTTTTATTTTCCCATCTCACTTAACTCACAAACACTATTAAAACATGCACTGGAGTACTTAGGTTATTTTAACACTTATTACTGCTGTTTGACCCGCACACGCACACACGTACACAAAGTCAGTGTTTATGCTGGAAAAGGTCCCAAGGTAGTAACGAAAACAAACAATCACACAAACACAGCAACAAGAAAGTATTCTATAATTGTTTGACCGTTTCCAAGTAAACAGCCAAAGTTCATATCTTTTCTTCCACATCGCCCCAATCTCTGTGTGAACTTTGTCCCAATTTGAGATCTTTTATCTTTGTCATAGTTGCCAGCATAGTATCCCTGTCCGTCTCATATGAAAGTTAAATTCCCAAGAATGTATCTCTGAGCTTTAAATTACTACGACATAAATTTTTTACATTTCAAAGCAACATCAGACTTCAATAAGCAAAATAAATACAGAGAGATGTTTGTATACGTGTGTGTGGTCGCTAACTGATTTATGAGCCTCCATAGGACCGACCCTCTGAAACTTGAACCCCTTCTGACACGAGCCTTAAAACAGGTATGTGTTGCGGTGTCACTCTCAGGCTTCTAAGTGGATGTTTCCTGATTGGATTTAGGTTCACTGATCGTCTCCAGTGTTGCCACATAATGCAAACAAATCTGGACAAAGCAGACGTCAAACAAAAGGCGATTACCAGAGCTGACTGGTACAAATCCAACAAATATACCCATCCACATAAAGCAGGCTCACTTCACAGAAAATCTAAAATAAAAAACCAACTCATGCTGTTTTGTTCTGAACATTTTCTTATCTTTTTCAAGAGTTTTGGTGAATTTATTTACTTTATTTTACGTTTATTGCTATTAAGTAAATGCATGTGTTAAAAAAGCAGTAGCATCAAATGTTGATGCGACTCTGACTTACAAGTAGGGGAGAGCGGGGTAATGTGGGACATTTTTTACATTTGCTCCCCTCTAGGTGAGCTAAACTGATATATCAGTAAAATTTACACATTTCCCATTAATTCAGGATGTTTTCTAGCAATGGAAATCATCAGAATGTCTTCAGGACAAAGGGCAGTGAAAATATGATTGTTTTAAAAAAAGTGGTCTTGTGTCCCACTTTACCCCGCCTACGGCTACGGGGTAAAGTGGACCACTTACTTTTTCCACTTTAAAACTACCATAACAACACATGTTGTAATAGTTAAAATCCTGACAACCACTAATATCGGACTAGTAACAGAATCATGGGGATTGGTCAATTAAGCACATTTATGATTATTATGATTCATGTGATCTCTAGCTTACCTGCACATTGTTTCTCTGTTCAATTGGCAGGGACAGGGATATTGTTTTTCTCTGCGTATTCAAATGCCAGTTCACAGCACTTAACTGGAGCAAGGCCATGGAACTGGTGAGCTAGGTGTTTCAATTGTTTGGCAAGCTCCTCCTCCACCTCATCTGTGAATATTCTCTTGGCCTCAGCTACTGCACCCCAGGCTACTGATTTTACTTTCCCTTTCTCTTTTTTCTTTATGAATCTTTTGAGGGTTGTCTTGTCAATATTTCTATCCCTTCCAGCTTTTCTTAAGGACTTCTTTCCTTGCATGACCTCAGCGGCTGCACTCTCCATCTCTGCGAGGGGTGTTTGGCCACAGGTTGTCTTCCTGGTGTAGTTTCTTGGCATGATGGCTTTTCTAAAATGTTTGACATTAAAAATAAAACATATATAATGTTATATAACACTAAAATATGTTTAAGACTAAACTTAACTTGTGCTTCATGGTGGGGTAAAGTGAGACACTGTCCCACCTTACCCCACAGCATTTGTCCCACTTTACCCCGAAGCCACAATTTTAGAAAAACAACATATCTTATCAATTCAGGCTAATCTTCAGCTGGCATCCATCACATGGTTTTATATGCTGGAAGTTCATCTGTTTTTTTTCCAGTTTTTTTCATTTTGTGAAAAAACATACTTTCCACAGCACCTGCACCAACTTCTCCTTCATTGGACGACTTTCAGTGGGCAGGCTTGACTCATCAAAGATTTTCTTTGAGCCACAATGCAGCGAAAACAAAGCCATTAAAAAATGCTTTGCCAAACAATGTGTGCCAGGATTTGTAATATAACATTTTCACATGCTGTTTGTCGAACGCATTTACAATTTATGAGAACATCTGCGATATATCCGTTGGTTGAGGTAAACAACACACATAAGAACAATAGATGACTCCATTAATGACCACTGACTGCAGCTTTAAGAAGCACATGGTGTTTACAGCCCAAATCCAACTCTACGAGCTGGGATGTGGTTACAGTAGAGCTGTAAAGAATTCCTGAGTTGACCTGAGCCTCACCCGTCGCTCCGCTTGCTATAAAATCTGAGTTAAGCAACAGATGGCACACTTCCTTTCAAAAGTCTTTCTTTCGTTTGCGTTCAGACAACTCACCTCGTTGTGTAATCCCTTATGCGATTGCAATGTTGTTGGTAGCCGACTAAACAGATACAGACACTCAGCCACAAGCGCATGTCGAGACAGAAAACAGGGCTTACCTGCACCACATTAAGAGCATGAAATCATCGGGTGACTCTCTTGGAACAACAAAAGAGATTCCAGCACCGGGCTCACAGACTACACAAACACACATCTGTACTTGAGGATATTTAATGACATAATGCATTCCTTAATGATCACAACCTCGTGCCTAACCTCAGGCCTTAGCGTATCCGAAATCTACTTGAATACCCCAAAAAACAAGTTGAACCCTTCAAAGAGCCACATGGAGGAGGGAGGACCGAGCAAAAATTACCCAAAGGTGTCCTCAGCCGACAACTGCAGACACACAAATACAATGCTTCATACACAGGCGCGCAGATTTGCATTTAAAACAAGTCCACACCAACAACGGCAAGAGTTAAAGGCCGAGAAGGCTTAACTACCCCCAAAATTATATTGGCAATTTTATGCTGAAGCTTTTTGTGACATATCTTTCTCAGTATGGGAAGCAAAGACGATATTTTAAGTGAGTATGTTTAATCTCTTACAAACAAAAAGGTAAATGTGGTTAACCAGGGATGGAGGATAAGTCAGTAATCCAAAAGTGAAGCCAAATCATTTGGATTGCCCCCCTGGTGGTTGGCTGCAGTTAATTTCATAAACCACCACCTCCATGTTAGTAGACGGGACATGGAGAAAGCTATAAAGTCAAAGTAGTGATTTAAGATGGTTCTTATCCCAATGGTATTTTGTTTTACTTAGTCATTTGGTAAAAACTGGACGAAAACATCTTGATTGACTGAGACCGCACAGAGTCTGACAATGGACGAATGCAGGATATTCTAGCTTCTCCGGAAGGAAGTGGAGACGCGTTGTGCATCTTTTATATGCAGTCTATTGTTTAAACCAATGAAGTACTTGCATTGTTTTATAAAGTAATGAGATTCTGAATGTATCTGTGATTCACAGTTGCTATATACTGTCATTAGGTCATTTCATCCCAGCAGGAGACACAATAATAAATCAGCAGCCCTCTTGTTTATCCTGTGCATTATGAAACTTCTGTCCAACTTTGTCTGCAGTTTTTCAGTGGTGTTGGTCGTTCACTACACCTAGGGTCAGTGGTTCAATGCCCGGCTCCTCAAAACATCGGAGAAGACACTTTAACCTGACATTGGATTAACGATAGTGTTGAGTTTTATGGGTGAATGTGACTCGTAGTTTTAAGTGCTTGGAGAGATCGTTAGGACTTGAAAAGTGCTATTAAACATGACATCTATTTACCATATCCACCCACCCCCGCCCACCCCTTCTCCCGCTGGAGCCGCCTTTGGTCAACACAGACGGACGACATCACTCATGCGCGCCGCAGTCTTTCCATCTCTGAGCTTTCTGTAAACAAAAATGTATTGTTAAGGTGAGGACTGGATGGTTCCCACTGTGTTCAAGGGAAGACGGAGCAGTGGGAAAGCACCAGCAGAGGAACAGAGGTGGAAAACATACTAACGTCTGCAATCA
Source organism: Pleuronectes platessa (assembly GCF_947347685.1). Taxonomy (NCBI): domain Eukaryota; kingdom Metazoa; phylum Chordata; class Actinopteri; order Pleuronectiformes; family Pleuronectidae; genus Pleuronectes; species Pleuronectes platessa. Next base: position 8,338,010 of record NC_070646.1, on the reverse strand, counting down.
ATCAGTGGATCTCTCTGACACCTTTAGTGTAACGCGAATAACGAGGAACTCTACGGATTAAAAGGGTTTTAGTGAGCAATGTTAATAAAGAAAAGCCTAAGTATGTGCTCCATCAAAGTTTTGGTTAGAAGGGAACAGGTATTGTAAAAAAGCTTATAGGTCTCGAGATTTACGTATAGCTTGCAGAGGGATGTTTAGATGAAGAGTATTCAGAGCATTTACGTACAAAAACTACAGCCAACAAGTCTGACACACAAAATACCATTCAGAGCACGAAACTTTTTATTTAACACACACACATTTGTGTCAAATGTTTGTGCAGCTATCCTTATAAGGACTTTGAGTTGACTTTCTTTCATTGTGGACTTCCTAACCAAAACCTAATCCCTCAATGTAACCATGATCCATTCATGATTAACTCTCACCTTAAACTAATCACAAATCACATCTCACCACTAATGTTAACCAGGACCTCAGAAATGACATTTTGGATCATTATCACCGGTGTTTGGTCCCCACGAGGTATACTGGTCCTGAATAGGTCAGTGTTTATCCTGCAGAAGGTCCCTAACAAGGCCACAAAAACACACACACCGACACACACACATTCTTCCTGCCTCATGTTGACCATTAACAATATTCATCCCCTAATCCTTAGACTTTAATCATCACAGAATGTAATGTTTACCACAACCTAACCCTGTATTTGTGTAGTCTGTCTGCAAAATGTAAACAGAAAGCAACATTAGGGAACGTCCTCAAAATAAATCTTAAAAATCATTCTGATTGTCCACAGACGTGTTTTACGTAGAATGGTTCATCTTTGTTTCCCCCAATGTGCCCTTGGGTTAAGTGGAATCTTGCTAGGGAAGTGCGTAATGCTTTACAGACCAACTTCACACACAAACAACTAGGAGCCTTCCGCTATTAGAAGCTAGCTGGCTACTTTCAGTACAAAGATCATGTCAGAGGCAAAGAGATTAGCTTCTAGAATATCTGCTCCTCTGTTCACAACTGCTGTGGCTTCAAATGTTCTCAGTCAGTCAGTCAGTCAGGAGTCCTGCACTGGTCTATTTCTGCCAACCTGCACCTGAGAGGCTCTGTTCCAGAACTTACCAGCTAACCGCAACTATCTGCAGGTCAAAACTTGACCCGCCTGGACCCTTTGACATATGACCTGCGACCCAATCCGTCCTCCGGAATCAAACACGCATACACAGTCTCTAACATCCGCTCAGATATGGCCTCCCCCTCCCCCCCCACCGTTTTGGTGGTTGAGCTGTGTTCTTGGAATCGTATCTGTCTATTTTTGCAGCACCAGTGCTACCACAGATGTCAACGTGTTTCCTCAGCAGCGCTGCGGCGATAAGAAGCAGAATTTTTTTTTTGCCGCTTTCTAACAAAGACGCTGAGACACTAAATCAGATTAGCTGTATCAACTGCTTTATACTTTCTGGTTTGACCTAAGATTACGAAAAGTGAGGGCAAAGCGCTTGATCAGCAACAGGTGGTTGGCTTCAGTACAAGTTATAAACCTGTGCCTCCTCCATGTTAGTGGAAGGGACAAGGGCAGAACTTAAAAGTCAGAGCACACATCAAATATATGTATCTCTGGTTTCTGTCTGTGGGTACTTTTTTATCGCACTAATGTATTTTGAAATGTTTGATGTTTGGTTTTAATTAGTTATTCATTACTATAAAATGGAATGAAACATCATGATTGACAGCTGAGACTGACTTGCGATTGGTCGAGCTTGCACATAATGGAACCTGGATACCGCGGCTCCATCCCTTAATCGCTCCCGTGCAGACTCTTAACTTCTGGGCGGAAGGAGGAAGTGGAGACCCATTGTCTAATCTTATGTACAAACTGTGCTCTAAACTTTACAAAAACCAAGTCTAAAGTTCAAAGTGACGTACAATCACCAGTACAACCAAATACAAGCCAACAAATATACGTAAAAAAGTCAAGTTCATAATTCGGTCCATCCTCACACCAACAAAAAGAGAACTGTGGAGTTACTTTTTGAAGTATCTTGAGGCCAAGTGGTAATTTTTCATTGTGCAATGATAAATGACCTAAAGGAGAAGCCATGTCTGTTGCTCTGAAACTTTGGGGTCATAAATCTGAGATAGAGATATAAAGAAAGACGTTATACATGTGTTACAACATAGGAAGAGAAAGAGAGAAGAAGTGAGGAGATGTTTTTGAACCAGCACATCCTACGAGGAGCTGTTACTCTGCATTCAGCGATGAGTCAAAGGACGAGACTGTAGGGGATCAACTGTGCGGCCTCATAATGATGGGAGAACAAGACAACTACGTCCCTGTGAGGCTGGTTGTAAATCCGCTGCCATGCTCTGGCCGTTGGGCTCTAACAAATCATGAGCCCGTGAGTGGATTCATGCACACGAACACTGAGGGCCTATTGGATGTGTTTCATAGGCGGAGTCACCACATATCGCTTAACAACGCGGTGAAGCAGGCATTGAAATCCCCAAATTAGCAAGACCAGAGTGTAAAAATACTCCTGTGACATAATGCGTGACATATATTGTTTTTGTACAAGTTAAACCACTTGTTGTAATTTGGCCCCAGTGCAAGGGACTAAATTAGAAGCAATGGGAGAACGAATCGTAAATCTGAAATGACAAATAACAGTCGTCAAACAGTTGCAATGGAGTGAACGTAAAAAATCGGAAAAAATATAGGTTATTCCTAATGTTATTTTTTCACTGGGATTTGTTTGTATATTAGCAGGATTATTCAAGAAAATCTGGGCGGATTACTACGAAATTTTGTAGACAAATGGGGGACAGGTCAGGGATGAATATTTAAAATGTTGGTGAGGATCAAAGGGTCACAGGTCGGATCAAGGAATTTAAATCTTTTTTACTTTGCAAGATTTTTGCCTCATTTTTCCACATGATTTCGCAGAGAATAATTTATGGACCTTGATTAGAAAAAAAACTGAGTTTAATGCGCGTGCACATGAATTTGGTGCAGATCCAAACCTGGATCTAGTAAATTTAAATGTGGTTTCATAAGGGGACTGTTGGGCCTTGTCAGAGGAATGTGCTCTCCAGAGTAGAATTGTATTTAAGTCTATTTAAGTTTTACTTACATGCTCCAACCTTTTGGTACAATCTAATGATCAAGACTTTTTTTTTTAATTTGTATTAATAGCCGGAGATAAAACAATAATTACAACAGAAAGGACTTTACAGTATGGCCTTACACTAATTTAAAAACCTATAAAAAGTTGTGTGCACTTCCCACCCATTCTAACAAACACACCGTTGTGCCTCGGAAAAACACTGTCCTTGAACTGTCAGTGAGCTTCTCCCTTCAACCTTTTCCTATTAATCAGACAGGCTTTTGTTTGTACCACGACTGACCGAGCAGCTTTATAAATACCAAGCGGATGTGAAACCGTACAGAGAAAAGCCGTCCGACACTTCCTGTAAAAAGGGAACCTCTAGACGGAATCACGGGACACAAAGGGAAGCGTTTCTGCTCGTCACAGGAAAGTGTGGTCCTGTCCCCAGTGGTGTTCAGAGCAGTTTGACCTCGCCCGCAAGACAGACTGACCCTAAGCTTCAGCAGAGAGGAAAAATAATCACATTTACTGTGTTTCTTTAAACTGTGTTGCTGAACATCCCTCTCTGGGATGAAATAATAGCCCCCATATCTGATTTAATTTCCACAATGGTGTTTACTTTCGAAGAGAACCAGTGGCTTTATCTTGACAGTTTAGAAAAGGTCATCAATCATGTAATATAAGCAAGTTTGACTTTAGAATACACTTTTGAGATTATCCAAACTTCCTTGAATTCATAGATATCCACGTTATCTAAAACAAACCTTTTTAGGTGAGCTCAGATGGTGTTTAAGGGTCGAGTCGCCCAAATTGCGGAAGCACAGCCAGAAAAGTTGTGTGTAGCCAAGTTTAATTTGTCTAAGTTTCTAGATTTGCTTCCTCAAATCCCTCAATTTGAATCGGTCACAGCTATAAGGTTCACCTATGTTGTTCTGGGGTTGGCACAGAAATATTTCTTAAATAAGATAATATAAAATAATGTCACACAAAACAAACCACTAAAATTTGATTTTCTGAATTTTGCTGAACTGTTCCCTACATCAGGAGTCAGATGCCTTGTCCTGGCAGGTTAGATCAGACATCTGTCACTCACAATGACCAAAAATGACTTTTACACGTTTACATTTTTGCTGTCGTCCAAATCTTGAATTCACAGAACAAACCCTTCAGGCGCAATGTAAACCATTTCTTTTTTAAATTACCTTAATAATAAACATAGCTTTAGTTTCATTTCTCCATTTTTCTCCAACGCAAAGGAAACTAGAGGTCGCAGACGTCACATGAGTTACTGTTTCTTTCCCTGATTGGATGAACAAATGTTACTTGACACTGGTCAACAAATGCTGCTCAGTCTGGTTCATACCGAGCATGAAATCTGGAACAGTAATTAGCTAATTGCTTTATGGAGCACTTGATGGATTGTCAGATATATCGACATATAAACTTTAACCCTCCCCCCAAAGCATTGAATCAATCAGATCATGTTGCACAATTACCCTCAGTCACATGCATTTTACCTTATAAACCACCATAAACCCCCGTGTGAACTTTAACTGCTCTGGTTATCCCGAGTCAAAGAATAACACAGACCCTCAACCCCCCCCTCCTAAATCCCGCGTGTACACACACACACACACACACACACACACACACACCGGACACACACACAAATACACAGGCACCTGCTTATGTCACCCGTGCGCACACTCAGGCATATGCAATGGAAAAGTCAAACACCTGCCCCACACTGCTTCTACAAAAGAACACACACTCACCTGATACATGACTGCTGGTACATCCTATTGCTGGATACTGGGAGATACGGATTTCCTGTGTGTTTGTGTGTGTGTGTGTGTGTGTGTGTGTGTGTGTGTGTGTGTGTGTGCATGTGTGCGTGTGCATGTGCCAGTCATAGCAGTACACCTACCTCTTTGTGCGGACATGGGCTCTTTCTCAGCAGCAACACAATGCTCTTTCTATTCTTTGCCCCTCTATCTCTCTCTCTCTCTCGTTCTCTCTATTTCTGTCTCCCCCTCTTTCTCTCACTCTCTTTCTCTTCCACTCTCTTTCTCTCTGGTAACACAGCCCTCACTCTCCCCAGTGTAACGTTTTTTCAGCACCTCCTTTCACATACACTCGCTTATTAAGGGCACCGGCTTTCCTCCTCCCTCCTGCTCAGCCCACTCCCCTCCTACTCGAGCGCCTTTCGCTGTGCCTTCTGTCTCACCCCCCCTCTCTCTCTTTCCCTCTACACCTTTGTCATTCTGTCACTTTTTTACTCCCTCGCCCCGGCATTTGCTCTTTTTCCCCCTCCTCGCTTTCTGCATCTCTCTCCTCTTCCACGAGTCTTTTTTATCACTCTCCTTCTGCCTCTCTTTCCCACTGTCATTGTCTCTGTCTTGTAAAGTGGGTCAAACATGAAAGCAGTGTTAGATCTGAATGGAAGCTGGAGCCGGAGCTGGAGGGATATTGGAGGAAAAGCAGCGGGCGAACTAAAGTCTCCTTGCTTCAATTCTTGATACCCAGCTCCCTCATTTTTTATAGATCTAATCTTAACTTTGCGAGGGGGGAAATATTGCCTCTTAATGGCTCTCAGGGAGTCTCTGAGATCAAATGTAGAGCCTCTAAAGTTACGTTTTAAGAGCTGTTGAGTAAGGTTTCTGGAGCAGCAGGAAGCTTTCAGTGCAGGATGATAAATAATCCCTTGAGTCCAGGTACGAGGCATGGACGCTGCCACCTGTAGTGTATGCATGTGCTTGTTACACATATTTATCAAGGCTGAACAATCTGTTTTTAAGTCCAATTCCAATTCACACAGCAGGATACAACCTGGTAATAAACCTCCACTCCTCAGCACTGGTTGTATGAGAATAATCTGCCACCATCAGCAGAATATGGTTAATATATGGGTGTGATCAGTATGCATGCTAATGTGCAGCGAGCAATCTGTACAAGTGGTGTTGTGGAATGCTTTGTGGACCTCTCCCAGTGTTTCGTACATTGCTGGGAGTGGAAACACACATTATTATGACAACGCTAATCCCCGCTGATTGATATTTTGAAGGACATGCGAAGTATCTCCTTCAAGACGGCAGCAATGTCCTAATGCTCTGCTCGAATCTACCAACGCTCCATCAGTCTGTCACTAAATATGAATATCATCATTAGCCAGGGAAAATATCTGTGTGCTCAGCGGGCCGGGGATTTTCTGCATCCGCTACTTTCTCTTTGAGTCGGAACACCCCTACATACATCCCCTCTGTTTGTCCTTGTGTCCCTCTACGTGGCAATTTACTCAATTAAAATAATGGAAAAAGTTGTTAGGTTTAAATTAGGATCATAGACGTAAATAAAAATGGACGTGGACTCCAGGTACTGAAAGTGAAGCCAATAGATAGTGTCTGAAACCTGTATTCTCTCGGATGACCAGCAGGGGCTCGACTTCACTGGTGGCAAGAATAACTCGGTATCTGTAGAAGAAAATGACCTTACCGCTCACTTGATTTTAAAGTCAGTAAAAAGGTTCCCAAGGGGTTTATCCTCTCAATTGCAAGTTTCAAATACGAACAGTATGCACTGGGACAAGGATACCCTGTGATTGACATCTAATACCGTCCAATGGGTGCAGGTTACAAGTGTAGGTGGGCGGGCAGTGTCCTCTAGCTTTCAGTCAGGCTCCAAATATGTTTATTTCTGGTTTAAGAAAATCTAACAGTCAAACTTGAGTCTTAAAAAAAAAATCACCAAGAAGTAGGTGTCATCACAATGGGTTTCCCCTTGATACTTGGGCTCCCCTCCTTGCAAAACTTCTGGGTGTAAAGGCACAATACTGTTACACAATGACATGTACACACAACAGAACGCAACATTCCAACAGCTGGTATGACCTTCAAATTTTAACTAACTGAAAAAGTCATGGGAAATACTGTCAACTATTAACATTCACACAACAGCCTGAAGGCATGCAACCTGGGTTTAAATTGTGTTAATGAAAACACGGAGGACCACAGTCATATAACCAGTCAGCAACTTGTGGGCACTTAGCCAGAGATGTGTCTGTACCAAGCAGAGAGACACTGGCACCAGGGATTTTTTCAGCCTTCGGACAACAACACATTTAAAAAGCAAGGCAGGTTAAGTTTTACTCAACGCACGATGGAGGAACTTTTTAAACCGCACATAAAACCACACCCTCTCGTCCTTAAACAAGCAACAAGGTAATCGGACCAATATTTGATCTGTGTATATGTGAGGGTTTGTAGGTTATGATGATGAATATGTTATGATGGAAAGCTTAAGCTGAACTAAACGCCATTGGTGTTAACCTCACTGGTGTCAGGGCTGGCAGAATGGCAGGTGTGAACCCAGAAGCAACGACAATGAGGCAGAGTGGGAATAAGCAAAGTTTGTGGTTTATTGAAATGTAGCAGGAGTCAGGAGCCAGGCAGTCAGTCCGATACAAACAGATCCGACAAGGGGCAGGCAGAAGAGGAGTCCAGGGAAAAACCGGAAGGTCACGGTGGAGGTCAGGCAAGAGAAGAGTCAGGAGGTAAACGCTGGAAAGAATAGGCACGAACACACTAAACGATCTGGCAGAGGACAAGGGGAACAGGCAGGCAGATATACAGGGGAGACTGATGAGAAGATGGAAGACAGGTGCCTCTATGGGTGGAGCCAGTGAAGGGATCAGAGGAATGAGGAGGTGCAGAGCTGGAGGGGAGTGGCAGAGTTCTGAAATGACAAGAGAATTAGTATACAAAACTTAACAGACAAACAGAAAATATTAATAAGAAGGCCGAATTCGTGACAACTGGACTCATCCTTTCTGGTAAAGCACCGAAGGTTTGCTCAGCATTTAAGAGAAAAATAGCAAAATGAGATGTGATCGTGGTTTAGCATGAAAAGTAGCGGAATTGAAAATAATGACTTTGCTGAAATAGTACAGACTTACTGAACTCATTTTTAGCTAAATGTGGAAGAGGGAGTGATCGTTTTTTAAGACCTTTCACAATGCTCATTGTTTCCTCTTTCTATGAATAGCGAACTAATGCAACATCCACAGGACATATTGGAAGACAGACGGAGAAACAGAGACCAACAGACAGATCAACAGACGAGCGGTTGCCAGGAAAGCCTTGTGAGGTTTTGTTGGACCACAAACACAACTCAATCAGCAGTCACTGAAACATGAGCATCGTAAATCAAACTTTTTCATTCTATGGACGTCTCTCCCGACCTGTTTATCCAGATGGCTTTTAGTCAGAGAGTGGTGTTTAATGAAATGCAACCATAACATATATTTCATGTTTAGTGTCATCTGTTACTCTCCGCCTGCTGATCCCCTAAAAACAAACCCCCTACATTACTCAGGTCGTAAATATGTGGTCACTCTAATGGCAAGATGTCAACGAGCTGCATAGTCAATGAATTTTTCCCGCTTGGTTTTATTTACCAACTGGAGTGTTGTTGATGTTGTTGTTAACATCAACAACACCGCAGATGTGTGTTTTTATGGGCAGATCACCAATCGGGGGGAAAGAATATTGGTAACTGTTGTGGAACTTTTCTGGAAGCCGGTGAAAGGAGAACTCAGGCGGCAGCTGTTGTCTTATGCAGAAGAGTTTAATGTAGACTTGATGGATGAAGGAGAGCAGAAGGTGGAACAACATACAAACGCTTACAGAGCAACATGAGCAATTGTCACCCCCAAGTCCGACGATGTCTCCCACAGCATCCCAGTATATCTCCCTCTACTTGCGTCACCCATTCTAACTGCACATCCATGAATGGCTAGAACTGCTGTCACCCTCAATGTTACATGGAGGTGTTTGCATCCTATTGGATAGTTAAGCCTAAAGTATGCATTCCTAAATCACATGGTGTCCTTACGCCTTGCCACTGGGGAAACACACAAAGGAAATAAAGTCGGTGAGAGTTGAAGTTGTTGCTTCTCTGTCTTGCACATCTGAATTAGATATGAACGTCTTTCAACATAGAAATAACGATGCATTGTTGGTTGGTCCTTTATATATAACCCGACCTTGGGTAATGCTTAGAGAGAGAAGGGAGTATCCATGGAATAGGCACTATCCTCCTGTACTGAAATGATGTGTAATATACAATCATTTATAGTGGCATATACAGTATAGTATGTGTGAGGACGTCCGAAAATTCAACAGTAACAATCAACACTTTATCATCAGAAATACTTGATTGAGGAGACAGTAGGTCCTGTAACACTTGCTCTGTTGTTTTTTTTTAAATAAATTGGAGAATAACAAATTTAGCAATCTTGTGTATTGCTACACAAGCAATACACAATACGCACAATTTAGTAATCTGGTGTATTGCTAAATAACCACTTTACTTAACTAACTTAACTCCCTAACCAATATAGTTCTTTCCTGCAATTACTCAGGCCAAACCAAGATATGCATGCACGCGTGAACTAAGTTCTCTAACCCCTGACTGACCACCATCGCGATGGAGCACAGGCTTTCAGACTGCTGCTTTCTTTGGAGGTTTTTACACCATAATCTCTTGCTGTTTTCCCCAGCATATGATTTAAATCTGCAGAAGAAAATCGCCATCCTTCAAAAGGCTGTCGTCACGAGTTACATGGCATCCATAAATCAGGGAAATCTTCACGCGCTGGCAGACTATAGCAGGGATGAGTCATACACATATTATTCCACAGTAGACAGTGGCTGCTGTTCAAGGCATATGAAATACCATCTTTTTGGCCGACGTTTCTTTTGTTTTTCTTGCTGTCCTTGATAAAGGGTCACTGCTGCCATCATGTGCCATGTTGACCGACAGCTGAGTGAGCGATGATTGGGTTGTGAAATGGTTCTTATCTCACTGTGCTGGCTTTAAAAACAAATGATAATGAGGTTTGTGATGATGAAATGTTTTGGTTATAAAATTGTCTTCTTCAGACGTCTTGTTGAGCTGCCCTCATGGTGAAGCCTTTTTAGCTGCCTATAGAGAAATGGACTTGCAAGGTGCATGTCCTCCATTGGCTGCTGTGATCGGCCTTCACAGAGACCCATGATCCAACTACTTGGAAAGAATAATGGCGGATAACCTTGGGTGGCTGACTTTGATATTATAAATCTATCGGTTTGAAATTAAAAATGTAACAAATGCGCAATGGCTGTCAGTCTCCTCAGGTGGCTTTGGTGAAATGCCACCATCATCAAGCAATTGATCGCAGCTAAATGGTGGTGGATTTTTACGAGACTGAAAAATTACAGAATCCATAGGGCTAAATCCACTCTACTATGTTTTCGTTTGAAAACACATCAACTCTGATCTGGTAACAGCTGGTGTCCATTCTACTCTGGAGTTTTAGAGCTGCTAAAACTGAGAATTTTGGGCCCACTTCTTCTGGACCCTTTTAGTTTGAAATCTCTAGGGCTGCGTTTTAGTTTGGCGGGACAGAAACTGAGATTCAAATATTTCAACTGCTCGCTGATTGGGTCTTTGCTGTTTCATTGGGCTCCAGTCACATGAGCAACTTCCAGAATAAAACGACCGCCATATCAAACAAAACATAACTTTAACTATTTATCAGACAGCATTTAGTTAATACGTTTTTTTCCCCGGCTCCATCGATTCTCTCCAGGAAACCTCAACGAAACTGTTTCAAAAGCACATCAACGGTAATTTCCTACTGTGGTTTAAAATACTCATTGTGCATTAGGAAGTATCTATTGACATAAGAGACATAACTTCTCCTGAAGTGAGGAGAGGGCTAGACAGGGTCGTTTGTGAAGCATCTCAGCTGTAGTCGTGCTTCTATTAACTTCCTTTATGACACATGCATCAAAGAGACGTGCTTCCTCTGTGGTCACAGACCTCTGACTGAGATGTCAGACCGCTGCCCCAGACTGTTCTCGATGCTCGGCTGTTTAACACAGGAAGCTTGAGTGTTTCCAGTAAGCAGCGTGATGATGTGCATGATAGAGGGACCTCAGGGTTTCAGCTTATTTTAGTCTTACTTTCATTTTCAATTATCTTCCTGGATATATAAACAGTGAGAGTAACACACGGATAAAAATTGATTTGAACAATTTAAAATAAAGAGAATCCAATGTGATTATAGACACACAAAAAATTGTCCTTCTTCCTAAAACAATCTGGATTGACGAATACTTAATATCGACTAAATCAACTCTTGCCTTCTGTCCAATCTAACAAGATTAAGATTAGCCATTCCGTTTGCTGTGAAGCAATTTAAGCTCTCACATATGAGAAATAATCTGCTTTTGTTAAAGGAAGTGTGAGAACAATTCCTGGATATGCCCGTTCATCAGCTCCACAGGAAAGAGTTCTGCCTTCAGTTGTTCCCAGCCCCTCCACAAAATTGAATGGAAATGGGTTGGGTAGATTTTGAGTAATCCTTCTGACAAAAAACAAACAAACAGCAATTCAAAATCCCTTGGCGTTGGTAATTATGTCCACATGTCTGATTGTTTCCATGCTTCATTGAAGCTGTATCTCATCAACAGTATTAACAGAGCAATAAGCGTTCATTCTGTACTCTGTATTTATTACCCTTTAAACAACTTCCATCAGATGCTGTCCTCAACCAGCTGTACATTTATGTTTTTCATTCAGGGTGGAGAAACATCTGGCCTTCTGGCTGTATGGCCCGCCAATTAGACTAATATGGCCCATAAAGGAATTAATAGATTTTAAAAAAGGAACTCCGAAATTTTCATAAATGTTAAGCTACACTGGGGATATCATCTGTATACTACTATAATTTTAATCATTGAGCTATCAGCATGACTCCCTATTCAGTTAATATCTCAACAACTGCTATATGTAAATGTTTTACAGGTATTCATGGTCCCCAGATGATATATCCCCAATGAGCTTTCACTATGCCCTGATGTTTGCTCTCGCGCCACCATGAGTATATCTAAATCGACTGGATTTCAAATATACTTTGGAGCCATTCATATTACCCCTAAGGAGGGGATCAATGCTCCGCTGTTCCAGGAAATTATGTTATTTAAAAAAAATTATATTTGACACATTTTAGAGATTCATTTCTTCAGCAGGAATCAATGGGATTGTGGCTAAGAGCCATTATTGGGGCAGAGCAAAGAGATCGACTGATGGAATGTTGGCTTTGGTCTTTTCATTAAGTTTTCTGTCAATAACGGAAGTAAAGAATAGCGTCAGGCTTATCAGCATTTTACATGACTGACCAGCTACGATTTTGTGGTGTTGTTTAAATCATTCCCTTTCAATCTCCACTTAATTTTTTTTCGGTCCAAGCCAAGCACTTGTCTCAGAGCATCAGATGGATTTTCCTGAGACTGAGGCTTGAGAAGCATATTGATGGAACATGAGAGGAATAGGATAACACTTCTAATGCATTTCTGTGGGCATCGTGTCATCTTAACATCCTGGTAAGAGTTTGTTTGATTGGATTATGGTAAGTCGTAAAGTGTCTGTTGAGAATGTTTCCCGAGGAGCAAGTTGCTGCACCATGAAAGAGAGAAGGAAAAGAGTGGGGGAGCAGATCTGACAATAACTCATTATCAAGCCAACGAGCACTCACAGAGATGTGAAGAGGACAACATGGACCTGACGGAGACACTACGCCGTGTCTGTCTCTCTTCATCAGCCACAACCGCAATGAGGCAGGAGACGAGAGTGGGCTCACATGGTCGGGCTTGATATCTTAGAGACCACACTTTTGTAGTTTACAGGATTTGTTCAAACCTAAGGGGCGGACAGGGGAATCAAGAGGTAAGTGCAGGTCTTCTACTCACCAGAGGGCCGGTGGTTCGATCCCATAAGTGCCCTTAGGCAAGACATGGAATCCCTTAACTGCCCCAGTATAATTGGACTGTGAAAGAAAAAGCGCTGTGTATTGAATCCCTTTAAACAGGATTGTTGCTGTATAAATACATAAATGCATTTCATCTGCCATGAAGGGGATGTTTAGGTTTTTAGCCATGCAGCTGCAGGACAATATGGCCTGTGAGTCGGTCAATCAGTCCCCCATATGGCCCAGACCAAACACAGATTTCCAACAAACGTTTGATGGATTTCCTTGAAAACTTCCTGACTCTTCCTCTGGCGCGAACCTAATTTTGACATTTGTGATTTTGTGTTGGATGGACTGCAATGAAAATTCGTAGCATTAACCTTCATGTTGCCGAAACCGCAACTTGACCTGCTCAAATAGTTCAATACTCTCCCGCTAGCTTCTGTATATTGTGGCGATTAGCATATATTAGCAGGCTAACTCCCCGCAAACATAGTAAACATTGTAAACATTGTATCTGCTTAACTTTGGCTTGTCACCAATTCCATTGTGAGTATGTTTGCATGATCATATGAGCTTTTGGCTCAATGTGAGTACAGAGTGACGCGCTCGTTTGTAGATGTGTGTTTGTTTTGGCAGAACTTCTTTTCTCTTGTGTTGCATTTATCTGTCCAAAGAACACATTCAATTATAAATTGTCTTGAAGATGGCGTGTTTAATTTGGAGAAAGCAAGTACCGCTTCAACTTTGTAAATGATTATAAATGAAAAGACTTGGGATATTGGGAAAGGCCTATAGCTCTCGGAAAAACTATTTAAAGGATGGATTCTGCATGATATTTCATTCTGTTTGTAGTCCAGGACACATTGTGTTTGTGATGGAGTCACAGGCGGAACATGTGAGAAGACTTTGACATTCACAGTGTAATCAGGAATTAGTTTCCAAGACACACATGAAAGCCTTTCATCACGGGGGTCACGGCTCGGGCCACGCTGCCAATAAAAGGCTCATGTTCCATAATATATTATAAAGAAAATGGGAAGCATTGTGAATGACAAAGTAGAATTAGTACGGGGTCAATCAAAATACGGGAGTCAGTTCGGGTTAATACATAATTCATATGACCTCCCCACTCATAATGACCTTTTTTGGGCCGCAGCCCCTCCCACTGAGGAGTGTTACCATGGGACCAGGAAGTGGAAATTGTCAACAAAGAGTCTTTTTGTCACTGGTGTTTTTCTGCAAGATGAGAAACATGATTGTTTGGCAAGAAATAGCCCAGATGCCCCCCCACCCCCACCCCCTGTTATTGACTGGTGACGCGGTCACACGGATGAAGGCTTTGAACACACATTTATGTTTAGGAGCAGGAGACCACTTTTTAATGTTCTCCTCACGAATCATGTGGCGACCACAAGGAGAAAGTTTCTTTCGGAACAGAAGCGACTGATTGTATTTCCATGATGTGAAATTTGATATCAGCTAAACTTGACTGTTTGCTCGTAAAAAACCATGAGCTATTTTTGAGCGATTGCAGTTAAACTGAGATGTCCCCCAATAACAGAACGGCCCTGGTCAGAGTAAAACAATTTTTTTAATAATGGAATCCAAAATAATACCATTGAAATGAAGACAGATAACAGTAAATATCCATAAATTTGAAAATGTGTAGTTTGGGTTTTGGTGCATTTGTGCATCGCTGTGTGGGGCTGTTAAAAAACGGGAATAAACCTCTTTGTCGTAAACTTCTGACACGATGAAATACAGCGAAAAGCCTCCTTGAAATTAGAACCAGACCAAGATCTTCTTGTGAGTCAAGAGCCTTGACGCTATTCTATTTCTGTGATTGTTTTAAATCAGAGAAGTTATTTGCCCACTGTGTCTCTGGGTGCCTCTGCTTTTCCAGCTCTGTGGAATCCGGAGGAAACACTTCTGTCTCATCATGTTGCATTATTCAGCCATATTATCACAGTCAAAGTACACTGATATTTGTATTAGACATTACAGATATTGATTGATTTTGTTATTGGTGGAATTTGATCTTTTAATTAACAGAATTGCTCATCTACATATAGACTGCCGTACATCGCCCCCTGTTGGCTAAAAGCATTTACTTACACAGGTCGAGAAATGGCCCTTTTCATCTAAAATTGTCACATAACCACTGATGAGTGGATGTGCATATGTATGATGATGATACTCAAGTACTTGATTTCATTGAATAGGTAGAAATGTGCCTGGGGACAAGAGAAGCTGAACCTCCTAACGACTGTTCATGTTTGTAATGTGTCTTTTGCACGATTAACAGTTGTGTCCTTTCAAACTTTCATCTTGTTATATGGGGCTAATCTGAGGATACTTTGACTCCACTATTGATCAACATCTAGAGAAGATAAAGAGGAGGAAGCCCAATGGTCTATTAAAACTAATGATTTATTAATTCACTGAAATATATTTGTATCGTCAAAAACTTTTTTGTATTTTAGTAGTAAACAGAGTAATCTGTATATGCCAGACTGTTGACATCACTGTTAATCATCTTTTCATAGATCAAATAATAAGGTAATTAATCATGAAAAACGTTTGCAGATCATTAACGAAACACTGGATTATTTTATTGCTGTTGTCATTTAACACAGGCCTTTCTCAGGACACTGTCCTGGTCTTGATTGCAAAAGTTTCATGAAGTGTATGCGATGTATCCTTTCACAGGAGTCACTCAGGAACATCCTGTGCACGTTGGTTTAAGACCATATATGGTAGCTGCAGCAGGCTGGGCTGACCCCATAATGTCTCCCCTCAAAGTTCACACCAGTACAAGCAGCTGCAGTGGCTCTATGACGGCAGCGAAGACATCCGGAGAAAAATGGCAGCACAACAAAGCATTTTCAGATGAATTTAATATTGCAACTTGCATTTCAAAGACATTGAGAATCCAAAAAACAGGGATAGGACACCCACAGAGAGCGAGAGAGCAAAGGCAAAGAGCTGAGACAGAGTAGAAGCCGAGGGAAATCAGACTCGGGTCTTTCTTTACGTCTCTACTTTCTTCTCGTGCTTCTCCTCAGATCTCCCACAGACGGGACCAGCACAGAGAACGTGAGCGATGGCTCCACGTTTTCTCGCCACTCAGCCACTTGAACAATGTTAGCACTTTGTCATGTAGTATGTACACACAGAGTCAACAGAATCACGCAGCTCATTGAGGATTAAAGCAAAGCAGGGTCCGGTCATCGCAGATGTTTGGTTTCTTGTCGGAGTACCAGGTGGATGTGACTTACTGCAAAGACTAGACGCACAAGAGACGTTCAGATACCTGTTCAATCCAAAACCAGTAACATTGTGAGTCTGGTGTCGTTCTTTAAGGTCTCTGCCATTACAAGACTCTATCTACACGTTCCTGTGCGTTATCTTTACATCTGCCACAGGTCGTCGTTGGCTTGTATCGTCTAGCGGCCACACCTTTTCCTAAATCACCCGTCAGTGCTCAGCTTTCAATTCAGAGTAGTTCTACTCTTCCATGTCGTTAAAAAAGGTACACTGGTGATGGTGCTGTGAAAAATCTCTAATCTATCGTAGAAATAAAGCAATAAATATTGCATGTTCTTGGCAAAAAGGCTTTAGTCATGTGCTTTTTTGATGTGCAGTCACTTTAGCAAAATACTTTTTTTGTTGTCGTCTACAGACAAAAGGCAGCCTGTAGTAACATTACATCCACATTAAATGCAGTTGCACACCACATTCCCAGGTACAAAAACCAGTTTCATGACCCCGTGATGCGTCTTAGCTGTGAAACCTCTGCGCGAACGTATTTTGGAAATCGACCCCGGCACGGTCGCCTCAGCCCAAGTTGCATAACTTTGTTTTTTTCTGCATTATGGCTCAAGTGAATCATTCGTTTTCAGACGACAGTTCCACTAGAAAAGTATCACATTCGTGACGGGCATGGAGCTGGAGGACGATGAAAAACAGCTTCACCTCTAATCTCAAATAGTTGTCATCAATTAATCGATGCATTTCACACACACAAAAAAGGACAAACTCAAATTTGAACATTCCACCTTCTGTACTCCAAACAAGAAAGAGTGGAATGTCATTGTCAATACATAAATACATTTACAATAACTACAACTTTGAAGAATATGACATGGTCAGTCGAAAATAACACTTAGATAAACATTTTTAAGTACAATATTATACAACAAAAGTGAAATGAGAGACCATGTCTGACACACTTCATGACAAAATAATTATCATACAAGATGTGAAATATACATTATTTATCTTTTTTTTTCCCATGTACAATTTTTCATTCACTGACATACACTATATTACAGCGAGGATGGAGTTTGGAGTTAATTGTGGGACAAGTGCATAGCAAAATAGAAGATCATTTGACCGAGGTTAAAAGAAACACAAAACCGGCTTTAGAAAACAACATTTAAAAACGCGTGTTTAAGGCAAATCTCATCATTTAAAATTGGCATAGTCTGAGAAAATGTCGACAAAGTCTTGTACCACCCTGTAGCAGAAGTCATATTGTTCCTGTGGAGAAAAGAAAGAGACAGACGCACGTGGATTAGGCTGTCAATTTGGGTTTAGTGGATATAAAGCAATAAACTGGGGAAGATCCATTTCTTTGGATCTGTGGATAATTCACTCACCACAGTCTGGACCATGTGAGGCCTCTGCATGCGTAAACTCTTCACAGTTTGGAACACGTCCAGCAGACCCTCGGCCTTGACTCGCTCCAAGATATTGCTCAGTGCAATGAACGTACCTGTTCGCCCTGCACCAGCACTGCAGCACAAAAACACACACACACACACAGGTTGTTTCAAAACATCGCAGCTTTTAATTTGTCCAATGCAGAACTCAGGGGGATCTATCTGTCTGTTTACCTGCAGTGTACGACGATGGGATGGTTCCCAGACTGCTGCTGCTGCCTCTGCACCGACGCGATGATGTCGATCATGCCCTTCCCCTCGGCCGGGATGCCGATCTCCGGCCAGCCGTGGAAGTGGAAGTGCCTGATCACCCGCGTCTGCTTCTCCTGTGAGAGGAAATGCACCGGCGGACAAAAGATCATGATACCTCTCAAATCAGATTTATAAGCTGTGTAATGGCAGGTGCAGGGTCAGTGTGGGTTAAGTGTGCGGCGGATAAGTGGCGGGCTGATAAGTGCTGCTCCGGGAGGCCGGGATATACTGCCGGGCCTCTGAGAGGTGATGTGGGTCGAATTTAATGAAATATAGGACATGGGAGGCTCCCACTTGAAAATCATGAACACTTCCTGTCCACCATATTTTCCTGGAGCTTCAAAAAGAGTTCTATGCACTCACTTGTTTTTTTCCTGTGATGAGAAAGTTATGTTAGATGCTGTGCAAAAAGAGGGGGATTTTAATATGGTCAGAAGTGTATATAAATGTTCATGGGGATTAAAAAATGTATTTATTCGATTTGTGCAGGTCAAAGGTCAAGTCACCGTCTAAGTCTAAAACTGACAGAAGGTTTTTGTTTTGAAATCTTCTTTGTGGACAGAGAATCACAAGCATTTGATAAACAGCAAACCACTTGTATGTTGAACCCATGTTATATTGCCATTGATAAAATAATTATTGAGGTAATTATTGTTTTATCGCTCAGCCCCAGTTACACAGTCCACTGAATTATTTTATAACACTTTTTTTTTTAATCGACAGGCAAATGTTGTGTGGTTTTAATGAGTCATTGCAGCCGTTGTGTTATAGCACGAGGTTCATTTGCTTACCGGTACAAAGGTGAGTACCAAGTCTCGTAGACTGAAGGTGTCACACAGAGTGTCTCCCTTCAGCTCCACCGTGTAGTCCCCGTACGTCACCGAGTCCTCTGCGGGCCAGTACTGGCAACACTTGTCCTGAAAGACGATATTAAATAAACGGTTTGTTTACCGGCGGTGATGAGAGACGCATAAACTGCAGTTTGGAATATTTGACATGCTCATATATTAAAAAAGCAGTTAGGCTCAGAATGAGATACTGCACAAACAGGAACTGAGCTGTGTTGTGACAGAGACAGGGAATCAGCACAGGGATAGTTTATGTTACTGCTGCTGGCGTTACTGAAGAGATCAGTCACGTCCGGCAGCGGGGGTATCCGCTAGCACAGCTCACCTGCTCCCTCTCCTGGAGCTCAGTGAGCATGACAATGGAGTGACATTTCCACTCCCACACCATTCGCCAGAAATCCTCCACTGTGTGTGGGAGGGGGCCCTGTGTGGCGATGAAGTAGTCCTTCTGTCTGTAGCCCTGTGTGGGGAGAGAAACACACCTCTTCAGCTTCACAGAATCACATATGAACTATATCAGATGTGCTTGAAAGAAGAAAGTAAAAATCAGCTTACGTCGATGAAAGATGCGTTGACGTAATCGGTGAACTCCTGACCTCTTCTCATGGAGAGGATGACCCGGTTGAAGTCGTCTGAAATGGGAACAGAACGGTAAACTCTAAGCGAACAAAGCCCGAGTTATTAAATGCCTCAGAGTCAAGGAAGGGGAATAAACAGATTGTTCTTTTCCTTTTCTCTTACACGGAATAATTTGCAGAACTCTGTTCTTCTTCATGTTTGCAGGAAGGTTCCCCATTCTCATGTTCTCTTTCATTATTCGCATGTTGGTCAGTTTCTGGGCGGAGAAAAAGGTTAAAACGTTAAAAAAAGTGCTTACAAATTCAAATGGAAAAATGACAGAAAAATATATTTTAAAGTAGTTTGTAGTACAGATGAGGAATTGAAATTTGCTTAATATACAGTGTTTGGCCTAGGAAACCTGGAGAAGGCAGCAAAACTGACCTGTTGAACTATTATTTCTTCTTATTTCTCAAGTTCTACAGGACATGTTTTGTCTACTTATTAATGGGGTCTCAAATATTCGTTTTTAATCCAGTTTGATCTTAAACAAAACTAAATAATCATTCCTGAGCTTTCTTTTAAGGGCCAGAAGGTGAGATAACTGTTCTCACCTTGAACTCTTCCTCTAGGCCGACCCGGTCGCCGGTGACAAAGGTGTCGTGGAGTTTGTGCAGATGTCCTTCCAGAGACGACACGTCCAGCTCCGTGTCTCCGTAGAGGTAGTATTCGAGCAGGGCCTGGTAGATGAAGGAGTACTGCATCTGGTGGGAGAACACACACGATGGATTAATTAAAGATGAAAGAGGGGGTTGTAATCCACTTGTAAATGGATCATTATCAGCAGGTTTTCACAGTCAGTGTCGAGTGATAATGGGACGTGTCCAGAGTGATAGACAGGGAGGAACTCACATCAGTCTGGACCAGCTGCGAGCGCTGTTCCCGGATCTTGGTGACTAAACCGAACACATCGACTTTCTGCTCGGGGTGCATCATGTCGATCATGGCATCTATTACGATGAAGGTTCCTGTCCTCCCAACACCAGCACTGCAGAGACACAGAGCAAACCACAGACTGAATGAGCAACAGACTGAATTAACCACAGACTGAATTAACCACAGACTGAATGAGCCACAGTCGTCAGCTGACACCCGCTTGTTCATCAACAGGACGGAAAAATGGAGGCATCTGTGCTCCTAAACAATGTTTTGCTATCGTTTGCTTTTCCTGCAGAGGCACGAAGAGGATATTTTAATACATTTATCTCCATAGAAGCAATTTGGTTAATGAAAAGCACTGAAAGTAATGTTAATTTGGAAGGAATGAAAAGTCTGGATCCATGCAAACAACAACGAGAACAATAAACAATGATTCCCGTTTGTCTCCCCTCTCTTGTACCTGCAGTGAACCACGATCGGCCCGGCGAAGGGCGGATTCACGGCCTTGACCTTCTTCAGGAACTTGAGCATGCCGATGGGGGAGAAGGGAACCCCGAAGTCAGGCCAGCTGGTGAAGTGGAGCTGGGTCACCAGCCGCGGCGTCGTCTTAGCGGCATCGCCGGCTTGCTGCACAGACACACAAACACGAGCGGGCGTCAACACAATTAAAACCGCAGGAGTGTGTTTGAATTCACCCCGGGCAGTGTTTTTTTTAATAAATCTGTTTAATGAGCTTCCACCATCAAAGCAGCAGTAACAGCTTGGATGCATTTCCTGTGCCCCGAAGCACGATCTTTTTTCAGGAACTACTCTTCTAATAAAGTAGAAACTGTCTCGTAAGGTTACTGCGAAAAAGGAAGTTAACTGCAACACGGTTCAAATTAAACTGAAGACTTCTGTGGATGCAATTTAAAGGTCCAGTGTGTAAGATTTAGGGGAAAGGGATCTTTTGGCAGAAATCGAAAAAATTAAATAATCCTAGTGATGTTTTCACAAGTGTGTTTTATATATAAATTGTACGAATTGTCTTTCTTTAGCCTAGAATGGAACCTTTATGTTTAAATACCCTATATTTACATCGGGTGTGGGTCCTCTCTTAGCCGCCATGTCTTTTACAGTCCAAACTAGTCAAACTAAACACTTTTTGAGTTACAGGTTCTCTTTCATGTTTGGAAGAAGAAGGTGAAGTGAGGGGTATTCTGCTGCAACATGCAACTTCACCACTAGATGTCACTAAATTCCACACACTCACCCTTTTAGACCCCACAGACACCCTGTTCAAATGATCCACCCACTTCCAGATTTCCAGGCTCGGGTCATGGAGGTCGCCATGTTCCTCTCCCTAGCCACTTTTTCCAGCTCTGACTGGGGGATCCCGAGGTGATACCAGGCCTGATCCAGCAGGCTCTGGATCTGGATCTGCTGGTCTCTAACAACGCTCCTCGCGGTTGGACGTGCCCATTAAACTTCTAACAGGAGGCCACCAGGAGGCATCCTGACTAGCCTGAACCAACTAAACCGTCATTTCAACATGAAGGAGCAGCGGTTCTCCTCCAGATGTTTTAACTCCTCACCCTATCTCTGAGAACTCATTGCGGACGCTTGCTTATGGGATCTTGTTCTTTCCGTCACTACCCAGAGTTTGTGAATCATGACCACAAGTGGGGGTAGATACTTAAACTCCTTCACTCTGGGCAGCGACTCCCCCCTCACATATAACACAGCAAGCCATGTTTTCGATTGCCAACTTACATATTGTACACAGAACTTGCGTATGGTGTAATCCACCAGGACAGTGAAGTCTTCTACTGCCACCCTCACGTTCCCATAGGTCCAACAGCCCTGATCCGGCCAGTACTGGCAACACTTGTCCTGAGGAGAAATAACAACCATGAATCAAGGAATGGAACCCTTCATAAAATGAAGCTCCTTCTGGAACATATTCAAGGACTTTGCCATTCGGGAGACAAAGTAGTTCACATGCACGACACACATGCTTCAATTTCACAGCCAGTCAGTCCAGATTAATAAGTAAGACGGCTGAAACCGCTCAATATGAGACTGTGCTGGGCGATTATGAAACTGCCTTCGGGGACTTTATTACACATTATTGCTCCATTGATTTTAAACCCGTCCACACGCTGATTTAAATCTTCTCCAATTCTCTCCTCATTGATCGGTTTGAGCCTCTCTCGTTCTTTTTCTCTTTTCAGGTTCACCGTGCAGACTGTGCAACTACAGCAGGAGTAAACAGATGTCAAAGGAGAGATAACAGGTGTGAAATTGAGTTTAAGTGTGACCATAAGCAGTGAAATCTTCCCCCTTCACAGTTACGTCAGAGCAGGGACTTGGCTGGAGAAGAAACCCTGAAGCTTGTAGGAATTATTTTTCTCATGGACAGAAAAACAAGGACATCACTCACCTCTTTCCTTTCTTTCAGATTCGTCAGCATTACAACAGTCGCTACTTTCTTCTCCCATATCATCCTCCAGAAATCGGCCAGCGTCTCTTCTTTGGGACCTAAAAACATTCACATTTAGTCATTTATTTAAATGTGAAATTCAAAAAAATCAAGGTATGAACACCTTATGTCATTTTCGAATACATTATGGCTTTACCTTGTGCTGCTATGAATTTGTTCTTTTCCGTGTAACCCTGTCGGGAAAAGATGATTATTTTAAAGATGATTTATAAATCTGGGATGAACTCTTTCCCAGATCAAGAAATTGGCTTCAAATTTGAAATCTACATGAATGATTGGCCCTTAAATTGCTCATAAAAACAAGAGTATAACTCACATCGATGTAAGAGGCATTCACATAGTCTGAGCAGAGGTTTCCATCCAGCTGAGTCAGCACTACTCTGGAATGATCATCTGTGGAGGATGGAAAGGTTAAATAAGTCTGTCAATGCTACATGATTAAATAACTATACTATGCAGGTTATTGTTAAGGTTATATGTGAGTTCTGATATACCACATGACCCTTGGCTTCCTGAACCAAAGGAGCTGCTACTGTAACAAATACACCAAACTCTGTTTAGAATTATTGATATTTTTAACTGATTTAAAGTTTGGCATTACCCTTCTACAGGGCCTGATTCTGGCTATTTAAGAGAGCGAACGTTCAAGGTGAGAAGTGGGAATGAAAGTGGCACAATTCTCCAGAATCCAAATCAGAGCAGGATCAAAGTTGAAAATTTAAAGCAACAAGAAAGTTTCTTAACCTATTTTCCAAAGAAAGTAACTTTTCCTTTGAGGCTCACATAGGAATAGAATAGTTAAAAAATGTAAACAATGCGATGTAGTTTTTCATAGTGAATGTGTGTACGTGCTATTTGCGGTGATCTACTGTATCTTTACTCTAATAGACTCAGAGGCGCGAACACACAATCACACAGGAAACTGCAGTGTGAGCTAAACTAATTGTCGGTTCCTATAGAAGCAGAGAGAACTCACAGGGGAGGATGTTGGGGTATCGGTTCTTCTCCTTGTTGTCGTCCTTGTTGGCCTCCTCGTACGTGCCCTGGGCATTACCCCCGGGCAACGACTGCAAAACAAAATCAATCAGTTTTTTTGTTTTTACATACTGAAAAATACTCTCCACTTTCAGCAGCGCATTGTGTTCTGCAGGGGGAGGGGCTTTGCTCGGCCTCCATGTAGGCACTTCCTCTGCTACCTACAGTAAACAGTGCTCCATCAAAAGCAGAGACCTGCAACTTCCTCTGTCAGTGCTGACAAACAGTCTGTGAATAAAATCCCACTTAGGTGTGGTACATGAAACCTGAGTCACACACACACGTTCATTTGACTCAGATCCTCCATCACAAATAAGGCACGATGGTACGAGGGCAGCATGTGTCACTGTCCATGTGACACATATCTATAAGTAGGTTTCCTCCATTATATTTTATACGTATTAGTCATGGAGTTTTCTGTCTTCTTATGAACCCACAGCACATTGTGGGAAATCCCTTGAACTCCTTATTTTCTACAGATACCGAGTGCTTTGGATTTTTAATGGCATATTGTTGTGTGACTTAACATCTGTTCCCCTAACCTCCACCAGGAGGAGAGGAGGTGAGGGGGATGCTTACATTGAACTCCTCCCTGAAGAGCTTGCCGTCGTCCGCAGAGCGGAGCCGGTACTCGTCCTCGAGGTGGTCCACCAGGATGGGGAAGAAGGTCTTGGAGGTGGAGGGGGATCGAGGCAGAAGGACCACCGTCTGTTGCTCTGTTGGGTGGAGAACAACCAGTCTATCATCCCTGCTGCATTAATCACGTTGAATGTGGTGATGGTGAATTACTTGCTACGTTAGAAAATCAGCTCAGTATTGGCAACAATTGTGCTAATAAATGAAGTTAAGGTTACAGTGATGACAGGCATTGGGTTGAATTAGACCAGTGTCCCAACCTTTTTATCAGATATACCCACAGCCCTGTTAGATGAACTCAAATCCCCCCTCAGGTTACTGCCCATCATGCACAGTACTCTCCGTTCACATGTTAATAAGTTTGAATGCACCCTCATTTACAAGTGTTAAGGTAACTCGATATACGTGTGCTAATCAAATTGTCATTTCTACATTATTTCCCACGTGCCCTCTGGGAACGCACCATGACGTGCAAGGAGCTCTGGTTGGGAATCGGTCAGTTAGACAATCAGGGTATTGAACTACTCCGCAGGGATTCATACAAACAAAGATATTATTATCAAAACTGATTTCAAATCTTACGTCGGGTTGGTGTGAGTTTTCTAATACCGAAGTGATTCATTTAAAAAAAAAAAAAAAAAAAGAGTACAATGATAATCAATGGACATCAACAGGTGTTAGAGAACCCAAGGACCCCAGGGAAAAGCCAAGGAAACTTCTCTTACAACCCGGACAGAGCATTCTGTTAGCGTTCACAATTTGGAAAAAGTCGAGGTTGACAAACGGACTGAGAGAGGGTTAGTGACATGAGGGCTCCTGATACCGACACCCGGGATACCTGACCTGGGGGTACAATGGTGTATAACGACTCAGAACTGTATCCGAAGTCTAAAAAACAACACACACAGCAAACATACACGTGTACAAAGTCAGAGAACAGAACAATACCATCACTGAAAATAGCAGATTGATTCTCTTTGACACAATGCGACTTGACTTTATCAACTAGACATCGTCACATGAACCAAAAGCGGCTCTTCATTCTCAATAAAACCTTTTTAGGATATGTGCTTTTAGATTTTATGATTTTCTTTTGTAGATTTAATATAAAAAAACTTCCTGATTAAAAATGTTATTTTAATTCATTGCAATGTTGCCCAAGTCTAACAAACCAGTACAAATCAAATACAGAAATCCCTAAGACGAAAATGTGCCATATTTACAATCACAAAGGATCAGCAGTTTGTCCAATATCTTATTCATGTTGGCCTGTAACTTGTGACTGTGCTGTGCTTCTCCAGCTAAATCTCCTAGTCATATTTCCTCTCCCCAAGAGAACGACCTGCTCTGTACATTCCTCGGTATTGTCAGATAAGAAAATACTTCCTAAAGAACATTCGCAGGTCGTCGAGGCATGTTGCTTCCTGTAGAAGTCCAACAGCTGCGATCATGCTTCACACATATCACAGAAATAAGGCAGCTCAGAGCACTACACTGACGATTGCACCAGTTCACTCATTATGCGTGCAGTGTCAAAAAATGATTCAAAGATGTTGCGGTGATATCAGATATCTACAGGAAGTATGAGACGACCACAGAGCGATGGTGGGACAACCTGCAGCAGTAGTTTCAGATGAAACTCTGCAGCCTCCCCCTCGCCTCCTACTACTTTCTTTCTTTCTCTTTGCCGCGTGTTTCTGTCTTTCACGATGGCACCTTGCATCCGCCAACCTGTCGCTCTCACAATCTAGGGCCTGTCTCTCTGACTACAACACAGCTCCACTCACAACAAAGTTACCTTGTTCCTCCAGGATGCCATTTGGTATCTTCTTGTCAACTGTTGTGACAACTGGTTTCGTCTGGTTTTTTAACCTGCCAGGGGAAAAAATATAAAATGAAATTCATTCTAGAAAACAATGGCTCAAGAAAAATGCACGATCACATCAGAAGAAGTCCTGGAGAAATAACATTTTCTTATAATTGCAGCGGAGGATCGAGGGTACCAGAGAAGATAAATCTGTCCGTCCTACCATCTGAAGCTTGAGAATCTATTCTTTCTCATTAGCTGATGTCTTGGAACCACAGAGCTCGAGTCCGAATGTGGTTCTGAATTTGTTCTTCACCCTCTTCTGCTGCCAAGTCCACTGTCACAGCCTGTTCTCTTCTTACTGAGCATGACAGGGAGTGGACTAGCAGCACTTCCTGACGGGGGCTCCGCCTCAATGACTAAAGAGGAGGAAGTGTTTGTCACCCTGAGCTCTGCCTCCCCCCCCCCTCCCGAGTCTGGCTCACGCCCAGCCAGTCGGAGGGTGAGGCGGGTGAGTTCTTGCACGGGGGGGAGGTTTTTTTTTTTTTCACAACTAGTTTTCTTTACCTGAGGAAGTACCAGGCTAGCAGTGCGATGATGAGCAGCAGCAGGGACAGGACCAGCACGGTGGGGAGGATGGCGTTGCTGGGGGATGAAACGTCTTCTGAGGAAGAAGGAGAGGCAGAGGCGGGGGGGTCAGGGAGCAGCGTCAACACAGAAGCAGGAAGCGGGGTTGGCATATATTTGTGTGTGCAAACGCTTGGCTGTGTTCACGACTGTGTGTGTTGCACGGGGAGATAAAACTAAATTAATACTTAGTGCGGCGTCACACCTTCCATTTTCTCTTCTGGCCACGGGACAGATTTAATAAGTGACTCCAGCTGTATTTTGTCTACAGCGATAAGTATCAGCCCATTTCGTTCCTGTCTAACAGAAAACGAGAGGCTCTAAGTAAGGAGGCTCAGCCAAGAGTCACAGCCACGCAGGCAGCTATTAGCTGTGTTTATAAAGACACAGTAAGCCGCAGATGGCTGTCCGGGACAGCAGAGGTTCATTGTGATGCAGTAATAACAAGGCTTCACAAAAAAGGCTATTATCAAGCATGTGCAGCGGAGGATACATTATAATCATATCTTCAGGAAAAGTGATGACTGTGGTGGGTGGCAGGGAGAGATGTCGTTGTTCAGCGTTCCTCGGCCTCACATGTCGAGGTGCGTGGCTGACGTTCTTACCTTGTGTGTGGTTTCCATTGCCGGTGGAATTGGAAGTTGTTGTGGTCGCCACCAAGAACAGAAGTGGGACCATTGTGACTGCAGAAAAACAAAACGAAGACGGATATTCAATTTTGTGCCAGGCATGTCTGCAAAGTCCGGATTCATGAGAACACGGCCCTCGGGACAATCATCACCATTCAGGGGGACACAAAAGCTATTGACAGATCTGAGGCATATTACTTTATTCATGACAGTCACTTTCAGGAATGTGCTCATCGGTGCAAAGTTCACCGAGACACAATGGAACAACACACTCATATCCTGGTCATTCATTACTCCTGTCTTAAAACCCACGGTGTAATGCCCGGTATGTCCACTTGGAGGCGCAATACCCCAAGTCAATGAACATGTCACTTCCTCAGACTCATTGAGAAAAGACGGCTTAGACAACATCCAGGACAGGAAAGAAAAATGCTATTTTTTTTAAATTTCTGATTTAAATTTGTATGAAAATTCAAAAGATGTTTGATGCGTGTGACATACATGTCCTCACCCCAAACTCGCTTATAAACTCAAGCTTTAATCTGTCTTTTATCAGAGATGCCACCCGGAGCCGATAGCAGCTGTTTTCCTTTCGCTGTTCTGCCGCAAGTAAATGTGTGATTTCCAGGATATAGCATGTGCTGGGTGTTGATGTGCTACATGACAAGAAATCACAACACACGTGATCACACATGCAACGCGCATGCCGAGGAAAGGCCTGGAAATCAGCTGACAAATGAGTGCTGCTTAAGCCGCGCTCAACTGGACGCATCAGATCATGTAGAGGGAAATCTAGAGTCGGGAAGCAAGAGGCTTAACGCACCCTCTTACTCCGCCCTTCGATAACATCAGCCCATTAAACATGCATATGAAGACTTGCAGCAGGTACACACCCACAAGCAGGTGCACGCCAACACCCACGCCACCGGGATCTCCGTCCAGAGCCCCTTTACACCCACACACACGCACACACACACTAGGAGTCTTAGCTGAATGAATCCATAATAAATCATCCCCTCATTTTCTTCTTGTAGAAGAGTAAAGATGTGGGAGGATAAAGGAGCATCTTCTATTGATTCTCGTGTGTGAGCATTCAAAATGGCACTCCAATTGAAGCATCTCTATTTTCCTTTTCAAGCTCCTGGTTAGGTATGAAAACCCATAAGCCTCAAGATGCAGTTATGAAAGGTGTTTCTTTTATTCACTGTGAAAGTTGGAATCCAATGCAGAGTGCACATACAAGAAGCAGGGCTGTGTGCTTTGTCTCACCAAGGCTGCAGGTGTGTGTGTGTGCATGTAGGTGTGTGTGTGTGTGTGTATGTTGCTTTGCAGCTGCAGTGAGAAGGAAAGCCCAGGCCAAGCCAAGTGAATGAAGACACTGTGTTGAAGCCTCCACGCTGTGCCGCAGTGTCCTGTAATGTGTCCAGCCAGGACACCGGAGGAATGTGTAGGCAGCTGAGCAGAGAGAGAGGGATAGAGAGAGGAAGAGAGAGAGAGAGAGACACCGACTGCAGAGGGCGAGCAGAAGGTCCAGGTCAATAATATTTC
The DNA here is from genome assembly GCF_947347685.1 of Pleuronectes platessa. Lineage (NCBI taxonomy): Eukaryota > Metazoa > Chordata > Actinopteri > Pleuronectiformes > Pleuronectidae > Pleuronectes > Pleuronectes platessa. Next base: position 8,309,031 of record NC_070646.1, on the reverse strand, counting down.
CTGGAGCGATTAATAAACCCTGACGTGTCAAGCCTCCGCTCCGTGGGGAAGACTGATGAGAGAATTCTAATGAGAGGAGAGGAGAGGAGAGGAGAACCCCCCCCCCCCTCTCTCCTTTCTCCGACTGTCCTCCCTCTTTATCCCCCCCTCTTTAAGGCTCTCGCTGCAAATGTCACAAGCCTGAGTGAGGGGGAGGATATCGAGCCGGGTTGGTACAGTGTGTGTGAATCCTTAGAGTCAGACTCGAGGCCTGAGGATTTCTTTTTCTGATGTGGAAATACACTCATGAAAGACCCGTTTGGGACTTTCCCCTGCAAAGGCTGCATTGAATTCCATACACGCTTTCTTTTGGAGTGAGTGTGTGTGTGTGTGTTGCAGCACAGACACCCAGCGGAGCGCTCGCAGCCAGCCCCACAGCTCTGTCTTCTGCTTAAGCATCCCTTGATTTCCTCTCCATCACAACTGAAGATGTCCCCCTCGTCACAGTTTGACCCCTGACCTCCGCTCAACTGCTCCTGGTGGACCGCAGCCCGTTCATCCCCCTCCTCTCCAGCCTGACCTCCTCAGCATCTCGTCAGTGGAGATCACCGACTTCCTCCCTTCTCTCTTGGCGGGGAAATGTCCCCTGCATAACTATAAATAACGCTGCTTCCTACTCCTCCGGGTATCTAATCGGTTTTCCCCCCCACAATTCTCCGAACTCAGCAAAAAACCGTCCTGGACCACACGTCTCAAATTAGACTTTTAGTGTTAGACATCATTTAGCCAGTGTCAGACTCTGGGCAAACGGCTCTCATCACATTGTTCACGCCCTCATCTGTGTATTGTATTCTTCATTTAGCACTCCAGAGCTAGTCACCGACCGTCAGACATAATGAAAATAGGTCACAGGAGATGTCAGCTCGCGGGAAGTTCCAAGGCGTCCTTATTTTTCCGATAGGAGACATTTGGAAGCAGCCCTGGGAAAAGTTATTGTCCTGGCCAGCCGGTTATTTGTGGTATGTGTGTCCCGAGATACACAGGCAGAGACGCAGAGCTGTCTAATGGTCCTGGACTGCAGAAGGAAACTGAAGGTAGGAAAAGAGAATCATGCTTCACTTGAGACTGAGTGCAAAAAACTAGACGCACACTATATGAGGATGTAACACAACCCTTTACAAATCAGTCTTAATACAACACTCATCCCATTAACTCTATATTGGCTGGGATGCAATCTTTTCTCAATGTGATTTCAAAAATCTCTTTTATACAAAGATCCCACAAAATTGCCTGAAGTAACAGCTAACTTGAGAGACTCAATTGCTTAGATTTTACATCTCTTCAGAGGAAACTATAACACTGAGCAATACACATTTTTTAAAACTACATTAGATAACTGATAGTGGAGGGATGACCTCGGTGGAATGGGGCATGAAGGATCCAATCTAGACGTGAGCCTTCAAAGTAAAGCCCCAACCCTTATACCACCAGGACGCCCCACCAAAAACTAACTCAATGTTTATATGAGCACGTGATTATTGTTTTAAAATAGATTTGAAAAAATCTGACCCCCTCACAGATTGAACATGAAAACATAATCTGGGAATTTTTGGGGGGAATTTTAGTGGTTTACATGGTATTAAATGATCCTAATCTGATGATGGTGAATGAATGATGTACTTGTTTATTTTGCATATAGAGCGAGGAAGTCAGATCCAGTCAGTGGTCACAGGAGAAACCTTCAGGATGCATTGGTCTGAACAGGGACCACGTTCATAAATGGAAAACTTGTTTCATTAAAGTGTTCTTTCATCAAGTAACATTTACAGTTTTCAATTTGTTGATGCATTAAGAGCCAGACAGGCAGCAGCCTTGAACCAGCACAAGGAGAACAACAACCACATCAACCTCGTGTGGGATTTGAACGAGCATCTCATATGACACTGCGGCAAACAGCAGTGAGACCTGAAGACACAGAATAACACAAGAGGCTGAGAGCAGGAAAACCTCAGAACATTTCTCCAAAAATGTTTAGAATTCAGCGCATAGAAACACAAACACAGATCACAACCACACAACCTTATTTTTAACCTGCACACAGCGCTGGTTGTGTGTGTGCTGTACAACACTTAAACACTGTTATGTGTGATGTGAGACCTCCGGCGCCTGGTATGCACTGTGTGACTCACGGCTCTGTCTCCAGCGATTACAACCTGCCACCTCTGAGTACCTGAATACCTCATGCACATAAACACATGTTTACGTATGTGTGCAGATATGGTCACGTCACATGACACGGAGAACACAAGGCCTCCCTTTGCTTCTTTCTTTAAGCACAAACATAATAAAAAAAGCTGTGTGGGAATTCTGTAGTTTATATTCTCCAGAGCAGGAAGCTGATAAATAGTTTTCCATGACTGTGTTCTGTTTTTGGAGCATGAGCTATCCCTCTCTGTGGACTTGTGTTGTCCTTGTGGTTTTGCTTCACCGCTCTGTCATTCTTTCACTCTGGGTGTTAAAAAAAAACAACCACTGACATAATGATACCCCTGCATTGTCTCACTAATTACCCAGAGACACCTCCCTGTCAGTCAGGACCAACCTTCCGCACGGTGAGACAGAGGCGTTGGTTTGTCCCTGCCTCCCGACAGGAAACGCAGTGTCCCCCCCGGTAGCATCGCGCCTTCCCATTGACAGAGCGCTGTCAGTTCCACTGCGCGCGGCCCCTCTCTGGGCACAGAGTCGCTCTGTCTCTTCAAATACATCAGCTGGAGAATTTGGAAAATGGGATTGTGGGTGTAGGGGGCGATGTGACAGGGTGAGCGGGAGGGAGGTACATTGTGTCCTCTGCACAGGAAGCTGCGGGACTGTTTACCCTTTAGGCCACATGTTGTTTTTTTATAATATATAACTGAAACCTGCTAGACAGCTTATTTTTAGGAGAGACGACCAGTGATCTGAAACCTTCTCTTCATTTTCTCATTGCGGTAGTCAACCACTTCCAGCATTTATAAGAAACGCATCTGCTCTTAGTTCACCTGGCTTCTGTTCGCCACTGGTCGTGTATTATGAAAATGTCAGGCTCTCTCAACTTAAAGCCTCTAGTACTGGAGATTTTATATCTTTTCTGTGGTTGGTTAAACCTAACAGTGTTCAACTAAAGTAAAAAACTTCAATAAATTACCTTCGTAAGTTGTGTTTTTTTACAGGAATTGTAGCAGCCGTCATTTTTTGTGAAATATCCTGTTTTACAGACAGCTCAACCTCCACATGGACACTGGGTCACTCTTCTTTTTCTGTGTTATTAAAACCCTTCTAAAGGAGAAGGATTGCTACGTTAAGTTTGTTATCAGTCAGTTTTGACCTGATCGCTGTGGGAGGTTGATTAAGTTCACGCTCTCTATCTGAGGAGGTCGTCCTCGTTTCACCGCGGCTCTGTCGCTGCTCTCTGCCTTCTGGGAGCTGCAGTGTGTCAACCTGGGCCGGGTTAGCTATTTAAAGGACAGGGCGCTACACTCACAGCCGTGACTGAGGAGATGAAGCTGGGTGTCCATCTGCTCAGACAGATGTGCGACTGTTTCCCCTGCCATATAACCTAGTTGGCCGAGGTGCAAGGTTTTGCTCTTTCTAAACAAAAAACCATTCCTACAGATATCATCTCCAATCTGACTGTATCACTGTGTGGCCCGAGCGAACATTTCTATTATTTAAAATAAAACCACAGAGACCAGTTTCCTAATGGAGACACATTATTCATTAGATCTGATGGAAACCAGTTTAAAGGAAATACACAGTGAATAATACATTTTTCTTTCAATGTGTGTACCACTGTTTCTCTCAATGTGTTACCATGGTAACCCGGCCACCAACATGGCACCTGTGGGATGTTGAACAAGACGAAAAAAAAAAGAAAACCCATGATACAGACTCACTCAAAACCTGATAAGACTCCAACTTTTGTCTGAGTTAACAACTCCTGAAAAACGGTGATATGGTTAAATGAACCTGGGTCCAGTAAAAACACACAAAACCTCTCAGAGCCGATTAAGCAAGTAAAAATGTGATAATATCATAAATGAGAGAATACTGTGCATAGGTTTGACAACTGGATTGAGATATATTTTAATTTAAATTACCCCTGTGTGGGAGGTATTTTTGCACCCATCCATTTGTTTGTCAGCAAGATTACACAATAAAACACTGATCGGATTTTCATGAAATTTTTTGGAAGAATGGGACAAAGAAGAACTCATAACATTTCAGGGCAGATCCTGATGAAGTGGCGGATCCGGTTCCTTTAACACCACGAGATAGATACATATTTTGACGAATTAATTCATCTTGATGAAATAAAAAGTACCAAAAAACTTAGCTGGCATAAAGTTTTGAGACGAAGCCTTAAGTTCAGATCCAACAATGCACAAAACTTCGAATAAATCACGGAGATGGTACGAACCATGTAGCCCCAGCAGATGAATGACTTGGGTCAACCAACTTTTGTTGAGTTACGTGTTAAGTTTATTACCAAGTAAGATCAGATAAAAACAGTTTATTCTATCATCTCAGGTAACTTCAGCAGAGAATGAGACCTAGAAACCAACTTTTACCGGCAACTGAAACTCTTCCAAGCAGATTAGAGAGCAGTTCAGGCCACGACCAAGCCCCAGACTCTGTTTCCTGTCTCCAACCCGCACATATCCACACGCTATTGCAGATCCAACGCAAATTAATAAAGCCTGCTGGAGCTATACACATTATTGTTATCAGGAGTAGTTGTAGAAGTGTGTCAAGCTGCAGTGTTTCCCACTATCTCCATCTATAGCCTCATTCTACAGTAACACATCTACCTCTGCCGCAGAGTTTCTACTTTCGACACTCCGGGTTCGTCCCCTCCCGCGCTCCGAGCATTGTCATTAATCAATTCCCTGCCTCTGTCCCAGGGCGCCCAGACGATGTGGCACTGGTAATGACCTTGGAGGCCCGCTGGCTCCGCTCTGCAGCGTCAGCCCTCCACCTCTATGGGAACGAGTGGAGCATCTCCCGCACAGATCTTGGCTGAAAGTGCGAGAGAGATGCATATGTGCTTATGGATTGCCTCTGATTAGTTTTGCATGCAGAGAAGAAACATTTACGGAATAACAGAACAAAGAAAAGTATGAAAAAAAACTGGGAGCTGGCAGGTTTAGGCCATAACATCCTGTTGACTGAGATATGACGGCAGCCGTGTCTGACCCTGAAAACTCTGCCATTAGCCGGAGTCCTCATTGGAAATTACTAGGGATGTCCCGATACAACTTTTTCACTTCCGATACGATACCGATATTGTAGCCTTGAGTATTGGCCGATACCGATATCAATACGATACGATATAGGCACAAATCATACATATATTTATTCCTTATTTTGTTGTGTGGAATGTTAGAAAAGGCTTGATAAAGTGATGTTACTGTTACTGATGTTGTAGTGATATAACAGAAAACAATAGTCAGCAACAGTAGGTATAGGAAAAACTGACCCATGTATTATTAACCAATTGGTTACATAAATTTTAACCTTCAACATAAGAGTATTACCTCAACAAATCCAATGAAAACAAAATGTTATATTTAAAGTGCAAAATAACCACTGGTTACCAACATCATTATACAATTGAATAGAATAAATTAAATTTTAAAGTGCAAACAATTCAAGTTCACTTCAGTTATTTTTCTACTGTCAGCATATGTTGGAAACAACTGTGGGCAGGGACAAAAACAACAAAAACTATAGGAATAATGTAGCGAGGTTCGAGGTGCTCCATTAAGCTTTTAAACCCGACATTACTCACCACCGACAGGGGCTGGTCATCAAGCACAATAAACTGGGCTATCTTTTCTGTTATGGCCATTGCCTTTTTGCTGTCCCGTGGTAGTTTGTCATAGCCTGGATGCCAGACGAATTTAGCCCCGCCCACAACAGATTTGGTCGGGCAGTTCGGTCTGGGGTCGCTCCATTGGGAAAAAATTATGGCCGGACTGGGCCAATCAGATTGTCAGGGCGGGCTTTATACGATGATTGACAGATGATCAACGGTGACGTAATCAACCACGTCACCAAAGTGCCCTCGGGTTGAATTCGTTTTCAACAAACATGCCTGCCGCTGGCGAGCTGAGATATGTAGATGCTGCCATTGAGTCTGTTTTAGAAGACATCGACAGCGCATTCATTTTGAAAGAGGAACACAGAACGTGGAGGCGACGCCAGAGCACCGCGCTAATCCCTATCGCCCCGGCGCTTGGCTGTTCACAACGGACACTGAAGCGACGCTGAACCGCCGGGCAGCGCTAATAATATCACCCGTTGATCCAGTAGATCGCTGCACGGCTTTGTGCCGGTCACACCGGAGGCTGAAGCACCGCGCTGCGCCAAGGCTGCCTCGCGGTGCTTCAGCCTCCGGTGTGACCGGCACAAAGTTTTAACATGGGAGTGGATGGGAGCCAGCTGTTATTTAAGGCTTGGCGCTGCGCTGAAGCGTCCGGTGTGAACCCGGGTTAAGGCCAATGTATGCTTCTGCGTTTTGACGGACACGGACAGATAGGACCGCCCTCTCCAACGTGGAACGCCCTCTGCGTGCCTCTCCGAGGCTCCTCGGAGAGCTTTTCGTGCCGCGCTCATTTTTCTAACTATACGTCGAAATGACGGACAGCCCACGGATAGCACTTGGCTGTGATTGGTCCGCTAACGCCAGCATTTCGGAATGGAAACTTCCTGTTCCATTCCCTACATCACAATAAACCAAAATCACAACTACGACTCTATGATTAAAGTGTGTTAAGCCAGCGGCGTTGTCCGGCTGACGGTGGCTGGTTAGAGCACTTACAGCATGTGTGTACGGTCACATACGGTTATAACGAACTTTGATAACGGGGGTAGCGGGCTAGCCACCATGCTAACTGCGGTGGGAACAGCGCAAAAACCCGCTGACTTTAATCCCACGGCTGTCATGACACTGTTTCTCAAACACCGTCAGGTTAGAAGCAAACACTTGGTAGTAGTTAGTATCGGGTGTCCGTGCTGACTGTGTGTGGAAGCTGGGGGGAGCTAGCTGCCTCCGTGTAGCTTCAAGCTGTTGCAGCTGTTGAATTAGCAACGCAGTTTGGAAACAAGACCGGGGAACCGCTGCGCTAAGACACGATAACATAAGCATTTTGACCCGCTGGGTGTCACTTTATTCAGCAAAAACTGTCGCGTCATCAACATCCTTTTTCTGTTAGTTGCCATCGTTCACTGTGTGTGAGGAGCCGGGAGGACGTAAATAAACCAGTGTGGACTTCTTCTATATACCTCATGAGGTAGGCTTCTCTAAGCTCGACTTCCGTTTCGCCATCTACTGTTCTGGCGGTGAATTGTTTTCACAACAAAAAGGCTCGTAGAACTATAAATCAAAAAGGGTCCGTCCGATCCGTCCGTCCGTCATTCCGAAACGGACTCGGAGAAGCATACTGAGGCCTTTAGTAAATAACTCACAATGCGTTGCTTAGCATACGTCACATACTACGTTGCTCTGATTGGTTGTAGGTCTATCCAATTGAGCGAAATACTTCCACACAGCCGACATCACTACACCTTGCTGCAGGCACACACGTTGTCGTTGTTGTGATCACGTGGGCTGTGCATGCTGGATCAGAGACGCTCTTCTTCCGCGGCCGGCACCAACGTTAATTAAGGGGCATTACCACCTACTGTGTTTGAGTGTGATCAAACCAGAGTCACCTATTATAGAAGTCCTGTAGCGGTAAATGGACAGCTTATATCGGAGCGCTTATATCGGAGTTTTTAGATTCAGTCCGATACAATCCGATATTCACTTTTTTGGCTGATATCGGACTGATTTCCGATATCAATATCGGATCGGGACATCCCTAGAAATTACAGCTTTGAGCTGGTGCATATTAGTTAAAAAAACATAACATGCTACTAGATGAGAAGCGATTAATTATAATCCTCTTAACAACCATCGGGCCACAACTGTAACATTTGAGAGCAGCTCTCATTTGGCATGTGACTTGTTGTCTACAGCGTTCATGGCATTTATAAGCGACCATCGCATTCCAGTAAGGCATGGAAACCAGTAGGGTCAAATAGTGGCAACGGTCTGGTCTGCACGAGCCAACACCACATCTGATCTTACACATGGTCGGCTTGTTCGAGGGCCATTGGGTCTGTGTTTGCATGGTTGTGTATGTGTAAGACAGTTGCTCTTTTAATCATCTCTGGCACTTGCACAAACACACAACATGCACATGTCTCTACACCAGATCTGCTAGCAGTTGTCATGAAAAGCAACAATCGCCTGGCTGCTCTGCATGAAATACACACATGGACAAATGCGACAGCGGGGATACATGGGAAATACATGAACCAGGGCCTGTTTGAGGGCCACCACAGCAGAAATCATTCCCCCAGTAGTCCATCATCTGCAACACGTGTGTGTGTGTGTGACACAATCTCCACAGTCAGGGTCTCATCATGTCCTCTCAGCCCCTTACACCTCCCATCCCGATAGCGTTGAACACAGAGGCATCCATCTTCTCCCCCCCCCCCCCCCCCCCCCCAGATACCTCTGGGATTTACCACCGTCCCCTCTTTCAATTATTCAGAGGTAAAGCAATTACGGCCAGGAATCCGAGCCATCGACGGCCATCGTAATGAGCGGCAGCTGGGCTGAAAAAGACGAAACCAGTGTTGTGACACTTCCCATTATCACCCAGCGCCCTGTGATTACTGGCAACCGGCGACGAGCAGGTACTGGTGTGTGTGTAGGTGTGTGTGTGACGTGTAGAGAGAACGAGAGATAAGAAGAAGAAAGGATGTGAATAAAACTGACATATGGGAAATTTATTGCTGGGTTTTACTATAGCGATTAAAAAGGAAGACAAAATATAGTGATAGACTAAATAGACTTGATAGTTCTTAGTGACGTCAATGAGCTGCGTGCCTGTCGGATCCATTTAGGATCGTGTTTTTGTCCATTATGACAATTGTTGAGATTTGGAAAAGAGGTTTACCAGCAGTTTCTCCAATTTTAGGTAATTTTTATCCCAAATTGTTCCAGTACATGGATTTTAAGTAACTATTTGATGCAATAAAAAGGGGATACACATTATGATGAGCAGGACCTTGCAAACGCAGCTCTATTGATCAATAGACACTGTGCAGACTCGTATCCGGAAGCAAATGGATACACTAATACTACTCTCACTCCGATCATTAAATCGTTATCATCAGCCAAAGACGTAATGGACAAAAATATACAGAAATCCAGGAAACCAAATTTCCCTGAAAATGTGTCAGCTTTTTAAAATCAAGATGCTTTATAATTTGACAAAAATTGACACTAATAGAGGGAATTTATAATGTGTGGTTACTTCTCAGTGCATTTACTGACAGGAAACCATGCAGAAACAGGCTATTAGCCATTTAGTAACCACAATGTTTCTGAACGTAAGCCGCTAGAATTACATAATCTCAGTTTACACATCAGGAAAAACAGGAAACAATAAATAAAACGATGACTGGTTGTCACATTAGGGGTAAATCACTACTTAAACTGATTACATTAGGTTTCTTTTGAAGTTTTATGGTCACTCAAAAGGATTAGACAGATTAAAATGCAGTTCCATGCAGAATCATAACAGCTGAGTCAGATGCCGTCTGGAGGCTTGATCTGAGAGTATTACAACCAACCAGACTGTCTCCCCTGAGAATGAATGGCTCATTTATCTGTCATGTTATTCAGGCGGAGGAATAACAGGCCATTGAGGAATCCTGCGGGACAAAGAAACGCACTTCACTTAAATGAAATCACTCAAAATAAATCGCCGTGTCTTTGCCTGTAATGATGACAATCCACAAAGTTCCTCCGCTGGCATTAGATTTATTTAACTTCAGCGCGACACGAGAACAGCAGCTGAATAGACTCACCCACAGAAAGGCACAGGGAAACAGGGGGATCTTGTTTAAACCCATTTTGTTTTCAGACATAGACAACTACACTCTGCACAGGACAGACAAGATCTATACCCCAAAAATATCCTTTCATTCCATGAGAGGAGGGCGGAGGGGGCCAGCGGTGGAGAAACGAGTGATAAGCACCGCTGCGGGAGAACAAAAAGCCACTTCACTCTGAGGGAGGAAAAAAAAGAGAGGGAAGAGGAGATGTGGGACCACGAGGGATGAGTGAGCAGGCCCACGCTGCTCTGCAGAGATACAGCGGGCCCGTCTGTCTGCCCGGTGCTGACGCAGACTATAAAAACCCACCTGTGACTCTTTAAAAGAAAAAAGGGAATACGAGGACTCCGTCTCCTGGTTCTTGAAATGTCCAGACATATAGAGCTATAGTTGCCAAAGCAAAAAAGAACCCAGGCGCTATCACACTTCATTTTCCAGAATTACAGCGCCTTTATGCTTCCTTATCACACCGCCAGAAACAACAAGTCTGACAAGCGAGTAGAAAATCAAAAACAACAGCTTTTTTCAAACTGGAAGCGAAATCAGGAACTGTGTTGCCCCAAACACATTTTTTACAATCCTTTCTCAGGCCCTGCAGAGCACATTACGAGCAGTACTCTGTTGATCAAGCTCGTGTGACGTTGCTGTTGCTCTTTGCATGAATTCTAAAGGAATATGAGTCATGCAGCGAGGTCCTGGGCACCATGGTGAGCCCCATTGTGCTTCCTCATAAGCAGGCTTATTGCAAGAATGAGAAAGCACACACATACGCAGACCATACGGAGAGCGAGTTACGAAAGTCTCGGGGAACTCGCTGCCCTCTTGGAAAAAGGAAGTACAACATCCAGTCTTCACACACACACACACTCACACACATACATACACACAAACACTGCAGTCAAAAAAGGCCTCCATGCTGGGGGAGACCCGTCCCATCGCTAATAGCTCCTGACAGAGGCAGAGGCATGAAAGGGCATGAGAAATCCTGGACATACACACCAGCCAGGAGGAGGAGAAGGTGATGACATATTGGGGGTCACAACATTTCAGCAGAAGTGAATCAGATCTACGAGCCAGAGGTAACTCGAGGGGCAAGATATCAGCTCTGCTAACGATTTTATCTATAACCGCCTTCAGACATAAACTCTGTCTGAAAAAGAAAATAGAAATATAAGATTAAGACATTTTCTAGAGTTTCATATATGAAGACCGCAGCGGGAGATTGTGCGGATTAGACGTGTTTCGAGACAACAGGAAACTTTCAGGCGGGCAGTGGCTTGTGGGTAGAGCATGCAGGAGGCAGGAGGAAATCATGTGTTTTTGTTTACAGCAGGTCAACAAACATGGCGGCCTCCATAGAGAGGACCCGCTCCCGATGTAAATACAAAGGTGGCCATTCTAGGGTAAAGAAAAACAATTTAGATGAAACACACCAGTGAGAACATCGCTAGGATTATTTTATATTCAGTTTCTGCCAATAGATCCCTTTCACCTTAATCTTACTCACTGGACCTTTAAAGGAAAATGTCCAGACTTGAGTGCATGTGTGCAAGCAGCTTATGAGCTGAAACAGAAAACTTAACAGTGGAGCTAATTTCCTAATATTTGCCTGTTTCACAACAAGGACATGGTGGATTGGGGTCACTGGATCGGGCTTTCCAGTGTTTCTAAGTCACACCTTACATAAACAGATTTTTCCTGCCAGCACATCTATGCAAGTGAAAACAAGACCTTGTGTGCAAATAACTTAAGACCCAGGTGGGGTTTTCATTGGTAAATAGAAATCTGACGGTTGAGGAGCTACGAGGGACTGCAGCAATATGTAAAGTATAAATACAATGAAGGTGAAAAAGACGTTTTCTGAAAAGTCAAGAGGGCAAAACAACTTCCAAGGAAGAAAAATAAATGTCCTCGCTGTTGTGAAAATACTTGAAAAGTTCATTTAAAACATGAAAGTGTCCTCGACCCTTGTCCTCTCACTAGAGCTGTGTGAAAACGTTACGTTCTACAGAGCTGACTTTTGCTATCTGGGTCACACTCCTAATAAAAGCTACTGTACTTGCGCATAGTTCCTTGGGTGTGTGTAAGGCTTTGCGACTGCATGCCTCTGTGTAGGTATGTGTGTGTGTGTGTTTCTGCAGTGTAAGCACATGCTGTCCTCCATCTGCTCTTAGATAGAGACCGTTTCCTTTCCTGTGCGGCCAGCCAACCAGCCTTCCTGTGCCGCTCGGCTCCGGAGGGGAAATGGGAGCAAGACTCGCAACACACTCCTGACAAAACCCTGGATAAGATACACTCCACACGCAGACTCGAACGCGGCAAAGACAGGCAGCGATTTCGGTCGCACAAATTTTTAAACACAAACACTCACGCTAGCGGCTCCTCCGTCTAACTGTACGCTGCCTTTGTCCTCGCTTTATCGTGATCGCACACCTCCGCAAGTCATTAAACCGCTCGGTGGGGACTCAAATATTTGAATTGCACAACAATGAAGGTGGTTGTTAAATGGAGGAAGTGAAAAACAGGGTGTTGAGGGGCGTTTTGCAGCTGTTAAACCACTAAATATGAATTGAAATTGCTAATAGCCACTGAGCATTGGCTTGTAATAACAAGAATTATGCTCACTCATTGATTGTTTTAGTTTGGATTTACTTCCACTTGCCTGCTTTTGTTAATAAACTGCT